>NC_136073.1:692363838-692963838 GCF_964261635.1 Lissotriton helveticus | reverse complement strand
TCACTGAACGTGTATATATTGATGTGATATGAGTCATTTAAAATATGTGATTCATGAACATTTTACAACATAGTGATGAGTATATTATCTGTTTCACAGACTTCCCCGATGAAGGCCAGTGGGCCGAAATGCATTGGAAGAGATAAATGTTTTGGATATATGAAAAATGGATTGATTTAACGCCTAATGGACAGTGAATAACATCCAACTAATGAATTGATATTAATAGTATGAATAAAATACTTACGAAATCGAGAAGCGTATTGAAAAAAAATGTTGTTTGAAAAACTACACTCCACAAATTTCAAACTGGTGGTCCCAGCAAATATTTACCAGTGCCTTAGGAGACACTAACACATGCCGTGTTAGTGCAATCTAGAGTTTATGTTCGTCTTACAGACCCATCTCCTTATTGAATGTCGAGCCTAAGATTTTGGCGAAGCTATTGGCGACTAGGCTGGTCAAAGTTATCACCTCCCTGATACATGTGGATCATTCCGGTTTAATGCCGCGCCGAAATACAGCCCTCAATCTGCGCCGGCTGCATGGGGTACTGGCCAGGTCCCCTACGATTCAGTAGCCAGCGATATTGGTGTCCTTGGACGCCACTATGGCTTTTGATAGGGTTGAATGGCCATACTTATTTGCGGTGTTGGGGAAGATGGGGTTCGGTTCTGAGTTTATTACCTGGGTGCATCTTTTATATGCAGCCCCTCTGGCCAGAATTGTTGTGAATAATCGAAAATTCTCTGACTTTTCCCTCGGCAGGGGTACGAGACAGGGTTGTCCCCTGTCTCCGCTCCTCTTTGCCTTGGCCCTGAAGCCGCTTGCAGCGTGGGTTCGGTGGGACCGGTCGATTCGTGGCTTGCGCTGCACGCCGGAGTGGGAAGATAAAATCTCGCTATCTGCTGATGATATCTTGCTTTTTCTCACTAATCCAAGGGGATCACTAATATGTTTCCTAGAGGTGCTTGCTATTTTTGGGAGATACTCGGGCTTCGCCATCAATTGGTCAAAATCGGTTCTTTTCGTCCTCAGAGGGGCTCCGCCGGTAATCCCGCATGCTTGCCCGATACGGATTGAACCGGTAGGGTTTGAGTACCTCGGCATTTATGTTACGCTTGACCCGAAACTGTGCTTTACTAACAACCTGGGCCCCCCTCTGACTCGACTTAGGGGAGATGTGGCGCGCTGGAAGACACTCCCGCTCTTACTGCTCGGTAGAGCAGTGCTTTTTAAAATGTTAGCCCTTCCCCGGTTTCTGTATGCACTTCAAAATGCGATAGACCTGGTTCCGGCCTCCTACTTTAAAGACATAGAGACCCTACAGAGGCAGCTTCTGTGGGACGGTAAGCCCCGTCTCGCTTTCACTAAACTCACTCTTCCTTGGTACGACGGAGGGATAGGGCTACCGAACCTACGAAAATATTACTGGGCCTCGCAGTTGGCCGCAGTCAATCACGCTATCTGCGGTCCTCCCGGAGACCCGGGGTATGCCATGGACCACTGGAAAGTGCCAGGGGATGATTTTACGAGAGCGCTATATGCCAAGCCTGGTTGGTTCCCCCTGGCGGGACCCAAGGCACACACTCTTCAGGTGTGGCATGCGGCTAACAGACATCTGAAGTGGGAGGGGAGGCTTACACTCGCCACCCCGTTGTGGAACTCGGAGAAACTGGGAAGTCTATGGAAGTCTAAAGGCTTCGACAAATGGGACCTCATTGGGATCACACAGATTAAAGATGTCTGGGGAGGGGGCACGGTCCATACATTTCACTCTCTTTAGCAACAATACCACCTTCATGACCCTGAACACTACCGCTACCTTCAGATTAGCCAAGCATTGCTCGCACATATTCCCAAAGACACTTTGCTTCCCGACGCCTCCCCCCTTGAAGACCGGGTATTGGATGGTCACCTCCCTGAAAAGACCATCTCCTTAATATACAGGAAACCCATAAATAATATGGAGAATCACACTGGAATGCGGATGGGCTGGAGTTTAATGATGACTGGCTGGAGGCGGTTTCCTCTCCTCAGATGGTGGTGATACAGATGCGTCTCAGGTTGGTGCAATTAAAGATCTTACATAGGTCATATGTTACGGGGCCGAGCCTGGTCCGAATGGGTCGCTCGGAGGGTGGGGAGTGCAGGAGGGGATGCGGGGAACTAGGACCGTTCATGCATATCTTGTGGCACTGTACAGTGGTGCAGACGTACTGGGAGAAGATACACGAGAAGATGCGAGAGGTCCTGGGTGTAGAGTTAAGGCTGGAGGCCCGCAGGTGTATCCTGAATGTTTGAGAACCCACAGATCTGAATGCGTACAGCAAGCAGTGGGTGACATTGGCATGCATGATAGCGAAGCGTAATATTGCTCAGTTGGGGGGAGCAAGCCAGTCGCCCTGGGTAGGGAAATGGGCCGAAGATTTGGATTGGTGCATGTTTAGAGGACGCTCAGTGTATGTGGCTAGAGGGTGTTCTGAAAAGTGGGGGAAAGTGTGGGAGGCTTGGAATCATTACCGTGGGGATATCTGTGTGCCCCCGATGCGCCAAGATAATGTAGAGGTGCACGAGTCCCCTTGATCCATTCTCACTATTTTGGATTGTATCTTTTTGATGTATGGAAAGTAACGATGATACCTGTAACTGTTTAAATTGTCACCTGATGCTTCTTCTTTTTTGTCATTGTCTCAATAAAAAGAATTTAAAAAAAATGCTTTCTGTCAAAAACATATTCCTAGAAAATACTGAAAACGTTAAAGTACAAAGATTATCATGAAGTAAATAACCTCCTTAACATATAGGATTTAAATCAATTTTCCTAACTACATCCCAAAATAAAAGTCATACTCGGAAACCTACTTTGTGCTGAATCCTTATTCAAGCCTTTTCTTATCATGACCAACACCCACCCTCAACTAATAAAAACAATGTAGTCGGCTGGTTCAGTATATGGTGTGCACCTATTGGTGACGCATCCTGCACTGAGTTCATATAACCCTTAATGATAGTTGTAGTGGCCCCTGATAGCCAAATCTCTGAAGGGGTAGCTTTGAAGAACAGCTAAGGCTATTTCAGGTGGGAGTATAGGGGGTACATTACCACTCAGTAAAGCTGACACACAAAAAAGTACCACACCAGTGTTAGAAAAAATACCTTGTATTTAACATACACCAACTCTAAAACTACCTTGGCATACCTCCTACCCGGAGATATCAATACACAATAGAATATACATCAAAACAGGTAAGTAAAGCACATAAAACACATGGACCCCCATGGAGGAGCCAAACCATATACTAAGAAAATTGAATGCCAGGTGAGTACCCCAACGAGACAACCACCCAAGGATCTGTGGACCAGTGGAAGCAAGAAACCACCAAAGGTAAATAGCTACATTTCCCAAGGCACCTGGGTGCAGAGGTGATATGCCAGGTCAACGTCCATAGAATAACATGGGGAAGTCCCGGTTGGAGTATTATAGATTCAGGACCCTTCCCAGAGGACCCAGAGGAAAGGTCTTGAAGATGCAGCTCTGGAGCTCAGGTGACGATGCAGAGCACAGGAGCCATCCATGTGCTCTCCCACGCCGATTGAAGAATTCAGGAGGGTCTGTTGCCAGAAGGACCATCAATAAGTCATGGCAAACACAACAGTTGTGTTGCAGGAAACAATGCTTAGTTGCATACCAGCAAGATCTGTGGGACTCACCCAGCCAGGGTATGTCAGGGCAAGCCCTCAGCAAACAGGAGAGTGAGCAGAAATCAATTGAGACCTCAGAGGGATCCTCTGGCAGCAGGCTCTGGGAGTTGCAGGGAGGTGTCTGCAGCACACAGAAGATGGATGCCCACGTCGCTGGAGAAGCAGGGAGGAAGTCACTCTTGGGGCTGTGTGATGCTGATGCCTGGGGCTTCTTGGAGTGTGAAGATCTTCAGGAAGGAGAGCTAACTAGCCTTGGTAAGGGCAAACAGACACAGTGCACAGGGATGCAGTTCCAGTCATCTGGAGAGGGATTACAGTCTCCCAAGTTGCAGTGAAGACTGGTCAGGCCCATGGAGAGCCAACAAACCCCCACCTGTGTTGCATAGCCGAGAGGTGTCCGTGGGACAGCAGGATCCAGAAGCTGGTCGTCGTCATTGAGGGTAGAGGCTCCTTCCTTCCAAGGGAGATTTTGTCTTGCTATCTGGATGCAGTCAGAGTTGTGGGAGACTCCGAACAGAAAGATGCACAGCCACAGAAGTTGTGGAACTTGGAAGACCAGGGAGATGAATTTGCAGGAGGACCCTTTGTACCAGAAGCAGTCTTTGTCTTGATTCCTGGCTCGGTCCAGCAGCAGTGTTCAGTGCCTAACACCATAAGTCTTTAGATAGATCTTTAGGGGAAGCCAGTTGGTTTTTGAAAACGAAGCCCGGATAAATGTGAGGAGCCACCCTCCAGGGAGCCCTAAAGTAACCCAGAAAGGGGGTAACACTACTTCTGTGGAGACCCACCTATCAGGAGGGGTCAGGGATGCTATTCAGGTGGACTGACCAGTCAGATTGTCTCAGGGACCTCTGCCCATTTAAGATTCAAGATGGTAGAATCAAGTGGCCACCTGGGGAAGCTCTGGACTCCTCCCAGGGGAAGAGCTGGACAGGAGGGTGCTCACTCCCCTGCCTCTGTTTAGTTTTGCTCCAGAGCAGGAGCCAAGGTCTCTTGAACTGGGGCAAACTCGTTTATGCAAGGAGGGCACCAAATGTTTTCTCCAAAGCAGTCTGGAGGCACTTGGAAGCACCCCCATCCTAGCCTAAGACACCTATTTCTAAAGGAGAGGTGGTTATTCCTCTCTTCTGCAGGAAATCCTTTGTTCTGCCCTCACCTGCCCGAGTTAAGCGCACTGGCTTGGATGCCGACCCTGCAAGGCTACACAGGTAGACATGGTGGAGGTCCTCTAATGAGCCCCACAGTATGTGGGACCATGTAACTAGCACCGGAATCAGTGTAGTGGCATGATTCCAACATGTTTGATACCAAACATGACAGGGTTCGGTGAAGACATTATGTAGCTGGACATCTCGACTTTGCTATTATCCCCTACATACCATAAAATGGCTTCCCCGCATTTACAAAGCCAGAGAATGGACTCAGGGGTTTGTAGGGGTGTCTCTGCTCCTGCAGGGGCAACCTTACACTTAGAACCATGCACCATGTCTGTGGGATGTAAGACCTACCTTAGTGGTGACTTATAGGTTTTAAGTGGAGTGACAGGGATATAAACAAGACCTGCACACACAGTTTGCATGGGCTCCCATTGGTGGTACAATACATGCTGCGGCCCATGGGATAGCCCTGATGTACCAATGCCCTAAGTACCTTAGTACAATATACTAGGGATTTACAGGGGTACACAAGTATACCAATTGTGGGGTGTAAAAGTACTTAACAATGAATTGAGGAGAACGAGCACTGACACTTGGGCCTTGATTAGCAGGATCCCAGTGTACTACAGTCAAAATACACTGACAGCAGGCAAAACGTGGGGCTAACTAAGCCAGAAAGATCCTACTTTCCTACAAAGAAGATCAGAAAAAGTTGTCTGTGTCCCACAATGGGTATAACAGAACCCACCAGCTTTTTTCTGTTCCTAATAAATTATCTTGTTATCTCAGATGATATGGACACGCTCCGGAGGGATTATGACAAAACCATTCTTGATATAAATGACCCCTTAAACATCTTCATTCCAAACCCAGCCATCAGTGTTTTACTGAATCCCTATTTAAACACAGACGAAATGCATATTCTTAAGAAAAAGCATGGTGCAGCTCAAACTCTTCAATGCAATTAGAAAGGGATACCAAAATACTATATTAATAGCAACAGCAATATTATTATACATCCATATAAACAAGCTTCCATATGTTAGGTCCTCACCAGCACCATCACTCACCAGTTGTAGCAAACTACTTTTGTTCTTCATCGACATAAGAAAATCTATTGTGAACAAAATCATACTTAACTTTTCACAAGTGGATAGTCTCCACTTAAATCAGTGGTCATATGGGACAACATCATGTATTATCAAAAGTGATAACGCAGCTGAAAATCACAAACTATTTTCAAGACTTTCTTTTAGAACAAATCATCAAATCCAGATTTCATTTCAAAGTGTGTGACTAATATCTTAGCAAAGTTCTAATTTCTCATAGCTAGGAAGAGTCATTTTTTGCTGCATGTTCAAATAAATAACCAAATGAGTCAATAATGTTCTCCCTGCCTTTTACCAGGCAAATTTAAAGGCTGGATTCAGTGCAGAGACTGCTACATTGAAGGTCTTCAGTGACCTATACTGCATAATTTTTGTGTTGGCAATCCCTGGCTACTCGTTTTGCTTGATGTGTCACTAGCCTTTGGCACTGTTCATCACGGACTGCTAAAATTGCTAAAATGGGATTTGGCAACCAGATAATGATTTTGTTTACCACATACCTCTCATTGCCACTGCATGATGATAATTGTGAACCTTGTTTCTACCAATGATCTTGGTGTCCACAAGACTCTATCTCAGTACCAACATTATTCAATCTGTACTTAGACCTCTCTATGAAATATTGGTGGACTCTGGAGTCAATGTACATTAATATACTGACTACACCAAATGAATCTTCCAAATTAATCTTCTTCACCACCGATCAATAAAATTGGGCTATTTCTACCCATCTCTCCCCTTTTCTGTGAAATCTTTGACATAAAAGCACATTAACATCACAAGTTACCCAAATCTTCAAACATGTTTCCACACTCTTTGACAAGAGTGAAGCAGTTTGTGACACCCAAGCAGCTAAAAACATACCCGTCATTTCTCTATTTGATTTTGGCAACTGCTTTCTTAATTAATATTGGTCTATCAGTGCTAGCCCTAATAAAATTAATGTAACCACATTTCACTGGTGTAAAGGTAATTAAACAGGCTCTAAATCCAGACTAGAATAAAGTTTAAAATCTGCTGTTGCTGCAGGCTTTTATGTACCCTGTCTTAGCTGGCAACTCTACCTTCTCTAAAGGTCTGAGGGTGTAAGGTTTAAGGTGGAAAGACACTTTTTAGCTAGAAATCTCAGACGTGGGTCCCGTTCTCTCCATGCCACTGCAGTCAAGCTAGCCTGGCTGATGAGGGGTGAAACCCCGAAACCGGTCTTAGGATTCTTGTTTCCAGTCCTGGGTAGACCTGGCCTTGCAGTTCGGGCTGGACTGTTCCCATGGGGATTAGGGTGAAGACTGATTTGAATATGGCTGGGTTTAAACTGGAATGGCATGGGAATTAAAAAAAACACGATGGATTTAGGCCCAGATCTTTGTACTGGGGTGAATGTTTGACATTGTTAAACATTCTGTTCATTAATTGTTATTTTTTCAGAAATCTCAATACAGCTAACATCGTTGGTGCTAAAACAATCTTTCACTGGTGGTCTAGTCCTCTTTCGGAAACAATCAGACCTACTACCTAGGAGGGAACAGTTGGAAATACACCCTATTTTATTTAAAAACCTATTTATTCCCTCATTTTCGTACGTCCTCTTCTACCATCTCATTAGTTAAAATGTGTTAATTTAACTCATTCCACTTAAACAAAGTGCATTATTTTTGTAACCCTTTATTCCTGCATGTAAAGCACACTAATATCTATTACTAATGTTTCAGTTACATTTAATGAAATGTGCAATTCCAATTTGATATTTTTATCTTCTCTATGGTATTTGTGGTATAGCCTTTCTTTTGGCCTCAATTTGTCTTTCATATCCTTTGTGATATTTTATAAATACCATTCTTAGCATGAGTTTTTGGAATTAAGGAACATTTGGTGACTTCATGAAGTGTGAATGTCATCCAGCAGGTTTCGGAGTGCTGTACAAAAAGTGGGTGAGAAAACCAGGCAGTAGTTAACAATGTGTTGATTAGGACTGTAGAAAATAACAAAGCAATTATTGTTTACAGTATTGTGTTTGGTAGGGATTTACTGTATATTTCAGTACAGACGTATGTAAAATAAAACAAACATGACCAGCTCACACCCTTAATTATCAATATTCAAGTAGTTCTTGACTTTTTACAGTGTAGATGGTACAGCAATTCATCCACAAGAGTCCTTGTTTCTTTAGACAACTTATTTATTCAATTCTTCACAAGATAAAAAGGATTCTCAGTAGCAAGGACTCTTGTGAATGAATTGCTGTACAACCTACGCATGTCTCTGGTTCTGTCCTCTTTCTCTTCTTTTTTTTAATCAACCCCTACAGGTACGGTGCACTCTCGAGGTTGAGTTGAGTCCCTGTTCCCTCATGAATTTGCTGCCAAGTTATCGGCAATTAAACATGTCAGCCGTTCAGGTTAAAATGGTCTAAACTTTCCATTAATTTTTTACTGAGTGCAACACTATCAAAATTTAAAGGATATGTGTGACAGGTGTCCACAACTCAATTTTAACCTGGGGAGAGTATAGCTGGCCTTCCTGGCATTACTATGCTTATAGATGCTAAGATAGATATCAATTGCTACACATTTCTCTTTTACTTTTCACATTATTTAGAGTTAGGTCACTTTCTTTTCTGTCAGGAAAATGCCAATGATGACCGAGTGAGCCAACTGGTGAGAACCTACGAGTAGCTCCATGGGTGTTGCTTACGTGATGCACTTTCTGACCCACATCACACTTTTTTTTTAGAACTTGTTAGTCAGTCCCGGTGTTATAGATTGGTGGGCTCCCAGCTTGATGTAGATGATTGTTTTTCAAAAAGATTGAATTAACACATATGGGTGGGCATTACTAAATAGCCAACCTTGCTTCACCGTAGAAGAACTGTGTGATGCTCATTGAAAAATTGAATATACATTTGTTAGCACACAACTAGGCCTTTGTTTTTGAAAATAAATCTAAATTAGGCCAAGTATAGAGGACCGGAGATGAATATAAATTGGATTACCAATCAGTAGGAGTACATAAGAAAAATCCCTGGAATGTACATTTGAATCAATAACAGGGTTCTTGTAAAGCGCTGCTTGTCGCCCGGGGGATCTCCAGGCGCTAGGTCCTAACGTTGTTGATTGAAGAGCCATGTCTTGAGCTTCTTCCTGAATTATTCAAATGAAGGGTTTGAGTGAAGGTAGAGGGGAGGTCATTCCAGGACTTGGCAGTGAGGTAGGAAAAGGAGCGACCTCCGCAGCGGTTCCGGCGGATGCGGGGTTGTGGGCCCGGGCGATGGAGGTGGAGCTGATGTCCCTGGTGGGTTGAGGGATCGTCAGGTGGTGGTTTATGTAGGTGGGAATGGAGTTGTGGAGGGCCTTGTAGGCATGTGTCAGGAGATTGAAGAGGCATCTTTCCTGTAAAGGGAGCAAGTTGAGGGCTCTGAGGTGGGGGGCGGTGCTGGTTCTCCTGGAGAAGTTGAGGATGAGTCTTGTTGTGGTGTTCTGGATGGTCTGGAGGTGATTGAGAAGTTGCTTGGTGGTTCCGGGATAGAGTGCTTTGCCATAGTCGAAGTGGCTGGAGTTGAGGGCTTGAGTGACTGTTTTTCTGGTGGAGATGGGAATCCTTCGGAAATCTTGAGGTGCTTGCAGGGGGTGTGGAAGCAGGAGGAGGAGACAGTGTTGACTTTGTTCCTCATTGTTAGTTGTCCATGATGATTCTGACATTGCGTGCGTGGTTGGATGGAGTCTGAGCGAGGGCTGATTGCGGCAGGCCACCAAGAGTCGTCCCAGGGGGATGGGTTGTTTCTGAAAATGAGTACCTCCATTGTAGGAAGGTGGATATCTGACTATGGTTACCCCCAACTTTTTGCCTAGTGTTTACCTGGTTTTCGACCTAGGTGGCCTGGAGCCCTGCTATTCAGGACCCCAGACTAATTGCTCTCTCTGTAAAATGGACTCCATGTACCTTAGGTACATACCTAATTGGATGCTGGGTCACCTTATCAGCCCCTGTACAGTGTACCTTAGGTACCCAGGGCATAGGTGTACCCAGGGCCTACCAGGGGCTGCAGCATGTATTATGCCACCCCTGGCTGGCCATCCAAACTGACACAACTGGCTGCTAAGACAGCTGGGGCAAGGTGGTGTAATCACCCTTTGCTATAGATATAGTATACCTATATCTAACCCCAAAATGGACACATATATTCCTATCAGTCACTCCTATGGCAGGCCTTATCAATCCTGAAGGCAGAGTGCTTGGAATTATGTGAGATGGTGCTCTAGCATGAGCTGAGCCTGTCTGCAGCTTGCGGAACCAAGTCCTTATAGCTGTTCCATGATAACGCTATACCATATACTCTTAAGTGCATTATAATCCTCGTGGTTATTGCTAACTTTGGTATAGCATTATCAAAACATGTCGAGTAAGGTGTCATACGAATTGGAATACTACTCCCTCGCCAGTTCTGGCGACGGGGGTAGCATTCCACCCTTTTAGAGGGACACGACATGTATGTAACTGTGAACCCCGGTTAAAGTTAAACGAAGCCTCAGCATCACAAAATGGATGCTGCCACCACAGACACAAGTCTGACCTCTTGCTACTGGGAGTCCTTCCAGCGAGGGAGGCCTGGACAAAGGGTTTCCTGCCTCGGGAGGTGCTAGCACCACCCCAGACAGGATTTTGTGTATTGAGTTAGGGAGGGCTGAAAGGAATGAGACATGCCTGGGGCACATAAGGTGTCCCTGTGCATACCCCAGTTCAAACCAGTTGCTGGGGCACTCCAGCCCCAGCTCTGGCGCGAAACCGGACAAAGGATAGGGGGTGTAACCACCCCCCTTCCTGGTCCCACCCATGGGAGGGACCTAGTCAGCAGTACAGCCACCTTTAGCAGGATAAAGGTAGGAGCTGGTCCCATTCCAAATTAGATTTATCCTGACAACTTTACAAGAAGAAACTCTGGACTTCGACGTTCTGCTCCACAGAAGACTGAAGAAACTCCCTTGTGGGCAAGGAGTGTCTACCCTGCAACTGCAGGCACCATCAAGCGTCCTAGCGGTTCACTTTGTCGTCCTTCCTGCCGGAACCAGACTCAGAGCCCGACGAGATCCGGACTTCCAGACCTCTCCGACCTCAACCTACATCTGCAGCACAGCTGAGATCCGTGGGTGCGACGAGACACGTGGGACCGGCCATCTTGAAGAAGCTCCACTTCGCTTCCAGCACGACTTCAGAGACATCCTCGAGAAAGTGCTTTGGGGACTGAGAAGCCCCAGCCCCGAGCATCACCTGCACCGAAGACCAGCCCCCCAGCATCCACGAGCTCTGCGTGTGGCCCTTTTTCCTTGGTTGCTGCTCGACGCGTTGTCTGGTCACTTGCCGGCTGGCTAGTGGCCTCCTAGACGACGATCCTTGAAATCTACACAGCTGGTCTGGTTGCTCCAGACTGGCCCTTGCTCCCTTCCAAAAGAGGAGCACCCAGGACCCTCCTCAACCGCGTGGGTTGCCTTTGCCAAGGCCTGTTGACTCCAAATCCGGATCCTACACCGCCGACAGCGAGAGCCTGCGTGGGACAGCCCGTGCCTCCATCCTGGTCGTCGAAGACACCTCCTGGTCTACGTGGCTGCAGAGACAAGCGTCCACTCTTCACCTGATCGCGACGACAGCACCTGGTTCCTTCCTGGTTCCACATCGGTCACTGGCTAGTGACTTTGAACACTGTCCCCTCTGCTTTCAGGTCCTCTTCTTCCTCGATCCACCCTTGGATCGCACCGGACATCTTCCACATGGTCGCCTGCAGCATCTTTCTTCAAGGCTCCATAGACTTCGACGCGGAAACCCGACACACTTTGATACCTATGCACCCGCAGCCCATGGGTGAGGTAACAAGAGCATTTCGGTGCTCAAGGGTAGATTAACTCTCCTAGTGTCCAGATTTCCAGTCGTTTTAGTCCTAGATAGTAAAGACTGTCCGTACTCACCTTTTTCGTAAACTGTACTGTCCATTGACTTTGTTCCACATCTCGCGTGTGAGTTCACACTCTGCACACGCGTCCCGTGGGCCTCCTGTTACTTACCTAAGGTTAGGATAGTGTAGGCCCAGCAATCCTACAGCCTCTGGACAGCTCCATTCCTTCTATTGATTTCCTTATACCATTTACTTAGTATATGGTTTGTCGTGCCCCTAGGGCACAATTGTAATTTTGTGCAACTTATCGTATTTTTCCTAAGAGATTGTCATGTGCTTAGCCCTCTGATCTCATAAAGAGTTTAGAGGTGTTTGTTATTAATAAATATAATGTTTATTTTCATAACAACCTGTGTGGTTTCCTTTCATCTGGTATTCAAGGGGTTATATGTGGTAAAACAGCTGGCTTCACATGCCAAAAGAGTTTAGCCTAAGACTGCTTTGTCCATGCTACCATTAGGATAGCTGGTCTATAAGGTTGACTTATAACCAATCACCATAAGGGTTGTTTGGACTGATACAAGGTGATCACTAGAACTAGTGAGCATCATATATCAGGCCAACTTCTCACATCCATTTTCTCTGAATTGAGCGTCAGGCAGTTGACCTTCATCCAGTTGGCAACGTCGGACTAGGTGTTCTGGAAGTTGGCTCTGGTGATGTTGGTGTCTTCCGTGAGGGAGAGGATGAGCTGTGTGTTGTCAGCGCAAGAGATGATGTTGTGTCTGTTGGTGCGGGCGATGTCAGCTAGAAGCGTCATGTTGTAGAGGGTGGGGCTGAGGGAGGAGACCTGGTGGACGACCACATGATGTTTTTGGCATCAGAGGAAAAAGGTGGTAGGTGGATCCTCTGCATTCGGCCGGAGAGGAAGGAGGCAATCCATTTGAGAGTGATTCCTTGGCTGTCCAAATGTTGGAGTCTGGTGATGAGGGTGTGATGGAACACTGTGTTGAAGGCTGCCGAGAGGTCATGAAAGATATGGGCTGCTGTTTCCCCTTGGTCAGGTAGGTGTCTAATGTCTGTGGCTGCAATCAGGGAAGTCTCTGTGCTGTGGTTGGTCCAGAAGCCTTACTGGGAGGCGTGGAGATGGTTGTTTTCTTTGTGGTACTCTGTGTGCTGGTGGTTGATGGCTTTCTCCAGGACCTTGGCTGGAAAGGGGAGTAGCGAGATGGGTTGATAGTTGTAGAGTACGCTGGCGTCAGCAGAGGATTTTTTCAGGAGAGGTTTGACCTCTGCATGCTTTCACACGGCGAGGACGGAGGCTGTGGTGATGGATGCATTGAGGATCTTGGTGAGGTTGTTGCTGATTTCTTCTCTCCCTAGGCTGTAGATGTGGTGCAGTCAGGGGTCTGTGGGTGCACCAGAGTGGATTGAGTTCACAATGGGGGTTTGTTGGATCAAGAGCTGCTTCCAGTCGGAAAGTCAGTGGGTGTCGGTGGCGTTGGGAGAAGCGGGGAGGTGGGTTGGGGTCGAAGTTGCTGTAGATTTCTGCAATCTTCTGGTGGAAGTAGTTCGATAGGGTGTCGCAGAGGGCTTGGGAAGGGTGAATCGATTTTTCAGTGCCAGCTTGTGTCATTCTTCTTAGTCTCCCTGAGGTGGTGGTGGTACTTGTTGAGGGTGGACCTGAATGAGCTGAGTAAGGAGGAGTTCTTGCTGGTGCGCCAGAGTCTCTCTAGTTTCTTGCTGCCGTATTTGAGCGTCAGTAGATATGGGGTGAACCCGCTGGCGTGCTTTGCAGACCTGTTGCAGGTGTTGTCCTTCATGCGGGCGATGGTGTCTGCGTCAGTGGAGATCCCGTTCGAGAAGTTCTGGATTTTGAGGTCAAGGTTGTCGGAGGAGTTGAATGTTGCATATTGTGTAAGGGTGCTTATCATGAATTGTTGGTTGATGTACAGATATGAGGATTTTGTATTTCTATAAACATTTTAATTAATGAAGAACATCTAAATCTGAATGATAGATATGTCACAAATCTGGAAATCCTTTTGTGAAAACCTTGCAAATTACAATTTTAGAGTTCCTCTTGTCAAAGGTCTGTTGAGGGACAGCCTTAAAGCGCCATCTGTTGGAAGTTTTGTCAGTGGCAGTTCTAGAACTCCACCTGTGACATTTTTGTGATAATTTTAAGATGAGATAGCTGTAGAAATCCTCCCGTGGAGCTCCAGAGGTCTTCCTGTGGGATTTAAAATAAGTTCAAAAATACATGGCACAGTATTATTAAAAATCAGGAAAGCACACATTCTAGACTTCTTTATTGATGTTTTGAATTGCGTTTAAAAACAGTATGTATATTTTACTTTTGTAATTGAAATTGCTGCTTCATGTTTGATTCTGATCAGCTGTAAAGCTTGAATACATGGTTCTGATGAATTGTAAAAGTTAAATATATACCTCTTTCTAATGTATTTAAAGTTAAGACATCCAACTTTGTAGCCAAAATATTAATGTATATAGAATATTATAAATAATGTATATTGGGTTTACATAATAAAAACATTAAATAGCATTTAACTTATTAAACACATATGCCTGTTTTAATAACTACAGCATTGATGCTTTAAAGTTAAACAGAATAAAGCTGTTGGTTTACCTGTTGCAAGACTGTGCAAAAGATGTTACTTTCTGTACACTTGGAGTGAACACATATGAACTAGATGTTTCCATTGCTGTTTTCCAGGTAGGCCACCTTCACTTGGGGTGTGCAAAGGACATTGCAGTGACCCTAGAGTCTGATGTACCCATTACTCTGAATAAAGCTTTATTCAATTGCCAACTTGCAAGAATCTCCTTCCCAATCCCAGCTGACCAGGTTCCAGACTGGGATGACCGGCTCAGAACAGTTAAATGGGTGGATTCTGGTAGGAGTTCTACAACTCAATTACCAATTAAGAAAAAGGTAGGTTGTGCAGCAGAGCTGAATGCCACAATGTTCTAGCTTCTTTTGCTTGTTTAAAACTATCAAATGTTTGAATTCAGTCTGACTTCTAAATGCTGCATGTATTGTTTCTGAGGATACTAAACAAAGTTATCAAAAGTCAGAGCAATACCTTTATGGCTTCAAGAAGATGATCGAACAAGGTGTAATGGTTGATACTATGTAGTGTTGTCTGAAAAAGTGCCTTCGAATAGGCTTAGGGTATTTATCATCAACAGCTGTCACATCCAACTATACACCTTTAGTTTAAGGATCTTTCTAAAATGCCAAATAAGCTGACATATCTGCCGGCAATATGTTTTCTAAAACCGATGAGCCACACTACCGAAGCCGGGTCTGGTGGCTTGGTGGACTAATGCGTCTACTGTAGGGGCCTGTGTCTGACCTCATGGTCACAGTTCAAATCCTGGTGGGTCCACTTAGCCTTTCATGCTTCTGAGGTCAATAAAATGAGCACCATGCAGTTGAGTAACAATAAACATATGTTATTCAGCACCAAGTTACCCTTTGCAGTGAATGTTTGCTTTACAAATACACGTTATGTTGCTGTGTTTTTTCTCACAGTACAAACATCTGCTTTTCAGTGCCACAACGCTTTCTCTCCATCATGCATCACCATTAAGTGCAAATTCAATTTGAAGAGTAACACAATACTAAAACATATCCACAAACATATATTCCTGATACAATGTTACTAGACATGCCTGTGGTTCTTTCTTTCCAACTTTGAAATGTCTTTTTCCAGAGCATTATCATTGTCACACCAAGAGCCACTTACCTGAATTCCCAGGACTTCTGGGGAATTGAAGATCTTCCACCACTTCCCCTTGAGGTTAATATCAGAAGAGATGACTCCCACAAATACCTGACCCTGGGGAGGGGTGAGAGTTGGGAGAGAGAGAGAGGCTGCTGGTGGGTCTCTGGTGGGACTTCTAAGCTCAGAACCCCTTTCAAGAGGAGGAAGAGCCTTATGGAGGTGTGCCAGTGCAAGAACTTATAGCGTGGTTACCACTCCCACAGCACGGGATACAGAGGGGTTGCTCGTGGGTCTTTGGCAGACATTGCAAGCCCAGAAACCCCTTTCAAGAGGAGGGGCCCTGTGGAGGTGGGCTAAAGGAAGCACTTGAAGCGCATTTATCTTTTCTTCAGCACAAGATACAATGAGGCTGCTGGTGGGCTCTGGGAGGACTTCCAAGACAAGAAACCCATTCAAGAGGGTAGGAACCTGATGGAGGTGGCCTCTGCAAGCGCTTATAGCGTGGCTACTTAGTCGCAGAACAAGGCCGGGCCCGTCTTCGCCCATCATCATATGGAAGAGGCTAGGCTGGGCCCCACCTCTTGGTTCTAAGATCTGGAATACAAAGAATCAGTGAGGTGAAGCCTCCTGTTACTTGCAATTGCCTTTTCTGTCTGAGGATTTATTTAAGGAATTGCTTGTTAGACTCTAGCGTGGGGTTTGGACAAACCTGCTTAGCTTATAATGTCTGAGCTTTGCCACCATAATCAGAGCACCATAATGGGGAAAAAAAGAAAGGCAATAGACATCCTGCTGTGTGTAGCAATGTAAAAAAACAAAACTAAATCCTCATCAAAGAACTGTATCCTGAGGAAGATCAGTGTCCTAATTGAGGAAGTAGAGACAATTTTGAACCTGAAAAATAATCTATGCCCTCTTTCCACTATGCCGCTATAATCCTCCTTGACCTAAGTGCCGCCTTCGACACCGGCTCTCGAGCATAGGGATCTCAGGAAAAGCCATCTCCTGGCTTGAATCCTTCCTCTCCGACCGTTCTTTTCAAGTGTTCGAGGGCAACATCACCTCCCCGAGCAAGCCTCTTGTCTGCGGCGTACCGCAGGGCTCTTCTCTGAGCCCTATGTTGTTTAATGTTTACATGGGGCCCCTAGCTGAGATAGTCCGTCCGTATGGAATAAAAATTATTACCTATGCAGACGACACTCAGCTAGTGGTGGCCCTCAATCAACTGGACACGACATCCAACAATCTCAGGACCTGCCTGGAAGAGGTCTCCAAATGGATGACCTTGTCGTGCCTCAAACTCGATGGCAAAAAAACTGAGCTTATGCTCCTAGGTAATCCCTCTCCGCTCACGTTCAGTCACTGCGGCCCACCTGCCTCGGCGCTCCCCCATACCAAAGGATAAATTCAAGAGCCTAGGTATATATTTTTTTTGTTTGAATATCTTTTATTGCATTTCTTGTATGAAAATACATGAAAATAAGTAACACAGCGCTATTGCAGGATATACAAGACATGTCATATCAGTTTTCCATGCATGATAGTGAAATAAACACGAAGTAGTAAGACCAACATGACAAGATTGTGGAACAGAGCTGCATGAGAATACAAAACAACGACAATAGTGTGTCAGAACAATCTATCCTTCCACCCATATCCGGCTAAGTAAATGATGAGTTTGAGGCACCTATGGTAAGTAACTGATAAATCAACTGGAATCGGGCATACTGGGAGAGTGTTGAAAGTACTGCCAGCGGGCCAGGTGTGGCGCAGTATAGTCAGCGAGTGACATCCCAATCAAGAGGAACGACGTGAAAGGGGGAGGACAGGACTATCGGTATTTGTCAGCGTGTGAAGTCGTGTAGATCGGTCAACAATGTCACCTAATTCCAGGGCATGTCTCCTGGCTTGGTCCCAAAAGAATAGCACCCATCGCTGAGGATACCCGTGGCTGTTTACTCGCGGCCACCTCTACGGTTACAGTGCAAAGTTCAATGCAGTCTGCTATGCAAGCTATATTCAAAAACGTTCGTTCATAACAATAAACTTTGAGGAAGAACCTAAGAAAATGGGGACTGAGAACTAAATAATGTCAAACAAAAAGAAGGGGGTACGTGTAAGGACGGGTATATGTGTCACTGTGACAGCAGTGGGAGTGATCCAACACGGCACGCAGCGGGGTAGGGGGGGGGCGGTGAGCGGGAGGAGTGTGGTAAAGATCTCAACCCAGAGCCGGCAGGGGAGGAAGGTGTGTGGGTAGAGGGGGGGGGGTAGGGGGTCAGAATTCTGCCTAAAGGTGGAAGAGTGGCTAAATAATACACCCTTGTAAGCAGGATTGTCCCAATCCTGGGCTATGGGATACGCGCGGAGCCCCGCTGTCTCTTCCCTGTGCAAGGCTACACTTTCCACCTTAGCCCAATTGTCAAAAGAAGTACGCCAGTGTATTGCCTGGGGAGGCTCGCCATTCTTCCAGCGCTTGGTAATTAGTCGTTTCGCCGTTATTAGACCAAGATCCCAAAATCTAGCCGGGACTTTCGTCTGTTTTGTCCGCTTAAATAAGCCCAATAGACAAGCTTCCCACGTATATGGTAAACTGCTCCCTGTCCCCGCCGCTAGAGAGGCCGATACTGCCTTCCAATAATCTTGTAGGAGCGGGCACGACCAGAGCATATGCAGAAACTGCGCATCCATTAGTCCGCACCTGGGGCATGTTGTTGTGTCGAGACCAAAATAGCGGTTTATTTTATCCGGGGATAAATACGCGCGATGCACTATTGTGGACTGGGGGTTGCGGCGGTCCGGAATAACAGGCGTGGAGGCCGTATGTATTGGGCTATGGTAGATGTTTTTATTATTCGGTGTAACAAGGAAAACCGGAGTCAGTACAGAGGGTTGGGGTGAAGCCGTAGTCGCCTTTCTGGTATGCACCGGCTGATGGATCGTCCGGAGGTCTTCACGTCTTCCGGGCGTTGGGATAACCTCGGAGGGAGATAGAGAAGCAGGGGTTAGTCCTTTCAGTATGGACTACACATGTACCGTTACCAACACCAGGGTCGTGTGGGACTAAAGAGGACCGTGAGGATGGGAACGGGAAGGGGGTAGACGGGAGGGGATCAAGTAGGAGGGGAAAGGGTATAGACGAGGTGCTCCGGTGATGGGTCGGGGTGTAGGGACTATGATACAAGGTCTAAGTGCAGTGTCTCTACGTTCTAATATATACAGTGCGTAAGGGTGCTCTCTCAGTGCATGCAATATCTATACAATTTACAAGTAGATACAGCTATATACAAAGGGGACACGGAGACGGTAACAAGGTACTCACGTGCCCCGCCGTAACTCTCCCGAGAGTTACGGCCGCTCTCCAGCCACCTCCAGAGGACTCCACCACTCCTCGGTCCAGACGTCCTCCAACTCTCCGTCTTCGATCCTCTCACTCCTTCCACTCTCCGCCAAGGGTTCGCTGCGCGCTGTCTCCTGCCACGAGTCGGCTATCTGGAACGCTCTCCTCTCTTCGTCGTCGGCTTTTGTACGTCCAGGTCCTGGGCAGGGGGAGGGACTTCCGGTTTCCCGGTGGACTGCTTCCGGTTCAGGACTTCCGGTTCCCCTGTAGGCTGTTTCCGGTTCGGGTTTTCCGGGTTCCGGGTGTTCGGGGTTCTCCGTTTCTGGGACGGGCCGGTGTCTGTTCCTCTGGTCTCGTACCTGCACAGGACACAAAGAAGAAGGACTCCCGGTCGTCAGAGACACGGGAGGGTTAGAGGTCGTGGTACCCCCACACGGGCGTCGCCCGGTTGAGGCAGGTGGTATCCCCCTTCCACATCCCCTTTCCCTAGCTGTCTTTCTTGTGGGGGAGGATGGCGGGGGATATCTGGACAGGTAATCCGCATTGCCCTGCTCGGCCCCCTTCCTATGCAAAGTCTGGAATCTGTAGGGCTGTAGGGACAAAAACCAACGGAGCACTCTGGCGTTATGTCCCCTGTTACGTGCCATCCATTCTAGAGGTGCGTGATCAGTGTATAGGACGAATTCCCGCCCCTCCAAATAGTACCGCAGGCTCTCTATGGCCCATTTAATGGCCAGGGCTTCCTTTTCGACTACCGCGTAGTTCATTTCACGAGGGAAGAGTTTCCTGCTAAGGTAGAGGATGGGCCTCTCTATGCCTGCTTGGTCTTTTTGGGAAAGGACTGCTCCCAGTCCCTGTTCTGAGGCGTCGGTTTGGAGAATAAAGGGACGCGTGTAATCAGGACTGATGAGAACCGGCTCAGACAGTAGTGCTTGTTTAAGGGACCGGAAAGCTGTCAGCATCTGAAGGGAGGGATGGCGTAACAAGGATTCTGTTCCTATGTTCTTCTTTAGGAGGTCTGTTAGGGGCACGGCTAACTGAGAAAAATTAGGGATGAACCTCCGATAATAACCTAAAAGCCCAAGGAAAGCCCGGAGATCCTTTTTGGTTTGGGGGAAGGGTATTGACTGGATAGCCTTTATTTTATTATCTTGGGGTCGTATGACCCCCTTCCCAAGGAGGTAACCCAGGTATTTGACTGTTTGTGCAGCAAGAGTGGTTTTAGCGGGGTTAATAGTGAACCCGTGTTCCCCCAGAGAGGTGATCACCCGTGTCAGGTGGGACAGATGCTCCGGCCAGTCATCACTGTATATGACAATATCGTCAAGGTATGCTCCTGCGTATCGGGCATGGGGCTGCAGGACAATATTCATAGCCCGTTGAAAAGTTGCGGGGGCCCCATGAAGCCCGAAAGGCATGACTCTGAATTGGAATAGTCCATCAGGCGTAGAAAACGCCGTTTTCTTTTTGTCCTCACTTTTCAGGGGGATTTGCCAGTATCCCTTACAGAGATCCAGCGTGCTGATGTAGCGAGCCCGACCAATGCGTTCTATCATCTCGTCTACTCTGGGTAGCGGATACGTATCAAAACTCGACACTTTATTGACTTCCCTAAAGTCAATGCAAAACCTTGTGGAGCCATCGGGTTTGGGAACAAGCACGATGGGTGAGTTCCAGCAACTGATAGATGGCTCTATAATTCCCATGTTCATCATTTCTTTGGTTTCTTCCTGGATTATTTTCCGGCGGGCTTCTGGGACGCGATAGGGGCGCTGTCTCACGACCTTTCCTGGTTCTGTATGAATTGCATGTTCTATGACCGTGGTGTGTCCCGGAGAAGTGGAAAACACTTTTTGTATGGGGGACAAGACATTCCTGAGGTCATCTCGTTGTGTCGGGGATAGGTCTGGGTCTACACAACTCTCGAAGAGTGGGCTTCCAGGAACAACCGCGTTGGACAGTACAGGTTGGGGACCCTCCCATTTCTTAAGCAGATTGATGTGATAGATCTGTCTCTGGTTACGGGTATGGTCTAATTCTATCTCGTACGTAACAGGGGTTACCTGTCTCGTCACCGGATACGGTCCCTGCCATTGTCCCAGTAGTTTATGATCGGAGGAGGGAAGGAGGAGTAGTACAAGGTCTCCGGGGGCAAAGGTTCTGGCTTTGGATCCTCTGTCATATTGGCGCTTTTGTGTAGCCTGGGCGGCTGATAGGTTCTGCCTCACTATTTCCCTGATCTGGCCCAAGTGCGTCTTAAGGTTGGCCACGTATTCGGGCAGGGGACGGGTACGGTCGGGCTCGGCTTCCCATGCCTCCCGTGCCATATCCAGGAGGGTTCTAGGGGGTCTTCCGTAGAGTAGTTCATATGGCGAATACCCTGTGCTGCTCTGTACTTTGCAACGGATAGCAAAGAGGGCCAACGGAAGCATTTCCTCCCAGCGACGGCTTTCTAGACCCATCAATTTCTTGAGTGTGGTTTTCAGGGTCGCGTTGTACCGTTCCACGAGTCCGTCGGTCTGGGGGTGGTAGGCCGAGGTCCTGATTTGTTTAATGCCCAGTTGCGAACATACCTGACGCATGAGAGAAGAGACAAACGGGGTTCCCTGGTCCGTCAAGATCTCTCGGGGAAAACCCACTCGGGTGAAGATGGTTACAAGGGCTCTTGCTATGTTTTGTGTGGTGGGATGTTTCAGTGGAACGGCCTCCGGAAACCGAGTGGCGTAGTCTACGAGAACGAGAGCATACCGGCATCCACTTTTTGAGGGTAACATGGGGCCTATCAGGTCCATCCCAACCCTGGTGAACGGGACATCTATGAGGGGGAGCGGCTGAAGGGGAACTCTTGGGGGCCTGTATCGGCTGTTCTTTTGACACACCGGACATTCTTTGCAGTATTGGCTCACTTGTTTGTGTATGCCAGGCCAATAGAATTTTTCCAGTATCGTTTGTCCGGTTTTTTCGTCCCCGAAATGCCCTCCCAACAAATGACTATGGGCCAAAAATAGTACTTTGTCGCGAAAGGGACCGGGAACGAGTAGCTGTGGTTCTTGTTGGGGTCCGCCCTTCCTGTACAAGAGACCATTTCGTTTAAAGAAATAGGGACATACGTGCAAGGGATCCTCGTTTTCCAGGGCACGTCCCCAGGCGTCTTGTAACACTGGGTCCTCTTGTTGGGCTGCATGAAATTCCCGGTCGGTTTCCCATGGATGCGGGTCCACCTGAACAGGATAGGCAGGGGCGTATGACCTTTTTTCTTTCTTCTTTTGCCGTCTGGTCTTTGGGATTTTGGTTGTTGGCTCTACGGGAGGCTGGTTTCTGGAAAAGGGGGCCTCAGACCACCATTTCTCCAAGGAATTCGTGGCATCATGCAACAGACGGGGTAGTCCTTGGTAATCGCTACCCAGGATAACCTGTTCCGGCAGGTTGGGTACTAGGCCGACGTTCAGAGGGCTTCTTTCTCCGGAGGGTTGTTGTACCTGCACCTGGGTGGTGGGATATCTTCTGGTGTCACCGTGTACACATTGGATGTCAACGGTGCCAGTCACAGGCCCCATTGGCCTGGCCATTTCTTGAGGCCTTAGCACGCTTTGCCGACAACCGGAGTCGGCTAACGCCATCATGGGGTAGCCATCGATTTTCACCGGACACCGGAAGGGAGGAGGACTGGCATCCGTGGTGAGACACACATAGTTCCGAGCCAGTCCAACCTCCATTGGTTCCTCCTTCTGTGGACAGAACCGTGCAATGTGGCCATATCCCCCACAGTGGTAGCATTGAGGGCCGGGATGACTTGGTCTTGGAATCACCGGAAAGGGAACAAAAGGGGTAGGTTCTGGTTTTCGAGGTACCAATGGCCTCAGTGTTCTGGGATGATTTCCATGGATCGTTCGTGCTGGAGGTTCGTCCTTCTTCTGGGAGTCTTGTGCACGGCTGAAGGCGCTTGCGATCTCGACCGCTGTGTCCAGGGTGAGTCTTGAGTGCTGGCGGACCCACTTCTGTGTTGCTGGGTGAAGGGAGGACAGGAATTGCTCCAGGTATATTTTAGCCATTATGTCCTCCTTGGTAGACGTGGCAGGCTTCAGCCAGCGATTGGTTAGGTCTTGGATGCGAAACGACAGGGCTCGGGGTGTTTCCTGTGGTCCCTCCCGCACCTGTCGCAGTCGTGCCCTGTAGGTCTCGTCATCGATCCCAAGCCGTTCAAGGATGCAAGTCTTTATATCCTGGTATGGTGTCAGCCCTTGGATGTTGGCCTGTTGGAACGCCGCCTGGAGTTCCCCCGTTAGCAGTGGCCCAAGATAGTGGCTCCAGCGATCAACTGGCCAAGCAGCCGCCTGAGCCAAACGCTCAAAGTTTGTAAAAAAGAAGTCCGGGTCCTCTCCTGCGACGTATTTCTGTAATACCACCGAGGGTAAGGCAGTCGCGGGTCTAGCTTGCCCCATGACTTCGACTAGTTTCCCAAGGGCTCGGTCTTGAGCGGTGCCCTGATCCTTCAGAACGTCGTGCAGCTGGCCACGGTCGTCTTCGGCCGTCTTGAGAAACCGCTCCATCATCTTCCCAAGAAGATCCTGGCTTTCTGCGAGTTGCTTCACGGCGGCCTCCATGCTTCCGGATCCCACTTCTGACACCAGGTGTGGACTGGGGGTTGCGGCGGTCCGGAATAACAGGCGTGGAGGCCGTATGTATTGGGCTATGGTAGATGTTTTTATTATTCGGTGTAACAAGGAAAACCGGAGTCAGTACAGAGGGTTGGGGTGAAGCCGTAGTCGCCTTTCTGGTATGCACCGGCTGATGGATCGTCCGGAGGTCTTCACGTCTTCCGGGCGTTGGGATAACCTCGGAGGGAGATAGAGAAGCAGGGGTTAGTCCTTTCAGTATGGACTACACATGTACCGTTACCAACACCAGGGTCGTGTGGGACTAAAGAGGACCGTGAGGATGGGAACGGGAAGGGGGTAGACGGGAGGGGATCAAGTAGGAGGGGAAAGGGTATAGACGAGGTGCTCCGGTGATGGGTCGGGGTGTAGGGACTATGATACAAGGTCTAAGTGCAGTGTCTCTACGTTCTAATATATACAGTGCGTAAGGGTGCTCTCTCAGTGCATGCAATATCTATACAATTTACAAGTAGATACAGCTATATACAAAGGGGACACGGAGACGGTAACAAGGTACTCACGTGCCCCGCCGTAACTCTCCCGAGAGTTACGGCCGCTCTCCAGCCACCTCCAGAGGACTCCACCACTCCTCGGTCCAGACGTCCTCCAACTCTCCGTCTTCGATCCTCTCACTCCTTCCACTCTCCGCCAAGGGTTCGCTGCGCGCTGTCTCCTGCCACGAGTCGGCTATCTGGAACGCTCTCCTCTCTTCGTCGTCGGCTTTTGTACGTCCAGGTCCTGGGCAGGGGGAGGGACTTCCGGTTTCCCGGTGGACTGCTTCCGGTTCAGGACTTCCGGTTCCCCTGTAGGCTGTTTCCGGTTCGGGTTTTCCGGGTTCCGGGTGTTCGGGGTTCTCCGTTTCTGGGACGGGCCGGTGTCTGTTCCTCTGGTCTCGTACCTGCACAGGACACAAAGAAGAAGGACTCCCGGTCGTCAGAGACACGGGAGGGTTAGAGGTCGTGGTACCCCCACACGGGCGTCGCCCGGTTGAGGCAGGTGGTATCCCCCTTCCACAACTATATAGTATTGGATGATCTTAAAGCGGGAGTTGTGTGGAACATTTAGCGCACCAGCCAACACCATCGCCCATTCTTTATCGGTCCAGTCACAACCCCTATCTGCTGTCCATTTGTCTCGCAAGCGCTGTGAGGAAAATTAAGTATGCATGTGTAGGGCCTGCGCGAGCCAGTGTACTATGTGGGAGCCATTTCCCATCACGTGTAAATACTGTATCAGCAGGTGAGTTGGCAGCTCTTCCGCAAGGTCACCCCAGGCTTGCGTTAATAAATGTGTGATCGCTGCGTGAGTTAGGAATTGACCAACAGGTAGCCCCGTATCAAGAGCCTAGGTATATGGTTGGACAAATCCCTCAATTTTAATGCCCAAGCTGCAAAACTATCAGCTACTTGTTTCAGCCTACTCAGGCTCATACGGTAGATTCTCCCCTTACTGCCTTTCCAAGCTACACAGATAATGATCCAGGGACTTGTTCTCTCCAGGCTGGACTTTGGGAATGCCTTGTATTTAAATAAATAAATAAAAAAATAAAAAAATAAATGTAGGGGCCCCCCAATCTACCTTGAACACGCTCCAGATCATACAAAACTCTGCAGCACGTACACTACTTCAAATTCCCCGCTGACTCTCTGTAAAAACTGGCCTGAAGAGCCTTCACTGGCTCCCGGTCAGACAAAGAATTGAGTTCAAGACCCTCTGTATAACTCACCGAGCATACTGGAAAACTGGAGCCGCAATCTACCACGCATTGATTACTTCATATAGCCCTGCCAGACAGCTCAGATCATCATCCTCTCTCCTGGTGACGGTACCCAGGATCAAGAGAGCCAGATGCGGAGGTCGGTCCTTTTCGTACAACGCATCAAGGCTTTGGAACTCCCTTCCCTACCATATGCGCGCAGAGCCCAATCTCCTATCCTTTCGCAAACAACTAAAAATCCTGCTCTTCACAAAAACCGTTTCATTTTTAATACTGTCCCTACATTGCACAAGCCCGCAGTGCTAAGACGCCTCAGGGTAACTATTGCGCTTTACAAATGACCTTTTCATTTCATTTTATTCAAACCAATAACCAACCTATTTGAAAAAAGCTAAGCAGTACATCAAACCCGCAGGGTAGTCTCCCCATAGCTCCTATAAATCGTAATGTTACTGTTGAACAGCCTAAACCAGAATGACTGCTCTTATCAACCCCACCCATGATTCTATGTGAACGAACAGTGATATGTAAATAGGTTTGATATATTGGCAGCTGCAGAGACAGACTCTGTGCCTATTGAAAACAGATGAAAGGTATGTCCCTTCCCTAATACATTCCGGGCGTCTAAGGATAGTGATGTGTTCCATGTTGTGAAAGAACTTAAAGCTGAGATTGTGGAGCTCACAGCGCTGGTGAAGTCTTTTAATACCCAGTTTTTCTATGACCCCTTATTCCACCTTTGAGACAGCACTAGATACTGTGTGGACGTGACTATAGAATTTGAATGGGTTGCAGATGCTAGCATAGAAGCTGACAGTCGGTCGTTACCTGCAGGATCAGCCTGTGCCAGGGAAGAGAGGTGGGGCAGGTGAGAGGTTGGGGGAGGGATACAACAATGGTTAAAAAAAATACAAAGAGCTTTCCAGCTGCCCTCCAGTATCACGTTCATCAGCTCCTCCCCACATCAGGCCAGCACTGGCTCCCAGACTGCCCTGCGGCCAATCCTGAAGCTGCTCTCACGCATGAGAACATCTTCAGGATTGGCCTGAGCGCCGATGCTTTCCACTCCAAGACATACTGGGAACCTGTGCTTGGTCTCTTCAACCCGGCAATGCAGCTGGCTTTTTGAGAAAGCTTTACTCGGCATGTGGGTATGGCCGGCCTGAGACGGCCGGCCTAACCTACATGCACAGTGAATAGTAGTGTTCAACACTCCCCCTCCAGCCTGTCATTACCCTGGCCCCACCCCCCATGCCGCAGCACAAGAAAATTAAAATTATATTAAAACGGGGTTTAAAAACAGTTTTAATATAGTTTTATTTTTTACGTTTTTGAGAGTGCTGGCGGGGTGGCGACACTCCTCCACCATAGAGGAGGATCCGCCGCTGGTTACCTGTTACTTGGGAGACAAAGACCCCGGGAGCCACTTTCCCTATACATTATAGAATGATGTATCCAGCTGAAATTAGATGGAGGGGAGAATAAATATTAAAATCAGTCTGAATGAGCAGAAAAGATATGCCATAAGGCTCAATGAGAGGACAACTCACCATGAAATATGGAATTTGTGTAATCGTTCCTCCAATTATTATTAGCAAAGCAGACAGGTGCATTATATGATGGCAAGGGGTGACCCTGTACATGCTCTTAATTAGGCAAGGCAAGTTCAATTAAGTATAATGGGAGGCAAGAAACTGCCTGCAGGGAGTCATACGCATTCACAATGTGAGCAATCTACCCAATGGTCAAAGAGATGATGGCAATTCCTTGGTCAATAAAGTAACATTCTTAGCATGTGTTGGCTGCAGATACACATGTTGTGCACACTCCTGTCATCTAGTGTCAGGCCAGGGCTCTACAGCTTGTTTTTCTTGAAATCTTTTTTTGCTGACGTAACGTCGAGACACCTCCTCTTCGAGTAAATGCGCATGGTCAAGGACTCCATTGTTAAATTCTTTTTTTCTGCCATAGGGTTCAGACAGATAGTGCCGGAGCTTTGTGAGATGTTGGTGCCCTCACGACTCTTAAACGCAAAATTGATATGGGCAGGGGGGCCACCTCCATGTGGGTGTAAGAGCATCGCCCCACTGCTTTCTCACAGTGCGAGAAGCTGAAACATATAATGTTATTATAAATACCATTTTATGTTTCTGCTTCTCGCACTGCGGGAAAGCAGAAGGGTTTGGTTGGGGACGGGCGGGTGGGCGGTCCTGCTCCAGGGGAGGGGAGGAGTGCTTTGCCCACTGCTGTGGGCACTGTCTGTTTGGTCTGCCCCAGGGTCGACTAAACCAGACATAGGCACTCTGCCCTTTTCTCCATGTAGGCTGCATGCAGCCCACATGGAGAAAATGGCCTCCCTATAGATGCCTATGCGGTCGGCGTCCCAGCTATTGCAGCATTGTGATTGGCTTTGGGGAGGGGAGGGAGGCTGTCTGCTTCCTGTGTGGAGGAGAGGACGCTGGACCGGACCGGACTGGGCCACAAAGGAAAGTGAATGTTTTTTAATTTATTTATTTTTATTTATTTATTTATTTTAGTAGTTTTGTATAGCGCTAGCTAGACCAGTGCGACCCCCCCAAACTCCCCACCCGCGACTGGGTATGGGGCTGTTTCTCCACGCCGTTACTCATTTCCTGTTCTCAGTCAACATAATCGACCATTGCATTTGTTCGGCAACCTTCACTGCTTGTCTACCAATGCGGCTGCCTTGTGCGATCCAATGCCTCTGCACCACAGAGAATGCCCAGCTCTGCATGATGGAAGGTAAGAGAGAGAGACTTTTCTAAAAGTATCCACCATGTGGGGCAGAGTACACATATTCAGATCAACATGACGTCTGCAACCTTTGTTTGTTGTCAGTGCACAATGAAGAGAATTGAGCAGCCTACAATCTGTTCAGGAACAAAAAGATCCCTTGCTCCAAATGTGATCAACGCCTAGCTCACAATATGTAGATGGCGGCAGAAGCTGAATCCTCCATGGAGGAGGAACATTAAGTTGGCACCGGTGGTGAGGAAGAAGACAGTAATGAAGGTTGCGCCATCATGTGCAGTCCGCAACTACGAAATCCCTGACGATTCCTAACATTCCAAAGAAGAGGGTTAAGATAAACCATAGCCTCGGATTATGGATTTCCTTGATGAGCCCATGAACACGGGAACAGGCCCAAGATGAAGATCTTTCTATGCATTAAACACTTACTCACACTGCCTTGGTGCACCACAGCCTATGGGCTTTTGTCAAAATCAACAGCACGCCTCAGTGCCGAGGCAGGACTATACCTCTATCGATCCACGTCAGGCTCACGGCCACAAGAGCAAACTTGGAGGGGACGCACATCCACAGCAGCTCTTGGTGCAGACAAAGTTATTAACACCTGCACAGGCCTTGACGTTGAAACCGTTGGCACTGCACACCCCCTCTGTGCTGGCGAAGCTGTCAGAGCCAAGCAGACATAAGGCAGCGACTCCACACAGATCATCGGTGCCGACTTACCCACCGAAGCCAAAAAGGCCATCAATATCAAAACCAACGACCTTGACAGTCATCGCTCCTCAGGAGCATCGTGCAAAAAAATCCCACGAGAACAGAACAATGGATCAAGAGTTTTCCACAACCAAAAAACCCACAACACCATCAATCCTGATTTGTAGGGCAATGTTTTTGAAAACTTCCAAGGATTCATGGAGAAAAAACTGCATTTGGAGGCAGAGCAAGTACCTGAAAAGAAGGCCCATAAAAGGAAGAGGCCGGGCATTGTTCAAACTCGGCCTCCTCCAAAGAAAAGACTGTGGCGCATAAGGTTACCATCCCAATGCCACTTAACATTATACCACCTCCTTAATTCATTTCTCTGATTTCTACCCACTCAGACGATGTAGGCACAGTAAGTCCTGCTCATTACTCTCATGATGATGAGTTTGAGTCAGTGCCCCCAGCTAGTCCAGATTCTTGGGATGCATATGATATAATTCCACCAGACCCTGAAATTGATGTGCCAATCCCAATCAAAGCCACACCTACAGATGACACTTCTTCATACCCCAGTGTCCTTCAGCGTGCAGCTGAATATCATAAGGTCCAGATGCACACCACTAAGGAGGAAAGTTACTTTTTAGTTTAGACACTCTCCAAAACCGAGCTCTCAATTCAATATTTACCCATGATAGGGTCAATGCTGAAAGTCTCCACTGGGATTTTCAAAGAGTCAATTAAATAAAGGGTACTTACTCCTCATATTGAATTCAAATATAAGCCTTCCCCTACTGATTCACTCGATATTAGTGAACACCATGCAATGGATTTCTTAGTGGTCATGACAGCTGGGAAGAGGGCAACTTCCCAGTGATGCTCCTTCCCAAGATAAGGAGAGCAAGCATATTGATGAAGCAGGCAAGTATGTGGCAATTGGCCATGCTAATCACCGGCACATAGCCAACTCGGTGGACTTGCTCTCGCGTTACTACAGGGCTACCTGGGATGACAGAGAGCAACTATTACAACACCTCCTGGACCAATTTAAAAAAAAGTGGAGAGGAACTGTTTAATGAGGGCAGACAAATTTCAAATGTGACAATTAAATGTGCGACAGTGCGGATGTGGCTGGACGAGGTATTAATTCCTCCATTATAATGTGCAGACATTCTTGACTGCTTATCTCAGGGTTTAAACCAGAGGTGAAACAACACCCACTTAATGTTCCATTTGATGGACAGCATCTGTTTGGCCCCAAGATAGATGCCCATTTGCAAAAATAATAATAATACAGGGACTGCTAAATCCATGGGGGCGAAGATGGCGAGTGAGTAGGACTTGCCTTGCTCTTCCTCTAGCCCACCCTTGGCCAAGCCCAGTGAACCCCCAGTTTCTCTGCCTGCTATAGCCCTGGCAGAGGTTTCATAGAGTGTCCCGACCTCTGGCACCGGGCAGAGATGGAGGAGTGGTTGTGCTTCAGTGATGCTGAGGAGAGGTGGCCTAACACCAGGGCCTGCACTGGGAGACAGGGTGCTGATGGAGGCAGAGGGGTGCTCCAACTCGAGGCCCACTGCTCCTGGGATTGGTGCTGGCCCTACTTGAGTTGTGTTGGAGGAGCCACTGGAGGACCCCTAGCTAGCACAGAGGTCTGGGGACGCAGGAGTGCACTGTGAGGTGTTGCCGCTCCTGCTGCTGCGAAAGCGGGAGGAGTGGCTCTGCTGGCTGGTGTTTCCACGACTGCTGTGGTCGAGCCCTGTGCCCTCGCTGGCTTTTTGAGGAGTTGGAAGCCAGGACAAGTGGAAGACCGTAGAGGGCGCTTCTGAAGTGATGAGCTCCCCTTTCTGATGACCGGTGATTGAGGGGCGGTCTATGGGAGGAGCAGACGGTGAAAAGGCCTGACCGTGAGAGTGAAGTGGGAGCACTCGGCGTGGGAGAAGCACCAGTGAGCCAAGTTTGTAGACTGGACGATCACCCCCCGCTGGCCACTAAGCTGTGAGCTGAAGCCCCAGGTCCTCCCGTGGCCTCGGCCATCCGCGAAGGGAAAGAGGTGGTGCAACCTGGGAGCCTGTGGTTATGAGAGGCTTGGCGACTCGAGAGAGCGGCCACCAGGTCCACTAGCGGAGCCTGGATCGGTGTACTTTTCGTCCAGGGCTGCTATTGAGTCTGAATGAACATCTCCGGGAGGGTGGATGAGCTGTGGGATGCTCTCCCTTTCATGCCCATGCCCCAGGATGGACTCTAACTCCTAGGGAAGGTCTTCCTTTATCTTACTACTTGCTGAGTAGGTACACCTGGGAATTGACCATTTGGCAGAACTTGCGAACTGGTGGACTTGCTGTGGAGCTGCCAGTGAGGGGATCTGTGGCAAATTGTTCTCCTCCTGCTGTGGCCTTCTCTGTGGCTTGACTGCGGACGCTGTGCGCCCCACATAGGACCACATCATGATCTTCCCTTGCATTTGAAGAAGGCTCCCAATGATGACTTCCATACATAATAAAAAATCAAGCTCTCTCAAAAATGTGTGTGGAAAAACACCCACTCCCCCACTCTGAGACAAGCCGGCTGTCTCCAGCAGGGATGCGTCACCGGAGATGGAAGATGCTGAAGCCCCAGTCATGCTCTCCTACTTGGAGTCCCTATTTTCCATCTTGCGCTCAAACTTCAAGAGAGGGTTCTGGCTCAGGAGATACAAACTATCTGGAAAGAGATCATTGATATTGGGGATAGATTGGACGTCCTGGAGCAACACAAGACTACTAGAGAGGAGTACATCAAACAATTGCAGCAAGAAATCATGCCCCTCACTGACCGACGGCTTGACCTTCAGGTGCACAACGAGGATTCAGAAAATAGATCCCATAGAAATAATATCTGAATCAGGGAGCACTGCAGGATTAGGAGGGGGACGTCATTAGAAGCTATGTAACGGCTCTCTTTACCCACATTTTGGGGGATACACAGAACAGGGACTTGCAATTTAGATAGAGTCCACTGAGTGGCCTTCATGGTCCTGGAGGTTCTCGTCCCATTGTTATTCTGGCTTATGTGCATGATTTTCCCTTCAAGGAAACAATAATACGTAAAGCAAGAGACTCTCTGCCTGTGCATTTTCAGGGCCATGCATTGCATTTATTCCAGGACTAGTCTGCAATAACGCTTCGGAAGCTACAATAGTTCCAACCAGTGACTTCTTTCCTTAGAGGCAAAAGAATTTCTTACTATTAGGGGCACCCCTTTTGTATCATTTTTCGATGGAAGGGGACGCTATACCAGATTCGTTCTGTGATGGCTTCACCTCAGTGGAAGGGATTGCGGCTGGGAGAAGATTCAACTAACGCCAGTGGTGGGGTAGGATTGCGTCTCACTTGGGCATCTCTGTACCTGATTCTACCAAAATTGCACGAGAGAGACGGGCAGTATTGGAGAGGCTAGCGGAGGAGCGGTCGACTCAGGATACCTTGTGATGCTGCCAGGGCTGACTATTAGTAATGTTCTCTTTTTGCAATCCAGGGGTGAGCCAGGTCCCTCTGGAAGGGAGGGCAGGGATGGTTACTGTTTGGAACAACAGCTACAATGGACCCTCTACACCAATTCTCCCTGAAATGTCACTGATGTTCAGTGGCAGAATTTTTCCAGGGACTTCGTCTTTTCTCCTAGTTATGTTTTTCTGGATTTTGTTGTTGGAAGGGCACTCAAAAAGGTAACACTGCCAAGCTGCAATGACAATGTTTTTAGCTGGGTAGGTCAGTCTGCGAGGCATTTTGAGAGGCACCAGTAGGGGTGGTTGGTGGAATTGTGCATGACAAATATATACCGTCGCAATGCCTCAGTGTACTCTACTCTAAGAGTAGTCACTCTCAATGTCAAGGGACTTAACAACCCAGTTAAAAGGCAGGCCATTCTCACCTATCTAGGACAGATGAAGGCTGATATCTGCCTGCTTCAAGATATGCATTTACAGGCAAGGGATTACAACCAGGACCTTTTCACACCAGTATTTTTCTTCCATGGCAAGCAAGTCAGCTGGTATTGCAATATTGATTTCACATCCCTTAAGGGTAGAAAAGGCTCCAAGGTTGCATTCAGGGTATGGGAGGAAGTGGGTTGTCGTTCAATTGGACACTTCTTTGACATTGAGGGCCCAATATCCTTTGAGCTACTCGTAGATTATGCCATCCCTGAGAATGAGAGATTTCACTATCGGCAGTTAAGGACTTCGCTTGCGCATCCTCTGGTCAGGGAGTCTGCACGGAGGCACCTAACGAGGTATGAAAAGTGGCTCCTTACCAAGGATACAAATAAACACTTAATTACGGATCTCTTAGCTGTGTTGCTCGGCCCGGTCACCGAACCGAAGATGGCGGCACATGTTAGATGGGAATCGGATCTAGGTAGACAGCTGTCCCCCGGGGAATGGCAGGATGTATATTATTGAGCAGGGCATAGGGCTAGCAACATTGCCAGCAGGTAAACGTCCATTAATATTGTCACCTATTGGTATTTGACCCCTGTCTAGAGGTAACCCGGAGCATAGTGCTGACTGTTGGAGGGGGTGTGGTACACCTGGGACTCTTTTGCGTAATCTCTGGGACTGTCCCCAGCTTGCACAATTTTGGGCTTAAATTTTAAAAGATGTGGGTATGATTTTACAGCCCTAATTGCCTAGATTTACGGGATACACTGTTCTGGGTCTCCCCAACCCACTATCATTTCCTCTCAAATCCCGCAGGGATAGACAAATAGGTCTTGCATTGGGGCGGGGCATCAAACAATCTTGGCTAATTGGGGAACTGAGAGGGTACCGACTCGCCAGGGTTGGCTTCACCGCCTGTTCATTTGCCGTGGATGAAGAAGCTCACTTTGATGCTATCGGCGCAAGGTGACTATTATCAAGAAATCTGGAGGCCTTTCATCTCACTTCTTTCTCAGGAGTTTACGGAACTGACCTGTCCTAGGTATCTCAGATTACTCCACCTGACAGGCACAACATCTACACCATCAGGAACGGGCCCTTTTTCGTAAGCTGTTGGGCATATGTTGTCATCATCCACAATCTTTATTATGTGTTTAGTGCCCGTGGTGGGAGGGGCGAGCATGGGCAGTGGGGTTGGAGTTACGGTCCCATTAAAAGTTGCCTTTGTTATCCTAGGAGTACACCATGGTGCTGTCTTGATTTTGCCATTGTTTTGTGCTACCTTTGCAAGGCAAAAAAACAACCAAATTTGAACATAAATTCATGGGGGCATTGCAATCCACTACACCTAGGCAATAGTCCTGTACCAGGGCACATGCAGCAAAACAACAACCACCACTGACCACCAGTTCTATCAAAAGCTACAACAAACATACCACCAACAGGGAGATAAAGGTTGCTGTAGAGAACAATATTGGGGTGGTGGCCAGAGAGGTCGAAGTAGAGGTACTTCCCGAAAGGGATCCTCTACCGCCAAGCAATTACTCTCCTCACATTCCTTCCAATCACACAACACTTGTCGAATACTACAGTATTTCCACCACCTGTGGCCAGAAATAACATCTGACCAGTGTGTGCTGACCATTGTTTAGCACGGATACTGCCTAGAACTTACATCAAACCCTCCAAACATTCCTCCACGCAATCAGGCCCTCATCCCTCAACACCTGCATCTTCGCAAATGGAAGGTAAAAGTACTGCTTCTGAAAGGCGCCATAGTGCCAGTTCTAAAGCGACACCAGGGCAGAGGGATATATTTGCTTTAATTTCTGATATCCAAAAGACCGGGGTGTTGAGGCTGATTCTAGACCTTTGCCCTATCAACATTACATTTTGTGAGAACTGTAGGAGGCTGGCATAGTTTATGGTGTAAACCTATCGGTATTACACCCTGCACTGAGTCCCGGCAACCCTTAGTGATAGTGTAAGAGGTCTCTGATAGCAAAAGCTCTCAAGAGGTAGCTGTGGAGAGCAGCTAAGGCTTATCCAAGAGGGTGTACAGTGGGTGCATTTATCACACAAGTCAGTCAGTGAGAGTCACACAAAAAACACACCAGTGTTAGAAAAATAGGTGCTATTTATTACAAACCCAATCACTAACTACTTTGGTATATCTCTTAGCCGGAGATATGTTTGCACAATAAAAACATCAGTAGAACAGGTAAGTAAACACATAAAAACACATGGGCCCCAAAACCATATTGTAAGTAAGTTGAATGCAAAAGGGGTACCTAACCAAGATTAATGGTATCCGGGAGCCGGCTGCCCCACCCGCCATTTGGAGGACCTTTACCACAGCGCCGTCCGTCTCTACTACTAATTGAAATTGATTTATCTGACTAACCGCTGATGAGTACCTTGGCCCATGGATCCTGGACCCTATGCCCGCTTATTCTTACTGCTTTCCAACACATATTGGAGCCTAAGGAGCCCATTTATGCACCTATTCTGTGTTATCTATTGATACCATTTGTTGAGCTGGTCTAAAAAAAAAATTGGCTTTTTCTGCTTATCTGTTTGGACAATCCACACCAAGGCCTCTTCTCTTGTGCCCCACATATGTATCTGTGTCGCCCTGATGACGGTATGACCCGCATTCGGTCAGACACCGAAACGCGGGTGGGCGCTGAATAACCTTGTGCATCAGGATCTAGCTACAATCTTTAACCAAGAGAATGCACGAGAACCTTTCATATTAACATCAATTGGCTGTATAGGATTCCCCATTGTCTTGTAATCTCACGAATCTGTTTGTTGTTATAAGGGATTCCTTATCTACTGCTGGTGTGCCAGACAAGCCATCCATAGGAGCGAAAATCGGCCCCCCTTGAGGATTAAAGACCGCAGCAGCCGCTGAACATTACCAACCTCGCCAGACCCGCTTCACGGGTCCCGCAGCGCTGCGTGCTGCTGAGGCTGCTGACACTTTGGGAGTACAGAACAGGAGGCGCGGGCAGGTGAGAGAGCCGGCGGGGCTGCGAGCACGCAGGCAGGGACTCCAGTGACCAGGAGCCCCTGCGCGCCCATTTGACACACCTGGGCTGCTCTCCCCGCTGGCCACGCCCCCCGCCTGTTAGCCAGAAAAGCCGTTTGCTCGCTCAGACCCACGGATTCCTTATCTACTGCTGGAGGGCCAGACAAGCCGTCCATAGGAGCGAAAATCGGCCCCCCCTTGAGGATTAAAGACCGCAGCAGCCGCTGAACATTACAAACCACGCCGGACCCGCTTCGCGGGTCCCGCAGCGCTGCGTGCTGCTGAGGCTGCTGACACTTTGGGAGTACAGAACAGGAGGCGCGGGCAGGTGAGAGAGCCGGCGGGGCTGCGAGCACGCAGGCAGGGACTCCAGTGACCAGGAGCCCCTGCGCGCCCATTTGACACACCTGGGCTGCTCTCCCCGCTGGCCACGCCCCCCGCCTGTTAGCCAGAAAAGCCGTTTGCTCGCTCAGACCCACGGATTCCTTATCTACTGCTGGAGTGCCAGACAAGCCGTCCATAGGAGCGAAAATCGGCCCCCCTTGAGGATTAAAGACCGCAGCAGCCGCTGAACATTACCAACCTCGCCGGACCCGCTTCGCGGGTCCCGCAGCGCTGCGTGCTGCTGAGGCTGCTGACACTTTGGGAGTACAGAACAGGAGGCGCGGGCAGGTGAGAGAGCCGGCGGGGCTGCGAGCACGCAGGCAGGGACTCCAGTGACCAGGAGCCCCTGCGCGCCCATTTGACACACCTGGGCTGCTCTCCCCGCTGGCCACACCCCCCTGTCCACCAACCAACTAGGAAGTACCAAAGGAGTTTAAAACTGTCCACTGTCCCCGCCCAGCGGGAGCGAGCGGGACCGCGCCGGGAGAAGCCCGGGACAAGGGCGGGACCGTCTGTGGCCGTCCGGGGTCGGCTAAGGTCGGGCCGGGCCACCCCCCTAACATTTACATTTACTTCCTTTATTTATTGTACTTCACGGTATCTATTAATTGATGTGTCCTCTGTTTGCTTATTAACTTTTGTGTCAGACCAAAGTTACGGTAGTGCCTTTACTGTTGGAAGTACATATTTGGATTGTCTGTACTTTGTCGTTCGCACATTGTGTTTAGCGTTAATTTTGTTGGTGCATACCTAAAAAATGACTTTACGATCAGGTAAAGAAAGGCAAGTCCAGGTCTCCACCTCCAATGGCAAATTTACTGGAACGATTGATCAATTTTTTAAACGCACAACCACTATATTGGAGAAGGAGATCGCTCTTGCCGAAAAACGCCTTTCACTTGATTTAATTACAGGCAAGCGATCTTCCCTTGGTAAAATTAACGAGGCTGTCTCTCCTGTCCCACTCTCCTTGTCGAATAAAGATGTTCCTGATGTTACTGTAGACTCAGCGATAGTAACAGCTCTTGAGAGTCAAATATTGGACTCAGAGGGGATTGGTAAAGAAAGTGCTTATGATACGGCCCATGATAATTTGTTGAATGGTGGGACTATTTACCTTGATCAGTCTGGTGAGAAATCAGGACTCTCAGATTCCCCAAATCTTACTATAAGTACTGAGCGAGCGAATTCCTCTACCTATTCGCAACATCTACCCACTCATAATCCTGGGAAACGTAAAAGGATAGACTCGCCCGATTTAGGGGAACATACTGAGGGCTCGGGAATTACCTCTATATCCCATACACAGCTACCCAATCTTAAGGCGGTTGTTCAGCCTGAGGAACATAACACCACAGTTAACATAACAGAAGGTATACTCTTGGCTAAGATAGAGTTGCTAATTAAATCACTACTCTTACCGCTATTCGAAAGGACCAGACTTCTAAATACAAAAATGGACTCTTTAGATATGCTGGTAAAAGATAATATAGCAACATCTAATAGAATTCTTGCCACCGTAGCCTCAAATGGTATAGCCCCCCCAGCCCCGACCATTCCGAAGAATATTGCCATGAATAATACAGCTGGGGGTAACAGTCTTAAACGGGCTCCTTCTATTGCAAAAGTGCCGCAACAAAAACCTGTACCTGTTACAAAGAAAGCACCCAATACTGAGAGCATGCCCCAGCAAAAGGCCATAATGCATCCCCAGGTTGAGAAAAACCCTACCCCCACCAGCCGTCATGACCAAAGCATTCGGCCTAGGATCAAACCTATCCCAAGGAAACAATGTGTGAACCTCCCCCCAGAGTCACTACCCTATACTATCATCTTAACTGGCGTGGCTCCTCTTGGAGAAGGCAAGAGAGAAACACATAAGGATCTTCTCAACAAGGTAATGTTCTGGCTGAATAAGAATCGCCCACTCCCTCCAAACTCGAATCCCGAAATCCTAAACGTTAGGAGGGTGGATTGGGTAGGCTATAGCAAAAAAGATTTAGAGGGGGATTGTGTGGTAATCAGTTTTAGAGAGCCATGGGTGGTTGAATTCATAAGTAGGGAACCAAGATATGGAAGAGTTGGGGATGTGCAGACTCTATCATTGCACTATTTTTATCCCGCTCTTACTGCAAATAGAGCCCAAACACCGTTCTATCATTCCAGAAGGGATAGACCTAGAGGAGGATTTCATTTTGATACACCAATCTACCCATTGTTTCAACCCCACCTTTCGAACCGGTTTGCCGCCCTATCCGGTCTGGAAGGTGTGGACTGACTTGATAATGAACCTCCGGTATCTGGGATGATTGGAGCTGTAGTGAATCGCTCTCCCAATAATTTTACATCTATTACGGAAGAGACTGATTCAGGGACTAGTGAAATCATCCAGGGGGGGAAGAGAAGGGATAAACCCTCAAACCACACCCCTAGACCCCTGATCTCTGGGGAGACTGTGGACCCAGCTGTTAATCTACAAAAGAAATCTACATATACCCTCACGGTCTTGTCATGGAATATAGCGGGGCTAAAGGGGAAAATGTCAGAGGATGATTGGGGTTCTTATGTGGATTCTCACGATGTAATCATATTACAGGAAAGTTGGTCAACTGACGCCATTTACCGGGTTGGCTACCTCAATTATTACAAACCAGCCTGCAAAGGCTTGAAAGGTCGCCCATCTGGTGGCCTGGTTATTTGGATTAGACAATCCTTAGCATTTAAAATCACAGACCTTCCGACCCCAAGTAATGACATATTAGCCTTGAAACTAACTAGTAAAAATAACCATGACATTTTTCTGATTAACATTTATGCAAGGGGGCGACCTGGTGGGAAGCCAATGAGAGCGGTAGATGATTTAGATTCCCTAATGAATAATATTGGCAGAGAAAAATGTGTTATGTTGGCAGGGGATTTTAATTGTTCATTTGAACCGTTTCCCAATTTGGATAATGGGGGATATGGGGAAGTCGATGAAATTTGGAACATTCCCCATTTATCTATCCCTCCTGTTAAAAAAGTTACTGAGGCTGCTATGCAGTGGTTGGGTCTTTGTCTTGAATGGGATCTACGAGCAGCGAATGGAAGGACTAAATCAGATTTGATGGGAAAGGTTACATTTGATAACTCCCTCCATTCTAGCCGTATTGATTATTTCCTAATAAGGTTAGAGTTTTGGAATTTACTGGAGGATATGGAAATAGTCACAAGACCAGAAAGTGACCACAATCCTCTGGTAATAAAACTATTAATGAATGGGGGTTTTCTTATGGACACTGTAACCAATTTTGTCACTGCCGAGGCTGTTCTTGCGAACGACTGTAGAAGGGTACGCTGGACTAGGTTCTTAGAAAATCCCACCATTATTGATAAGGTTACAGTCGAGGTTTTAGCAGCTACAAATCTGATGGTACCCATATTAAACGAAGGCACATCATTGGATCAAATTGGGACGATCCACGAGTCCCTTTTTAACAAAATTAAAACTTTTTTTATTGAACCTATAAAAGGAAGAAAAAATGGCCCAGCTCAAACCGGGGCAAAATGGTATAATAAAACATGCCGCCTTGCCCATAGCTCCCTGATAGCTGCTATTAAATCCAAGTCAGCCACCGTAATAAAACTAGAAAGGGTAAACTACAAGAAGGTGCTTAAAGAAGCAAAAACTAACTGGGATGAACAGCGCTGGTTGGATTTATATCTTGCAAGTACCTCCACTAACCAACAAAAATTCTGGGAGGTTGTTAAATGGGGAGGGTCTGGGGACCAGCAAGTTCCTGTTAACCATGTCCCTGCAGAACAATGGGTCGAGCATTACGCGACACAGTTTAGCAACACGGAACGGATCTCCCTTACCACTAGGGAAGATACCAGTGTACTGTCTGTGGTGCCCTCACTCGACCAGATTGTTTTTACTGAAACGGAAGCCATTATAGCCTTAAAACAAGTACAGAATGGTAAAGCCCCAGGTATGGACTGTGTCCCTGCAGACCTTTTCAAGTTTGCCCAAGTACACTGGGTCCCTTATATAACCACCTTAGCGAATGCTATAGCCAGAGGGGCTAGGATACCAAATTCGTGGAAAGGGGCTGAGATTCTGCCCGTGTACAAAAAAGGGGATAGAACTGAGGCGGGAAACTATCGACCCATCAGCCTCATCGATGCCCTTCAAAAGGTAATTGCCAGAATGCTGCTAGGAAAAATCCAGTCATGGATGACAGAAGTCGACATCCTGTCTCCATTGCAGGCTGGCTTTAGGGCAAATATTAGCACAGTTGACCAGATACTTAGATTTGTTATGATCTACTGGAAAACTGTGTTTTTGAGAGGAGGCACTTTATTCGCAGCATTTGTGGATCTCAAATCTGCGTTTGATTTGGTCCCCAGAGGAAAGATGTGGGCAGCTCTGAGAAGGATGGGTGTTCCAACTGCACTCCTAGAACTTACTATCAGGATGCATGAGGGAAACCACGCTAGAGTCAGATGGGGTCGCCAGGGTCAGGTTACCGACTCCTTCCCCGTGACCCGTGGAGTGAGGCAGGGCTGTGTTCTGGCCCCCACCCTATTCATACTTTTTATCAACCAGGTGGTTAAGTTCCTCTCAGCTACCCCTACTGATGCACCAACATATGGTGGGACTAAATTTCCCCTTTTAATCTTCGCTGATGACACCCTAATACTGGCTAAAACTCAGAAGGGCCTTCAGGTGGCTATTAATAAATTTGTGGTCTTCTGTAATGAAAACGACCTTGAAATTAACATCTCTAAAACAAAGTTCATGGTCCTGACAAAAAATAAACCACTGAGGGGCCATGTAACGATGAATGGGTCTAGTCTAGAACAGGTTGAAGTTATGACATACCTTGGTGTTACAATGGACTATAGGTTACGCTGGAAAGAGCAAATAGCGGCGCTCAGTTTGAAATTTGCTCGCTTGTCCGGTTGTTTAGTGAAGGAGCAACGGTGTTCCTTGACCAAAAGAGTCCTACCCGCGCTTAAAATTTATAGCGCCAAAATTAGCTCAGCCATACTTTACGGGGCTGACATATGGGGGTGTGTGGACTTGGCTGTCCTGGATAGGATCCAGAACAAATTCTTCCGAAACTTAGTCAGTCTTCCTCTCTCTACGCCAGCACTACCACTCATGATGGACATGGGCTTTTACTCTATTAAACATCAAGCCCATTATAGGTTGGTGGCGTTATGGAGACGCATATGGTCTACCCCGGAACTTGCCATGTTTGCCCAGGAGTTACAGGACGTAAGAGTGCAACAGGGGGCAGTTGAAATACCATGGTTTAAGCTAATTAGGAAAACTCTCATTGGAATGGGCCTTCCTTTGCTTTGGTCAGAGCCGGGCTCTTATATCTTTCCCTCAAAGAAAGATTTTAAACTTCTTTTCTGGTCTATGGTTAAAGACGAACACGTTGCTCTTTCGGAGAAACCTAACCTGACAGGCCTGTTTTTGCTCCACAAAGTAGTACCACACACAGAGACCTATTGGGATGTAATTCTTAAAAGCTTAGACAGGAAACTATACCACCAGTTTCGTATAGGTACACTGCCACTAAGGGCCTTTACTAGGGGTTGGCAGAAGTTGGAGTCCACTTCTTGTCCTTGTTGTACTGAAAGCAATGAAACAATAGGTCATTTTCTATTTGTATGTACTGCTTACCACGAGCCACGCTATAAGTGGCTGAAGCCAATATGTAAAAGATTAAACACCCGGGTGAGCAGAGAAGCATTATTCATCATGAGATCTAACACATCAGAATGGTTATCCATAGGACTGGCTAAATTCCTTGGGTGGGCCTGGTTAATTAGAACTAGGTTTGTTCGTACCACTTCGACTTGAAAAATCTTAACAGTCTGTTAGCTTACTACATCTTGGGCAGTACTGATGATTTGTCTTTTTTTTTTATACTCAAATGTTTTAAAAATGCTTTTATAGACGTCTTTCTATGCATATTTAATTGAGTTTTTTAAACAAATCTCTCTTTGTCTGTTTAATAATTTTCATGATTTTGTTTCATGATTTTGTTATATGGTTAGTATCATTATGTATGTATTTCTGTATGTCTTTTATGAAGAAAACTCGAAATAAAGACGTTAAAAACTGAAACTGAAACTGTTATAATGTTTTTGAATGGTAGTTATGCTTGAGTGAGCATGTATTTTTGAATTTTTGAATGAGTGCTGATTATGAGTGTTTGAGTGTGGGACCTTATCTATATTTATATGTCTGGTGTGTATTATAATTGTTTTTATCCTTGCTCTACGAATTTTGATAAATTATATGAATGCCAATAATGAAAATAAAATGTTGTTAAATGTATTCTTTGGAATTCTTATCTTGGGAAATATGTGTATGTTAGCCCAGCGTTGTTGATTATTTAGTGACCCTTTTGGGCACAGTTTATCCTATATATGGGCAGGTTGATCTCTTTAGTACTATTTTACCTAACCAAGACTACCACCCAAGGATCTGTAGGCCTGGAGAAGCACGGAACTACCAAGGGTAAGTAACTAGGAGTCCCTAGATGTCCGGGTTCAGAGGTGATACCACAGGTCAGTGTTAATAGGATAATACTGTGGAAGTCGCGGTTAGGATTTTCAGGATTCAGGACCCTTTCCAGAGGACCCTGAGGAAACCTTTTAGAACCAGGGAGGTTGGAGAGCACCCCACCCGTTGATACCCAGAGAAGCACGATACCTACACCAGGGAGCCCGGGTGCATAGGTGTAAAGTGCTCTTGGAACCGCCTGTTGAAGTCACTGGGGATCTACAGATGTCCAGCTGCTTCCGTGACCCTGGGACCAAGTCGGTGGAACTCAGGCATGGATTCTGGACGAGGATATCTGAGGAGAGAAAAGACAGAATCCAAGCTACTCGGAGTCGTCCAGGAGGTGAAGGAACGCACAAGTTACTACTTGTGTAACGATATATCTGTAAGAGACATTAGTTAGTGATAGATTCCTTACCTTAGAATATCCCCAGGCGTCAGACTGGATCCTGAATTTTTTTGCGTAGCAGTACGCTTGCGCGTCTGTAGGCGTCGTCTGCGGCTCCGGGTCCGTCGTCGGCGTCGTGGGCGCTGTGATGACGTTGTCGGAGTACTTAGACGCCGCCTCCGCGTGCTGACGTCAGTTCTTCTTTTTTCCGCGCCAGCAGCGCAGATCCGGAAAAAGTGGTACCTTAGTCACTTTTTGACTAAAACTTTTTTTATCTTTTTGATCGTCCTTTTTTGAGTTTTCGACTCCGAAACAGTGCCGGTAGAGATGCCTGGTTTTAAGCCCTGTGAGGATTGCGACCAGCTGATGTCGGTCACGGACCCTCACCGTCGGTGTCTCCACTGTCTCGGCGTCGACCACGATGACAAGGCCTGTTCCGACTGCCGGGCCCTAACTTCGAAGGCTAGACGGGAGCGGTCCCGTAAGCGGCTCGAACTCCGGCAGTTGGCCCCGCGCCAAGAGAGGTCACGGTCCGGACGGAGGTCGAGGGACCGGTCGCGGGAGCGGAGCCATCATAGCTCCGGGAGTCGACATCACTCCTCAGGGTCGAAGTCATCAGGTAAGCACAAGAAGTCGAAGAGACGTCATCGCTCTTCCGACCCCCCCCGACGCGGCCGGGGGCTCAGGTGGCACTGCCCACATGGCTCCATCGGAGTCGCAGACGCCGCGTCCGGCTTCATACCCTCCGGTCCCTGGGCCTAACGCGGCGCCGAAGGAGATCGAGCAGTTCCTCATGGCCATGAGGTCCCTCTCTCCTCCGACGGGTTCCGCGGCGCCTTCGGGCCCAGCGGTCCCGTCTGGGGGTCCTAGCGGGTCGGGGGCTTCGGTCCTGAGGACGTCGGGTGCTTCGGCTCCGACGTCGCCGGTGCCTTCGGGCCCCGCTGGATCTGGTTCCGGATCCGGGTCGTCGCCGGTGGATTTAACGACCTTCCTGGCGCCGACCCCTCAGGTGTCACCACCAGGGCCGTCCTCGGGCGGCGCCATCCCCGACGCCTCCCTCGACCCGGTTCCGGCGCCGCTTCAGACGCCGTTCGAAGAGTTTACTTTCCATGAACCGGCCCCATCCTTTGCTAACCCTGAGTACCAGGAGATGGGTGATGAGGAGGATTGGGAGGGGTCTGAGGACCCTCTGGCACGTGAATGCCAGTCTCAAGAGGACTGGGCAGGTGAACTTGGGGAGGCCAGTGGTATAGACACTTTGCCTGACACTGACTTTGTCTCGCCTCCTACCGTGGCTACGAAGGAGGGGGCAACCTATAGTGTGGTGTTGATGAGGGCAGCCAAGGCCTTGGGCCTTGAGCTCCCCGTCGCGGCCGTGAGGACTAACCTCCTCACCGAGGTCCTTAAGCCGCAGTCATGCTCAGCCGAGCCTCTGCTGCCGTTTAACGAGGCCTTAACCGACGTTCTTTTGGGCACTTGGTCCAGGCCCGCTACGGGTTCGCCCGTAGATAGGAACGTGGTCAGACGCCACCGCCCGGCCCCCGGCGACCCATGTTTCCTGTCCACCCACCCCACCCCCGAGAGCCTGGTCATCTAGGCCTCCAATTCCCAGACCGCATTCCCGTCGGCTCCGCCGGACAGGGAATCCAAGAGGTACGAGCAGTACGGTAAAAAGATCTTCTCCTCCCTTAGTCTGGGACTGCGGTCTTCCAACACCGCATGCCTCTTGGGCCGCTACACCCACTCTCTGTGGGATACGGTTGCGGAAGTGCTGCCAGAGTGCCCGTTGGAGGTACGGGCCAAACTCGGCCAAGCCCTTGTGGAGGGCCGGGATGCAGCCAAATATTCTAACCGGTGTGGGCTGGATACCACCGACTCACTAGGTAGAGCGATGGCAAAGACGGTGGCGGTCAGACGCCACGCCTGGTTGAGGTCCGCCAACTTTTCGGCCGATGTCCAAAACACACTGATGGACAGCCCGTTTGATGGCCGTCGCCTTTTTGGCGACAAGGCAGACCATGCGCTTGAGCGCTTTAAGGACTCCAGGGCTACGGCCAAGTCCTTGGGCCTCTCGGCCCCGCGCCAGCAATCGGCTGCCTTTCACTCCTTTCGTGGCCACGGAAGGGGTGTACCCACACGTACTGCCAGCCACGCTCCGCAGGGTAATACCCAACGCGGTGGCGGCCGTGGAAACCGCCGTGGCGGCGGTCTGGGTCAACGGCGAGTTCAGTCCACACCTTCCCCCGCAGCATCCGCCTCAAAACCCTCCTAGTCCGTGCTTTCAGGCCCATGTGACGCCAGTGGGGGGCAGGGTTTGCCATCACCTCCTCCACTGGCGCACTGTCACGTCGGACAGGTGGGTGCTGCAGATCGTCCGAAGGGGCTACTCCCTCCCCTTCGAGGCGACTCCTCCAGCCATGCCACCGCAGAACCACCGTGCATCGGGGGATCATTTGCGACTTCTGCAGGAGGAAGTTACGGCCCTCTTGGCCAAGGGGGACATCGAGCGCGTTCCTGGGCCAGAAGTAGGGTGTGGTTGCTACTCCCACAACTTTCTGGTACCCAAGAAGGGCAAAGGGGCCCTACGCCCTATCTTGGACCTAAGGAACGTCAACGGCTTCCTCCGGAAGGAGAAGTTCAAAATGCTGACACTGGCTCAGGTCTTAGCTGCCCTGGACCCAGGAGACTGGATGGTAGCGTTGGACTTGCAGGACGCTTATTTCCACATCCCCATCCTGCCGGCCCACCGGCGCTACCTGCGGTTCATGGTTGGCCACGAGCACTTTCAGTATACCGTGCCTCCCTTCGGCCTTACCAGCGCCCCACGGGTGTTCACAATGGTGATGGCCGTGGTCGCAGCTCATCTGCGCAGGTTAGGGGTTTCAGTCTTCCCCTACCTCGACGACTGGTTGTTGAAGGCGGGCTCGTCCCAGACAGTCGTCAGCCACCTCCAGACTACGGCAGATATCCTGCACCAGCTGGGGTTCTCCATCAATGTGCCAAAGTCACACCTGTGCCCCTCTCAGAAGCTCTTTTTCATCGGAGCGGTTCTCGACTCGGCGCGGTTTCGGGTTTATCCAACCGAACAGCAGGTTCGGGATATTCAGGCTCTGATTCCCATCTTTCAGCCGTTATCCCGGGTCTCGGTCAGGTTGACGCTGCGGCTTCTGGGGCTGATGGCCTCCTGCATCCCACTGGTGCATCACGCCAGGTGGCGGATGCGGGCTCTGCAGTGGGACCTGAAGTTTCAGTGGGCCCAGCATCAGGGCAACCTGTCCGACCACGTCCTGATCTCGGAGGGCACAGCTGCAGTGGTGGCTCACGGACCGCGATTGGATCAGCGGCAGATCCCTCTCCCTTCCCCAACCGGAGCACGTAGTTGTGACGGACGCGTCCCTCCAGGGCTGGGGAGGCCACATGGGAGAGGCGGAGATCAGAGGCCTTTGGTGTCCGGCGGAGGCCCGGCTCCACATCAACCTGTTGGAGTTACGGGCGATTCGTCTAGCACTGAAGGCATTCCTCCCCTCTGTCCGGGGGAGTGTAGTGCAGGTGTTCACGGACAACACCACCGCCATGTGGTACTGCAACAAACAGGGCGGGGTGAGGTCATGGACCCTTTGCCAGGAGGCTCTGCGCCTCTGGCAATGGCTGGAACGCCAGGGCGTGACCCTGGTGGCTCAACACCTGGCAGGTTCTCTGAATGCCAGGGCGGACGAGCTCAGCCGTCGGTGCATGATGGATCACGAATGGCGTCTGAACTCGGACATGGCGCAAGGCCTCTTTCAGCAATGGAGAGAGCCTTGGTTAGATCTATTCGCCACCGAAGAGAACGCGCAATGTCATCAGTTCTGCGCGTTGGAATTTCCAAGGCGGCACTCGCTCGGAGACGCTTTTCGTCGCGAGTGGAGTTGCGGTCTATTGTATGCCTTTCTGCCTATACCACTTCTGCCCAGAGTGCTGAGGAAGATCAAGCGCGACCGGGCCCAAGTCATCCTTGTGGCTCCGGACTGGGCACGAAGGTACGGGTATCCAGAGCTACTCAGTATGTCAGTCGATCCTTCGGTTTGTCTGCCTCTTCAGGAGGACCTACTGTCGCAGCAAAAGGGGACGGTCCTCCACCCGAACCTGTCCAGTCTCCACCTCCATGCTTGGAGATTGAGCGTCGACAAATGAGGCCATTTGACTTGCCTCCTGAAGTCTGTAACGTCATTCTGGCAGCCAGGCGTCCCTCCACAAAGTCGGTATACGCCTGCAGGTGGAACAGATTTGTGGCATGGTGCACAGCAAAGGCTGTGGATCCTCTTGCTGCCCCTCTCTCTGAGGTTCTTCTTTCTCTTGCCCAGCAGGGCTCTGCTCTGGGCACTATCAAGGGCTACCTTTCTGCCCTTTCAGCCTTTCTGAGGCTGCCTGATCAACCTTCTTTGTTCAAGTTCCCCATTGTAAATAGATTTCTTAAGGGCATCACACACACGTTCCCTCCTGTTCCGTTTGTGATGCCTCAGTGGGACTTGAACCTTGTTCTTACTTTTCTGATGTGCGCTCCCTTTGAGCCACTTCACAACTGTCCTCTCCGCCTTCTTACTCCGAACACTGCTTTCCTGGTTGCCATCACCTCTGCCAGGAGAGTGAGTGAGCTCCAGGCTCTTTCTTGTACTCCTCCTTTCCTCTCTGTCCATCCGGACAAGGTTGTTGTAAGCCATCTTTCCTGCCCAAGGTTGTCACAGCCTTCCACATCGGGCAGTCCATCACCTTGCCAACCTTCTTTCCGCCACCGCACCCCTCTAAAGAGGAAGAGCGGCTCCACCGTCTGGACCCAAAACGTGCGCTCTCATTCTACTTGGATCGCACACGCCAGTTCCGGGTGAATGACCAACTCTTTGTTGGTTACGTGGGCGCTAAGAAGGGGAAAGCGGTGCACAAGAGGACCATCTCCCGGTGGATCATCTTGTGTATCCAGGCATGTTACTCCTTGGCTAAGAAGGAGCCCCCTCTTGGATTGCGGGCTAATTCTACCCGAGCCACGGCGACTACAACTGCCTTGGGCCGGGGAGTGCCCTTACAAGACATCTGTCAGGCAGCTACGTGGGCCTCGCTGCACACGTTCGCAAGACACTACTGCCTGGACAGCCAAGTCCGGAGGGATTGCTTCTTTGGCCGTTCTGTCCTCCAGGACTTTCTGGTGTGATTATTGGTTTGCAGACCCACCACCGGGGTTGGTATTGCTGGGGTATCTTGTGAGAAGTTGGCCTGATATATGATGCTCACTAGTTCTAGTGATCACCTTGTATCAGTCCAAACAACCCTTATGGTGATTGGTTGTAAGTCAACCTTATAGACCAGCTATCCTAATGGTAGCATGGACAAAGCAGTCTTAGGCTAAACTCTTTTGGCATGTGAAGCCAGCTGTTTTACCACAATATAGCCCCTTGAATACTAGATGAAAGGACACCACACAGGTTGTTATGAAAATAAACAGTATATTTATTAATAACAACACCTCTGAACTCTTTATGAGGTCAGAGGGCTAAGCACATGACAATCTCTTACAAAAAATACGACAAGTTACACAAAATTACAATGGTGCCCTAGAAGCACGACAAACCATATACTAAGTAAGTGGAATGTGAAAGTCGATAAGAGGAATGGAGCTGTCCAGAGGCTATAGGATCGATGGGACCACGCTACACTAACCCTAGGTAAGTAATAGGAGTCCCACGGAACGCGTGTGCAGAGTGTGAACTCACACGCGAGATGCGTAACAACGTCTATGGACAGTACAGTTCAAGTTAAAGGTGAGTACGGACAATCCTGACTAGTTAGGACTAAAACGACTGTGGAACGGGACACTAGGACAGTTAAACTACCCTTGAGCACCAAAATGCTCTCGTTACCTCACCCACGGGCTGCGGGTGCATAGGTGCCAAAGTGTGTCGGGTTCTCGCGTTGAAGTCAATGGAGCCTGAAAGAAAAGATGCTGCAGGCGACCAGGAGGAAGATGTCCGGTGCGATCCAAGGGTGGATCGGTGAAGAAGAGGACCTGAAAGCAGAGGGGACAGTGTTCAAAGTCACTAGCCAGTGACCGGTGTGGAACCAGGAAGGAACCAGGTGCTGTCGTCGCGATCAAGTGAAGAGTGGACGCTTGACTCTGCAGCCACGTGGACCAGGAGGTGTCTTCGATGACCAGGATGGAGGCACGAGCTGTCCCACGCAGGCTCTCGCTGTCGGCGGTGTCTGATCCGGAATTGGAGTCAACAGGCCTTGGCAAAGGCAACCCACGCGGTGAGTGGAAAAGACGTCTGGTGCGGACTAGGAGAGTCCGGGGTGCCCCTCTTTTGGAAGGGAGCAAGGGCCAGTCTGGAGCAACCAGACCAGCAGTGAAGATTTCAAGGTTCGTCGTCTAGGAGGCCACTAGCCAGCCGGCAAGTGACCAGACAACGCGTCGAGCAGCAAACAAGCAGAAGGGCCCCACGCAGATCTCGTGGAAGCTGGAGGGCTGTTTTTCGGTGCAGGGGCTGCTCGGGGCTGGGGCTTCTCAATCCCCAAAGCACTTGGTCCAGTTTACCTCGGGAGTCGTGCTGGAAGCGAAGTGCAGGTTCGTTCAAGATGGCTGGTCCCACGTGTCTCGTCGCGCCCACGGGTCTCAGCTTTGCTGCAGATGTGAGTTGAGGTCGGAGAGGTCTGGGAATCCGGGTCTCGTCGGGCTCTGAAGTCTGGATCCTCGAGGGAAGACGACAAAGTGAAGCCGCGGGACGCTTGATGGTGCCTGCAGTTGCAGGGTGGACACTCCTTGCCCACAAGGGAGATTTCTTCAGTCTTCTGTGGAGCAGAACGTCGAAGTCCAGAGTTTCTTCTTGTAAAGTAGTTCAGGATTAATCTAATTTGGAATGGGACCAGCTCCTACCTTTATCCTGCTAAAGGGGGCTGCACTACTGACTAGGTCCCTCCCCTGGGTGGGACCAGGAAGGGGGGTGGTTACACCCCCTATCCTTTGTCCGGTTTCCCGCCAGAGCTGGGGCTGGAGTGCCCCAGCAACTGGTTTGAACCGGTGTATGCACAGGGCACCTTGTGTGCCCCAGGCATGTCTCATTCCTTTCAGGCCTATCCTACCCAATACACAAAATCCTGTCTGGGGTGGTGCTAGCACCTCCCAAGGCAGGAAACCCTTTGTCCAAGCCTCCCTCGCTGGAAGGACTCCCAGCAGCAGGAGGTCAGACTTGTGTCTGTGGTGGCAGCATCAATTTTGTGATGCCAAGGCTCGAGTTAACTTTAACAGGGGTTCCCAGTTACATACATGTTGTGTCCCTCTAGAAGGGTGGAATGCTACCCCTGTCGCCAGAATTGGCGAGGGGGTAGTATTCCAATTCGTATGACACCTTACTCGACATGTTTTGATAATGTTATACCAGAGTTAGCATTTAACCGCGAGGTTGATAATGCACTTAAGAGTATATGGTATAGCGTTATCATGGAACAGCTATTAGGACTTGGTCCCGCAAGCTGCAGACGGACTCAGCTCATGCCAGAGCACCATCTCACATAATTCCAAACACTCTGCCTTCAGGATTGATAAGGCCTGCCATAGGAGTGACTGATAGGAATATATGTGTCCATTTTAGGGTTAGATATAGGTATACTATTTCTATAGCAAAGGGTGATTACACCACCTGGCCCCAGCTGTCTCGCAGCCAGTTGTGTCAGTTTTAGATGGCCAGCCAGGGGTGGCATAATATATGCTTCAGCCCCTGGTAGGCCCTGTGTACACCTATGCCCTGGATACCTAAGGTACACTGTTACACAGGGACTGATAAGGTGGCCCAGTACCAATTGGTAAATGCACCTAAAGTACATGGTTGTCAATTTAGAGAGAGAACAGCTAGGCTGTGGGTCTGATTAGCACGCCCACAGCCAGGGAAAGTCGTAAACCAGTGAAGCAAAAAGCAAAAATCTGGGGTGACCATAGGATTGCAGACCCCACTCTCCTACATAACCCCCCCTCCCCAAACTTAGGGACATTAAACTAACCTTGACCAGGTGAGTCTTCCTGTTCTAAGTGGAAATACCTGGAGAGACCATCTGCATTGCCATGGTCAGTACCTGGTCTGTGCTCCACTGTAAAGTCCATCCCCTGTAGGGAAATGGACCACCAAAGAAGTTTGGGGTTTTCACCCTTCATCTGATTTAGCCATAAGAGGGGCTTATGGTCGGTCTGAATCTTGAAGTGAGTTCCAAACAAGTATGGCCTCAACTTCTTCAGGGCCCAAACCACAGCAAAGGCCTCCCTCTCAATAGCTGACCAACGTTTCTCTCTAGGGGTCAGTCTTCTGCTTATAAAAGCAATGGGCTGGTCATGACCATCAATATTCAGTTGAGATAGAACAGCTCCCACACCCAACTCAGATGCATCTGTTTGGACAATGAAGGCTTTGGAGTAGTCAGGACTCTTGAGAATAGGTGCAGTACACATGGCCTGCTTTAGGTCATCAAATGCCTTCTGACAGCTAACTGTCCACTGAACTTTCTTTGGCATTATCTTGCTTGTCAGGTCATTAAGTGGTGTCACAATGGACCCATAATTCTTGACAAACTTCCTATAGTAACCAGACAGGCCCAAGAAAGCTCTGACCTGTGTCTGGGTGGTTGGAGGGGCCGAGTCCTTTATGGCCTGTATCTTGCTCTCCAATGGTTGAACCTGGCCTCCACCCACAAGGTGGCCCAGGTACACAACCTGACTCTGCCCTATCTGGCACTTGGTGGCCTTGATAGTGAGGCCTGCCTTTTGCAGGGCCTCCAAAACTTTCCTCAGGTGGATCAGGTGATCCTCCCAGGTGGAGCTAAAGACAGCAATATCATCTAGATATGCTGCACAGAAGTCATCCAACCCAGTGAGAACTTGGTTCACCAACCTTTGAAAAGTGGCAGGTGCATTTTTCAAACCAAAGGGCATTACCACAAATTGGTAATGACCTCCTGGGGTAGAAAATGCTGTTTTGGCCTTGGCATCCTCAGCTAACCTGATCTGCCAATAACCAGCTGTTAGGTCAAATGTACTTAAGAAAGTTGCAGAAGCCAACTTGTCTATCAGTTCATCTGCCCTAGGTATTGGATGGGCATCTGTCTTAGTGACAGCATTGAGACCCCTGTAGTCTACACAAAACCTCATCTCTCTCTTACCATCCTGGGTGTGAGGTTTTGGCACTAGAACTACAGGACTAGCCCAAGGGCTCTCTGAGGGTTCAATGACTCCCAATTTCAACATCTTTTGGACTTCTTTCTTAATGCAGTCCCTGACGTGGTCAGGTTGCCTGTAGATTTTACTCTTGACAGGCAGACTGTCACCAGTGTCCACCTCATGGGTGCACCAGTTTGTCTGACTGGGGGTCAGTGAGAACATTTGTCTAAAGGATTGAAGAACCTGTTTACAATCCTCTTGTTGATGTTCAGAGAGGCTGTCAGAAAAGACTACACCATCTACTGACCATCATCAGGGTTCTGAGTGAGCACGTCTGGGAGAGGGTCACTCTCTTCCTCCTGCCCCTCATCTGTGGCCATGAGCAAGCCCATGTCCTCCCTGTTGACAAATGCCTTGAGCCTGTTTACATGAAGCACCCTGTGGGGGCTCCTGGGAGTTCCCATGTCCACCAAGTAGGTGACTTCTCCCTTTTGCTCAATGATGGTATGGGGTCCAGACCATTTGTCTTGGAGAGCTGCTGGGGCCACTGGCTCCAACACCCACACCTTCTGTCCTGCATGATACACAGTTAGGTCAGCCTTTTTGTCATGCCAAGCTTTTTGGAGTTCTTGGCTGGCCTCAAGGTTTTTAGATGCCTTCTCCATGTACTCTGCCATCCTGGAGCGGAGACCAAGTACATAGTCCACTATGTCAAGCTTAGGCTTTTTGAGAGGTTACTCCCATCCTTCCTTCACCTGACGTAAGGGTCCTCTTCCAGGATGCCCAAACAGAAGCTCAAAAGGGCTGTAACCAACCCCCTTCTGTGGGACCTCTCTGTAAGCAAACAGGAGGCAGGGTAAAAGGATGTCCCATCTTCGCCTAAGCTTTTCAGGTAACCCTTTTATCATCCCTTTGAGGGTCTTGTTGAATCTCTCAACGAGCCCATTGCATTGTGGGTGATAGGGTGTGGTGAATTTATAATTGACACCACACTCCTTCCACATTGCAGTCAAGTATCCTGACATGAAGTTTGCACCTCTGTCAGAGACAACCTCCTTAGGAAACCCCACTCTGGAGAAAACTCCAAGTAGGGCCCTGGCCACAACAGGAGCTGTAGTGGTCCTAAGGGGAATAGCTTCTGGATACCTGGTGGCATGATCCACTACCACCAGTATAAATCTGTGCCCAGATACTGTTGGGGGGTCCATTGGTCCAACAATGTCTATCCCCACTCTTTCAAAGGGTACCCCCACCACAGGTAGTGGTATGAGGGGGGCCTTTGTTGTGCCACCTGATTTGCCACTGGCTTGGCAGGTGACACATGAGCGACAAAACTCTTTAGTGTCTTCAGACATATGAGGCCAGTGAAAGTGTGGGGCAAGCCTGTCCCAAGTCTTGTTCTGGCCTAAGTGACCTGCAAGGGGAATCTCATGGGCTAAGGTGAGAAGGAAACCTCTAAGAGACAAGGGGATGACCAGCATCCTGGTAGCACCAGGCTTGGGGTCTCTTGCCTCAGAGTATAGGAGTCCATCTTCCCAATATACCTTATGGGCACCTGTAGCATTCCCTGCAGCCTCAGCAGCAGCCTACTGTCTGAGGGGTTCAAGAGAGGAACAGTCTAATTGGGCCTGTCTCAAGTCTGCCCTGGAAGGTCCCCCTGTCCCAAGAAACTCAACCTGATCAGGTTCAAGCTCTTCTAGGACAGTTCCTTCTGGGGTCTCTGGGTCAGCCTCCTGAGAGGGCTGATCCTCAACCTGAGGCAGGGGGGAAGGCTCTGCCTTAACCCTACCATTCCTTCTCTTGGTTAGTGTCTGGTCCATTCTTCTAGGATCCAGCACTTGTTCAGCTGGGCATTTCTTGGCCTGTGACCTAGTCACAGCAAGGACATGTGAGGAGAGACCTAGTATTTCTACATGAGTCCTGTACTCCACATCTGACCACAGTGAGGATTCCAAATCATTGCCCAAAAGACAATCTACTGGGAGGTCTGAACTAACTACAACCCTTTTGAGGCCAGTTACCCCTCCCCAGGAGAAATTAACAACTGCCATACTGTGATTGGTAGTGACATTGCTAGCATTGGTCACTAGGTAATCTGAACCTAGCATGATCTGGTCAGGGTCCACAAATGTTGGTGTCACTGGCACATGTGTCCCTGTAGGCCTGAGCCATTTTTCCATTTATTAAAGGCGTTTGTCTGTATTTGCCCAGAGCACTAGGACTTACAGTAGGGGTCATATCCATGTCCCCAGTACAAACAAGAATTATTGCCTGAGTAGGAATTCTGACTAAGTCAGAACCCACCTCAGTTCCCAGGGTTAACCCAACTATAGCCTTGGGAGGTACACTACTGCTACTAACTGTAATGGGGGTGCAGGTGTCTTAGGGACTATAGTGGTAGGAGTTTGGCCTTTCTTGGTGCACTCACTAAACCAGTGAGTCTTACTTTTACAGTATTGGCACCATGGGTTCTTAGGACCATCATTCTTCTTCTTTTGGGAATTTTGGGACCCACCCTCCTTAGGTTGTTGGGGCCCTGTTGAAGACTTCTCGTCATTTTGCTTATTCTCATTACCCTTCTGGTCTGCTTTCTTCTGGCCACCACCCTGGTTCTGGTTCTGCTGCTTGACCCTTGTCCTGACCCATCTGTCTGCCTTCTTTCCCAATTCTTGGGGAGAGATCAGATCTGAGTCAATCAAGTGCTGATGCAACAACTGGTTCTGACAATTATTTAAGATTTGCTCTCTCATAATTAGATTATACAATCCTGTGTAATCAGTAACTTTACTTCCCAGTAACCAGCCCTCCAGAGCCTTAGTGGCACAAGCCACAAAGTCAGTCCAATCTTGAGCCTGAGTTTTCTGGGTGTCTCTGAACATTAATCTGTACTGTTCAGTGGTTAAGCCAAACCCATCTATCAGTGCATTTTTCAAGACTTGGTAATCATTAGCATCTTCATCTCTAACAGTGAGGAGCTTATCTCTACCTTTACCTTCAAAGGAGAGCCACAATATAGCTGCCCACTGACTCTGGGGTACCTGCTGTACTTTGCAGGCTCTCTCCAAAGCAGTTATCCACTTGTGGATATCATCTCCTGTCTTATAGGAGGGCACTATTTTACTCAGGTTTCTAGTATCAAAACCCCTTTCTCTATCCCTAGGGATATTGCTGCCACCAGTGGGGACTACCCCACTCAACTGTTGCTCTCTAGCAAAGGAAAGCTTCGCTTTGGCAAGGGCAAGTTCTTCCCTTTGGATCCTCAGATTAGCTTCCTTCATCTTTGCTTCATGCTCTCTCCTCTGAGGGGAAGTCATTCTCCTCTGAGCAGATGCATGAGAGTGCACAGATCTATTGGAGTCCCTAGAATGAGACCTATCTCTTCTAACTCCATAGTTAGGCCTGCTTAGGTTCAGCACTGGGGGTCCCCCAGTTCCTTCCCTATGTAGGTCTAAGTTGGCCCTTGTGAGTCTGCTGACTATCACAGAACCTTTGTCTGCCTCATCCCCAGAGGGTTCCTCATCCTCCTCCTCCTCATCTACATCTTCTGTTTCAGGGAGATCTGGATCACCACGAGTACCTTCTAAGGGGGGCATGCTCCTCTCTGGATTAGAGGGGTCTGTGTTAGCAGCCCTTCTGGCATCATATGTCTCTAAGAGACCTAACAGAAAAGGAGTGGTAGGGTTAGAACCCTGTTTCAATTTCCTGGAGGTACACAACTGTCTCATCTCCTGGAAACTGAGAGCTGCATATCTGCAAAGGACCTGTGGAGGGTCACTAACCACTAGGGGAGTCTCTGAAGACTCTCCATGGGTAGACATGCTTTCTAGTGAGGTGCAAGTGATGCACTTACCTACACTATGGGTTTTCCTACTGATCCCTTGCTAGGAGTTGTAGTCAGGGTGTGCTAGGCCCTTTCTACTACAACAGCTGGTTCAGTAGAACTCAAAGTATTTCTAAGCTTGTTATATGTAGCTAGAGTACCTTATGTGATCTTTCAAATGATATTTCAAGATTATTTGTGGTAAAAACAACAGCAAGCTCAAATCCCAACCGCTGCACACCAATGTGAGAAGTTGGCCTGATATATGATGCTCACTAGTTCTAGTGATCACCTTGTATCAGTCCAAACAACCCTTATGGTGATTGGTTGTAAGTCAACCTTATAGACCAGCTATCCTAATGGTAGCATGGACAAAGCAGTCTTAGGCTAAACTCTTTTGGCATGTGAAGCCAGCTGTTTTACCACAATATAACCCCGTGAATACCAGATGAAAGGACACCACACAGTTTGTTATGAAAATAAACAGTATATTTATTAATAACAACACCTCTGAACTCTTTATGAGGTCAGAGGGCTAAGCACATGACAATCTCTTACGAAAAACACGACAAGTTACACAAAATTACAATGGTGCTCTAGAGGCACGACAAACCATATACTAAGTAAGTGGAATGTGAAAGTCGATAAGAGGAATGGAGCTGTCCAGAGGCTGTAGGATCGATGGGACCACGCTACACTAACCCTAGGTAAGTAATAGGAGGCCCACGGAACGCGTGTGCAGAGTGTGAACTCACACGCGAGATGCGTAACAACGTCTATGGACAGTACAGTTCAAGTTAAAGGTGAGTATGGACAATCCTGACTAGTTAGGACTAAAACAACTGTGGAACTGGACACTAGGACAGTTAAACTACCCTTGAGCACCGAAATGCTCTAGTTACCTCACCCACGGGCTGCGGGTGCATAGGTGCCAAAGTGCGCCGGGTTCTCGCGTTGAAGTCAATGGAGCCTGAAAGAAAAGATGCTGCAGGCGACCAGGAGGAAGATGTCCGGTGCGATCCAAGGGTGGATCGGTGAAGAAGAGGACCTGAAAGCAGAGGGGACAGTGTTCAAAGTCACTAGCTAGTGACCGGTGTGGAACCAGGAAGGAACCAGGTGCTGTCGTCGCGATCAAGTGAAGAGTGGACGCTTGACTTTGCAGCCACGTGGACCAGGAGGTGTCTTCGACCAGGATGGAGGCATGAGCTGTCCCACGCAGGCTCTCGCTGTCGGCGGTGTCGGATCCGGAATTGGAGTCAACAGGCCTTGGCAAAGGCAACCCACGCAGTGAGTGGAAAAGACGTCTGGTGCGGACTAGGAGAGTCCGGGGTGCCCCTCTTTTGGAAGGGAGCAAGGGCCAGTCTGGAGCAACCAGACCAGCAGTGAAGATTTCAAGGTTCGTCGTCTAGGAGGCCACTAGCCAGCCGGCAAGTGACCAGACAACGCGTCGAGCAGCAAACAAGCAGAAGGGCCCCACGCAGATCTCGTGGAAGCTGGAGGGCTGATCTTCGGTGCAGGGGCTGCTCGGGGCTGGGGCTTCTCAATCCCCAAAGCACTTGGTTAAGTTTACCTTGGGAGTCGTGCTGGAAGCGAAGTGCAGTTTCTTTCAAGATGGCCGGTCCCACGTGTCTCGTCGCACCCACGGGTCTCAGCTTTGCTGCAGATGTGAGTTGAGGTCGGAGAGGTCTGGGAATCCAGGTCTCGTCGGGCTCTGAAGTCTGGATCCTCGAGGGAAGATGACAAAGTGAAGCCGCTGGACGCTTGATGGTGCCTGCAGTTGCAGGGTGGACACTCCTTGCCCACAAGGGAGATTTCTTCAGTCTTCTGTGGAGCAGAACGTCGAAGTCCAGAGTTTCTTCTTGTAGAGTAGTTCAGGATTAATCTAATTTGGAATGGGACCAGCTCCTACCTTTATCCTGCTAAAGGGGGCTACACTACTGACTAGGTCCCTCCCCTGGGTGGGACCAGGAAGGGGGGTGGTTACACCCCCTATCCTTTTTCCGGTTTCCCGCCAGAGCTGGGGCTGGAGTGCCCCAGCAACTGGTTTGAACCGGTGTGTGCACAGGGCACCTTGTGTGCCCCAGGCATGGCTCATTCCTTTCAGGCCTATCCTACCCAATACACAAAATCGTGTCTGGGGTGGTGCTAGCACCTCCCAAGGCAGGAAACCCTTTGTCCAAGCCTCCCTCGCTGGAAGGACTCCCAGCAGCAGGAGGTCAGACTTGTGTCTGTGGTGGCAGCATCCATTTTGTGATGCCAAGGCTCGAGTTAACTTTAACCGGGGTTCTCAGTTACATACATGTCGTGTCCCTCTATAAGGGTGGAATGCTACCCCCGTCGCCAGAATTGGCGAGGGGGTAGTATTCCAATTCGTATGACACCTTACTCGACATGTTTTGATAATGTTATACCAGAGTTAGCATTTAAACGCGAGGTTGATAATGCACTTAAGAGTATATGGTATAGTGTTATCATGGAACAGCTATTAGGACTTGGTTCCGCAAGCTGCAGACGGGCTCAGCTCATGCCAGAGCACCATCTCACATAATTCCAAACACTCTGCCTTCAGGATTGATAAGGCCTGCCATAGGAGTGACTGATAGGAATATATGTGTCCATTTTAGGATTAGATATAGGTATACTATATCTATAGCAAAGGGTGATTACACCGCCTGGCCCCAGCTGTCTTGCAGCCAGTTGTGTCAGTTTTAGATGGCCAGCCAGGGGTGGCATAATATATGCTTCAGCCCCTGGTAGGCCCTGGGTACACCTATGCCCTGGATACCTAAGGTACACTGTTACAGGGACTGATAAGGTGGCCCAGTACCAATTGGTAAATGCACCTAAAGTACATGGTTGTCAATTTAGAGAGAGAACAGCTAGGCTGTGGGTCTGATTAGCAGGCCCACAGCCAGGGAAAGTCGTAAACCAGTGAAGCAAAAAGCAAAAATCTGGGGTGACCATAGGATTGCAGACCCCACTCTCCTACATATCTATTCTAAGGTAAGGAATCTATCACTAACGTGTCTCTTTCAGATGCACAAGTTACTACTTGTGTAACGATATATCTGTAAGAGACATTAGTTAGTGATAGATTCCTTACCGACCCACCCACCCATCCTCCCCGTTCTGCGAACCGATATCTAGGGTTAGGGTTACCCCCTTTCAGGGCCCTAGTTTCAATGGCACTAGTGTTGGTTTTTAACATGGCTCAGCGCTTCTGGCGCGGAAAAGCTGTGTCAGCACGCGGAGGCGGCATCTAAGTACTCCGATGACGTCATCACGGCGCCCACGACGCCGACGACGGACGCGGAGCCACAGACGATGCCTACCGACGCGCAAGGGTACTGCTACGCAAAAAAAATTCCGGATCCAGTCTGACGCCTGGGGATATTCTAAGGTAAGGAATCTATCACTAACGTGTCTCTTTCAGATACAATGCACACCCGTCTCTGGGGTACTTCACGATAGGATGGAGGTCTTAGAGTTGCAGCTGTGGAGACCAGAAATGATGGAGGAGCACAGGATCCATCCATGACCTATTCCACAATAGTTGACAAATTGCATGAGGGTCAGTGGCTAGCAGGTCCACCAACAAGCCTTGCCAAATGCAGAAAACGTGTTGCAGGATGAGTTGCAGACAGGAGGACCAGCAAGGTCCAGGGAACTCACCCACCACGGGTAAGTTAGAGCCGGTCCGCGGCTAGCAGGAGAGCCAGCAGGAATTGAAGATAGATCACAGCGGGGCCCTCTGCAGCAGGCACAAGGAGTCGCAGGGAGGTCTCAGCAGAACCGCGTAGTTAGAGGCCCAAGTCTCTAGAGATGTAGTAATACCGTTGTTTTTGCAGCAGAGTGATGCTCTAAGCTGGGGCTTTTTGGAGCTTGGAGAGTTCTGGACTGGAGGGCCACCAAGCCTTGGTAACGGCAAACAGACACAGTGCACAGGGTTCAGTTCCAGCAGTCTTCCAAATTGCACAGAAGACAAGTCAGATCTCAGGAGAGTCACCAGACCACCACCTGTGTTGTAGAGCCTTGATGAGTCAGTGGGACAGCAGGGACCCACAAGCCAGTCGTCGTCATTGTGTTGCCTGCGGCTGCAGGGGAGTGACTCCTTCACTCTAAGGAAGATTCCTTCTAGCTGTCCTTAATGTACACTGAGTTCTTGTGACTCTACAGGATGCATTGCCACAGATGATGCAGGATTGTTGCAAAGCACGGAGACAAAGTTGCAGTTGGAGGCTTACTAGAGGAGCAGTCTTGTTTAGAGTCCAGCCCAGCCCAACAGCAAAGTCCAGTGTCTAGCAGCAGAAGTGTTGTGGAGGATCCTGAAGGCAAGTCTTGTAGCGGAATCCTTCGTCCAGACAAATCTAGGGTCCCACCCTTAGGAGAGCCCTTAAGTAACCCAGGAAGGGTGTTGGATGTCTTCTGCGGTGACCCACTTATCGGGAAGTCAGGAACGCTACTCTGATGGGCTGACCAGTAAGTTGCTTCCAGGGGCCTCTGCTTATTTCTTTTTTTCTCAAGAAGGCAGAATGAAGCGGCCACCTGGTAGAGCTATGGGCCTCTCCCTGGGGGAGGTGCTGCACAAGGGTGGTCAGTTACCTGTCCGTTGTGTGGTTCTGTGCCAGAAGAGGAGCCAAGGGCACGGCACTGCACTGTAGTACACCAAACGTGCCCTTCAAAGCAGTCTGGTGGTGCTTGGAAGCACCCCCACCTTAGTCCTGAGCCACCTAATTCTAAAGGAGCGGTGGCTACACCTCTCCTCTACAGGAAATCCTTTGTTCTGCCTTCCCCTGCCAAAGTGAGGCTCACCAGCAGGAGGGCAGAACAGTGTTTGGGGTCGGCATACCCTGCAAGGCTACACACTTAGACATGGGGGTTACTCTAAAGAGCCCCCCGTACATGGTATCTTGCAACTAACACTGGTGTCGGTGTAATTGCATGATTCCTACATGTTTGATACCAAAAATTACCAGGTTTGGTGAAGCCATTATTTAGCCAGACATCTTGAGTTTGCCAGTGCCCATTGCATACCTTAAAATGGCTTCCCCCCACTTACAAAGCCCAAAGAATGGAGTCCAGGATTTGTAGGGGTGCCTCTGCTTGTATAGGGGCACCCTCACACTTAGAACTATGCACCCTGTCCTTGGGATGGGCCCACCTTAGGGGTGACATATAGGCTTTAAGTGCAGTGTGCAGTGACCAGGGTATAAAGTTAAACTTATATCTGGAGTGAAAGGTGCATGCAACATTTCACAAAGGTTGCAATGGCAGACCTGCAGACATAGTTTGCTTGGGCTCCTATGTGTGGTATAATACATGATTCAGCCCATGGGAGACCCCTGGTGTACTAAGGCCCTGGGTACCTTAGTACCATATACTATGGGATTCCACCCAACCCTTTTTTGAGTAAGGTAGATCTCTGGGTGCCCATTTTGACTAGGGTTATTAATGCAGCTGTAGATACAGCTTTGCCGCATCCTGGTCCACAGCCACGATTGTTCCCATTTTTAAAAAAGGTAACAAGGATAGCCCACTTTGTTATCGACCAATTTCCCTAATTGACGTGTCGGCAAAGGTTTTAGTTCGGGTTATCCTCAGCCGGCTAATGTACTGGGCTGAGGATCAGCACATTATAACTGACACCCAATTTGGCTTTAGGCCAAGGAAGTCAACCACCGGCCAATGTCTCAATTTATATCTACTTGTAGCCAAGTATACCATTGCCGGCCAAGGGACTGTGTACCTGGCATGTATGGACTTGACGGCGGCTTTTGACCGAGTTAACCAAGGGAAAATATGGGCAATCATGTGTGACCTTGGTGTGAACCCGGGACTTATTAATATTCTAAAATCCTTGCACTTGAACACTACCGCCGCGGTCAGATATAATCAGGAGGGAAGCACCACAGAACCTTTTTTATGCTCTAGTGGGGTCAGACAGGGATGCATTCTGGCCCCATTTTTGTTTACATTGTATATAAATAAACTGGATCAGGCACTTAGCACTTTAAAGGTTAACATACTAAGGAGTAGCTCTCGAGGGATCCCCGTCCTGCTTTACGCGGATGACTCGGTTCTCCTTACCTGCACTCCCAAAGGGCTGCAGATTTTGATAGACGGCTTTGTTTCGTTTATGGAGAACTTAGATTTGGCCCCCAATCTGTCAAAATCATATATTATGGAAATGGCCAAAAAACAAAGCAAAATTTACAATTATACTATTGGTTCACATCGCCTGGGTAAGGTGCACTCTTTTTCGTATTTGGGGATTTTTTTTGATGGCCGTCTAAATTTTGAAAATTTACTTGAGGAGAAATGTCATACTCTAGCTAGTTTCTCTGGGTCGATCATGAATTTTGCACAAAGGTTAGGTCGATGGTCACCTGAGCAAATTTTGAGATTATATAGCTCCATGTGTTGCGCCAAATTCCTCTATGGAAGTGAGGTAGGGGGTTTTATTGACGCGAAGCAACTACAAATAGAGGAAAATAAGTATCTTCGGCGTTTGCTCAAAGTGCCTCAGAGTACGCCATCCCATATTGTCTTCGAAGAACTTGGCGTTTGTTACATTAGGGACAGGTTGGGAGTTAAACCCCTAGTCTGCTGGGCTAAAATTTGGGCAAACGCGGAAGCGACATTCAGTAGGCAGGTCATAGCAGAATATGTATTGTGGAAAAGGTATTAGACACAAGAACACCTATGTACGTGTATTTCAAAATACCTGAATTTTAAAACAAGAATTCTTTCCTATCTTTTGCATGCTACTTGATGTAGAATGGCTGCCTATCCCTGGGTTAACATAATCTAAAGAAGAAAATTCCAAATAACCTTTCTGATAGATACATCTGCCGTGTGGATTCCTCACCTTGTGAATATCCCCCTTGCGTCAGCAACATTCGGAAATTCTTTTGTAGCTTCGCGCCGACGTGGATCCGGACGTCACAGAGGCACGGCATCGCGCGCGACTCCGCTGACGTCACCGACGCCTACAATAGGCCCACGCCGGCGTGATGACATCAGTTCCCTTTTTTCCGCGTCGTCGACGCTAACGGTTTTCAGGGATCGTGTAGTAGCTTACAGTAACTTTGTTACTATTTTCGTATTATTGTGTCTATCTTCATTCTCTTCGGGATGTCGTCGAAGAAAACTGGATTTAAGGCCTGCGGTGAATGTGGCAAGACGATGTCTATCACCGATCCTCACAAATGTTGTGTCTGGTGTTTAAGCTCCGACCATGATGTCGAGGACTGTTCTTGCTGCAAGAAGATGACTCCGAAAGCCTTGAGAGAGAGGGAGGCAAAACTCCTCGTGGCTAAACTCAAGAGCAAGAAGGCTAAAAAATCTTTGAAGTCTCGATCTCGTCGGTCAAAGTCGAGGTCGAGGTCTCGTTCGAGGTCACGCTCGGAGTCGTCTTCGGCTCACGCTTCGAAGTCTTCGAAGAAGAAACAGAGGAAGAGGAGCCATGAGTCACGTCATCACTCTGGGAAGGACTCTGGCTCGAGACCGAAGTCCCAGGTCAAGCTTATGATTAAAGAAGTGGAGATTTCGGAGTCGGAACATGAGGAGGCTTCGCATCCGGGTTCACCCGAACCTCAAGAACAGGTCCATTCTCCGATTGTATCCAATCCATCTGGTCAGGAGGATGAAGGTGAGGAGCAGGGGGCTGGTGGTGCCGAGGTTCCGGCGCCTGATGGTTCGTCGACTCCGGTTCCTGCACCCGAAGAAGAGGTCGACGTCGTGTCGACTCCACCTCCTCAGGAACATCCCAGAGGTCCATATCCTGAGTTTCCGACTCCAGGTCAGGATCCTTCTCAGTTCCTGAACGCCATGTTTGGTGTCTATTCCAGGGCAATGTTCCCGTCTGGTGCACCTGTTGGTCCCACGGGTCCTATGGCCTTTAACTTAGGGGTTCCACAGGCTTATGCCCCTGCACCCTTCATGCCTTTTATGCCGGCTCTACCACCGCATTGGCATTTTCCGACACCACCGGTGTCGTCGACGCCGAAGCGCACGACGCCGGTGCCATCGACGCCGATCCCATCGACGCCGATACCTGCGACTCCGAGGCAGGATTCTGCCCGACCTCGTATGGATAGACCCCGTCCGACTTCGGGTTCGACACCGGCACCGACCCCGTCGGAGTCGATTCCGAATCCTTTGACTTTGGTTGTGAAGGAAAGATCTCGGAGAAAGGCCCAGAGACTTCTGGAAGAGGAGAAATATGGGTATTCAGATACTGAAGAAGGGGAGTTGCAGGATTCTGAGGATCCCTTTGAAGATTTGTGTGAGGCCAGTGGGCTTGAACTATCGCCTGAATGGGAATTGGCTTCTGTATCAAATGTTCCATCAAAGGATGTGGTACCTTACCACACTGTTATTAAAAAAGCAGCGAGTTTACTGAACATTACTCTACCCACTGCTGATTATAAACCTAATATTTTAACTGAGGTGCTTCATTCACCCTCATCTGTGATTGAACCTATGTTGCCCTTCAACGAGGCCTTGTCTGAGCCTATCTATGAGGTCTGGAAAAAACCCTTATCTGCTCCTGCAGTTTCTAGAACAGTGGCGAGGAGATATAGAGCTGCACCGGAGGACCCTGCATTTTTAACAACGCATCCTCTGCCTGAGAGTTTGGTGGTGCAGGCTGCCTGCTCAAAGAAATCTGCTGGTGCGTTTCCACAGGTTCCTGGAGATAAGGAATCCAGGAAGCAAGATCAAAGTGCCAAAAAGATTTTCTCATCAGCCAGTATGGCATTAAAATCAACCAATGCTGCGTGTCTGATGGGAAGGTATATCCATGCTTTGATGGACTCTGTCAAGCAGTTGATTCCGAAGGTTCCTGAGAATGACAGGAAGGATTTTCAAGAGGTTATTTCGGACACTCAAGCAGCTGCGAGGCAGGTCATCCAGAGTGGTCTGGACACCGCAGACTCGGTGGCAAGGATCATGGGCTCCTCCGTGGCCACCAGGAGGGCTGCCTGGCTCAAGTCATCAGAGTTCTCTGCAGACGTCCAGTCTGTCTTGATGGACTTGCCTTTCGATGGGTCAGGCTTATTTGGCAAGAAGGCTGATAATGCCTTGGAGCGTTTTAAGGACAGTAGAGCCACTGCAAAATCTTTGGGTCTTCAGTCCAGGGGTACTGCCGGAAGACGTTTCAGAGGGTTTGGCAGATCTTCATTTCGATCTTACAGATCATCCCAGCAGCAGCCTCAACAGCAGCAGAATACACTGTACAAGTCGTACAGGGGCAGACAAAGATCCCGCCCTAGAGGTCGTCAAGCTTCCTCCTCCTCCTCCTCCTCTCCTTCCCAACCCCCGACCAACGCAGCAAAGCAGCCCTAGATCCGCCATTCCGGATCATGTGGGCCCAGTGGGGGGTCGGCTTACACATTTTCTACAAGATTGGGAATTAATAACATCGGATCTTTGGGTTCTCAATCTTGTAGAGAATGGGTATGCACTTCCTTTCCAGGAATTCCCTCCCAATTACCCTCCTTGCCAGGGTTATTGTTCGGAAGACCACCTGCTTCGCCTGCAGGAAGAAGTCCTGGCACTGTTCCGAAAAGGTGCGATAGAGGTGGTTCCAGAGCAGGAAAGGGGTCAGGGGTGCTACTCCCGGTATTTCCTGATCCCCAAGAAAGATGTCAGGCTTCGGCCAATCCTGGACCTCAGGATTTTGAACCTTTACCTGAAGCAGGAAAAGTTCAAAATGCTCACTCTTGCACAGGTTCTTCAAGCGCTGCTGGAAGAAGACTGGATGGTGTCGATCGACTTGCAGGATGCGTATTTTCATATTCCCATCTTGAAGTCGCACAGAAAGTATCTCCGTTTCACGGTTGGGTCACAGCACTACCAGTTTGTGGTCCTTCCGTTTGGTCTTACTACTGCACCTCGAGTCTTCACCAAGGTGATGGCAGTGGTGGCAGCTCATCTCAGGAGATCGGGGATTCATGTGTTTCCGTATCTAGACGACTGGCTCATCAAAGCGGAGTCGCCGGAGAAGGTGCTCCATCATCTGCAAGGGACAACTCAGTTGTTACACAGGTTGGGTTTTTCGATAAATGTACCCAAGTCTCACCTGGTGCCCTCACAGCGCAACCTGTTCATAGGTGCGGTACTGGACACTACTGTGTGTCGCGCATTCCCTCCTCCTCAAAGGATTCGCGACATACAGGAGATGATTCCTTTATTTTTCAATGGAGCAGTCGTTCCAGTCCTGAAGGTTCTTCGCCTGCTCGGTCTGATGGCTTCATGCATTCTGTTGGTCAACCATGCACGCTGGCGCATGAGGGCACTCCAGTGGTGCCTCCGCAGGCAGTGGTATCAACACAACGGAGATCTCAGGGAGTCAGTGAAGATCTCCAGAGAAACTGCTGCGGATCTATCTTGGTGGAGCGTGGAAGGCAATCTGTCTCAAGGGAAGCCTTTCCAACTGCCTCCATCGGTGGCCACGGTGATATCGGATGCATCCACCCTAGGGTGGGGTGCTCATCTGGGGGATCTGGAGGTCAAAGGTCTTTGGTCTCCAGAGGAAAGGTTGCTTCACATCAACCTTCTAGAATTGCGGCCGATACGTTTGGCACTCAAGGCCTTCCTCCCTTCCCTTCGCGGTCAGTCAGTGCAAGTCCTGACGGACAACACGACCGCGATGTGGTACGTCAACAAGCAGGGAGGAGTAGGTAGGGTCGCAGTGTCTCTGCAAGGAGGCTCTGCGCCTCTGGTCCTGGGTTCAGGACCATGGGATTTGTCTGAAGGCAAATCATCTGGCCGGAGTTCTGAACGTTCGTGCAGACGGTCTCAGTCGGCAGTTCTCTGCCGATCACGAGTGGAGGCTTCATCCAGAGGTAGTTCACGACATCTTTCGGATGTGGGGGACTCCTCGGGTGGACCTGTTTGCCACTCGCGAAATGCTCACTGCCTGTCATTCTGCAGTCTCCAGTATCCGTTGCAAGGAGCCTTGGGGGACGCGTTTCAGTTGAGTTGGGGAAATCAACTCCTTTACGCGTTTCCTCCCATACCCTTGATTCCTCGGATTCTGAGGAAGATTCGCCAAGACCGGGCCCAAGTCATTTTGATCGCCCCGGATTGGCCAAGAAGGGTGTGGTACTCGGACCTTCTCCACCTCTCCTCTCACCCACCGCTCCGTCTCCCTCACAGGGCAGATCTCCTCTCTCAGATGGAGGGGCAGGTTCTACACCCCCACCTCCAGACCTTACACCTTCATGCCTGGAGATTGAGCGGGGCAACCTGATTTCTTTTTCTCTCCCTCACGATGTGGTGGATGTCATCTTGTCAGCCAGGCGTGACTCCACTAAGTCCATCTATTCTTATAGGTGGTCTAAATTTGTTGCTTGGTGCAGGGAGAAATCTATAGACCCTTTGAGGTCCCATTTATCTGATGTGCTCCAGTTTGCCCTTTCTCTGGCTCAGCAGGGGCTTGCTGTTGCCACGGTGAAGGGTTATCTTTCTGCGCTGTCGGCTTTTATCTGTTTGCCTGACCAGCCTTCTCTTTTTAAGTCTCCCATTGTTTTAAGGTTTTTGAAGGGCCTCACTAATAGGTTCTCTCCTACACCTTTTATTGTGCCTCAGTGGGATTTGAATCTAGTTTTGACATTTTTAATGGGTGCTCCTTTTGAGCCTCTTCACAAATGTCACATGAGGCTTCTGACTTTCAAAACGGTTTTTCTCGTTGCAATCACCTCGGCAAGGAAGGTAAGTGAGCTTCAAGCTCTTAGTTCCAAGCCCCCATTCCTGACCATTCATGCTGAACGAATGGTTCTTAGGACCAGGGCTGCTTTTCTGCCAAAGGTGGTGACTCCTTTCCACCTTGGTCAATCCATTACCCTTCCTACCTTCTATCCTCCCCCTCACCCTTCCAAGGAGGAGGAGAGATTACACCGTCTTGACCCCAAGAGGGCGGTGTCTTTTTACTTGGACAGGACTAAAGACTGTCGAGTGGACGACCAGCTCTTCGTTGGCTTTGCTGGCTGCAAGAAGGGAAGAGCGGTCCATAAGAGGACTTTGTCGAGATGGATCGTCCTCTGCATTAAGATCTGCTACTCTTTGGCCGGTAAGGACCCGCCAGAGGGTATAAGGGCTCATTCAACTAGAGCTAAGTCTTCGACCTCAGCATTGGCTAGAGGTGTGCCTGTTGAGGATATTTGTAGAGCGGCAACCTGTGTGGTCTTCCCTCCACACTTTCGCGAAGCATTACTGCTTGGATTCCGAAGTGAGGAGGGAGGGTCACTTTGCGCGCTCTGTCCTTCAGGATTTCCTGGTTTAGAGGAGTGGACACCCTCCTCCGGTTTCTATAATGTATTATTTTATGGTCAAGGATTTGTTTATTTCAAATGTTTTATTGCATTTGCTTCACACTGTGTGTGTTACCTTGATTTCTATACTGCGTATACTGTGTAAATGTCTACTGTCATCGGTCCGTCCGTGTGCCTCGAGGGCACGGAAAAAAGGGCGGAACTGATGTCATCACGCCGGCGTGGGCCTATTGTAGGCGTCGGTGACGTCAGCGGAGTCGCGCGCGATGCCGTGCCTCTGTGACGTCCGGATCCACGTCGGCGCGAAGCTACAAAAGAATTTCCGAATGTTGCTGACGCAAGGGGGATATTCACAAAGTGAGGAATCCACAGGCAGATATAGTATCTACCAGAAAAAGCGTTACCGAAGGTAAGTAACTTGTTTGTTAGGAATAATGCGAGTGCACAGCAATATACACGTTTCTCTAACTACATTCACAAATTGTTGGCATACATTTTGACTGCTCAATGCAAAGAAACACAAATGCGTCTAAACATTCATTTTTCAACTGTATTTTCTTAGTCAAGGATGTGACCCGTATTTTTACATATTTTCAGAATTTGCCACAGTGAAATGAGTCATTACTTCACTAGAGTTGTCCATTTGTTAATGATGGCCCACGTAGCAATTGTTACGTGTGCCTATTACCCATATGTTCGATTATGTCCATGGGCAATGCACTATGGATGAATTAGTCAGGGATATTTGTCTACTTTTTTCTGCATCTCCCACTCATTCCATATCTTGTCAGGAAACTCAGACATCTCTCTAGATGGTTCTAGTAGCTCCCACATGTGCATGATAACCTTGGTACAAAACACACTTAGAGTTGTCCCCACCACCTCACGAGTGGCTTCTCAACACCGTAGACCTTCTCACTCACAGCAAGGTAAGGCATCCCAATCTCAAGCAACTCCACCTCGCAGTTTGGCTCCTGAAGTCATAGAGTTTGGGTACTTAGTTAAAGAGTGTATGGACATTCTTAGAGAGGTAAGACAACCAACCAATAGAGCTTGGTATGCAGCTTAGTTGAAAAGGTATGTCCATCATTATCTAGCGTAGCACATAGATCCCTGTGCTCCCACGGTACAACAACTAGTATGCTATTCGTTATACTTACATAAATCCCATCTAGCATACACTTCCATACCACTGCACTTTGTGGCGATTTTAGTATATCTGAAAAACCGTTATCACCAATTTATTTTCTGTATGTGGGTCATTAATGTTTTTATGGAAGGATTAAAGAAAATAATTCCTCCACAGGCACCACCAGCCTCATCATGGAATCTAAATTTTGTACTAACTAGGTTAATGTCCACACTTTCTAAGCCATTACATTCTTGTCATGGAAGGTTGCTTCCTTGGTAGCTGTCATCTCTCTAAGAAGAGTTGGTGAAATACATACCTGATAGAGACTTCTAGCTGCAGATTCCTTACCTTCGAGTTTTCAGACTTGATCTGGAAATTTTTACCCCGGCACACCAGTAGGTGCATTGTTTGGCTCCGCGTGGTGTTGTCGGCGTTATTTGTGCTGGAAGTGACATGTGGGAGCCCTATACGGTTGCCACCCACGCATGCTGATGTCACTTCTTTTCTTTCCATTCCAGTCAGAGCAGATTCGGGAATGTATACCCCCAGACTTTTTTTAGTGACCCTTAGTGACCCTTTTTCAATTTTTTGTGGAGACTTTTTTGAGACCTTGTCACCTGGTGTGTCAGGATGTCCACTAGGAAAGCTGAGTTTAAGCTGTGTGCACCTGTCATTGACAAATGATGTTGGTGATAGACTGCTTTTGTGTTTTTTTTTTGTTGTTTTTTTTTGGTGCTTGGAGTATGACCACGATGCCAAGACCTGTGTCGACTGCCGCGCCATGCACCCCAAGGCCTTGAGGCAGCATCCCTCAAGCTTCTCATTGCCTAACGCCGCAATGCTCAAGATCTCTGACAAAAAGAAGGTCCTGAGATAGTTTGTGGAGCCACTCCAGGTGCTCAACATTTGAGTCGGAGTCATCTAGAAAATGGAGCAAGGCCCACTGCCACAAGAAGAGCAAGAAGTCGAAGAGATTTTCACCTTCACCATGGATTTTGAAGTCATCCGACAAGTTGAGGGAGCATCTGTGTAGGAAAGTAGGATCTGTTTTCATGGTTACCCTCACTTTTTGCCTGGTGTTAGTCTGTTTCTGACAAGTCCGACTAGGATCCTGCTAATCAGGACCCTGGTCTCTGGGCGTGGCCGACCAGGCAACATGGCGGATGCAACTAGCTAGTGCTCTGTACCTTGATCCCCTTTTATCCGCAATAATTCTCCTGGCAGCGCTGTATGTGAAGCTTATGCCTGAGTCTGGATTCCGGAGGGCGTGCTGAGTCTGCAGAGACCTGGATCGTGCAGTTTGGCCAGCTGGTTGAGGAGTGCTACGGCAGACAAGCGCACCGCCCTGCTGATAATCGGGCTGCGCACGGACTTTTTGAATACTCGAATGGCGCCATGCTGTGAACAGTCTGTCCTGTAATGGCGGCGGAGTCCCCAACGTCCGTGAGCTTTGACAGCAGAAGCGCTCCCTCGCCCCTGGAAGCCTAGTGTCCAGCTGCGGAGCCCCTCGAGAACACAGCAACAGGTGAGGGGGTGCAGTTGTGTGCGGCTGTAGGCTCTCGCCCCATCCACCAGCCGCGGAAATCGATACGGACTGCAGGCGCGCTACCCGCAAATCCAGGAGCTCTGGGCTGTGTGGTGCCAGGTGCAACATGGTGCGTACAATGTCGGGAACTGCGGTGTCGTAGTTGGTAGGGACTTGGGGCCCTGTGAGACTGGACGAAGCGAGGCCCGAGGCATGGTGAGGGCCGGAGAGGCCCAGGTGGCTTCTGAAGAGACCTGCAGGCACTGGGAAGCTCCCCCCCTGACGTTTGAAGATCTGGTGCCCCGCTGTGGTGTCCCCTGTACCTACCGCGGATGCGTGGATGCGGGCTACGGAAAGAGACGGCACGCGATCGCCGGCGCTGGGGGCTGAAGCGGCCTGAAGGGCGGGTGTCGGAATGTGAAACGCCCAAGGGCACGGGCGTAGTGGCAGTGGTATCACGCCCTGTTTGCGCCCATCTCATGCACGAGATAGAAAACGCTACAGGTCTGTGGACCTCGGTACTGTGGTCATGTGCAGCGGGTAGAGTTGCAGTGAGTAAATTGCCCAGAACTGTGGCGGCCGCTGAGAGCCGGGGTTTGGAGTCGCTAGGGGGTCCTGCAGAGCGATGAGGAACATGACAAGGAATGCTGCACTGGCCCTGTGAGCGGAATGATATGAGGATTACCCTGGAGACAGTCCTCTGAAAAGATATAGGCAACCTCCTGGGAGCCTGTGGGAGCACCGAAGAGCGGAGACGAGTGACAGGCGGAGCACTTGGTCCTGGTGGGAACACCTGAGGAGCCTCTGACCTTGCAGCAGTGTGGCGGCGCGACCAAAGAAGTGGTGGTGGGACCCGGTTGGGCTCGAAGCCTTCCAGAGCGGCCCGGACTGCGGGGGGTTTTGAGAACAAGCAGGCGGTGCTTAACTGAAGGGGCGCAAGAAAGAGACTTTAGTAGCGTCTTGCTCTTCAATTACCAGGACGCTGCTGTTGTTGTGCTGCTGCCTGCTGGAGGCCTGATATTGGCTAAATCTCCTTGACCTGCGGCGCGAACGCCACCGGGACTGAGTGTGCCATCATTTCTGGCAGGTGGGATCTATTCTTCTGCTGGTAGGCTGATCTGGCGAAAGGGATACATGTGCCCCAGGGACTAGTACTTCAGTTACGACGCACCGGAGGCGCGGAGAGTAGCCGTCTAATGCCCACAGCGCAGTAACTGGTGATGGGCCGGATACGGGCCAAGACACAGCAGGGACACCTGAGGACCGCCAGCCTTGACCCTATGCAGGGAACTACGGAAGAGATGCCGGAACCGGCGACCACAGCCCTAGTGGCCAAGATGGACTCCATCCTCACAGCGGTGGAGCGAATTGGTGCAGCACTGACCCACACTAGGACCTCCCTGGAGACCAGAATGGACAGTCACCTCGGACTTCACTTTGCTTCACGCAGATCATCGGAAGCTCGCTTATAGAGTGGCTGCACATGACCAAACTCTGAAGGAGCTCCAACCTGTGACGCAAAATCATGCGGATGCACTGCAGGACTTGATAGACCGTGTCCACATACTGGAAGATCGGGCAGAGGACTCGGAAGGGCGCTCACACCGTAACAATATTTGTGTGGTGGGCCTGCCGGAAGGCGAGGAAGGTAGAAGCCCGGAGCAATTCACAGAACGCTGGCTGCGAGATCTGCCCCAGGGAACCTTGTCTGTACAGTTCGTGGTGAAACGGGCTCACCGTATCCCGACGCAGAAGCTGCAGCTCAGAGCCAGACCGCGTCCCTTCATATTCAGACTACTCAACTACAGGGACAGGGACGCGGTGCTTCATGAAACAAGGAAAATTGACCCTCTTCAGGTGGGCGGCAGTACAGTAATGTTTTTCCCAGACTACACTGCTCTTGTACAGAGGCGTTGGAACAACTACATGGCGGTGAAACGTAAACTCCGAGCCCTGGAGCTCCCTTATTCGCTACTGTTCCCTGCCCGGCTACGAGTGGTCACAAAAGATGGGGCCCACTCCTTTGACTCCCCTGAGGAGGCATGGGACAGGCTAGAGGAGTCAGGATTGTGGACAGGCGTGCGGCCCTCGGGCCCAGATGGCGACAATATATCGAGCAGCGAACCAAGGCGACGGAGGGGGCAACTGAAGTCGGCCAACCCAGGGGCCTCGGCTCCTACCATAGACAACATGAGGAAGGAGCAGCAAAAGACGTGCTGGAGACAGTTGCGACCCTTGGATCCCCACAGCCACAGTAACGATCGACTGTTATGGACAAGCTGTGTTGGTGTCCAGCGGCTCCTCATCACCATCCACAGAAATCTCGGAAGAGCTTGGTCTGCCAGTGGTCACCCCGCAACCCGCTGACGGCATTATAGGATGAAGTGCTGGACTGATGTACTTTAATGCGAGCTGCTCACGCAAGTAGAGTGTTATTCACTGTACTGCATATTCTGGCTGGCTGGTACACTGGAGGGGGTAGGCTCATTTGGGTTGCGCGTCACAAGTCCCTCACATTGAGACAATATCCTGGCGGGATACCTGTCGCCGAGCAAACATGACTCCACTAGAGTTTCCGCACATAAATGTCTGGGTTCACAGACTAACGAGCTGCTGGCCCCGCGAGACCTGTCTGAAGCTCAGATACTTGGCACACTAAGCACATTGACAACACGAAGGGGAAGGCTATAACATAACATCGCTAGCGCGCAACCCCCATAGGTAACACATTGCCTTAGTTCTGGACTTGTCCGTGTTTCAGAAGTTCGGACAGCCATCACGAAATGACTGCCCCAGATGTTCAGTTGTTTATGGTTAGTTTTCTGTTGTTATATCCGATGCAGCAGTTCGACACACTCATACAGTACCCGAGCCTCCGTACCCCGCGAGATGCCCCTCTCGATGACTCGCCCCTGGTATCCCTATTGTTTATTACAAGCAGCAATGGTGCGAGCTGGTATAATCACATGGAATATACGTGGTATGTACACACCTGGGTGCTGTTACTCTATATTTGCATATTTACAGCGACACTCGGCTGCAGTCATGCTGTTGCAAGAAACGCACAAGACACAGCCAGAACTCAATTGGCTGCGTAAGCGCTGTAGAGGGCTCATTTATGGCATAACATACTTGGCGCACACGAGGGGCATGCTAATTTGGGTGAGGGCAGGTACCCCATTCGTTTGCGAGGACACTGTGACAGACCCTGATGGCAGATACACATTAGTGAAGGGGACACTTAATGGCCAGCGGGTACTCTTAGGCTCTATATATGCCCCAAACACAGACCAACCCTTGTTCTTGGCGCGACTATCTGTAGTACTATCTCCCTATGCGGGGTTGCCCTGGCAGTTGGGTGTGGACTTCAATGCGGTCCTTGATGTGCACATGGACAGATCCTTCCCGCCCCTTTGGGCAACGACTGAAACCTCCAATGCACAGGCACTTGCGAACTGGTTGACACACTGGACAGTACAGGATATATTGCATATATTGCATCCCACAGACCGCATTTATTCCTATTTTTCTGCAGCTCACGGTTTACATGTGAGGTTGGATCGGGTGGTGGGTTCACAGGCTCTGGTCCCCATGGTTGAGGTAGCAGAATACCTAGGTAGGACGCACTCCGATCATTATCCTTTACGGCTTCGACTGAACTGGGATCCTGGTTGCCCTCCCATACCCACCTGGCGCCTCCAGCCTGCTGCACTGGAAGACCCAGAATTCCGTGCGTCATTGAGATCAGCTGCCCTGGAATATTTTGAGCACAATGAGGGGACGGCGAGCTCCGCACTGGTGGAGTGGGACGTCCACAAAGTAGCTATTAAAGGGCACTGTCTTGGGGCCACGTGGAATCTGCATAAGCAACTGTCCTTGGCGCTCACGGAGCTAGAAACACAACTGCTCCAATACAAGAGAGACGGAGAGGGTGGGGGTGGACAGTCAAGAAGATTAGAAGACCTCAGGACGCAGCATACGGACCTTATGGAGAGATTGCGCTGCCATAATTACGCTGCCCACACAGCTCGCACACACGCCAAATCAGACAGGGCAGGCCGACTTCTGGCCTGGCAGTTGAAACAAGAGGGTAAACATGCACCAATCGGGGCACTACGCATGCCAGAGGGCACTCTGATATACACGCAAAGTGAGATACACAGGGTGATGACGGAACATTACACACGACTGTACCAATCCAGGGGGCGCTGCTCCGAGCCTGAACTGGAAAGTTTTTTCGCATCGATTCAGCTACCGACTGCCTCCAGGACACAACAGGAGGTCCTTAATGGTCCCCTTACTTTGGAGGAAATCGGGGAGGCAATTGGGTCCATGGCGTCCGGGGAGACGCTGGGTCCGTATGGCCTGCCCGCTGAGTATTACAAAGCTTACCGGGACACTCTGACGCAGCGTCTACACACTATCTACTCCACAGCCTTGATGGACAACGGGTTGCCACCGTCAATGCGGGAGGCTTATCGGATGTCCCTTCTCAAACCGGGTACGGACCCCGAAAGCCTGGGGTCATACAGGCCCTTGGCGCTCTGAATGCGGATTACAAAATTATTGCTAAGCTGCTGGCGGAACACTTGGCACCGCTGGTCCCCGAGTTGGTCCATACCGACCAAAATGGGTTTGTACCCAAGCGCAGTACATTGTTGAACCTGCCGAGGTTCTCTCGAGTGGCGGCAGACAGCGGGAAGGAATGGCCCAGTGCGGGGGTGCCTGGTGTTGGATCTTGAGAAGGCATTTGACTGCTTGGAGTGGAACTATCTTGCGTGTTGTCACGCTATGATTTAGGCTGGGGATTTCTACAAATGGTGGGCTTGTTATACCACAACCCCACAGTCTGGGTGCGGTTAGGATCATACATTTCCGATAGCATCCCGATATGTAGGGGAACCAGGCAGAGGTGCCCACTATCGCCCCTCCTGTTCGCTCTGGCAATCGAGCATTTGGCAGTGGCTGTGCGAGCAGCATTGGGAGTGGGAATACCTCTGGGAGACGCAACACATCAGGTCTCGCTGTACGTGGATGACCTTTTGGTCTTTGTGAGGGATGTCGGGTCTATTCCGGCTTGCCTAGAAGATATCTTACATGACTTTGCTGCTCTCTCTGGACTCCGGGTAAATGGCAATAAATCCTGTCTAAATGTGTTCGGAGGGGACATTCAGGATCTGCGCTATGTTCTGGCTAGTGCGCAGGTGCAGTGGAAGACTGACACGTTCCGCTATCTGGGAATCCAGATATACCGTCAACCGGCTGACCTCTTTGACGGTAATCTGGGTTGTGCGGTGATGGCCATTAAGTCGCAAATGAATTTCTGGAAGACGCTCCCGCTCACAGTTACAGGCAGGGTGGCATTATCTAAAATGGTGATCCTTCCGCGCCTCCTAAATTACTTCGCAAACCTACCGCTGTATGTCCTGGCGGCCTTTTTTAACAAACTCGCTACACTCCTCAGAGACTTCCTTTGGGGTAATGCGCGCCATAGGATAGCACTAGCGAAGTTATACTTGCCCACGGATCAAGGGGGCCTAGCTGCACCCTGCTTTGAGCACTCCTATTTAGCTGCTCAACTGCAGTGGATTGCTCGATGGCTCGCGGACAGAGGTCGAGAGTATACAGCGGCCCCTCTCTTTGGATTGCATTACTGAGCTTTTTCACCCGGCTGCTAAGTTATCCACACCGGCTCCCCTCCAGCGGTGGCTTACAAATGTTTCCGCCGCTGCCGGTACATCACTAAAGATCTAGTTCCTTATGCGCCTGCCATACCACTAGTGGGCTCCCCCAGCGGGCCTGGGGTGCTCACGTCCCTGGAGCTTCTGGAGTGGCACGAAGCCGACATACAGAATCTGGGAGATCTGTATTGGGATGGCATGCTTCTGTCATTTGAATCACTTACTGAAGAGCTGGGGCTACCACAGGGACATTTTTTAAGACACTGCTCCTTGATCACTACACTGGCCTCTAGATGGGGGTGGACATGACGGAGGAGCCGAGTCAACACCTCACCGTACAATATCTCCACGTAATGGGTCGAGGCCGACATTTAGTCCGTGGTTTGCAGCATCCCTCCGCACGCATGCGGCGATAAAATTAGATTCACTTTGATGCGGGTGAGAAGAAGACTTAGGGAGGCAGCTGGAGGATAGGAAGTGGGAGAAGATATTGAAGAGTCCTAAGAGAATCCCCAGAAACATGCGGTTGTGTCAAATTCAATTATTTATAGTTCACAGGGCATAACTCACTCTTGAAAAGATCAATAGGTACTTTCACTGTGCGGATGCAGCCTGTCCCCGCTGTGCAGAGGTGGGGGCTTGCCTAGTGTACATGCTGTGGGGCTTTCACACACTGCGCACTTATTGGTGGGCTATTAGTGAGACATTGGGCGCATGTGGAGGAGTGTGGCTCAATGGTTAGAGCGGCAGACCCTGATGCAGAGTTCTGGCCAGGGTCCAGGGTTCAATTCCCGCCTCGGCGGGGTCTCGGGCTCAATTTCCTCAGACCTGTTAATTTTCGCCTCGGTGCCTATTCTAATCACGGGCCCCACGCTGCACCTCTGGGCAATAGCTTGCTTAGCCTCCACACCGGCCCCAACAGCGCTAAGGATGCCTGGCTTCACCCTGGGGGTGCCCAGGAGTGGACACTTCACAGGGAAAGCCAGGAGGGGTTCCACAGCGGTATGAGTATCAGCGCCAGGAAGCCGAATAGGCGACACCGCAAGGTGACCGTCTGGTGACAGTGCGCTCTATAAGTACCATGACATTTACATTTATATTTACATGTACAAGCAGCAACATACCTTTCGAGTGGCCCACTTACTTATTACACCTATTCCGTAGTACACCGACCACAAAGGTCACTTCTCGCTTCCTCGACCTGGGGCTAGTCGTTGCCAAGCGCCTATTGACGAAGAGATGGAAGTCACAATCCCCACCACACATGAGAGCGTGGAGGTATTCCCTCATAGCATGGGCTAAAGCAGAAGGAAATGCCATCACACTGGAGTAAACACTGGGCCTGCGTAAGATGCCGATAGCAGCGCAATGGGAGGGTCTGCTTCAGAATCTTATGCACATGGAGGGGGACACCCTAGAACAGCGGCCGACTGTTGAGGGAGATACCCCAGCAACCTGAGATGGGTGATATGTCGGGTGCACCCTTATCCCGCCACACAGACACATTTATACTATCCACCGACTAAGCTGAGATGCAACTATGTGTGTTGGCTGACGCTGCGGCTTTGTGGAGTGATGCGTGACGGGGAGTGAGGGATGAGGCAGAGAGGGGGTGACAGATGTAGTTACAAGGAGGGGGAGAATGAGGGGGCTAAATGATAAATGAAAAGTGGAGAACATGTAATCAGAAGTCGAACTCAGTTGCTGTGGTTGGTTTCTTTCTTTAGTTACTGTTTGTTTACTCTATAACATCTGTGCATTCACACAAGGTGTACGATCTGTAACACTCTGCATAATATGCCTCCAGAACCACTTTATGACGGCATTGTGGACTTTACCTCTGCTGAAGCGATGCAAATGTTGTACTTCTATCTGGAACTGTGGCTAAAGGGTCGCCAGAATACATTGTGGCCATCCTAAGCTTGTATATGCAAACTGAGCGTCACTGTCTAAAAATTCTAATTGTAGTGGGAATGAACTGCTGGTTATTGTCTTGCATACACATGTACATGTTGTGGAAAAAATAATAAAACAGATTTAAACAAAAAAAAAAATCAGGACCCCAGTCTCCGTGCTTTCTCCGCTAAATTGGCTATGGTAAGTATTTAGGTACACCCCAGATTGACTACTGGTGTATCATTATAATTTCCTAGTATTTGCCCAGAGGGACCCAGGGCATAGGTACACAAGGGGTTTCCCATGTGCTGAAACATATATTATGCCACCCATGAGGGACCACCAAATTGTGACTCCAGGCCTGCCATTGCAGCCTGTGTAAGCTGGTGCTAGCTCCACTTGCGACCGATATATAGTGCTTATATCTGAGGTCACTACACTTAAAACCTATAAGTCTCACCTAAGGCAGGTCTTTCAATCCTGAAGGCAGGGTGCACGGTTCAAAATGTGGAGGGGCCCACGCATGAGCGGGACACCCCTACAACCTTCGGAGTCTATTCTCCCGGGTTGTAAGTTCATCAGCCATTGCGATATTTAGACTGGCCATTACGCGATGACCATCTCTAATCAGGCTGTACCAAACCCTGTCAATCTTGGTATCAAACATGTTGGAATCATACCACCACACCGTAAACAGTGTGGGAGGTATGATTCCATGAATTGTAAAGCTCCCCCGGGAGGGCCTCAGTGCTCCCGGTTCCAGTCTTTCCGAACCGGACAGCAAGCTAGGGCTGCTGCTGCCGACCAGAGACCTGTTTCTGCCCTCCTGCAGCTGAGACAAGTTCAGGCAGGGGAAGGCAGAACAATAGATATCCTGTCACAGGGAAGTGTGACCACCTCCCAGACAGCGTTTAGTGTATTGGAACAGGGTGGGGGCACTTGCCAGCGCCACAGAGGCTGCTTGAAAGGCACATTTGGTGCCCTCCTTGCATACTCCAGTTCAAAACCGTTCAGGGGCTCCTGCTCTGGTCCAAACCTAGACGAAGGACATGGGAGTATCCTGCCTAAAGTGCCGCCCCAATTTAGGGAGAGACCCCTGAATCGTCCCAACCCATTCCTTAGGGTATTTAAGGGCTTACCTGTGGGTGGGTCCTTAGATTCGTCATGGGGTTCAATTTTGATTCAACTCCATGTTCTCATCAACCATCTGGACACTCTGACCAAGTTGGACTGACCATGTAGGGCTGACTGCATCGAACTTTGATCTAGGAACTGAGACTGCAACCAGGAAGATTCTGATTGCTCCAGATCTCCCCATCCTGCAAGTCTGCTGCAAACATCAGTGTCCGTGCTCCATACATGTCCCTCACAGGCCCTGTGGATATCCAAGACATTTGAAGGAATCTTCCTTGGAGTTAAGGAGTTACTCCCCTGCGTCTGCAGGCGCTGTGACGTAGCTGACCGGTTTGCTGATCCTGGGCTCCTACGGACTCCGACAGGTTTAATAACACGGGCAGAGGTTCTACGGCTCCATCGAGGCCTGCACTGTCTTCGTCCGAGCGTGCAGCCAGAATCCCTCATCAGCACAGTTGGAACCGAGCACCTGTGCACCGCGTTGGCTGACATTGCTATGGCTGGTGATTCTTGTCTCCAGAGATCTTTGGACCTTTTCAAGGGAATTCTTAGATTCCAGTGTGCTCTTCTGATTGCTCGTGGCCTACCCTGACTCCCCTGCTTGTGGTGAGTAACTTGGACCTTGCTGGTCCTATCTTTGCACCTTTATCGCGTGCCACGTTGTTTGCGGTTTCCAAGGCTTGTTGGTGCTTCTGACGGACACCGACCCCTCAGATCTCATCATCCGGCGTGGGGCAGCTCGAGAATGGCTTTAGGTCTTCCACAGTGTCGCCTGGTCCACACAGCTGCAGCTCCCAGGTCATCGTCCACTCTCCTGCATCTCACGACATCAGTAGACATTCCTCTCTTGTGCCCCCTGGTCCCTCCTGAGTGGCATAGACTCTGTCCCCTCTGCTTGCAGATTCTTCTCAACTTGAATCCACCTTTGGGTTCCACCGGACACTTTCACCTTCTCCAACAGCGGCATCTTACTGAAGTCTTCGATTGGGTTCGCCAGAGGTTTCCGACACCACTTCACACCGATGCACCCGGCTTCTCTCCATGGGTGGGGTGGCTCTCCAACCTTAAGACTTCCACAGGGTTTCTTCAATGTTCACTGGGAAGAGTCCTTCTTCTTTAAAATTGCTTCAGGGAATTACCCTTTGACTTGAATTGAGTATGCTGTTGTGTTCTCACACTGCACACAGCTTCTATGGGGTTCCTGTGCATTTACCTCGGGTGGTTTCTTGGGTCCCCAGCCTCCTTACGTCTTCTGGGTATAGTCTTGACTCGAGTCGCAATTCACATACCCCTATTTTAGTGTATGGTTTGTTCTCCCCCTGGCGACCACTGTGTATTCATGCTACTTACCTGTTTGTATTGCAAAGTATTGTGTACATTTGTGTTAAATCTCTGGGTGTGAGATATTGTTCTGTTAGTGAGTTTCTTATAGTAAATACCTATTTTTATAAATACACTGCATGGTTCTTTTTCACTTAACCAATACTGTTGGACTTGGCCCTTTTTGCAGGGTCATCCCTAAACTTTTTGCCTTTCTCCTAGCCGTTTCTATGACATGGTGTTGATGGTTTTAGGCCACTGGGCACTTTAGCACTGCTGTCCAGTGTAAAGTGCTTGTGCTCTCTGTGTTACATATGGTAAGATTGGTCTACACCTGTTTGGCCTATTTAATTTGATTTAATCAGTCCCTTGTAAGGTGGTATCTCGTATACTTAGGGCTGGTAAATTAAATGCTACTGGTGGGCTTGCTGCATTGATTGCGCCACCCACCAAGTAGGCTTGCAAACCTATCTCAGGCCTCTGCAGGGCCTGTGCACGCAGTGTTACTGCTGCTGTGACGTGGCACCTAAAGTGTGTGCCATGTCTGGGACCCCCTTTTACTGCATGTCAGTAACCCCTAAGGTAGACCCTAGGTAGCCCTATGGGCAGGGTTCATTGTAGATAAAAGATGGGACATATACCTTAAATGTGTGACATGTCCTGTTAGTGACAAACAGCCAATTTTGGTTTCTCACTACTGTGGGGCTGCCCTCCCATAGGAATGCATTGTGGATTCCCTGATAAGTTTTTCAGTGGTAACTCCTGATATGAGAGGAGCAGCATGGTCAAGTTTAGTATATTTGGAATGGTAATAATAAATGATGTGCATTGGTTTGTGCAGATTTATTATAACTATTTTAGAAATGCCACTTTTAGAACTTGGCATTTCTATGTGCTATGTGTCTGCCTGCCTGATGTGAATTGCATGTCCAGCTTTTGAGTGATAGAGGCTGGGGAGGTGTGTGTGGCTCCAGGAGGGGCAGGGTGAGTCAGCACTAGGCTGAATGGGACATCTACATTTGGAGTAGTGGGAGGAGTAGCCCCCTGTCCCTGAATAGGATTGTGCCTGCCCTGTACAATGCTGGCTTCGCCCCCTGTGTGTGTCTGATCATCGAGCTCCCACCTGACAAAGGGAAGAGGAGCCTGGTAAACAGAGTGCTCCAATTCCCCCATGAACCAGTTTTTACTGGTTCCCCCAAGCCCTGTACTGGAGACAAAGGAATGTGTTGTGTACATTTAGGGGCTGTGACCCCATTCATTTGGTACTGTTCTTGTGACTGGGGGCTTGTTGCTGCTGCTGGGCTCCAGGAGGAACTGTGTTTGTAGGAGGAACTGCCATGAGGGACTGCCTCCCTGCTGGAGGGCCCTGTGTGAAGGCCTGCCTGGGCCCAGCCTTTGCCCCCCTAGACTTTGTACTCTAGCGCCTTAGGAGCACTTTGCTTTTATTCTGGAGAGCGCTGTGTCTGTTCCCCAGACAGGAGGAGCGTGGGTGGCCTGCAGAGTGCTGCTGCCAAAATTGCTGGAGGGAATCCCGGCGTAGGGATTTCCCCGAGTTCCTTTCAACAGCGGGTGCCCACCCCACAGTGGGGTGCCTTTAGAGTGGGTGTCGACCCCGCAGTTCTGCACCTTTGAAGAGAAGCTGCCCACCCGGCGTATTTGTACCCTTGAGGGGGTGCCCACCCCGCAGTTGCTTTTATTTAAAGCGGGTGCCCACCCACACTGAGGAGCCGACATAGAAGTGAACCGCTGCGAGTGGCAAAACCGGAAGTCAGGCACCCCTGCCTGACTGTGGGCGGGAGTTGCGGCCGGAAGCCAGGAGAAGCTGGGCTGCGTGCAGGAGGGAGTAGGGGAGCCTACCCCGCCTCCCAGGGCGTCCCGGGCCCAACGAAGAAGTCCGGAGAGTCCCCGGAAGCCAGAAGGAGCATGGCTGTGTGCAGGGTCGGTGCCCCCTTTCCCCGAGTGGAGCTGAGAGCCGGCCTGGTGGAGTCCTGGACAGAGCCCTGGTGAGTGGGGGCTCTTGGATGTAGATCACCTCACAGAGAGAGGAGTCCAGAGGAGACTTTGCCCCACCACAGAAGAGCCCCGATGAATGGGGCCACACTTTGGTTGTTCTTGGTACCAGTTGCACCGGAGGAGCCCACTGCAGGGGGGGGGCTCGCAGAGCACTGCTGGTGCCGAGTTGGTGCCATTGCCTGAGCAGACCCGCAGGAGAGCGGGCCGATCCAACGAAGGGGCATTTTCTCATTCATGGCACCCAGAAGAGCCCGGTGATTGGGGCTCACCCAGGCACTATTAGTTCCGGTGCTCAGTTCGTTTTCGGGGGCAATTTACTTGATAGGAGCCTCGGAGTGTGGTCCTAGAGGCACCGCACTTGCCAGGCCTCTTTATTTCCTCAGTTGCGTCACCGTAGCGGGCAACTGCCACGTTTTGGCTATATTTGTTTAGAGAGTCCCAGAGGGGCCCAGAGGGCGGAGTGAGTGCCAGTGCCCACATTTTGCTGCACAGCAATTAGTGGCAGCTGCAACATTTAGGCCAGCGCAGTTGTGCACGTTTAGATTCTGCTGCATTGGCAGTATGCCCTGAATTTTGGGACATAGGGCATTTGAGCCCTCTGAGAAGGCCAGTTTGCCAGGGGGTCAGTGTGAGGTTGGTTGGGCGCCATGCCCTAATGTGATTCATGTGGTGCCCAGGATATGTGATTTATGCACCCTGATTTAAGTCTCTAATGTGATTTATGCTTATGCGGTTACTGCATACTGGGTTTAGGCTTATGAGGTTATTGCCTAATGTGATTTATGCTTATGAGGTTACTGCATACTGGGTTTAGGCTTATGAGGTTATTTCCTAATGTGATTTCTGCTTATGAGGTTATGGCATAATGTATTTATGCTTGTGAGGTTGGCACATAATGTATTTTTCACCTGATGTGATGCTGATTGCATAATATAGCCTTATAGCCCGCTGTAGTGGGCTATACCGGCTTTTAAAAGCCGGCTCCCGCATTAAAGGCCTGAACCGAAGGCTTGTTAGCCTGTGCTTGAGTGGGTTCTTACCCTTAAGTGCTGAACCCAAGGTTCTAGGATCCTTGGTAATGTCTTTAAGGACTGGTTCTGAAATATTTGGACATAAAAGAATGTAAGTAAGTAAGTAAGTTTATTTTGTTGATTAATTAAAACCATTACAAACAGCAAAGAGCAAATTCAGTTTACAACCTGATTAAAAAAACAATATAAACACAGACCCAGATTATCCAGCACTCATATACATACTTAATTCAGCTGTAGTAGGATAATCAATAAACAGTTTAGCAGCAAAAGTGACATAAAGTGCAACGAGTTGTTAATGAACGAATTAGCAGCAAGATTTAAAATAAAGTGCAATGTGCGCTCTAGATCCACTACAAATACTTTAGATACTAATCAAAGAATTCTGATAAAACCATATTATTGTTAGAATAATAAATAATATACTATCTCCCCAACTGATTGATATACTTTAAGACAACGAATTAGAAAATCATATACTTACAACAAATATTATCTATAAAATGAGATATTACTTTTATAACAATTAAATTAAAAAATGTCTATAAAATTTCATCATGATCCCTAAAAACATTTACTATTATAGAGTCATTGACATTTTAAATAGCATTCATTACATGGATTTCATCTATTGCAGAGTCTTCCTTACATAATTTTGATTCCACTATGAGGATATATTTAACAAACTGATGAACTAATCTTGGTGTAATACCTCGTAGACATACAATGATTGCAGTTCTGCACGTTCTTACTCCCATTTCCTTAAAAAGTGGTTTTAAAAACCTCTTACGTTCAACAAGCAATCTTGGGCACAAAGTTACAATATGCTGTAGAGTTTCTTTATTTTTACCACATAATCTACAGATATTAGAGGGCCAATTTTTTTCCCATTTTGGGATTCCATCTTTGGTCGGGTATCTCCCAAACCGTAGCAGCATAAATTTATTTTTAATGTAAGGTTTTAAATAACATTTCAAATAGGGCTGGGGATACAAATTGTTAAAAGAGTTTGCTATTGTCCAAAGATGTTTTTTTCCCTTAAATCGTCTTTATCCATTATACAAGACAAAAGTGCTGCTGATTGATTGATTGTTTTTTTAAAGACCATTTTACACCTTATTTCGTCCTCTAGGTTTGGGCAATCAAAAGCAAGCAAACACTCGTTTAAATAAGATCGCCAGCTTCCCGAATAGGCCCCTCTTTGAATCTCTAGCCAACAAAGGTTGGCCAGCGAGCCTTCCTCTGCTCTGGATAATAACAGTAAAGATTTTAAAAATGTAGATTGCCTAACGAGACACTGTTTCTTCAGACCAAATTCCAGTCTAACATTCGCTCGACTAATGTTTTTTGGGATTCTAAATACCGATTTATATGATCTTATTTCAATATCATCTAAAGGTTTCGCATCTTTGCCCCGAAAAATAACAGAACCATAGTCCAATGAAGGAATTAACTTCACTTTCATGGCCTTCATCAAATGGTCATGATTTGGGCATAATAACTTATCCCTCAATTGTCTAAAGGCAAATGTAAGAGATGAGCCTTTAGCTTCTAGGTTGTTAAAATGTTTCCTGAACGATAAATTGTGATCAAATGTTATACCCAAATATTTATAGGTTTTTACACAGTCAACAACCATACCCTTGATATTCCATTCTTTAACACCTAGTTTACCTTTTCCCATGATCATTATTTTTGTTTTTTTAATATTTATTTTTAGGCCATTCCTTGCAACATAGATGTTAAAAGAGTCTATTAATCTTTTAAGGCCAATAACTGTCTGACTTAATAAAATAGTATCGTCAGCGTATTGTAAATATTTAATCTCTTGGCCCATCACAAAAGGAGAATGAGCGTTAATATCCTTAAAATGGGCAGGGAGATCAGACATAAAAAGATTAAAAAGGCAAGGGGCCAAAACGCAACCTTGTTTCAAGCCAATGTTTGTTTCCAGGCGTCGGGTTATATGGCTACCGTCGCCTACTTTAATCTGGACCCAAGTATCCGAATATATAAAAGAATGTTGTACTTGCAGACTTCCAGAGGACCAAGACCAACAATCCAAGGAGTGACCTTGCTGGGCAAGAAAATAAGGTTGGACCCACTTTGAGCTGTTTGCCCCCTGAAACTCAGTTCAGGTGACTCTCACTGCAAGCCCATCCCACTTTGGTGTGACCTACCAAGATTCAGCCTGCTGCCTTGCCCTGCTCAAGAAATTTGAGCTCGAAAAAAGAACCTAAGTCTGAAAGAAAACATTTTGACTGGGCAAAGGTGCCAAAAGTATCAGAAAAAGAGCGGACCTCCCTGAGAGTGAAATTTCACCTTTCCCGCTCTGAGCGTTTCCCCTCCGAAAACCAATGGCATCAGGGGGCGTGCACTCAACCCCTATTTGATTTCAAGGGCACTTCCCCAGATACAGCCTTCTGCCTTGCCCCACTGGAAGATTTTAAACTTCCATTCAGAGACTAAGTCAGAAGATTAAAACTTTGACTGGGAAAAACTTGCTTGGGGTACCGCTCTCCATTATGATGTGCCTTAATTTGTGTCCCAGTTCCTGTGACATAACATGTGTATTTGTAAAGCACACTTTCACCCGGAGGTATCTTGGCGCTGAATAAAAGATGTCTCTTGTTACCCAACTCAATGGTACTCTTTTTATCAACCTCAGATGGATGAAAGGCTGAGTGGATCTGCTGGGATTTGAACCTGTGACCATGAGGTCAAACACAGGCCCCTGCAGCGGAGGCATTAGTCCACTCTGCACCAGACCAGACATGAACATTACTTTCTATTGATGCTTTACTTTTTCTTGGCATTTTGTCTTTCAAATCTAAAATTCAAATCTCCTGTTCCCCTTATTAGACTTTTGTTGTTTTAGTGTCATTTTGTTCGTTATTTCTATTTTGATCAATTGAGGTGAGATTTTTATTGTATTTTGATTTTGCCTTTTTAACTGGTTTGGTACTTCTAAACGCTTTGCGAGTTTTTGTTAAGTTAAGCCTGGCAGCTCAATGCAATAGCGAACATGGTTTGAGCTGAGGTTTAAATTTGTGAAACCTTTGTCTGGACCTAATTACTTTATTACTTGTGGTGGACTACCATCCACCCCAACTAAGGACTAACTTTCTTACATGCTCCAACTCCCAGTGGTATAGAATGCAAAAATGACAAAAGCCACATAGAAGGGTAGCATTAGATTTCTGAAAGAAACACAATCGCCCTCCCCCTGACCTGTGGTGGCCCCCTGAAATGGGTCCACCCCCTCTTCCTAGCACCAATGCGAAGAATCTGGGCGTAAGATGGGACGAAGGTCTTTCCTTTTCCTCGCATATACAACAGATCACATCCGGTTGTCTCTTCAAACTGAGGAACCTTCGAAAGTTCCTTGATCTGTTACCTATAGATTGTCGGAAAATGGTAGTCCATGCAACAGTTACATCCAGGCTGGACTACGCGAATGGCCTCTATCTCGGCCTACCAAAATACTTAGTACATCGCCTGCAGATCGTGCAGAATGCGGCTGCGAGACTGTTAAAACACATCCCTTTTAGACAGCATGTCTCTCCGCATCTACACGATCTGCATTGGCTCCCTGTGGCTAGCAGAATAAAGTTTAAAGCTCTAACTTTGGCATTTAGAGCACTATGGGGGACCTGTCCCAATTACTTAAAACTCAGACTCCCCCGGTACCACCAGGAGAGGTGCCTGCGTTCCAACTCTCTGCTTCAGCTCCTCGTCCCGCGCGCCAAAAAAGCTAGACTTGGAGGCAGGTCCTTTTCGGTTGGCACGGCATTACTCTGGAATGCCCTGCCTACCGCCATCCAATCGGCCACGACAGAATCCAGTTTCAAAAAGCTACTAAAAACTTGGCTTTTTACCCAGAAAAACTAAGCACTCCCCCCTTTGCTCTGCCTAAACAAGAAATGTTCATCTAGCGCCGGGACACCTCCTTGTGAGGTAGCTGTTCGCGCTTTACAAATATCAGTATTATTATTATTATTATTATTATTATTGGTGACATTTCAGTATATTTGGGAAGTATACCATATTTGAAGGGTCAGTGTTAAACAGCTTAATGTAACAACGTATCTGTTACTAAAAGTAATTCATATGTTTTTGAATTCAGGAACGTATACCCCATCAGAAGAACAAGTTATACAGTTAAGTAACATGTTTTCCAATAGATCATTTCTTCACTACTAAAACTCTTCGAATGAGATTGTTAGAAAACATTTCTGTTAATGTAATGGTGATAAATCAACAACACAACAGCACTTCTCAATTCAATTGTAGTAAAACATGTATTTGTATATTTATCTCATGGTTAATATGTAGTGTTCTTGTGGTGCTTTAAAACTGTTTTTTATGTTAGGTGGTAGAAACAGATCCAGAACCTGCCCATACAGTCTATGATGGCAGTAGCCGGGAACTAGGACTTCACATCAGTGGAACAATTGATTATGCTCAGTTCACATGCAGAACAGAGAACGTGCAGTTCAAGGACACCCTGCTCTTCCAGACAAGAGTATATGAGTGAGTAACAATCTCTAATATATGTGCTAGCCATGGAGGGACATCCTCTTCCAGACAATTATAAGAGTAAAAAGGAATTGAAAAAGTAGCAGATAGCTTTAATCTTCAAAAACAAAGCAAATATAATATATATGTAGATGCACAGAGTGTATTATGCTATTTATTACCATTTTTGATTGTGGGATGGGACCAAGAATTCCTTGAGAAATCCCCATGAATAGGGTTTAGTATCCAGAAACATGGGTGAATAGAATTACATCAAATTTGGCAGAAAACTAGATTGTGATCCAGAAAGTGTGTGTTTTGTGATTTCTTGTAAATTTGATCAGTAGTTTTTGGGAAATGAAGGTTCAAAATGTATAGATATCTAGTGACTTGGTACTACTGTGGTACTGTGAGCTCAAAACACGAGATCTGATTGACTGGCTCTAACATGAGTAGACTGTTGTAGCCGTCATTTTAGAACTTAGTCCCTGTGTCCTAAAACAACAAATAAAAATAAGGAACAATGGGGCAGGATAGGGGTACCCTGAACCACTGGTCCTTGCAGTGCAGTCCCAGAGGGACCGCCTCTCGACTTCCACTCTCTGGTCAAATGAAAAATATATTTTTGGGACTGTGCATTGGTACTTCCGCGGTGCCCCGTGTGACCCCTGTGTAATTTTGTGGTACTACCGTTGCACTGTGAACAAAAAAAATGAAGTAGATCTTTGCAAGTCCATGAGTTTTCGCCAGCAAAAGATTTTGGCCACCAACTGGGGGGTTGCACACCAAAAGCTATGGGATGTTGGATACATTGACTGTTTGTAGGCACATGGTAGGCCTAGTTGGATATGCTAATAAAATATGACTTTACGTTAAAAAAAACCTAGACATGCACTGCGAAAGCCAAAGGTTGAAGCGACATCATATGTCACTTACAACGCTACATTCTAAATTAAAAAAATTACTTAAATTCACCATCCACTGCTTATGACCTCACATATTACATCACTCATGGCATATTGTATGAAATCATTGATTACATTAGTGTGGCATCTGAAAAAACCTAATTGATGATGACACTGTATGGCGTAGCACTGCTCTGTCCCTCATAGCCTACTTTTAGCACAACTAGCATGGGAATGGCACCCCTGACTAGGACCCGAAACACACCACAGATCTCCTTCGGTACTGTTTAGAACCTAGTGTATAGGCTTGGAGTTTAGATTGTTAGCTCAGTTTCATTAATTTGTATTTTTTAATGTTTTTACCTTTCTCTTTTTTTCTTTCTACTGTTACTTTCCCGTGGATGCATCATCATACTGAGCAGTTTGTCTAATGAAACATCTGTTTACTGTTTGCTGGGAAAATACTGTAATGACATTATATGTGGCATTATGCATGACATTATATAACCCTATAACATCACTTTCATTGTTGTTTGGTTCCACAAATATGCATGCTCAAGGGCCACAATGTAATGCAATGTGTTGTAAAGACATAAATCTCACTGAAACGTCTAGCTACAGATTCCTTACCTTTGAATTTCCCCAGGCATCAGACTGGATCAGGAAACTTTTGCGTGAGCAGTACCCCTGCCCCTGATCGGGTGGCTCAGTAGTGTTCTGCATGTTGATGTCTGCATCATTAGCGTCGGTTGTGATGTTGTGGTCACCTATATCGTCGCAAACCAAGTGAGCGGACGTCAGTTCTTTTCTTTCCACGCCAGTTAAGCACTGATCCAGAGAAGAGCTACTCCCCTGTCTTTTTTGACAGGCCTATTTTTACATTTTGTTGAGGATTTTCTTTTTTCTATGTGTCGGCGCTGTCATTTAGATGTATAGGGTACAAACTGTGTGGTGCTTGTCACATCTCCAAGTCGGTAACCTACACCCTCCTCTTCTGCACGAGTGCGACCATAACATGAAGTTGTGCTTGGATTGCCGAGCCATGGCTCCAAAGGGATTGCAGGAGTGATCTATTAAGCTCCTTATGGCCTGGCAGCCAACACCGTTGAGCACTATTCCTGGGCGATCCTGGTCCCGTTTGAGGAAGAGAAGGTCGTGGGACCCCTCCAGGAGCCCAGAGTCCAATTCTTCTCACCCGAAGTCCTTGGGATACTTGGGGAAGAGGCACAAAGAGAAGAAATCCAAACGGACTTCACCTCGCCGGTTGTCCGCCTACATGACTGGTAAGGAGCATCGAAGCTCTAGGCACAGTTCTGCTCTATTTCCGGGACCCGGAGCGATCCCCGCTCAAATTGAGAAATTTTACAAGGCCATGCACTGCGTATTTGATTGGGCTGACCCCTCCGGTGTGCCATCTGGCCCTGTGGGGTCGGATGTCGGATGAGGCCCCACCAGGTTCTTTGCAATTGTATCCGGGTCGACGCCGGTCGTGCTAATACGTGCTGCCCCGGCATTGGAGCTGAAGTCGATGCCTCTGAATCCAGCCCCAAAGTGAGCAAGGCACCCCCGTCTGAACATACCCTGCCAACTTTGTCACTGGATTCAAGCTACCTTGGCTGATGACGGCTGATTAGCCAGAAACCGGTCCCAGGATGCTCATTTCCGGTCCAGGGAAGACATGGCTTGGCAGTTCGGGCTGGACTGTTCCCATGAGGCACAGGGTCAGACTGATTTGCATATGGCCGTGTCTGAACTGGGGTGGTGGAGTGAGCTAAAGAATGATGATGGATTAAACCCAGATAAGTTGACTGGGGGTGAGTGTTTGATTTGCTTCAGCGCTCCGTCCATCATCCCCTTTGGTATCGCTAGGTTATCTGAACGCCAGGGCGGACAAACTTAGTTGTAAACGCCTAGCGGATCATGAATGGGGTCTCCAATCAGAGGTGGCACAAGGTCTCTTTCAGCAGTGGGAAGAGCCTTTTTTAGATCTGTTTGCCACCAAAGAGAATGCACAATGTCGGCAGTATTGTACGCTGGAGTTTCCACGGTGGCTATCGGTCGGCCATGCTTTTCATCTTGAGTGGAGCTCAGGCCTCCTGTCCACCTTTCTACCCATACCACTTCTGCCCAGAGTTGTCAAGAAGATCAGGAACAACTGGGCCCAAGTCATTCTTGTGGCTTAGGACTGGGCGCGGAGACTCTGGTATCCAGAGCTTCTTCAAATGAGCATCGATCTCCTTGTCAGGTTGCCCCTTTGGGAAGATCTTCTGTCGCAGCAGCGGGGGAAGTTCCACCACCCGAACCTGTCAACTCTTTGCTTCCTTGCGTGCAGATTGAGCGGCAACAGTTGATAGCTTTTGACCTTCCTCCCAAAGTATATAATGTTATCTTGGCAGCCAGGTGTCCCTCCACTAAGATGGTATACTCTGCCGCTGGCAAAAATAATCTAAATATTGTACAGAAAGGTCTATTGACCCTCGTGCTGCTTCTTTGTCTGGTATTCTTTTTTTATTCTTCTCCTTGCCCAGCAGGACTCTGCTTTCGGTGCTCTTAAGTGTTATCATTCTACTCTGCTTTCTTGCGGCTGCTAGACCAACCCTCTTTATTCAAGTTCCCTATTGTAAATAGGTTCTTAAAAGTGCTTGTAATTACCGACTTGGAGCTACAAGTGGGGGGAAAAGGACATATCGGATACTGAGTTGGGACATAAGATACTTCTTAAGCAGCGAGAACTAGGAGACTTGGAGAAGGAGGCGGCTCGGACGCATGCGGTGGCCACAGAGAGACACCTATTCGATCTAGGCGATAAGGCTAATAAATTAATAGCATGGGTAGAGAAGAGGGACAGGGACTGGAGCTGAGTGCTGGAGACTCAGCCTGCATCATATGTCGGTCCAGATCAGAAAAAGTTGAGGCCTTCGCAACATTTTATGAAGAAATATACCAGTCCGCCACTGAAAGGACGGGGGAATATTGTGCTGATTTACTTAGTGATATCTCTTTGTCGGAGCTATCGGCAAACGATAGGGAAGCTATTGAAAGTGACTTAACAAGGGAGGAGATCATAGGGGCCATTCGAGACTTGCAGTCCAGAAAGGCAACAGGTCCAAATGGACTTCCCTCTGAATTTTATAAATGTGTAGCAGACACTTAGCTCAACCAATGCTGAATATGTTCCAAGCATCAAAGGAGGAGGGACCGCTACCAGATGATTTAAGAATGGCCACCATAGTGGTTATACCAAAGAAAGGTAGACCCCCTGAGCTATGTAGCTCATACAGACCCATTTCCCTCCTGAACTTCGAAGCAAAGGTACTAGCTAAGGTGCTGGCTAATAGACTGCATGCCATTATCTCCACATTAATTCATCCGGACCAATCCGGGTTCATGCCACACAGGAGCACCAGGCTAAATCTCCAACACCTATATGGCATCATGTCCGTAACAGGGTCCCAATCAGCTGAAGCCACAGCAGTGCTGTCATTGGATGCCCGTATGGCGTTCAACAGCAGTGAATGGTCATACTTATTCGCAGTACTGTCCAGATGCGTTTGTGGCCCAAAGTTTTGCGCCTGGCTATGGTTGCTATATTCTGACCTGTCTGCAAGAGTCTGGGTAAATGGATTAGTATCCAGGCCCATTATGCTATATAGGGACACAAGACAGGGCAGCCCCCTCTCCCCTATTATTTTTGCAATGGCATCTGAACCACTTGCAGCGTGGGTGCGCCGGGACCCTCTTGTATATGGCATAGACATTGAGGGAGGTTGGGAGGAACTAATTTCCTTATATGCGGACGATAGTCTACTGTATGCATACAAACCTCACCAGACATTCCGTAGACTTATACGTATCTTTCAAAGTTTTGGCAGCAACTCGGCTACCAAATTAATTGGGACAAGTTGCTAATTTTTCTCTTAGCTGGGGAGATCCTGCCTCTTACATCTGTCTGTACAGCCCTGACACAGATAGACAAATTCAAGTATTTAGGGATCTGGATAACTAAGTAGGAGAGAGAATTTCTGGCCCTGAACCTATATTCTCAATTGGAGAGGCTGCGAGGGGATGTGTGCCATTGGAGGCGACTCCCAGTTACACTCATGGGCCGAGCTGTATTGTTCAAAATGATTGCCTTTCCGATACTCTTATACATGTTTCAGAACACCCCATACCAGCTTCCGGCCGCGTTCTTTCGAGTGATTGATGGGGAGTTGCGTACCCTGTTATGGGAAGGGGGTGGCCCGCGAATTGCGTTGCGTAAGTAACAGAGGGGAATATATGAAGGGGGGCTAGTGGTCCCAGATGTTAGAAACTACTACCTTGCATTCCAGCTCATAAATATTAGTGACCGGGTCTTTACAACCCAGACAGAACCAGCATACCGGGTAGACCGCCACTCTATGGGAAATGGAGGGTACCTGGCTGTATTGTATCATAAAGATCATGCAAAAACACTCCCTATACATACACAGACGGTGGCACAAACATGGTGAGCGGCTACAAAATTAGTAGAATGGGAGGCCAGACTGACTGAACAAACCCCACTCTGGGACTATGATTGGCTGGGTGAAGGTGGGGGGGGGGCTCCGGGGCTTTCATAAGTGGGGCCACATTGGGATAGATCACCTGGGAGAGACCTGGCGAAAGAGGACAATGGTTAAGTTCGAAGATTTGCAAACACAATTTCAGATGGCTGACAGAGAACGGTTTAGATATCTGTAGCTGAAACATGCCCTGAGATGCCAAGTACCGGAAGGAGATCAGTTACCCAACTGGTTCCTGTTAAAACATAGACTACTTCTCGACCCATCAAAAGACAAGGCTATCTTGTTAACATATCCGAAGATAATGAATAATTTACCTGGGCGTTTAGGCCCTCTGAGGGAAACATGGGAAACAGACTTAGGCCTATTAGAAGATGACAATTGAGCTGAGGCCATACAGAGTCCTAGGGAAATGCTATACGTACTCGGTTCTGATTAATTCAACTTAGGATCCTACATATTACATACACTTCTCGGACGCTCCAGCACAAAATAGGCCGCTGTGACTTCGGCCAATGTGCCATGGACTGTGGAGAAATGAGCTCCTTTTTTTCATATTCTTTGGGCATTTCCCAAAATTCAAAGATACTGCACGGAAGTGGCCCTCATAATGTCTGCAGTAGTGGGTCTGCAAGTCTCAGCAGATGCAAGGTGGCATCTGTTGGAAGTAACTGTGGGTTTGGCTGATGTTAGCTGCTATGGTGGCAAAGAGGAACATCGCTAGGGCGTGGGGTGCCACTGAACCCCCAAAGTCTAGTGATTGGAAACGAGATTTAGATTGGTGCAAGCAAGCAGAGAAAGTATTTTACCAGAGCAGAGGATGCCCAAAGAAACGGGAAAAGATTTGGGGCGCCCAGGAGAAATAGGGAACTTAGTTGGCAGGGTAAGGGGGGGGGGGGAGGTTGACACAAGAGGTTCGCACATGTAGAAGGCTGCGCTTCATTTGGGACACCTAGTTGAGGATTGAAATTGCATTGTTCTCTCCTTCTTCTACCGCCAGATTGAGATATATGTATGTATTATTGTGATTGTTTATGATGCAGCAGTTTAATAAAAAAGACTGTTTAAAGAAAAGTGCTTGTACATATGTTTCCACCTATACCCTTTGTCATGCCGCAGTGGGTCCTTAATTTGGTCTAGCACGAAAAAAATACTCCGGTGGACCACGTGGTGGTCAGTTGAGTAGTATATAAAAAACTGTACCTGTGATCTAGAGAGAAAAAGGTAGGAGCGACACGACTAGTGATACTATAAGGTTGTGTCTAGCGCAACCATGTTTGTGGGGGAAAGAACTAGCTTGTTTATATTACCCTCACACACCCTAGTGGTGTCATGCTTCATCATCGGGTCCCCCCGACCCCCTACAAGTTGGGATGGGCTCGACCACAGTGTTGGGAAGCTCTTCTGATATAATCAAGGAGGGGGCTTTACGTAATATAAAATCACCCAGATAGATCCCCGGTGTCCCTTTATTTTGGGGTCTATCTGAGAAGTTAAAAATACTGTATAAAAATTATTTATACAATTGGATCATTTCAGGGTATTATGGTCCTAAGACCCTAGTGCCAACATGTTTCAGTCCAACGTGGCCATGAAGGTCCGGGACTTTCTTCAGGGCAATGGCGGCCCCTATGTGAGGAAAGACAAGGATGGGATTCCCTATCCTAATAATGTAGTGAGGGCAGAGTAGCTGCTCCTCAAAGTATAGAATGTGCTGTGTGTATAAACTGCCAGGCTGCGTCTGGGAAGAGAAACAAGAACAAACAACATAATATACTTATATGCAGAAGCTATTATCTGTAGTGATATAAGTGGATGTGAACGTATGCCAGTTTGTGAGCATGCACCATACTGTAGTGCCTGCCTGGATAGAGGTATCAACCCCTACCTGTGCCATTTAAGTACATGCCTCCGTGACATATCAGGGATCACGTGACGGAATGCGTGTCTCAGAGGCAACAAATTCGCATACTGATATATTGTATCCATTAGCGATTCATATATATAAAATTATCTACATAACACATGCACCCAATTTGTTAGTCTCAATCGTAACCACTCAATTAGTAAACACTCAATTGTTCTGGTACCATACGTTTCAATACCCATTATGTCATGCACACATGCGTGGATAAATACTGTACCCAATTAGGGAAGTCGGCTTGCTGCACACAGGACCAGGAAACATGTGGGTGGTCCTATTGAATTGGATTTGTGAAGGTATTACCTTTTGGCGATCGTACTCGCGAATGGTCAAACAGGATCGTGGGCTGTGTCCCCCCGAACGCGCTGCGTGCAGCGGCACTTACTTCAATTGAAGGTCTCACCCTGCTATGTCCCTATCGGATCCGGTCCTCGGCTTTCGTTCTAGGCAGCCGAAGTGTTCGGAGCGTTTGTAATTATAGGCAGCTAGCGGCATCGCTGGAATCCGTCGGTCACGCCCCTGCGCATGCATCAATGACGTGATGCGTCTTTGCGTGAGCGGGGCGGAAACGGTTGGGAATTGTAGTTCCTAGAGAACGTGTATAGTTCTTCATTATTTAAATGCAGCGGATGTATGCGCATTAGGTATATGGCGGAACAGCATGGGAATTGTAGTTTAAAGTTCCGTTTCTAAATCTACATGGGATAGGACATTGGTGGCTCATGTTCTTATGTACAAAGGGTGTTATTATGCCAATGGTTAAGGCTTTAGTAGGACTAAATGGTCAAGACTGGGAACATTTATATAAGTTAAACCACATAATGGATAATTAGGGGAAATTTGTTCGGCCCCAACAGACATTGTTGGTCATCGGTTGATGATTATTGGGGACATGAAAAACAATCTGATTTACTTATTTAGTTGGCTCCAGGGTATGCCATCGTTAAGACCATTGGTATGGGTTTTTAAACGATAAACCCAACGTTGTTCCCTTTGTAGAAGTCTCTTTTGAAGGTTACCCGTGCCTTTCACCTGTTCAATTATCGTCCATTGTAAGTCTGTGTCTTCGTGTTGTTTTTCAACATAGTGGGCGGTTAATCGGGTGGCTGTAATGGCTCTACTGATTGTGCTCCTATGTTCACTGATGCGTATTTTTATTTTTCGGCTTGTCATACATATATACATAAGTCCACAAGGGCACTTAATGAGGTAGACAAGCCGAAAAATAAAAATACGCATCAGTGAATATAGGAGCACAATCAGTAGAGCCATTACAGCCACCCGATTACCCGCCCACTATGTTGAAAAACAACACGAAGACACAGACTTACAATGGACGATAATTGAACAGGTGAAAGGCACGGGTAACCTTCAAAAGAGACTTCTACAAAGGGAACAACGTTGGGTTTATCGTTTAAAAACCCATACCAATGGTCTTAACGATGGCATACCCTGGAGCCAACTAAATAAGTAAATCAGATTGTTTTTCATGTCCCCAATAATCATCAACCGATGACCAACAATGTCTGTTGGGGCCAAACAAATTTCCCCTAATTATCCATTATGTGGTTTAACTTATAAAAATGTTCCCAGTCTTGACCATTTAGTCCTACTAAAGCCTTAACCATTGGCATAATAACACCCTTTGTACATAAGAACATGAGCCACCAATGTCCTATCCCATGTAGATTTAGAAACGGAACTTTAAACTACAATTCCCATGCTGTTCCGCCATATACCTAATGCGCATACATCCGCTGCATTTAAATAATGAAGAACTATACACGTTCTCTAGGAACTACAATTCCCAACCGTTTCCTCCCCGCTCTTCCCCGCTCACGCAAAGACGCATCACGTCATTGACGCATGCGCAGGGGCGTGACCGACGGCATCCAGCGATGCCGCTAGCTGCCTATAATTACAAATGCTCCGAACACTTCGGCTGCCTAGAACGAAAGCCGAGGACCGGAACCGATAGGGACATAGCAGGGTGAGACCTTCAATTGAAGTAAGTGCCGCTGCACGCAGCGCGTTCGGGGGTACACAGCCCGCGATCCTGTTTGACCATTCGCGAGTACGATCGCCAAAAGGTATTACCTTCACAAATCCAATTCAATAGGACCACCCACATGTTTCCTGGTCCTGTGTGCAGCAAGCCGACTTCCCTAATTGGGTACCGTATTTATCCACGCATGTGTGCATGACATAATGGGTATTAAAACGTATGGTACCAGAACAATTGAGTGTTTACTAATTGAGTGGTTACGATTGAGACTAACAAATTGGGTGCATGTGTTATGTAGATAATTTTATATATATGAATCGCTAATAGATACAATATATCAGTATGCGAATTTGTTGCCTCTGAGACAGGCATTCCGTCACGTGATCCCTGATATGTTACGGAAGCATGTACTTAAATGACACAGGTAGGGGTTAATACCTCTATGCAGGCAGGCACTACAGTATGGTGCATGCTCACAAAGTGGCACACGTTCACATCCACTTATATCACTACAGATAATAGCTTCTGCATATAAGTATATTATGTTGTTTGTTCTTGTTTCTCTTCCCAGACGCAGCCTGGCAGTTGATACACACAGCACATTCTATACTTTGAGGAGCAGCTACTCTGCCCTCACTACATTATTAGGATAGGGAATCACATCCTTGTCTTTCCTCACATAGGGGGCCGCCATTGCCCTGAAGAAAGTCCCGGACCTTCATGGCCACGTTGGACTGAAACATGTTGGCACTAGGGTCTTAGGACCATAATACCCTGAAATGACCCAATTGTATAAATGATTTTTATACAGTATTTTTAACTTCTCAGCTAGACCCCAAAATAAAGGGACACCGGGGATCTATCTGGGTGATTTTATATTACGTAAAGCCCCCTCCTTGATTATATCAGAAGAGCTTCCCAACACTGTGGTCGAGCCCACCCCGACTTGTAGGGGTCGGGTGACCCGATGATGAAGCATGACACCACTAGGCTGTGTGAGGGTAATATAAACAAGCTAGTTCTTTCCCCCACATACATGGTTGCGCTAGACACAACCTTATAGTATCACTAGTCGTGTCGCCCCTACCTTTTTCTCTCTAGATCACAGGTACAGTTTTTTATATACTACTCAACTGACCACCACGTGGTCCACTGGAGTATTTTTTTCGTGCTAGACTTCTCTGGGAGGACATACTCCAGTACTCCCTCTCTTACCCTCTGGGCACATGGGTCACTCCAGTGCCTATTTGTGTTATTGTCCTTAATTTGGTCCTCACATTTCTCATGTGTGCTCCCTTCAAACCGTTACATAATTGTTCCCTCCAGCTACTTACCATCAAGGCAGACCTTCTGGTAGCAATAACATCTGCCCGGAGGGTGAGCGAATGGCAAGCTTTATCATGCAAGCCTCCCTACTTGATGACTTTTGTGGCTAAGAAGGTGGTTCCCACCTGTGCTTATCTTTTACCAAAAGTGGTGAACCCATTCCATCTGGGTCAATCAGTCACGCTGCCTACCTTTTCTGCTCCCCCGCATCCCTCTAAGGAAGAGGTGCGTCTCCACCGTCTGGTCTTAAAAAAGAGCATTGTCATTCTACCTTGACTGCACAAAAGAGTTCCAAATGGACGACCAACTCTTTCTGGGTAGCTAAAAAAATGTCAGGCAGTACAGAAATTGACCATTTTGCGCTGTGTCATTTCCTGCATTAGGATCTGCTACTCCCTCGCTAGGAAGCAGCCTCCTTAGGGCTTACAGCCGCATTCTACCTGGGGAAATGCTGCGACTACAGCGTTGGCTCAGGGTGTTCCAGTCCTGGACATCTGCCAGGCAGCAACGTGGGTGTCTCTGCTCACGTTTGCCAAACACTACTGCCTAAAAATCGGTCCACAGCCCACCGCCAGGATGGTATGGCTTGGGTATCTTAATTCAAAGGTAAGGAATCTACAGCTAGAAGTCTCAATCAGAAGAATAAGTTACTAAACTTTGGTAACGCATTATATGGTGTAGAGAATATCTAGCTGCAGATTCCTTACAGACCCATCCATGCCTCCCTCTCTGTGGACTGGTTTTGATAGGGCAAGGGTTGCTCCCTTTTCAGGGCCCTAGTTGTGACACACACAAGTTAGTTAACTTCATGGCTCTGTGCTTCTGCTGTTGAAACTTGAAAAGTAACTGACATCCTTGCACTTGGGTGGTGCCCGTATAGGTGACTGCGACATCATAACTGACGCTAACAATGCTGACGATGTCACGTGGAGCCAAAAGGAGCCACCAGACAGCATGCAAGGGTACTGCTCACCAAAATGTTTACGAATTTAGTCTGACGCTTGGAGAAATTCAAAGGTAAGGAATCTGTAGCTAGATATTGTCGCTACCAGATAATGCATTGCCGAAGTAAGTAACTTGTTCATCCAACTTACGTCTGCTCCTCTTCTTTCAGCCTGAATCACAAGAATGATAGACTCCTTATTAAATGGGAACCGAAATTACATCCTTTGCAAAGGGAGAGAATTGTGACTACTTACTACAGCATATAAAAAACAGTTCTTGTCTCCCCACTAGGTGGAAATAGAACCCACAGATCTGGAATAGAAAAGAGCTTACACACCAGTAGTAACATAGTTAAATAAAGATAACTTTATCATTCATGCACTTTCGGAGCACATTTAAAAAAATTAAAACTGAGAAGCCACGGTTTTCAATTAGCAGAGTTTGTGATGAATAATATCATTCAATGAATCAATAGCAAGTCTAGTTGTTCCAGGCTACATTACTCTAATGACGTACGCCTTGTCCCTTCTAGTGTGTTGAATTGAGTAGCTGGTTACTCTTTGAAGAATGTAACCATTCTGTAAACACTGGCAATGCTCTTGGCTGTGAACACTCTAGTTATTTGTCTGCATTCTTTTCTTTAGCACTATCTGTGAACTTAATCTCTGATTTTGTCTTTAGGTTTGAATTGGCCAATGACGGAAATGTGCAGGTGGAATTCTCTTGGCAGGTTGTTATGGAGGGCTCCCCCAAAATGGTCCGCTTTTCTGACAGGCAATCGCAGTCTAACCCAGAAGGTAAAACACAAATCTCCAACTCCATCCTTGCTTTATAAAACAAAGCCTGTTGTTTAAGTGTTTATCTTTTAATGATGTTTCTGCCATATGATTAAGTACAAACATGAAAAAACATTACATAGTTGGAAAGGAGAAGAGCAATGCAATTTAATTAATGTTGTATTCCAGTGAGAATCATTGGACACTTTCCTCTTACTGTGCTGCTGACTGAATACATTATTTTCTGTTACAAGGAAGAGAAATACAAATGTTCGATCCTTACCACTAGGTAAAATTCTCCACTAATTTAAAAATGGCTGGCTAAGTATTTTCTAAAAATCTTGCTGGGATAAGGGGAAATGGAGAGGAAATGTTTTCTTAAATCAGTTTACAGAGCACATCATTTTGTAGGTGTGTGGTCAAGGAGCACAGAGTAGCTTTCAGCTCCTGTGGCCCAACATTGAGCCGTATCTTGATGCCCTGAAAATTGGGTGGACACTCTACTTTTGCTAGGAGGAATCCTGAAGACTCGGGTGTCTGCCTTGCTGGAGCAACAAGGTGGTGGAGCAAATCCCACTCTCAGAAACCTTCACCTGAGACTGCCATCCCCAGGTCTGTGAGTGCAGGCAGCTGTTTGCCAGAAAGATCCTCCATGCCCCTTTTTTCTGGTGGTGCATGCCCTGTGCCAGTATTCCGGCCCCCATGGAGTTTCTGTGCAGAGGCCTGCATCTGGGACGACCAGCCCAAGCCCATGAGTCCTGTGAGAGCATGACTCTAGGCTAGAAAGATTCTCTGTGCCCCTTTTTACCCAAGGTTCCCCCCTTCCCTCATCACCATGGAGATGTTAGGATGTGTGATTGGATTGACCTGATTTGTGGAACTTGCCACTTGGGGGCCTGCTGCTGGGACATGGGTCGTAGACAGTGCCTCAAGCTGTCCCCCCTCAATCTGCAACTGTCACTGACAACATTTGGAACTCTGAGCTCCTGAGGGTGCGGGAAGTTGCCTGCCTGCCAGGTTCAGATCCTGATACTTGACTCAAGGAGTGCCAGGACCCAAACTATGGTATCTGATAGAGACTTCTAGCTGCCGATTCCTTACCTATAAATTTCCCAGGCGTCAGGCTGGATCCGGAAAATTTTGCTGAGCAATACCCCTTGCGCCCGATGTCGGGTGGCTCCATTCGGCTCCGCGTAAAGTCATCGCCGTCCGTTATGACATTGTGGTGCCTATATAGACGCCACCCAGGCGCGAGGATGTTACTTCTTTTCTTTCCACTCCTGTTAAGCGCCGATCCAGAAAGAGCTACCCCTCTGCTGCTTTTCGGCAGGCGGCTTTTGTCGAACTTTTTGAGTACGACTTTGTGTGCGAAGGATGTCTGGTAGGAAGACAGGTTTTAAACCATGCAGGACTTGTTCCCTCATGATGTCGGTCACCGATCCCCACCGTGTATGTCTGTGGTATTTTGAGTGCGACCACGATTCAAAGTTGCGTTCAGACTGTCGGGCGATGGCCCCAAAGACCTCGAGGTTGCCAGCGATGAAGTTGCTTGCGGCCCGGCAGTCAACACTGTTAAGCGAGACTCCGAGGAGGTCATGGTCCGGTTCGAAGACGAGGAGGTCGCGGGACCACTCACGGAGCCCTAAGTCCTCTTTCTCCCATTCCAGGTCATCTGGACACTCGGGGAAGAGGTACAAGAAGAAGAAGTCCAAGCGGACTTCATCTTCACCTCAGTTGGTGCCCGTCGTCGAGAAAGGTAAGGAGCACCGAGTCTCTAGGCATGGTTCTGCAGAGCCGGAGCCTGAGTTGACTTCGTGCCTCCCACCCTTTCCGGGAGCCGGAGCGACTCCCGCTCAAATTAAAGAGTGTTTTGAAGCCATTTGATGGGAAAGACCCAGTTGGGGAGCCTTTGGGCCCCACAGGGGTCTGATGGGGGCACCATCAGGTTCAACACCGTCGGCTTCGGCAGTGGCACCGGTGGGGCCTCAGGTATCCGATTCCGGATCCAAGTCGACGCCAGTCGTGCCAAAGCGACCTTCGCCGGCATCGAACCCGAATTCAGTGCCTGCGACGTCGCCGGTGCCCATCGGCGGTGCAAGCACCATCCTCATCCCCGATGACACGGAGCCAGAACGGCGTCGATCAACGCCGATTCCAACGTCGACAGAATCCAGGGCTTCTATGTTGTCGCCTGAGCACTCTGTGGACTTGCTGGGCTCAGGAGAGGAATGGTAGGAGTCTTGAGACCCACTAGAGAACTAGGATATCTCTGAGGAGTCTATGGACTGGTATGGGGAACCTGGGGAAGCCAGTGGGTCTGGATACTTCCCCAGACTCCTGCATGCTCTCTCTACCTACAGTGGCTATGGAGGAGGGGGCGTCCTATGCCATGGCGGTTAAGAGGGCAGCTGAGGTCCTTGGACTGGAGCTGCCCTCAGTGCAGGTCAGGACTAATCTCCTGACTGAAGTGTTTCAACCTGGGGTTTCCACTTCTGAACCCCTATTGCCCTTTAATGAGCCACTTACAGGTGTCCTTCTAGGAACATGGCCCAAGCCTAGCACAGGGGCTCCTGTGAATAGGACGATTGCACGACACCATTGCCCTGCTCCGGGCAATACAAAGTTCCTCAGCCAACACCCCACTCCGGAAAGTTTGGTGGTGCAGGCCTCTGCGTCCGAAGGCGCATTCCTTTCCGCCCTTCTGGATAGGGAATTCAAGAGACTGGACTCATTTGGGAAGAAGATGTTTTCTCCCTCCAGTCTGGCATTGAGGTCGTGATTACAGCATGCTTATTGGGCCTTTTCTCCCACTCTCTTTAGGAGACATTTGCACAGGTGCTGCCACTAATCCCGGAGGAGGCCGGGGCTGTGCTTTCCCAAGCTGTCAAGGACAGGAGAGATGCAGCAAAATTCACCATACTATGTGGTTTGGGTACGACCGATTCGGTGGGCAGGTCGATTTCAATTACGGGGGCCTTGAGGCGCCACACCTTGCTTCGTACAACTGATGGACATGCATTTTGATGGACCCACTACTTTGGGGAAAAGGCAGACTCTGCCATGGTCAGGTTCAAGGACTCTCGAGCTATGTCCTGATCCTTGGGCCAGAAGTTGTCTACCACACTGCCCACAGCAGCTGCAGCCTCCAAGAACTCCTAGGCTGATTCTGCAGAACCACACTACTTCAGTGGATGGGATAATTCGTCATCATCTCCTCCGCTGGAGATCTATAACAACAGACAATTAGGTCTTGCAGATCGTCCAGGAAGGCTATTCTCTTCCTTTCCTTTCTTTTCCTCCTTCTATTCCACCAACTCAGGAACCTCTGGTGGAGGATCATTTAAAGTTGCTCCAAGAGGAAGTTACAGCTCTTTTGGCCAAAGGAGCTATAGTAAGGGTCCCAGCTTCAGAAATAGCTGGTGGCTGTTATTCCCGCTGCTTTCTGATTCTGAAGAAGAACAAGAGGCTTCGGACCGTCAATCTCTTTCTCAAAAAGGAGAAATTCAAAATGCTCACATTGGCTCTGGTTTTGTCTGCCCTAGACCAAGGAGACTATATGGTGGCGTGGACCTGCAGGATGCGTATTTTCACATTCCCATCCTGCCGGACCACAGGCTACCTAGGCGACTGGCTGGGGAAGGCGTCCTCGCCCTAGGCAGTCATCTCCCACCTTCAGACTACGGCGAACCTCCTGCATTCGCTGGGGTTCTCTATACATGTGCCGAAGTCACACCTGACTCCTTCTCAGACGCTCCCTTTCATCGGAGCTGTTCTGGACATAGTGCAGTTTCAGGCTTATCCTTCCGAGCAGGGAGTCCAGGATATTCAGGTTATGATTCCGATATTTCATCCTGTCTCATGGATTTCGGTGAGGTTGATTCTGAAACTGTTGGGTCTCATGGCCTCCAACATCCTGTTGGTAAAACACACCAGATGACGTATGCGGGCTCCGCAGTGGGACTTGAAGTTCCAATGGGCACAGCATCGGGGAAATCTCACCGACGTGGTTCAGATCTCGGAAGGAACTGCGATGGATCTGCAGTGGTGGTTAACGAACAGCGATTGGGTCAGCAGCAGACCTCTCTCCCTTCCCCAACCAGATTTCACAGTTGTGATGGATGCGTCTTTTCTGGGATGGGACGGCCATATGGGAGAGGCGGAGATCAGGGGTCACTGGTCTCCGGCGGAGACGGGGCTCCACATAAACTTATTGGAGCTCTCAGCGATTCGTTTAGCATTGAATGCATTTTATCCGTCTGTCAAGGGCAAGCTGGTGCAGGTGTTCACGGACAACACCACCGCCATGTGGTGCGGCAACAAGCAGGGCGGGGTGGGGTCGTGGACCCTGTCGTGAGGCCTGCTTCTCTGGACATGGCTGGAACAGCCGGGCATAACCCTGGTGGTTCAACAACTGGCCGGTTCTCTGAACGCCGGTGTGGACGATCTCAGCCGTCGATGCCTTCAGGATCACGAATGGTGTCTCTGGACGTAGTGGCGCAAGGTCTCTTTCAGAACCTTGGTTAGATTTGTTCGCCTCTAAAGAGAACGCGCAATGTCAGCAGTACTGCGCTGGAGTTTCCATGGCGGCTATCGCTCGGCGCCGCGTTTTGTTGCGAGTGGACCTCAGGCCTGTTGTACGCCTTTCCATCCATACCCCTCCTGCCCAGGGTTCTGAAGAAGATCAGGAGCGACCGGGCCCAAGTCATCCTTGTGGCACCGGACTGGGCAAGGAGAGTCTGTTATCCAGTGCTTCTGAGCATGAGTGCCAATCCTCCGATCAGGCTGCCCCTTCGGGAGGATCTTCTGTCGCAGCAGCAGGGGAGGATTCTTCACCCGAACCTGTCAACTCTGCGACTCCATGCATTGAAATTGAGCGGCGACAGTTCATAGCTTTTGAACTTCCTTCCGAAGTTTGTAATGTTATTCTGGCGGCCAGACGGCCCTCCACTAACACTGTATTCGCCTGCCGTTGGCAGAAATTTATTTTATACTGTTCAGAGAGATCTATTGATCCTCTTTCTGTTTCTCTTTTTACTGTCCTTTTTTTCATTCTAACCCTTGCCCAGAAGTGCTCTGCTTTGGGAACTCTCAAGGGTTATCTTTCTGCTCTGCCTGCTTTTTTGCGGCTGCCAGACCAGCCTTCTCTCTTTAAATCTCCTATTGTAAATAGATTTCTGAAAGTGCTTGGACATTTATTTCCACCCACGCCCTTTGTTATGCCACAATGGGACCTTAATTTAGTCCTCACTTATCTGATGTGCGCTCCTTTCGAACCCTTGCACAATTGTGCCCCCTCTGGCTGTTGACCATCAAAACAGCCTTCTTAGTGGCGATTACATCGGCCCGGAGGGTGAGTGAATTGCAGGCATTCTCCAGCTTGCCTCCTTATCTTATTTCCTTTCCACACAAAGTTGTGCTTTACACGAGGGCTTCATTTTTACCAAAAGTTCACCACTTCCTCCGAAGTCACCTCCACCACCAGCTCCAGTATCACCATGGAGATCAAGGTCAAGATCGTGCCGTCATTCTAAGCGCCATCGTCATAGCTCTCGTCATACTTTAACTTATTCTCAAACATCTCATCACCGTCGCCATCATCATTCACGTTCAAGATCTTCTACATCTACTGGTTGTTACTCTCCCACACTGACTGACTCTCCCAAACTGACTGACTCTCCGCCTCCACGAATTTCTCCGGTGGACGATGTCTCCACTTTTCAAGAGGTCCTAGTGATGGGAGCTACGAAACTAAGTATTCCTTTATCGCCTTCAACTTCGACAACATCTGTCATTTTTGAGACCCTAAAACAGAGGTATAAAGCTAGACCATGTTACCGTTGGTGCCTGGTCTCCTTGAACCGGCCATGGAGCTCTTTCTTACTCCAGCTTCAGTCAAGACAGCGCCTTCTAGACTTCACAAGAAGTATCGTCCTCCAGAGCAGGATCTAGTTTTCCTCCCCACTGACCCGGCACCTGATTCCGCAACTGTGGTAGCGGCATGAAAACAACATGCCACTACCCCTTCATCTACGGTCCCTCCAAACAAAGAGAGCTGTAAGTTAGACTCTGTGGATCGGAAGATGTGTGGAATGGCAGCAACTTCCATGAAGGTAGCTAGCCCCACTGCCTTAATAGGCAGAAATGACAGAGCTCTTTGGGAGTCCTTAAATCAGTTTCTAGACCATATGCCCAGAGAAAAAAGGGAAAACATCATGGAGATCCTTAGTGAAGGTCTAATGGTTTCAAACCAGGTGATTAGTGCGGCAGCAGACTCTTCATTATTGGCCCCTCACGAATACTGCCATGGGATAGCCCTTAGGCGACAATCTTGGCTGCGTCTAACCTCTCTCAAACCAGAGGCACAGCAAAGGATTCTAAATCTGCCTTTTTCTGGTACTACTCTTTTCGGAGCCCACGCCGATGAGGCAGAGATGGAAACACTAAAGACAGTTGGCCTAGAAAGATCTAGGGAACAAAGAAAATCTTTTCGGCCTCTTCAATACCGTTTCTCGTTTCATAGAGGCCAATCTTCCTCATGGTATCAAAGCCATCAACAGGGAGGTGCACAAAAACAACAACAGCCTTACCAGTCGTATCAGTGATGACAGCCTAGAGGGAGATCTTCCCAACAACATCCTCAAGGGGTAAAACAACCTTCCGGGCCGAAGTTGCAAACAATTTACCATAGGGTTTCCAAGACGCATAACAAATTAATTAATACATTAGAAAAACTGTAGCTGCCTGCTTTTTTTGAGAAGTATAATATTTTGAATAAACGTTGTAACTCTTCTTAAAAACCCACAAGTATTCTAAATTATAGTCCTTTGTTGTGAAATAGATCTACTTGAGTGGTGAACACACCACTATTCTGATAGATACATCTGCCTTGTGGATTCCTCACCTTGTGAATAGCCCCCTTGCGTCAGCAACGTTCGGAATTTTTCTTTGTAGCACGCCGGCGTGGACGACGTCATAGGAACGCTATTTACAACAAGGGGTGGTCATAGGAACGCGGCATCGCGCGCGACTCCGTCGGACGTCACCAACCCCTTATTAGGTCTACGTCGGCGTGATGACATCAGTTCCCTTTTTTCCGCGTCGTCGACGCTAACGGTTTCAGGGATCTTCTGTAGTTACAGATAGAGACTTTGTTACTTTTTGTCTGTTACTGTTTCTGTTCTTCGTCGAGGATGTCGTCGAAGAAAACGGGATTCAAACAGTGTGGCTCGTGTGCCAGGATGATGTCAATTACTGATCCACACGAGGATTGTTTATGGTGTTTGGGATCAGATCACGACGTCAAGGGCTGTCGATCCTGCTAGAAAATGAATCCGAAGGCTCTATGTGAACGAGAAGCAAAACTTTTATTGGCCAAAATTAAAAGTAAAGAAGCCGATAGATCTTCGAGATCAAGATCAAGACACTCCAAATCGAGACCGAAGTCAAGATCGAAGTCACGATCGAGGTCACGATCGAAGTCATTGAGGTCGCGATCGAGATCGAGGGCCAGATCGGAGTCGGCGTCGAAATCAGCTTCTGGGCATGCTTCGGGTTCCTCGAAGAAAAAACATAAAAGGAAGAGGCAATATAAATTGGTAACGGTTTACAAGAGCGCACAGCACAGAGTCCAGGTATGAGTAATGAAACAAATAAATCTATTAGGTGCTCAGGAAGAGGTGGGGGACTGGTTACCACAGTCTCCAAGACAAACCAATGGTCCAAATATATACTGTGATCTTCCGAGCACTCAATCATATATCAAAGAGTCTTTATATAGTTTTCACTATATCTTTTAATGTTCAGTCTTCTTTCCCATTCAATCCAAGTTTCCTCAAATGATATTCGCAGCCAACGCACGTTTCGTCAAGTCCGTCTAGGATTGAATGGGAAAGAAGACTGAACATTAAAAGATATAGTGAAAACTATATAAAGACTCTTTGATATATGATTGAGTGCTCGGAAGATCACAGTATATAAAAGGAAGAGGCATAGTTCTCACCATCATTCGGGGTCTTCGGACTCTAAGAAGAAATCTTCTCGAAAGCATCACAAGGACTTTGTGTCTCCGTCTCCTGTTGGTGATACCACTCCGGTAAGATCTCAAGAGCATACACTGGAGCCGGAACTGAATCTGAATCCGGCTTCGGGTCAGTCTTCGGAGCATGAGGATGTCGTGGATGTTCCTCAATCTCCGATTCCGGAGGATGAACCAGAAAATCAAAAGGATCAGGAGGAGCCGAATCCAGTACAGCCTCCTACTAATCCTATGGGTTCTTACCCTTCTTTTCCTGGTCCTGGTCAAGATCCATCGCATTTCCTAAATGCTATGTATGGAGTGTATGCAAGGGCAATGTACCCCACTGGAGCACCTCCGGGTCCTATGGGTCCTTTGTCTTTCAACTTGGGTGTGCCCCAGGCTTATGCACCGGCGCCTTTTCTACCCTTCATGCCGAATCCATATCCTTCTTGGATCGGTTTGGCGCCGCCGAGGTCATCGACTCCGCACACGGCTTCGCCGACTCCGGAGCGACATCGGAATTCGGATCGAGGCTCGACGCCGGTTCCTGTTTCTCTACCTCCTATTGTTCCAGCTCCTCGATCGACGCCGGCTCCGACTCCATCGGAGTCGTTGCCGGATCCATCGACGTCGATCCGTATGGAGGGGTCGAGACGTAGAGCCCAGCGTCTACTAGAGGAGAAAGAGTATATGGAACCTGAAGTGAAGGAAGGTAAACTTCAGGAACATGATGATTGTTTTGAGGATCTTCATTCTGCTAGCAGTCTTGAACTTTCTCTGGAATGGGGATTACCTGTGGTTTCAGATGCACCCTCCAAAGATGTGGTACCATACCATATGGTAATTAGAAAAGCTGCTGATTTACTGAACTTAACTTTACCAACAGTTGAGTTCAAACCTAATATCCTCACAGAAGTCTTGCATTCGCCTTCTTCTATCATTGAGCCTACTCTACCTTTCACTGAAGCTCTAACCGAACCAATTCTGGAAGTTTGGAAAAAGCCTTTGTCTGCACCTGCAGTATCTAGATCGGTGGCGAGACGTTATAGGGTGGCTCCTGGAGATCCTGAGTTCTTGTCATCTCACCCTTCGCCAGAGAGTCTAGTAGTTCAGGCTGCTTGTGCGAATAGATCAGCTGGCTCCTTTCCTCAAGTTCCTGGAGATAAAGACTCCAAAAAGTTGGATCAGGCCGCTAAGAAGGTCTTCTCCTCAGGTAGCATGGCCTTAAAATCAACAAATGCTACTTGTTTGCTTGGCAGATATGTGCATGCCTTAATGGACTCGGTCAAACAATTATCTGCTAAACTTCCAGAAGAAGACAGGAAAACTTTAATGAGGTTGTTTTGGACACTCAGGCTGCCGCCCGCCAAGTTATCCAGAGTGGCATGGACACTGCAGACTCTGTGGCTAGAATAATGGGTTCTTCAGTAGCTACCAGAAGAGCTGCTTGGTTAAAGTCCTCAGAGTTTTCCACTGATGTACAGGCTACTCTTTTGGATTTACCTTTTGACGGGGTTGGTCACTTTGGGAAGAAAGCAGATACAGCTCTGGAGAGGTTCAAAGATAGCCGAGCGACGGCTAGATCTTTGGGTTTGCAAGCGAAAGGTACAGCCACCAGAAAGTTCAGAGGCTTTGGCAGATCTTCCTTTCGTCCTTTCAGGCAAGGCCAGCAACAGCAGCAGCAACAGAACCCTCTGTACAAGTCTTATAGAGGTAGACAGAAGGGTCGTGGACGTCAAGCCTCTTCCTCCTCTACTTCCTCCTCTAATACCCACCCCCCACCTGCAGCAGCAAAGCAGCCCTAGATCTGCCATTCCGGATCATGCAGGTCCGGTAGGGGGGCGGCTTACTCATTTTCTACGGGGTTGGGAATCGGTTACATCAGATCTTTGGGTTCTCAATCTGGTAGAAAATGGGTATGCCCTCCCTTTCGGGAATTTCCTCCCAATTACCCTCCTTGCCAAGGTTATTGTTCGGAGGACCACCTGCTTCTCCTGCAGGAAGAAGTCCTGGCGTTGTTCAGAAAGGGTGCGATAGAGGTGGTTCCGGAGCAGGAGAGGGGTCAGGGATGCTACTCCCAGTATTTTCTGATCCCCAAGAAGGATGGCAGGCTTCGGCCAATCCTGGATCTCAGGATCATGAACTTGTATCAAGAAAAGTTCAAGATGCTCACTCTTGCGCAGGTTCTTCAAGCGCTGTTGGAAGAAGACTGGATGGTGTCGATCGACTTGCAGGATGCTTATTTTCACATCCCTATCCTGAACTCGCACAGGAAGTATCTCTGTTTTACGGTGGGTTCGCAACACTACCAGTTTGCGGTCCTTCCGTTTGGACTTACTACTGCGCCTCGAGTTTTCACCAAGGTGATGGCAGTGGTGGCAGCACATCTCAGAAGGTCGGGAATTCCTGTATTTCCGTATCTGGACGACTGGCTCATCAAAGCAGAGTCGCCAGAGAAGGTGCTCCTTCATTTGCAAGAGACAACTCAGTTGTTACACAGGTTGGGTTTTTCGATAAATGTACCCAAGTCTCACCTGATGCCCTCCCAGCACAACCTGTTCATAGGTGCGGTACTGGACACTACTGTATGTCGTGCATTCCCTCCACCTCAAAGGATTCACGACATACAGGAAATGATTCCTTTATTTTTCAATGGAGCGGTTGTTCCAGTCCTGAAGGTCCTTCGTCTGCTTGGTCTGATGGCTTCTTGCATTCTGTTGGTCAACCATGCACGCTGGCACATGAGGGCACTCCAGTGGTGCCTCCGCAGGCAGTGGTATCAGCACAACGGAGATCTCAGGGAGTCAGTGAGGATCTCCAGAGAAACTGCGGCGGATCTGTCCTGGTGGAGTGTGGAAAGCAATCTTTCTCAGGGAAAGCCTTTCCAGCTGCCTCCATCGGTGGCCACAGTGATAACGGATGCATCCCCTCTAGGGTGGGGTGCTCATCTAGGGAATCTGGAGGTCAAAGGTCTTTGGTCTCCAGAGGAGAGGTTGCTTCATATCAACCTTTTAGAGTTACGGGCGATAAGTTTGGCGCTCAAGGCCTTCCTCCCTTCCCTTCGCGGTCAGTCGGTTCAAGTCCTGACGGACAACACGACCGCGATGTGGTACATAAACAAGCAGGGAGGAGTAGGGTCGCAGTGTCTCTGCAGAGAGGCTCTGCGTCTCTGGTCCTGGGTTCAGGACCATCAGATTTGTCTGATGGCAAATCATCTGGCCGGAGTTTTGAACGTTCGTGCAGACGTTCTCAGTCGGCAGTTCTCTGCCGATCACGAGTGGAGGCTTCACCCGGAGGTTGTTCACGACATCTTTCAGATGTGGGGGACTCCTCGGGTGGACCTGTTCGCCACTCGCGGGAATGCTCACCGCCCGTCATTCTGCAGTCTCCAGTATCCGATGCAAGGAGCTTTGGGGACGCGTTTCAGTTGAGTTGGGGAAATCAACTCCTTTACGCGTTTCCCCCCATACCCTTGATTCCTCGGGTTCTGAGGAACATTCGCCAAGACCTGGCCCAAGTCATATTGGTCGCCCCGGATTGGCCAAGAAGGGTGTGGTACACGGACCTACTCCACCTCTCCTCTCACCCGCCGCTCCGTCTCCCTCTCAGGGTAGATCTCCTCTCTCAGATGGAGGGGCAGGTTCTACACCCCCACCTCCAGACATTACACCTTCATGCCTGGAGATTGAACGGGGCAACCTGAACTCTTTTTCTCTCCCTCACGATGTGGTGGATGTCATTCTTTCGGCCAGGCTTGACTCCACCAAGTCCATCTATTCATATAGATGGTCTAAATTTGTTGTTTGGTGTAGGGAGAAGGCTGTTGACCCTTTGAGGGCTCATCTGTCTGATATTTTGCAGTTTGCTCTCTCTTTGGCACAGCAAGGATTTGCTGTTGCCACAGTCAAAGATTACCTTTCGGCGTTATCTGCATTTCTTTGCTTGCCGGATCAGCCGTCTCTTTTTAAATCTCCAGTGGTTTTGAGGTTTCTGAAGGGCCTCACAAATAAGTTCCCTCCTTCTCCATTTATCGTGCCTTAATGGGACTTAAATCTTGTCTTTACTTTCTTGATGGGTTATCCCTTCGAACCCTTACACAAGTGTCCCATGAGGTTTTTGTCTTTCAAGACGGTCTTCTTAGTAGCAATCACCTCGGCAAGGAGGGTGAGTGAGCTTCAAGCTCTTAGTTCTAAGCCCCCATTCCTGACCATTCATGCTGAACTAATGGTTCTTAGGATCAGGGCTGCTTTTCTGCCTAAGGTGGTAACTCCCTTCCATCTAGGACAATCCATTACCCTTCCTACCTTCTTTCCTCCCCCTCACCCTTCTAAGGAGGAAGAGAGACTGCACTGTTTGGACCCTAAGAGGGCGGTGTCTTTTTATCTGGATAGAACTAAAGACTTCCGGATTGACAAACATCGTAGTAAAGGCATGCGTGGTAAAGGCATTAGTGGTAACCACGCATGCGTTGTACTGCATGCGTGGTTAAAGATTACGTGGAAACGGCTTCCTTGTAAAGGCCGTTTCTCCTTAAAATCCCTTATAGGGCTTACAGTACTGTGTTTGAACACAAAATGTTTGTGGCTTCCACAGCGCACCACTGAGATGTTAACTTCTCCTCCCCCAGCGGCCATCATGTAACTTTCTTTCCATATAGGAAGTATTGGAGAGGGGGGCAGGATCCGTGGCCTGGGCATAAGTTTAGACCGGACGTAAGATTTTTTTATGGTGCATAGCACTTCTTGCTGTTTATATTCTACTCTAACTTGATAGCAAGGTTTCCTGCCATGGCTCTCTCGAGTTCCTTGTTAGGTTATGACTCAGCGAAGGTCCGTTTAATGCAATGTTTTGAGTCTCACCTCTATTTCGAGGTGTCCTTGGTCCAGTGCCACTTTCTTTGTCACCTCTTCTCTACTTCATCTGAGAGGATGTGACATCTTGCCGTATCTGGAATGTTTTATTTTCCTTACTTCATATAGGCATTAATCATTTACCAATTCTGATTACAACCACAGCATGTTCTTACCATCTGGTTGTTCTTCAGGTATTGCTATTTCACTCCACATTTTGATTGGTGTTTTGGCAAATTTTTATCTCAGTATTTCCTTCCAGAATGTGTCACTTTGATGTTTTAAGGCGGCTGAGGTCTTCTTTACCATCATTTTACTGAAGGTTCTTTTCCCTCCTCATATGATGGGGTAGGGTTTTGATCGCTCAAAGGTCTGCTATACCATTTTCACCTTATTTGTGAATTTCATCTGATTAGAGGAACTTTTTCTTTTTCTTCTTCCTCTTTCTCTAGCTTTGGAGGATGGGTATGTATTTCCTTTTTAAGTCATGAATACATCGTGTCTCAGGGTGGGACATTTCTTTCTGACCCCAATCCTGTATGCATTGTCATCCATTGTTTTCATTGTTTCCTTTTCAAACGATTTGGGGCCGATGTAGGTCACCAATTACCGGTCTGTAACGGCCGATTTCGGCCGTTACTAACCGGTATTTGGGATTTGACAAGTAGTTAGGCTTAATTTACAGAATCTGTATATTTACCGATTCGGTATATTTACCGATTTTATAAAATACTGAATCGGTAAATTTACCGAATCGGTAAATACAGATGTAGGTGGCACTGAAAACAGGGCCACAGGCCAATACCGATTCGTTATTTACCATGTAATACTATTACATGGTAAATAACGAATTCCAGTGTACATGCACATCTGTACATGTACACCTGTGCCATGTGGCACACAGACATGCCCTAAGGGCATGTATGTGTGTCACATGGCACACAAGCCAGAAACAGGGGTGCAACAGGGTGTCAAAGTGACACCCTGTCCCCCTTGTAAAATCGGTAATTTTACCGATTCGGTAATTACCGAATCGGTATTTGCTATTGAATCCTATGGGCTTCAAGGCCCATAGGAATCAATGGCAAATACTGATTCGGTAATTACCGAATCGGTAATTACCGAATCTTACCGATTCGGTATTTTTACCGATTTTTTTACCTACATAGCAATTACCGATTAGTAAATACCGAATCGGTAAAATTCGGTATTTACCATTCGGTAATTTGCTATTGCCTACATCTAGCCCTTGATCCCTTTACTGCTGTGATGCTTCATCTCTTATTGAGAAACGTCAGTCAGGTCTTGCTACCTAATGTATATATATGTCTGTTGGATGTGAATTGTTAAATGTTGGGGTTTTATGTGTGGACCTCCAAGGTGGGTCTTTATTCCCTTTATAGTAGACGTTTTCACACCTGCTGTCTTCTTTTTATTTCTGGTTAGCCACTTTGCGGTACCCTTGTTAAGCAGTAAGGTTAGCTCATGGGCAGTTGCCTTCGCTTTTCTGGAGTTGGTGGTGTTCCTACCACTCCCTCACTCCTCTTATAAGGTATTATGGTTGCTGGTTTTCCAGCTTGATGATAATATCTGTATATCTATAATTTTCACTCTGTTGCATTCTTGGTCTATTATCAATACATGTTGGTATTCATATCTATCTTTCGACGGATACCTCTATTATACGGGGTATCTTGTTCCTACACTGACCTGTCCCCATTTTATTGCCGAGTATGATTGGTGGGTTTGCTTCCCTGATGGGGATGATAATACTTTTGGTGTATTCTGACAGACGTGTGTAGGTGTTTCTATCTATATTTATATATTGACATTGACAAAGACTAACGCCGAAACGTGTTTGTTCCAAGAAACTCTATCGCAATAAATCCTGATTGTGGATTTACCTGACATGAGTGCTGGTCCTTTTACTTTGAGTGAGGAGCGGAATATATATAGGTGTATATACGTGTTGACATATAAACAGGTATATATTGCAAGTATGGCTAGGCTGAACTACTCCTATAGGTTGTATGTTAATGCTTTTATCTGACAGAGACATCTAGCCACAGATTCCTTCTTTAGAATCCTTTCCAGGCTCAAAACTGGATTCAGACATTTTTCCCATAGGTCGTCTGTGCACCAGCAGAGGGTGTTGCACAACTCCGTATCGACGTTATCCACCGGAAGCAATGTCAACGGAGTACATATAACCCCGCGCTGATGTCAGATCCTTCTTTTCTGCGCTAGGGGCGATTTTTTTCAAGCGATGTTGTCTTGTGATAGACAAATGTCAATCACAGATCCGAATACTGTCAGTTTGTGGGGACTCAGAGAACATCACAACTCCGAGAACTGCGGTTCCTGCCAGCGTCTTTGATCAAAGGCATTGAAAGAGCTCCGTATGAAACTCCTGGTGGTGCACTTTTCTGAAAATAATTTGTTGTCAATCTTCACCGAAGTCTAGGGACCGGTCGTGGAGTCGTTCGGGTGAGGAGTCGCCCCTGTTGACGTCAAAGAAGGCTCAGATAAAACAATCTGTCAAAGCGTTAGTCTGACATTGTTTCGACCCAGGGACTTCGGAGTCTATTCAGCCAGTGACGTCAGCGGCGCCGATTGATGCTGATCCTATTCCTTTTTGCGACATCGAGACAACGGTGTTGGATGGCTCCGGGTGTGGCTCCAACTGTTACGTTCTCTTTCAATGACTCTCCATATGCTGTTATTTGGTCCTTGTCTGTTTTTCCTGCGAGATTGCACAGTTTGGTGTTTAAAGGAGGGAATATTGAAGGTCAAAATCCATTAAAGGCTATCCAACCTACTGTAGAGGAAAATTGGCTGACTGAACTGGAGGAGGCTAGTGGATTAGAGAGCTCTCCAGTTTCAGATTTATTTTCTCCATCTGGTATAGCAATTGAAGAACGTTCATCCTTGGCTGAAGTATTGAGGAGGCAAAAGACACACAATTGATGGACGGAATGCAAAACAAATCAAAACATTCACCCCCAGTCGAGAGATCTGGGTTAAATCCATCATTATTTTGCTCACCATGCCACCCCAGTTTACACCTGGCCATATGCAAATCAGTCTTGACTCTGTGCCTCATGGGGACAGTCCAGCCTGAACTGCCAACCAGGTCCTCCCTGGACCGGAAATAAGCATCCTAGGACCGGTTTCGGGGTTTCACCCCTCTTCAGCCAGGATAGCTTGCTTCCAGGACCCACGTCTGGGCATACCTGGCCCACATAGGGTGAGAAAGCAAAAGACACACAATTGATGGACGGAATGCAGAACAAATCAAAACATTCACCCCCAGTCAAGAGTTCTGGGTTTAATCCATCATTCTTTAGGGTCAAGACTGATTTGCGTATGGCTGAGTCCAAACTGGAAAGGCATGGTGAGCAAAAAAACTATAGATTTAGGCCCAGATCGCTGTACTGGGGTGAATGTATGATATTGTTCTGCATTCTGTCCATCAATTGTTCTTTTTGGAAGTATTGAGGAGGGCAGCTGTGGTGTTGGATTGCCAAGTTGCCTCAGTGGAATTTTTCACAGATCCTCTGATGAATATTCTTCGTAAAGAAGAGATGGGAGTGGAACCTGTGCTCCCTTTTAATGAGTCTCTGTTTGACCTGCTTTTAGGAGCTTGTGCAAAACCTGAACAAGGAGCTCTATTTGACCGGGCTGTGAGCAATAAGCTTTGACCCAGCTCTGGGGACCCACTTTGTCTTCTGAGACATCCCACTACAAAAGGGCTGGTGGTTCAAGCTGCTACAGTGTCGTATGGTTTATGGGCCTCTTTTGCATGTATGTTAAATTAGCATGGCTTATTCGAAGTTTAAATACCATTTTTCCCTTTTGCTGCTTTTGCACACGACACTGCTTAGCTGTTTTTGCTGACTTAGCTTGGATGAAGGTCTATACATGGGAAAAGGTTTGTTTTTTCAACATCTCTAAACATACATCCTATCCCCAGTCTGTACAGTGAGTGCTAACCGCCAAGGTTATCATAACGCGAGCCTGTTTATTGGCTTATCCGTGTAACACATTCTAGACACAACAATTAGGCAGCTGCAAGCCGAGTAGGATTCTGGCGCCTTTATCATAGCACACTTGCCAGAATTGCACACATTTGGAAGATTCCAGGCATGCAGAGAGGCTGACCGATCCTGATGTCATTTACACTTACTGAGCGGACAGGTAAATGGGGTCCCCCTAAGATAAATCCAGAGACCTTCTATAGTTTATAATATACAGTTCCTAGATAGGGAGGGTGTTTTAAATAGGCGCTTTTATCACCTGTTTGCACTATCATTATAACATGATTTCTCCTTTTGTATTTTAAGGAATTGTAACCATGCTGTCCGTATTATTATTATTATCTATATGTATGTTGATGTTTATTAAAATACTGCGCTTGAGATCACGTCATTAAAATAGACATTTTAACCTTACTGTGTCTCTATTTTACTTCTGTTGTGGACTGGTATGAGCGTAAAATAAAAGAGTGTTCTCACTTCCCACCATTCCTGAGATGGTTCTAAGTCGCATGTTCTAGGTTGTCTAATCATTGGTTTCTTTGCTATAGGACGAAGAGCTAATGTGACACTGATTGCTAGTCTGGTAGGGGATTTTGGGTACTAAGGTGAGTTTTGGTACACCCTAATTCACTGAGGTCCTAAGTCTCTGTGCACAGTTCTGTGTTTGCGCAGAATCCCTGTAACAACAGCTTCTTCGTATCCTAATGCCCTTCCTTTGGTTCCATTAGGTAAAGAATCCAGATGGTTAGAAGGTTTTATGAAAATATATTTTCTTTAATATGCCCAACTTTGAGGTCTCTAAACACTACATGAATATAAGTAGGTTCTCATGCTTTATGGGACTCTGTGGCGCTGAGGCTACCTTTTCTGTCAGAGGAAGCCTGGGATGAGTTATTGCAGGTGGTACACGATGGTTAGGAATCAGCAAGATATACCACCAAATGTAGCATGGACCCCCCTGATTCTGTGGGTAGAGCTATGGCTCATTTGGTTTCTCTCCGCAGGCATGCATGGCTGCGTCAGTCTTGGTTTTCAGAGATTGTGCAGGAAAGTCTCATATATGCCGTTTGATGGTGTACATTTAGTTGGTGAACAGGCGGATTCGGCCTTAAGGCCATTCAGAGCTGGTCACTCTGACAAGTCCACTTGAGTTATTTTGAAAGCATGAGTTTGGTGTTCGAGCTGGTGTAGTGAAGTATCTACAGGACTGAGTTATGATATGTTTCATCTGTTACATCCTGGATAGTTTTTTGCTTAATGGAAAGATTTATTGATACCTAGTGGTTTTAATCCCAGACAGTGGGGATTACAGAAGTTGTGTTCCATGTTAAGTGGTTTTCTTAGTTATTCTGCTAGCTGCCGCAGTACTTTAACTCTTTCGATGACAGTTTTTCAGTGTCTAATTTGTGTTATGTTGTTTATTTGAGCCCTGTTATACAGAGCGCAGTGCTTATTCACTCTGGAGAAGAGTTTATGCTCAAGAGTGATACCATTTTGGTTTATACTATACTCTATCTGTGTCTGTATGCTGTCGTGAGCATTTTTTTAAATGTGCCTTTATATATATATATATATATATATGTGTGTGTGTGTGTGTATATATATCTAAATATATATGTATATGGATCGGGCATTATTTGTCTCACCTGTAAGTGGATTGTGTTCTATTCTATGTGTAGGATTAGTTCTCCCTGCTACTTTTTGATTTGTACCGCATTGGAGCCTTGGTGTGAGAAGCTGGCCTGGTATATGATGTCCACTAATGTAAGTGGACACCTTGCACCAGTCCAGACAACCTCTATGTTGATTTAAGAGATCTTAGACAACCGTAGAAGAACTCTAAGTGGTAGCTGTTGAGAGCAGACTTCAGGTGTAGTCCAGAAGGAGTGCAAAGCAGCTTGTTTTACCAGAATGCAATCTTAAAGTATAGATTAAGTGAAAAGAACCACGCCAATTATTTATAAAAATATGTATTTGTTATATAATACTATCTAGTACGTTCACGTATCTCCCACACGTAGATAGACACTGTGTGTGTGTGTGTGGGTGGGGGCAAACCATATACTAAGAAAATGGTATAAGAACCACAACTCAGGTCAAGACAATGTCGAGAGGACGTAGAAGTGCTAGGGACCCAAGGAACCCACCCAAGGTAAGCAGATAAAGACCTCACGGAGAGCCTGCGCAGTGTGGGATCACGACCATGTGTACGGGAAAGTCACGTCGGATTTTTAAGGATTAAGGACCCCTCCCAGTGAACCCTGAAGAAACCCAGAGGAAGACAGAATGTTGGAGAGCCACCCCACCCGTGGATACCCTAGTACCCACGTTAACTACACCAGGGAAGCCTGGTGCATACGTGTGAAGTGGTGTCGGAAACTGCAGTTGAACCCAGTGGAGGACCTCAGGAAAGTGCCGCTGCTGGAAGAGGAGAAAATGTACGGTGGAATCCGAAGGTGGATTCTAGATGAGAGGTACATGCAAGCAGAGGGGAAAGAGTATGCCACTCAGGAGTGACCAGGAGACTTGGAAGACAATTGCCCTCCGATGTCGGTGTTGCAGGAGGATGACGATGACCTTGCAACTGTGAAGACCAGGTGAGGCTGACAAGGACCAGGAGCCATTCAAGAGCTGTCCCACGAAGGATGTCGAGTGCTGAGGGATCGGTGTTCGGCGGGAGTACCAAAAAGCCTTGGCAAAAGCAACCAGTGCAGGAATCGAAGAAAGAGCAATGTCGGGACCATCAAGGTCCAGGGGACTCACCAAAAGCAGGGGAGACAAGGCAGGCCCCAAGCAATCTGAGGAGCCCAAAAGAGACAAGCGTGACCCTCAAATGGACCTACAGGCCGGAGGCACTGGAGTCGCGAGAGAGCCTCAAGCAGCTCAACAAAAGATGCAGGCCACAGTGCACAACGATGCGGTATGGCTGAAGATTCTGGTCTCTGGAGATGCTTGAGGTGGGGACTACTTGGAATCCGAAGATCTTCTTTGAAGGAAGCAAACAAGTCTTTGCAACTGCAAGTTGACAATGTGCACAGGGGTTCGGTTATTGCATCCCCCACGAAGTATACTGGCCTCAAACTTGGTGAGAGGGCAGGGCAGGCCACAGGAGCTGTGGAAAACTACCACCTGTGTTGCAAAACCTTTCGGAGTCTGGAGGAGCTCAGAATCAGCAGACCGGTCAACTTAGTTGCGGTGCCTGCGAATGCAGCGGAGTGAGTGACTCCTTCACTCCAAGGGAGATTCCTTTAAGTGTTGTTGATGCTTCACAGGCCTTGGAAGGTTCCTGTATGATGCACAGGCACAGACGATGAAGCAGACTGGAAGGGAGCCGAAGTCAGGCCGAAATGAAGTCCAGCGAAGTCCAGAGTGCCCAGACGGTAGAAGAAAAAGTGGTGTCTGATCTGACTCTTATCCTGTGACGAATCTAGGGACCTAAATGTAAATGTGTGTATACTTGTAAAGCGCACTGTCGCCCCATCTGGGGGCATCCAGGCGCTGTATACCGCTGTGGAACCCTTCTTGGCTTTCCCTGTGAGATGCCCCCTCCTGGGCACCCCCAAGGTGAAGCCAGGCATCTCAGCGCTGTTGGGGCCGTTGTGGAGATTAAGCAAGCTATTGCCCAGAGTTGCAGAGAGTGACTCATGATTAGAGTAGGCACAGAGGCGAGAATTATCGAGTCCGCGGACATTGAGCCCAAGACCCTGCCGCGTCGGGAATTGAACCCTGGTCCCGGGCCTGACCTCTGCTTCAGGGTCTGCCACTTCTAAACAGTGAGCCACACTTCTCCACCTACACCCAGGTATGCCCTTATGTACCCTAGGGAAAAGGTTGGAAAGATTCAGGAGACCCTCACAGGGGATGGTCTGGACAGGGGGAGATTTCTCCCATGTACTTTGTTCAGTTTTGCGCTTGTTTGGACTGGACTATGCACAGGGTAATCAGATGTGCCCCTCATGCAGACTGGGTGGTGCTGACAAGCACACCCATCCCATCCCAATACACTAAAACTTGTCTGGATAGTTGTGACAGGATGCCTATGTTCTGCCTTCCCCTGCTCAAGCTTGGCTTAGCAGAAGGAGGGCAGAATCGTGTCTCTGGTCGTCAGCAACCATTTTGTGCTGTCCGGGTCAAGAAGGCTGGTACCGTCAACACTGAGAGCCTAATGGAGGCCTCTCCCAGTGCTTGGAATCATACCTCTCACACCAATTAATCTGTGGGGAATGATTCCAACATGTTTGATACCAAACATGATAGGATTCGTTGCAGCCGTTTTCGAGGTGGTCATCGCATGATTACACGGGCCCTTCTATATAGTATATGGCTGACAACCTGGAAGAATGGACTCCGTAGGCTGCAGGGGCTCCCTGCTCATGCAGGGGCACCCTCTCATTTATAACTAAGCATCCTGCCTTCAGGATTGCAAAGGCCTGCTGTAGGGGTGAATTATTGGTTTTAAGTGCAGTGACCCTATATATAGGAAACCTATATCTAAACCTATATCTTTAGTAAGTGGTGCAAGCACCAACTTACACAGGCTGCAATGGCAGGTCTGTAGTGCCATTTTGAATGGTCTTCCGTGGGTGGCATAATACATGCTTCAGCCCATGGGAGACCTCTGGTGTACCTATGCCCTGGGTACCTTATACTAGGGACTTATAATGGTACCCTAGTGTCCAATCAGGGGGATTAAGTCCTGAACATAACAATTTAGGGAGAAAGCAGATAGACTGGAGTCCTGATTAGCAGGATCCCAGTCAGGCTAGTGAAATACAGCTTAGTAGCAGGAAAAAAGTGGGGGTAACCATAGAAGCACATCCTACTTTCCTACACTTGGGGTATGTGATTCACCCTTTAATGAGAGGCTTAGGTGCAAAGACCTCCTAATCAACATGTTTAGTGTCTATTATGTTTTTGTTGGGTATGGCACTAGTGTTAATCCCCAAAAATCTCTTCTGACAATTTCACAGAAGGTATCTGGTAGTCTACATTATTATTGATGTGGCTTCCCGTTTTGTCTGGTACTTTCCTTCCATTTACGGGATGGATGTTTTTCTCTGTGTCTGCTGTTGTAGACATTATTAGCTAAATCCTTGGCTTATTAAACTTTATGCTATTCTTTTGCTATTCAGGTTCTGTCTTATGGCAGTGATATTGAGTATGTTCATGTTTTCTCACCTTTAGTGATTGGTGACTTTCCTGGTATTCTATTATGCTATTATAGATCTTCAGGCAGATATTTGGACACATTTGGACAAAAGATTATTGCTCTATCAGTAAAGACAATTATAAAGCGGAACTCAAAAAGTATCATGCGCTTATTAGGAGAACCAGATGTTTCTTCTACACTGAAAAATAGAAACAACTAGTAATTCATCCAAAGAATGATTCTCTATCCTCAAATCACTGTCATCCTTGGACCGTACTACTGTGCCCGCTCCAGCATCAGTGGAGAACTTCCATTAAATTTGCCTTTACTTTTTGTCCAAAGTAGCTATCATTTATGACACCTTTCCATTAGAAGCTCATAGCCTCATAAATGTTGATGCTCTCCTAGCTGAACCAGTTAGAGTGAAGGGTCTTAAGGGATTCACAGCCCCTAACCTGGAAGAGCTGGGGAACATAGTGTCTAGCATCAAGCCAGGATCTCCTTTAGACCCTGCCCCACCTAAGGTGCAGGACATTATCAACCCATATATCAAACAACTTCTCACACTCTCTTTTTTTGCTGGAGAGGTCCTCATGAAGTGGAAGCAGGCAAGTGTCCTACCAGTTCAGAAGAAACCTTCCGTTGATCACTCTGCACTAGATAACGTACGCCCCATCTCTCTATTACCGATATTTGCTAAAATATCAAAGAAAGTGGTGAACAACCAACTAACTACTTATATCACCACATATGACTTATATCGTCCCACTCAGTCAGGCTTCAGAGCCTCATATTCCACGGAATCTGCTCTCTTGTTAGCTACTGAAACTCGAAAGAAGTGTGTGGATGCCGGACAAACAGCTGCACTAGTTCTATTGGACCTAAGCGCGGCCTTCAACACCATTTCACATTACCTACTCCTTCAAAGGCTTAGTCGAGTTGGGATTGGAGGGAGAGCTTTGAGATGGCTACGATCCTTTCTCCATGAGTGTAGCTTTTCAGGACTCACAGAATCCTTTTCTATCAGAAAGCCTGCGTCTAGCGCAAGGAGTTTAGCGGGGCTCTATTTTAAGCCCTACTCTGTTCACTCTCTAAATTGGCCCCCTTGGGGACATTGTGGAAAGATATAATGTGACAATTGTGTCCTATGCTGATGACACACAGCTAATTGTCACCCTATCGCAAGACTCCGAAACTTCTGCCCTTTGTTTCTCCCAAATGCTAGATGAGTTGCCACATTGATGGCCAACCATTGCCTTAAACTTAATGGCAATAAAACGGAATCTGAAAGAGACACGTTAGTATTTGATTCCTTACCTTAGAATATCCCCAGGCGTCAGACTGGATCCGGAAATTTTTGCGTAGCAGTACCCTTGTGCGTCGGTAGGCGTCGTCTGCGGCTCCGCGTCCGTCGTCGGCGTCGTGGGCGCCGTGATGACGTCGTCGGAGTACTTAGACGCCGCCTCCGCGTGCTGACGTCAGTTCTTCTTTTTTCCGCGCCAGCAAGCGCAGATCTGGAAAAATCAGTAACCCTAGTCAATTTTGACTAAACTTTTTTGATCCTTTCTGATTACTATTTCGAAGTCTCTCGACTCCGAAAAGGTGCTGATAGGAATGCCCGGCTTCAAGCCTTGTGACGATTGCGACCGGCTGATGTCGGTCACGGATCCTCACCGCGTCTGTTTGTCATGTTTGGGCGTCGACCACGACGACAAGGCCTGCTCCGACTGCCGGGCCCTCTCTTCGAAAGCCAGGCGGGAGCGGTCCCGTAGGCGCCTCGAACTCCGGCAGTCGGCCCCGCGCCGTGAGAGGTCCCTGTAGGAGAGTAGGGTCTGCAATCCTATGATCACCCAGATTTTTGCTTTTTGCTTCACTGGTTTACGACTTTCCCTGGCTGTGGGCCTGCTAATCAGACCCACAGCCTAGCTGTTCTCTCTAATCCAAATTGTACCCAGGTACTGAATTGGCACTGGGCCCTCTCAAGTCCCTGTAACCAGGGCTGAGGTGCACCCAGGAGTCTCCCAGGGGCTGCAGCATGTATTATGCCACCCCTGGGCTGACTAACTAAATCAGATAGCTGGGGCAGAGTGGTGTACTCACCCTCTGCTGTAGATATAGTATTCCTATATCTAAACCTAAATGGACACACAGATATCCTATCAGTCACTCCTATGGCAGGCCTTAACAATCCTGAAGGCAGAGTGCTTGGAATCGTGTGAGATGGTGCTCTGGCATGAGCTGAGCCTGTCTACGGCTTTCGGGATCCATCCCTTAGCCGTTTCCATGATATCGCATACCATATACTCTTAAGTGCATTATAATCCTCGCGGTTATATGCCAACTCTGGTATCGCTTTATCAAAACATGTTGAGTAAGGTGTCATACGAATTGGAATACTAACCCCTCGCCAATTCTGGTGACGGGGTTAGCATTCCACCCTTCTAGAGGGACACGACATGTATGTAACCTGTAACCCCGGTTAAAGTCAGACATAGCCTTAGCTCCACAAAATGGATGCTGCCACCGAGACACAAGTCTGCCCTCCTGCTGCTGGGAGTCCTCCCAGAGCAGGAGGCAAGGACCAAGGGTTTCCTGCCAGGGGCGGTGCCAGCACCGTCCCAGGCAGGATTTTGTGTATCCTAGGTAGGCAGGGCTTCAGAGGAAGGTGACTGCAAGTGGCATGCCGGTGCTCACTGTGCATAGGCCGGCTGAAACCAGTTCCAGGGGCACTCCAGCCCCTTGCCTGGGGAAAGCCCGCCAAAGGAGAGGGGTGTAACCACCCCCCTCCTACTCCCACCCATAGGGCAGGACTTAGTCGCGTGCCAGCCCCTTTTTGCAGGATAAAGGTAGGAACTGGCCCCCTTCCAAATCAGATCATCTTTGAATCCTGAAACTACTTTCCACGAAAGGAACTCAAGACTTCTTCCCAAGATTCTCCCTTGTGACTAAGGAGTAGTCACCCTTCAGCAGCAGGCACCAACCTAGCATCGCGGTTTGTTGCCAGTCTCTCCTTCGGATCAAGACTGTTCCAGCACGACGAGAACCGGCTTCCCTGGCACCTCTGACCTCAACCTACATCATCAGCCCAGCTGTGATCCGTGGGTGTGACGAGACCTCGAGGGACCGGCCATCTTCAGAACTGCACGCCGCTTGTCCAGCACGACGCCTGAGTGACCCTCGACTGAGTGCCTTGGGGTAAGAGAAGCCCGACCCTGAGCAGCTCCAGCACCGAAGTCCAGCCCCCCTGCATCCACGAGATCGGCGTGGGGCCCTTCTGCTTTTTGCTGCTCACCGCGTTGTCCAGGTCACTTGCCCGTTGGCTAGTGGCCCCCTCACGACGCTCCACGACAACTAACACTGCTGGTCTGGTTGCTCCAGACTAGCCCGTGCTCCCCTCCAAAATAGGAGCACCCTGGACCCTCCTGGTCCACTCAAGACGCCATTTTAGGTCCACGGCGTGGGCCTTGCATTTGCCAAGACTTGTTGCCCAATCCTGGGTCCAGCGACGTCGACAGCAAGAACCTTCGTGGGACAGCTCGCACCTCCATCCTGGTCGCCGACAACGCCTCCTGGTCCGAGAGACTGCAGAGCCCAGCAGCGCCCACTCACCTGACTGCGGTGACTTCGCCCGGTGCCATCCTGGTGCCCACTTAATCACTGGCTAGTGATTCAGAACTTGGTCCCCTCTGCTTTCAGGTCTTCTTCTTCCCTGATCCAGGCTTGGATCTCTTCGAACTTTTCTTCACTGGCCGCCTGCCAGCAACTTCTTCTTCAGGCTCCTGGTCCGTCAACGTGGGTTTCCGACGCAACTTGAACCCTATGCAGCCGCAGCCCCTGGGCTAGGTAAATCCAGCACTCCGGTGCCCCAGCATAGTCCAACACTCCAAGTGTTCGGATCCACTCCCGTTTTCGTCCGAACTAGTCGGGTTCGCCCGAGAACAGTAACTTTGCAACTGCTAGCCTCCATAGACTTTTTCCCGCCTTACGCGTGAGAGTTCCCACTCTGCACACGACGTCCACAGGCCTCCTGCATCTAATCCCAGTGTTTAGAATTGTAGGCCTAGCGATTCCTGAGTCTAGAAAAGTATTACTTACCTGCTAGCAAGTTCGCATTCCACTTACTGTGTATATGGTTTTTCGTGCCCCTAGGGCATTTGTGTAAATTGTGCGACTTAAAGTATTTTCGTAAGAGTTTTGTTGTGTGCTTAGCTCCCTGACTCATAAAGAGTTCAGGGTAGACTTAATATACGTTTATTTTCATAACAACTTGTGTGGTGTCCTTTCACTTGGTGTTCAAGGGGTAATGTGATGGTAAAACAGCTGGCTTAACACGCCCTCTAGAGTCTTAGCCTTAGACTGCTCGTATCCATGCTACTAGGATAGCTGGTCTATAAGGTTGACTTACAACCAATCATCAATGAGGGTTGTTTGGACTGATACATAGTGATCACTAGAATAGTGAGCACTGCATATCAGGCCAACTTCTCACATTGGTGAGCAGCGGTTGGGATTTGAGCTTGCTGTTGTTTTACCACACATATCCTAAGAATATCTTGTGAAAGATCACATAAGTACTAAAGGTACATATAACTTAGCTTAGAATACTCTGAGTTCTACTGAACCAGCTGTTGTAGCTCCTAGGGCCTAGCACACCCTAAACTACAACTCTAGCAAGGGATCAGTAGGTAAACATATAGTGTAGGTAAGTGCACCACTTACACCTCACTAGAAAAGCATGTCTACCCATGGAGAGTCTTCAGAGACTCCCCTTGTGGTTATTGACCCTCCACAGGTCAGCTCAAGATATGCAGCTCTCAATTTCCAGGAGTTGAGACACTTGTGTACCTCCAGGAAATTGAAACAGGGGTCTAACCCCACCACTCCCTTTCTGTTAGGTCTCTTAGAGACTTATGATACTAGGAAAGCATCTCAGGGAGATGGGAATATGCCAGCCTTAGAAGGGCACCTTGGTGATCCAGACCTCCACAACACTGTAAATGCAGTTGAGGAGGAGGACCCTGAGGAACTCCCTGGGGATGAGGTAGACAAAGGTCTTGAGGTAGTCAGAAGGCTAACTAGGGCCAACATAGACTTGCTTGGGCTAGGATCTGGGGGACCCCCAGTCCTGACCCTAAGTAGGCCTAACCTTGGAGTTAGGAGAGATAGATCTCTCTCTAGGGACTCCAATAGATCTCTGCACTCTAATGCCTCTTCTCAGAGGAGAAGGAACTCTCCCCAGAGGAGATTGACTTCCCCTCAGAGAATGGAGCATGAAGCTAGGATGAGGCAGGCTACTCTGATGATTGAAAGGGAAGAACTTGCCCTGGCCAAAGAGAAGCTTGCCTTTGCAAGAGAGCAGCAGATGAGTGGGTTAGCTCCCACTGGTGGCAGCAATCTCCCAAGAGATAGAGAGAAGGGTTTAGACACTAAACACCTGACAAAAATAGTGCCCCCCTTTAAGCAAGGGGATGACATCCAGAAATGGATGGCTGCTTTGGAGGTTATTGATTATACCCAGTTCCGGGGGAATATTGGGTTGCCCCCTCTAGTAAACATATGCTTTGGAGAGGGCCTGCACTGTGCAGGGCATTCCCCAAAGTCAGTGGGCAGCTATACTGTGGCTCTCCTTTGATGGTAAAGGTAGAGACAAGCTCCTCACTACAAGAGTGGAGGATGCTAATGATTACCAGGTCCTGAAAAATACACTGGTTGATGGGTTTGGTTTAACCACTGAGCAGTACAGGTTGCTGTTCAGAGACACCCAGAAAACTCAGTCTCAGGACTGGTCTGACTTTGTGGATAGTGCCACTAAGGCTTTGGAGGGCTGGTTGCTGGGTAGCAAGGTTACTGATTACACAGGATTGTATAATCTGATGATGAGAGAACAAATTTTAAATAATTGTCAGAACCAGTTGTTGCACCAGCACCTTGTTGATTCAGATCTGACCTCTCCCCAAGAATTGGGAAAGAAGACAGACAAATGGGTCAGAACAAGGATCAAGCAGAACCAGAACCAGAACCAGGGTGGTCAGAAGAAAGCAGACCAGAAGGGTAATACTAAGAGTGAACAAAATGACCAGAAGTCTTCAACAGGTCCCCAACAAACCAAAGAGGGTGGGGGTCAGGCTTCACAGCAGAAAAAGAAGACTCAAGAAGGCCAGTCAAAAAGGTGGTGCCAGTACTGTAAAAGTAAGTCTCACTGGTTTAGTGAGTGCACCAAAAGAGGAGGGCAAACCTCTACCACTACAGCCCCTAAGGCAACTGCACCCCCTAGTACAGTCAGTAGTGGTAGTGCACCTCCCAAGGGATTAGTTGGGTTAACCTTGGGAACTGAGGAGTCTGACAACTTAGTTGGCACACTCACTCAGGCTGTCCTTGTCTGTACAGGGGATATGGATATGTCCCCTGATGTAAGTCCCAATACTTTGGGCAAATACAGGCAGACACCTTTAATAAATGGCAAAATGGCTCAGGCCTATAGGGACACTTGTGCCAGTGTCACCATGGTGACACCTAACTTTGTGGACCCTGGACAGATCATGCCAGGTACAGATTTCCTGGTGACCAATGCCAGCAACAGCACTACCAGTCATAGTATGGCGATTGTTGCTTTCTCCTGGGGAGGGGTAAGTGGTCAAAAGAAAGTTGTAGTCAGTTCAGACCTCCCAGTTGATTGTTTGTTGGGCAATGATTTGGAGTCATCACTATGGTCAGAAGTGGAGCAGAGGACTCACATGGAAATGTTGGGCTTGCCAGCACATGTGCTTGCTGTGACTAGGTCACAGGCCAGAAGATGCCCCACTGAACAGGTGCTGGATCCTGGAAGAATGGACCAGACACCTTCCAAGAAGAAGAGCCGTAAGGGTAAGGCTTTGCCTTCCCCCTTGCCCCAGGTTGAGGATCAAGTCTCTGAGGAGGCTGATCTGAGAGAACTGAGGGAAACTGAGCCTAAAGAACTTGAACTTGATCAAGTTGAGTTTCTGGGCTCAGGGGGACCCTCCAGAGAAGACCTGGGGAAGGCACAGTTAGACTGCCCTTCCCTTGAACCCCTCAGACAGCAGGCTGCTGCTGAGGCTGCAGGGAATGCCACAGGTGCCCACAGGGTATACTGGGAAGATGGACTCCTGTACTCTGAGTCAAGAGACCCCAAGCCTGGTGCAACCAGGAGGCTGGTCATCCCCTTGTCTCTGAGAGGTTTCCTTCTCACCTTGGCCCATGAGATTCCCCTTGCAGGTCACTTAGGTCAGACAAAGACTTGGGACAGGCTTGTCTCACACTTTCACTGGCCCCACATGAATGAGAATACCAAGGAGTTTTGTCGCTCCTGTGCCACTTGCCAAGCCAGTGGTAAGACAGGTGGCACAACAAAGGCCCCCCTCATACCACTACCTGTGGTGGGGGTCCCCTTTGAAAGAGTGGGGATTGACATTGTTGGTCCAATGGAACCCCAGACAGCATCAGGGCACAAGTTTATACTGGTGGTGGTGGACCATGCCACCAGGTATCCTGAAGCTATGCCACTTAGGACCACTACAGCACCGGTAGTGGCAAGGGCCCTAGTTGGAGTGTTCTCCAGAGTGGGCTTCCCTAAGGAGGTTGTTTCTGACAGAGGTGCAAACTTCATGTCAGGATATCTGACTGCAATGTGGAAGGAATGTGGTGTTAACTACAAGTTCACCACACCCTATCACCCACAGTGCAATGGGCTTGTTGAGAGATTCAACAGGACCCTTAAAGGGATGATTCATGGACTACCTGAACCTCTTAGGAGAAGATGGGATGTCCTGATACCCTGCCTCTTGTTTGCTTACAGAGAGGTCCCACAGAAGGGGGTTGGCTACAGCTCTTTTGAACTTCTGTATGGGCATCCTGTAAGAGGACCCCTGTGTTTGGTGAAGGAAGGATGGGAGAGACCTCTCAAAAAGCCTGCAACCAACATAGTGGACTATGTACTTGGTCTCCGCTCCAGGATGGCCGAATACATGGAGAAGGCATCCAAAAACCTAGAGGCCAGCCAAGAACTCCAAAAAGCTTGGCATGACCAGAAGGCTGTCCTGACTGTATACCAGCCTGGGCAGAAGGTGTGGGTACTGGAGCCAGTGGCACCAGCAGCCCTCAAAGACAAATGGTCTGGGCCCCACACCATCATTGAGCAAAAGGGAGAGGTCACCTACCTGGTGGACCTTGGAACCCCCAGGAGCCCCCTCAGGGTGCTCCATGTGAACAGGCTCAAGGCATATGTCGACAGGAAGGACATGAGCTTGCTCATGGCCACAGATGGGGGACAGGAGGAAGAGAGTGACCCTCTCCCAGACCTGCTCACTCAGAATCCTGATGATGGATCAGTAGATGGTGTTGTCTTTTGTGGCAGCCTCTCTGAACATCAGCAACAGGATTGCAGGCAAGTTCTGCAATCCTTCAGACATGTTCTCTCTGACACCCAGCCAAACTGATTGGTGTACCCATGAGGTTGACACTGGAGACAGTCTGCCTGTCAAGAGTAAAATCTACAGACAGCCTGATCATGTCAGAGACTGCATCAAAACAGAAGTGCAGAAAATGTTGGAGTTGGGAGTCATTGAGCCCTCAGATAGCCCTTGGGCTAGCCCAGTAGTTCTAGTGCCAAAGCCTCACACCCAGGGTGGTAAGAGAGAGATGAGGTTTTGCGTAGACTACAGAGGCCTCAGTGCAGTCACTAAGACTGATGCCCACCCAATACCAAGGGCAGATGAACTTATAGATAGATTGGCTTCTGCCAACTACTTAAGCACATTTGACCTGACAGCTGGGTATTGGCAAATCAGGTTAGCTGAGGAAGCCAGGCCCAAGACAGCATTCTCTACCCCTGGTGGTCATTATCAGTTTGTGGTAATGCCCTTTGGGTTAAAGAATGCCCCTGCCACCTTCCAAAGGTTGGTGAATCAAGTCCTCACTGGGCTGGATGACTTCTGTGCAGCATATCTTGACGATATTGCTGTCTTTAGCTCCACCTGGGAGGATCACCTGGTCCACCTGAGGAAAGTGTTAGAGGCCCTGCAAAAGGCAGGCCTCACTATCAAGGCCACTAAGTGCCAGATAGGGCAGACACAGGTTGTATACCTGGGCCACCTTGTAGGTGGAGACCAGGTTCAGCCACTGGAGAGTAAGATACAGGCCATCAAGGACTGGGCTCCTCCAATCACCCAGACTCAGGTTCGAGCTTTCTTGGGCCTGACTGGGTACTATAGGAAGTTTGTCAGAAATTATGGGTCCATAGTGACCCCTCTTAATGACCTGACAAGCAAGAAGATGCCAAAGAAAGTTCAGTGGACAGCAAGCTGTCAGAAAGCATTCAATGACCTAAAACAGGCCATGTGCACAGCACCTATCCTTAAGAGTCCAGATTACTCCAAGCCATTCATTGTCCAAACAGATGCTTCTGAGTTGGGTGTGGGAGCTGTTCTGTCTCAGCTGAATTTTGATGGTAATGACCAGCCTATTGCTTTCATTAGCAGGAGGCTGACCCCCAGAGAGAAAAATTGGTGAGCTAAGCACGAGGTTCCAGCACGACGAGAACCGGCTTCCCTGGCACCTCTGACCTCAACCTACATCATCAGCCCAGCTGTGATCCGTGGGTGTGACGAGACCTCGAGGGACCGGCCATCTTCAGAACTGCACGACGCTTGTCCAGCACGACGCCTGAGTGACCCTCGACTGAGTACCTTGGGGTAAGAGAAGCCCGACCCTGAGCAGCTCCAGCACCGAAGTCCAGCCCCCCTGCATCCACGAGATCGGCGTGGGGCCCTTCTGCTTTTTGCTGCTCACCGCGTTGTCCAGGTCACTTGCCCGTTGGCTAGTGGCCCCACGACGCTCCACGACAACTAACACTGCTGGTCTGGTTGCTCCAGACTAGCCCGTGCTCCCCTCCAAAATAGGAGCACCCTGGACCCTCCTGGTCCACTCAAGACGCCATTTTAGGTCCACGGCGTGGGCCTTGCATTTGCCAAGACTTGTTGCCCAATCCTGGGTCCAGCGACGTCGACAGCAAGAACCTTCGTGGGACAGCTCGCACCTCCATCCTGGTCGCCGACAACGCCTCCTGGTCCGAGAGACTGCAGAGCCCAGCAGCGCCCACTCACCTGACTGCGGTGACTTCGCCCGGTGCCATCCTGGTGCCCACTTAATCACTGGCTAGTGATTCAGAACTTGGTCCCCTCTGCTTTCAGGTCTTCTTCTTCCCTGATCCAGGCTTGGATCTCTTCGAACTTTTCTTCACTGGCCGCCTGCCAGCAACTTCTTCTTCAGGCTCCTGGTCCGTCAACGTGGGTTTCCGACGCAACTTGAACCCTATGCAGCCGCAGCCCCTGGGCTAGGTAAATCCAGCACTCCGGTGCCCCAGCATAGTCCAACACTCCAAGTGTTCGGATCCACTCCCGTTTTCGTCCGAACTAGTCGGGTTCGCCCGAGAACAGTAACTTTGCAACTGCTAGCCTCCATAGACTTTTTCCCGCCTTACGCGTGAGAGTTCCCACTCTGCACACGACGTCCACAGGCCTCCTGCATCTAATCCCAGTGTTTAGAATTGTAGGCCTAGCGATTCCTGAGTCTAGAAAAGTATTACTTACCTGCTAGCAAGTTCGCATTCCACTTACTGTGTATATGGTTTTTCGTGCCCCTAGGGCATTTGTGTAAATTGTGCGACTTAAAGTATTTTCGTAAGAGTTTTGTTGTGTGCTTAGCTCCCTGACTCATAAAGAGTTCAGGGTAGACTTAATATACGTTTATTTTCATAACAACTTGTGTGGTGTCCTTTCACTTGGTGTTCAAGGGGTAATGTGATGGTAAAACAGCTGGCTTAACACGCCCTCTAGAGTCTTAGCCTTAGACTGCTCGTATCCATGCTACTAGGATAGCTGGTCTATAAGGTTGACTTACAACCAATCATCAATGAGGGTTGTTTGGACTGATACATAGTGATCACTAGAATAGTGAGCACTGCATATCAGGCCAACTTCTCACATTGGTGAGCAGCGGTTGGGATTTGAGCTTGCTGTTGTTTTACCACACATATCCTAAGAATATCTTGTGAAAGATCACATAAGTACTAAAGGTACATATAACTTAGCTTAGAATACTCTGAGTTCTACTGAACCAGCTGTTGTAGCTCCTAGGGCCTAGCACACCCTAAACTACAACTCTAGCAAGGGATCAGTAGGTAAACATATAGTGTAGGTAAGTGCACCACTTACACCTCACTAGAAAAGCATGTCTACCCATGGAGAGTCTTCAGAGACTCCCCTTGTGGTTATTGACCCTCCACAGGTCAGCTCAAGATATGCAGCTCTCAATTTCCAGGAGTTGAGACACTTGTGTACCTCCAGGAAATTGAAACAGGGGTCTAACCCCACCACTCCCTTTCTGTTAGGTCTCTTAGAGACTTATGATACTAGGAAAGCATCTCAGGGAGATGGGAATATGCCAGCCTTAGAAGGGCACCTTGGTGATCCAGACCTCCACAACACTGTAAATGCAGTTGAGGAGGAGGACCCTGAGGAACTCTCTGGGGATGAGGTAGACAAAGGTCTTGAGGTAGTCAGAAGGCTAACTAGGGCCAACATAGACTTGCTTGGGCTAGGATCTGGGGGACCCCCAGTCCTGACCCTAAGTAGGCCTAACCTTGGAGTTAGGAGAGATAGATCTCTCTCTAGGGACTCCAATAGATCTCTGCACTCTAATGCCTCTTCTCAGAGGAGAAGGAACTCTCCCCAGAGGAGATTGACTTCCCCTCAGAGAATGGAGCATGAAGCTAGGATGAGGCAGGCTACTCTGATGATTGAAAGGGAAGAACTTGCCCTGGCCAAAGAGAAGCTTGCCTTTGCAAGAGAGCAGCAGATGAGTGGGTTAGCTCCCACTGGTGGCAGCAATCTCCCAAGAGATAGAGAGAAGGGTTTAGACACTAAACACCTGACAAAAATAGTGCCCCCCTTTAAGCAAGGGGATGACATCCAGAAATGGATGGCTGCTTTGGAGAGGGCCTGCACTGTGCAGGGCATTCCCCAAAGTCAGTGGGCAGCTATACTGTGGCTCTCCTTTGATGGTAAAGGTAGAGACAAGCTCCTCACTACAAGAGTGGAGGATGCTAATGATTACCAGGTCCTGAAAAATACACTGGTTGATGGGTTTGGTTTAACCACTGAGCAGTACAGGTTGCTGTTCAGAGACACCCAGAAAACTCAGTCTCAGGACTGGTCTGACTTTGTGGATAGTGCCACTAAGGCTTTGGAGGGCTGGTTGCTGGGTAGCAAGGTTACTGATTACACAGGATTGTATAATCTGATGATGAGAGAACAAATTTTAAATAATTGTCAGAACCAGTTGTTGCACCAGCACCTTGTTGATTCAGATCTGACCTCTCCCCAAGAATTGGGAAAGAAGACAGACAAATGGGTCAGAACAAGGATCAAGCAGAACCAGAACCAGAACCAGGGTGGTCAGAAGAAAGCAGACCAGAAGGGTAATACTAAGAGTGAACAAAATGACCAGAAGTCTTCAACAGGTCCCCAACAAACCAAAGAGGGTGGGGGTCAGGCTTCACAGCAGAAAAAGAAGACTCAAGAAGGCCAGTCAAAAAGGTGGTGCCAGTACTGTAAAAGTAAGTCTCACTGGTTTAGTGAGTGCACCAAAAGAGGAGGGCAAACCTCTACCACTACAGCCCCTAAGGCAACTGCACCCCCTAGTACAGTCAGTAGTGGTAGTGCACCTCCCAAGGGATTAGTTGGGTTAACCTTGGGAACTGAGGAGTCTGACAACTTAGTTGGCACACTCACTCAGGCTGTCCTTGTCTGTACAGGGGATATGGATATGTCCCCTGATGTAAGTCCCAATACTTTGGGCAAATACAGGCAGACACCTTTAATAAATGGCAAAATGACTCAGGCCTATAGGGACACTTGTGCCAGTGTCACCATGGTGACACCTAACTTTGTGGACCCTGGACAGATCATGCCAGGTACAGATTTCCTGGTGACCAATGCCAGCAACGTCACTACCAGTCATAGTATGGCGATTGTTGCTTTCTCCTGGGGAGGGGTAAGTGGTCAAAAGAAAGTTGTAGTCAGTTCAGACCTCCCAGTTGATTGTTTGTTGGGCAATGATTTGGAGTCATCACTATGGTCAGAAGTGGAGCAGAGGACTCACATGGAAATGTTGGGCTTGCCAGCACATGTGCTTGCTGTGACTAGGTCACAGGCCAGAAGATGCCCCACTGAACAGGTGCTGGATCCTGGAAGAATGGACCAGACACCTTCCAAGAAGAAGAGCCGTAAGGGTAAGGCTTTGCCTTCCCCCTTGCCCCAGGTTGAGGATCAAGTCTCTGAGGAGGCTGATCTGAGAGAACTGAGGGAAACTGAGCCTAAAGAACTTGAACTTGATCAAGTTGAGTTTCTGGGCTCAGGGGGACCCTCCAGAGAAGACCTGGGGAAGGCACAGTTAGACTGCCCTTCCCTTGAACCCCTCAGACAGCAGGCTGCTGCTGAGGCTGCAGGGAATACCACAGGTGCCCACAGGGTATACTGGGAAGATGGACTCCTGTACTCAAGAGACCCCAAGCCTGGTGCAACCAGGAGGCTGGTCATCCCCTTGTCTCTGAGAGGTTTCCTTCTCACCTTGGCCCATGAGATTCCCCTTGCAGGTCACTTAGGTCAGACAAAGACTTGGGACAGGCTTGTCTCACACTTTCACTGGCCCCACATGAATGAGAATACCAAGGAGTTTTGTCGCTCCTGTGCCACTTGCCAAGCTAGTGGTAAGTCAGGTGGCACAACAAAGGCCCCCCTCATACCACTACCTGTGGTGGGGGTCCCCTTTGAAAGAGTGGGGATTGACATTGTTGGTCCAATGGAACCCCAGACAGCATCAGGGCACAAGTTTATACTGGTGGTGGTGGACCATGCCACCAGGTATCCTGAAGCTATGCCACTTAGGACCACTACAGCACCGGTAGTGGCAAGGGCCCTAGTTGGAGTGTTCTCCAGAGTGGGCTTCCCTAAGGAGGTTGTTTCTGACAGAGGTGCAAACTTCATGTCAGGATATCTGACTGCAATGTGGAAGGAATGTGGTGTTAACTACAAGTTCACCACACCCTATCACCCACAGTGCAATGGGCTTGTTGAGAGATTCAACAGGACCCTTAAAGGGATGATTCATGGACTACCTGAACCTCTTAGGAGAAGATGGGATGTCCTGATACCCTGCCTCTTGTTTGCTTACAGAGAGGTCCCACAGAAGGGGGTTGGCTACAGCTCTTTTGAACTTCTGTATGGGCATCCTGTAAGAGGACCCCTGTGTTTGGTGAAGGAAGGATGGGAGAGACCTCTCAAAAAGCCTGCAACCAACATAGTGGACTATGTACTTGGTCTCCGCTCCAGGATGGCCGAATACATGGAGAAGGCATCCAAAAACCTAGAGGCCAGCCAAGAACTCCAAAAAGCTTGGCATGACCAGAAGGCTGTCCTGACTGTATACCAGCCTGGGCAGAAGGTGTGGGTACTGGAGCCAGTGGCACCAGCAGCCCTCAAAGACAAATGGTCTGGGCCCCACACCATCATTGAGCAAAAGGGAGAGGTCACCTACCTGGTGGACCTTGGAACCCCCAGGAGCCCCCTCAGGGTGCTCCATGTGAACAGGCTCAAGGCATATGTCGACAGGAAGGACATGAGCTTGCTCATGGCCACAGATGGGGGACAGGAGGAAGAGAGTGACCCTCTCCCAGACCTGCTCACTCAGAATCCTGATGATGGATCAGTAGATGGTGTTGTCTTTTGTGGCAGCCTCTCTGAACATCAGCAACAGGATTGCAGGCAAGTTCTGCAATCCTTCAGACATGTTCTCTCTGACACCCAGCCAAACTGATTGGTGTACCCATGAGGTTGACACTGGAGACAGTCTGCCTGTCAAGAGTAAAATCTACAGACAGCCTGATCATGTCAGAGACTGCATCAAAACAGAAGTGCAGAAAATGTTGGAGTTGGGAGTCATTGAGCCCTCAGATAGCCCTTGGGCTAGCCCAGTAGTTCTAGTGCCAAAGCCTCACACCCAGGGTGGTAAGAGAGAGATGAGGTTTTGCGTAGACTACAGAGGCCTCAGTGCAGTCACTAAGACTGATGCCCACCCAATACCAAGGGCAGATGAACTTATAGATAGATTGGCTTCTGCCAACTACTTAAGCACATTTGACCTGACAGCTGGGTATTGGCAAATCAGGTTAGCTGAGGAAGCCAGGCCCAAGACAGCATTCTCTACCCCTGGTGGTCATTATCAGTTTGTGGTAATGCCCTTTGGGTTAAAGAATGCCCCTGCCACCTTCCAAAGGTTGGTGAATCAAGTCCTCACTGGGCTGGATGACTTCTGTGCAGCATATCTTGACGATATTGCTGTCTTTAGCTCCACCTGGGAGGATCACCTGGTCCACCTGAGGAAAGTGTTAGAGGCCCTGCAAAAGGCAGGCCTCACTATCAAGGCCACTAAGTGCCAGATAGGGCAGACACAGGTTGTATACCTGGGCCACCTTGTAGGTGGAGACCAGGTTCAGCCACTGGAGAGTAAGATACAGGCCATCAAGGACTGGGCTCCTCCAATCACCCAGACTCAGGTTCGAGCTTTCTTGGGCCTGACTGGGTACTATAGGAAGTTTGTCAGAAATTATGGGTCCATAGTGACCCCTCTTAATGACCTGACAAGCAAGAAGATGCCAAAGAAAGTTCAGTGGACAGCAAGCTGTCAGAAAGCATTCAATGACCTAAAACAGGCCATGTGCACAGCACCTATCCTTAAGAGTCCAGATTACTCCAAGCCATTCATTGTCCAAACAGATGCTTCTGAGTTGGGTGTGGGAGCTGTTCTGTCTCAGCTGAATTTTGATGGTAATGACCAGCCTATTGCTTTCATTAGCAGGAGGCTGACCCCCAGAGAGAAAAATTGGTGAGCTATTGAGAGGGAGGCCTTTGCTGTGGTTTGGGCCCTGAAGAAGCTGAGGGCCTACTTGTTTGGTACTCACTTCACCATTCAGACCGACCATAAGCCCCTCTTGTGGCTAAATCAGATGAAGGGTGAAAACCCCAAACTGCTTAGGTGGTCCATTTCCCTACAGGGGATGGATTTTACAGTGGAGCATAGACCTGGTACTGATCACAGCAATGCTGATGGGCTCTCCAGGTATTTCCACTTAGAGCAAGAAGACTCACCTGGTCAAGGTTAGTTTATTGTCCCAAAGTTGGGGGGGGGTCATGTAGGAGAGTAGGGTCTGCAATCCTATGATCACCCAGATTTTTGCTTTTTGCTTCACTGGTTTACGACTTTCCCTGGCTGTGGGCCTGCTAATCAGACCCACAGCCTAGCTGTTCTCTCTAATCCAAATTGTACCCAGGTACTGAATTGGCACTGGGCCCTCTCAAGTCCCTGTAACCAGGGCTGATGTGCACCCAGGAGTCTCCCAGGGGCTGCAGCATGTATTATGCCACCCCTGGGCTGACTAACTAAATCAGACACAACTGGCTGCTTGACAGCTGGGGCAGAGTGGTGTACTCACCCTCTGCTGTAGATATAGTATTCCTATATCTAAACCTAAATGGACACACAGATATCCTATCAGTCACTCCTATGGCAGGCCTTAACAATCCTGAAGGCAGAGTGCTTGGAATCGTGTGAGATGGTGCTCTGGCATGAGCTGAGCCTGTCTACGGCTTTCGGGATCCATCCCTTAGCCGTTTCCATGATATCGCATACCATATACTCTTAAGTGCATTATAATCCTCGCGGTTATATGCCAACTCTGGTATCGCTTTATCAAAACATGTTGAGTAAGGTGTCATACGAATTGGAATACTAACCCCTCGCCAATTCTGGCGACGGGGTTTGCATTCCACCCTTCTAGAGGGACACGACATGTATGTAACCTGTAACCCCGGTTAAAGTCAGACATAGCCTTAGCTCCACAAAATGGATGCTGCCACCGAGACACAAGTCTGCCCTCCTGCTGCTGGGAGTCCTCCCAGAGCAGGAGGCAAGGACAAAGGGTTTCCTGCCAGGGGCGGTGCCAGCACCGTCCCAGACAGGATTTTGTGTATCCTAGGTAGGCAGGGCTTCAGAGGAAGGTGACTGCAAGTGGCACCCCGGTGCTCACTGTGCATAGGCCGGCTGAAACCAGTTCCAGGGGCACTCCAGCCCCTGGCCTGGGGAAAGCCCGCCAAAGGAGAGGGGTGTAACCACCCCCCTCCTAGTCCCACCCATAGGGCAGGACTTAGTCGCGTGCCAGCCCCTTTTTGCAGGATAAAGGTAGGAACTGGCCCCCTTCCAAATCAGATCATCTTTGAATCCTGAAACTACTTTCCACGAAAGGAACTCAAGACTTCTTCCCAAGATTCTCCCTTGTGACTAAGGAGTAGTCACCCTGCAGCAGCAGGCACCAACCAAGCATCGCGGTTTGTTGCCAGTCTCTCCTTCGGATCAAGACTGTTCCAGCACGACGAGAACCGGCTTCCCTGGCACCTCTGACCTCAACCTACATCATCAGCCCAGCTGTGATCCGTGGGTGTGACGAGACCTCGAGGGACCGGCCATCTTCAGAACTGCACGACGCTTGTCCAGCACGACGCCTGAGTGACCCTCGACTGAGTGCCTTGGGGTAAGAGAAGCCCCGACCCTGAGCAGCTCCAGCACCGAAGTCCAGCCCCCCTGCATCCACGAGATCGGCGTGGGGCCCTTCTGCTTTTTGCTGCTCACCGCGTTGTCCAGGTCACTTGCCCGTTGGCTAGTGGCCCCCTCACGACGCTCCACGACAACTAACACTGCTGGTCTGGTTGCTCCAGGCTAGCCCGTGCTCCCCTCCAAAAGAGGAGCACCCTGGACCCTCCTGGTCCACTCAAGACGCCATTTTAGGTCCACCGCGTGGGCCTTGCATTTGCCAAGACTTGTTGCCCAATCCTGGGTCCAGCGACGTCGACAGCAAGAACCTTCGTGGGACAGCTCGCACCTCCATCCTGGTCGCCGACAACGCCTCCTGGTCCGAGAGACTGCAGAGCCCAGCAGCGCCCACTCACCTGACTGCGGTGACTTCGCCCGGTGCCATCCTGGTGCCCACTTAATCACTGGCTAGTGATTCAGAACTTGGTCCCCTCCGCTTTCAGGTCTTCTTCTTCCCTGATCCAGGCTTGGATCTCTTCGAACTTTTCTTCACTGGCCGCCTGCCAGCAACTTCTTCTTCAGGCTCCTGGTCCGTCAACGTGGGTTTCCGATGCAACTTGAACCCTATGCAGCCGCAGCCCCTGGGCTAGGTAAATCCAGCACTCCGGTGCCCCAGCATAGTCCAACACTCCAAGTGTTCGGATCCACTCCCGTTTTCGTCCCAACTAGTCGGGTTCGCCCGAGAACAGTAACTTTGCAACTGCTAGCCTCCATAGACTTTTTCCCGCCTTACGCGTGAGAGTTCCCACTCTGCACACGACGTCCACAGGCCTCCTGCATCTAATCCCAGTGTTTAGAATTGTAGGCCTAGCGATTCCTGAGTCTAGAAAAGTATTACTTACCTGATAGCAAGTTCGCATTCCACTTACTGTGTATATGGTTTTTCGTGCCCCTAGGGCATTTGTGTAAATTGTGCGACTTAAAGTATTTTCGTAAGAGTTTTGTTGTGTGCTTAGCTCCCTGACTCATAAAGAGTTCAGGGTAGACTTGTTATAAATAAATATACGTTTATTTTTTATAACAACTTGTGTGGTGTCCTATCACTTGGTGTTCAAGGGGTAATGTGATGGTAAAACAGCTGGCTTAACACGCCCTCTAGAGTCTTAGCCTTAGACTGCTCGTATCCATGCTACTAGGATAGCTGGTCTATAAGGTTGACTTACAACCAATCATCAATGAGGGTTGTTTGGACTGATACATAGTGATCACTAGAATAGTGAGCACTGCATATCAGGCCAACTTCTCACAGTCCCGATCCCATAGGAGGTCGAGGGACAGGTCGCGGGCTTGGAGCCATCACAGCTCCGGGAGTAGGCCGCACTCCTCCGGGTCGAAGTCGTCGTCAGGTAAGAGGCACAAGAAGTCCAAGCGGCGTCATCGCTCCTCGGACTCCCCCCGACGCTCGCGCGATGCGGCCGGGGGTTCGGGTGACACCGCCCACGCGGCTCCGTCGGAGTCGCGGGCGCCGCGTCCAGCCCCATACCCTACGGTCCCTGGGCTCAACGCGTCGCCGGAGGAGGTCGAGCGCTTCCTCATGGCCATGAGGAAACTCTCTCCTCCGACGGGCTCTGCGGCGCCTCCGGGCCCAGCGGACCCGTCTGGGAGCCCTAGCGGGTCGGCGGCTCCGGCCCCGACGCCGTCGGGTGCTTCGGCCCCGACGCCGCCGATGCCTTCGGGCCCGGCGCCGCAGGTCCCTGTTATCCTGACGCCGCCGGCACCTTCGGGCCCGGCGCCGAGGGGTCCAGTTGTTCCGACGCCGCCGGCGCCTTCGGGCCAGGCGCCGCAGGACGCCGCTGGTCCTCCTTCGGGATCTGGTTCGTCGCCGGTGGATCGGACGACCTCCCTGGCGTCGGACCCTCAGGTGTCGCCTCCGGTGCCGTCCTCGGGCGGCGCCGACCCCGGTCCTCCTTCCGTTCCTGTTCCGGCGTCGGGACGGCCCCGTTGGGCGCCGCTCCAGACGCCGTTGGGTGATTTTCACTTTTATGAATAGGCCCCATTGGTTGAGGACCCTGAATTTCAGGAGATGGGTGAAGGAGAGGACTGGGAGGGGTCTGAGGACCCTCTGACCAGAGAGTGTCAGTCTCGTGAGGACTGGACAGAAGACCTTGGGGAGGCCAGTGGCCTGGACACCTCTCCAGACACTGGGTTTGTCTCCCCTCCTACCGTGGCTTCGGAGGAGGGGGCAACATATGGTGTGGTGCTGATGAGGGCTGCCAAGGCCTTGAACCTTGAGCTCCCCGTCGCGGCCGTGAGGACTAACCTCCTCACTGAGGTCCTTAAACCGCAGTCAAGCTCGGCCGAGCCTCTGCTGCCTTTTAATGAGGCCTTGACCGACGTTCTGCTGGGCCCTTGGTCCAAGCCCGCTACGGGTTCGCCCGTAGGTAGGAACGTGGCCAGACGCCACCGCCCGGCCCCGGGCGACCCATGTTTTCTGTCCTCCCACCCTACCCCCGAGAGCCTGGTCATCCAGGCCTCCAATTCCCAGACCGCATTCCCGTCCGCGCCCCCGGGAATCCAAGAGGTATGACCAGTATGGGAAGAAGATCTTCTCCTCTATTAGCCTCGGCCTGCGGTCTTCTAACACCGCCTGCCTCTTGGGACGTTACACCCACTCTGTGTGGGATAAGGTCGCGGAAGTGCTGCCAGAGTGTCCGTTGGAGGTACGGGCCAAACTCGGCCAAGCCCTTGTGGAGGGCCGGGATGCAGCCAAATATTCCATCCGGTGTGGGCTGGATACCACTGACTCGCTGGGTAGAGCGATGGCAACGACGGTGGTCAGACGCCACGCCTGGCTGAGGTCCGCCAACTTCTCGGCAGATGTCCAGAGCACGCTTATGAACATGCCGTTCGATGGCCGTCGCCTCTTTGGCGACAAGGCACACCATGCGCTTGAGCGTTTTAAGGACTCCAGGGCTACGGCCAAGTCCTTAGGCCTCTCGGGCCAGCGCCAGCAATCGGCTGCCTATCACTCCTTTCGTGGCCACGGAAGGGGTGCGCCCACACGTGACGCCAGCCACGCACCGCAGGGCAATACCCAACGCGGTGGCGGCCGAGGGTACCGCCGTCCTGGTGGTCGGGGGCAGCGGCGAGGTCAGTCCACACCTTCCCCTGCAGCATCCGCCTCTAAACCCTCCTAGTCCGTGCTTTCAGGCCCATGTGACGCCAGTGGGAGGCAGGGTTCGCCATCACCACCTTCACTGGCGCACTGTCACGTCGGACAGGTGGGTGCTGCAAATCGTCCGAAGGGGCTACTCCCTCCCCTTCGAGGTGACTCCTCCAGCCATGCCACCGCAGAACCACCGTGTATCGGGGGATCACTTGCAACTTCTGCAGGAGGAAGTTACGGCCCTCTTGGCCAAGGGGGCCATCGAGCGCGTTCCTGGGCCAGAAGTAGGGTGTGGTTGCTACTCCCTCTACTTTCTGGTACCCAAGAAGGGCAAAGGGGGCCTACGCCCTATCTTGGACCTACGGAACGTCAACGGCTTCCTCCGGAAGGAGAAGTTCAAGATGCTGACACTGGCTCAGGTCCTGGCTGCCCTGGACCCAGGAGACTGGATGGTAGCGTTGGACTTGCAGGACACTTATTTTCATATCCCTGTCCTGCCTGCCCACCGGCGCTACCTGCGGTTCATGGTGGGCCACGAGCACTTTCAGTTTACCGTGCTCCCCTTCGGCCTTACCAGCGCCCCACGGGTGTTCACGAAGGTGATGGCGGTGGTCGCAGCTCATCTGCGCAGGTTAGGGGTTTCAGTCTTCCCCTACCTCGACGACTGGTTGTTGAAGGCGGGCTCGCCCCAGACAGTCGTCAGCCACCTCCAGACGACGGCAGACCTCCTGCACCAGCTGGGGTTCTCCATCAATGTGCCGAAGTCACACCTGTGTCCCTCTCAGAAGCTCCTCTTCATCGGAGCGGTTCTGGACTCGGCGAGGTTTTGGGTTTATCCGCCCGAACAGCGGGTCCGGGATATTCAGGCTCTGATTCCCATCTTTCAGCCGTTATCCCGGGTTTCGGTCAGGTTGACGCTGCGGCTTCTGGGGCTGATGGCCTCCTGCATCCTACTGGTGCATCACGCCAGGTGGCGGATGCGGGCTCTGCAGTGGGACCTGAAGTTTCAGTGGGCCCAGCATCAGGGCAACCTATCCGACCACGTCCTGATCTCGGAGGGCACTGCGAGACAGCTGCAGTGGTGGCTTACGGACCGCGATTGGGTCAGCGGCAGATCCCACTCCCTTCCTCAACCGGAGCACGTAGTTGTGACGGACGCGTCCCTCCAGGGCTGGGGAGGCCACATGGGAGAGGCGGAGATCAGAGGCCTCTGGTCTCCGGCGGAGACCCGGCTCCACATCAACCTGTTGGAGCTCAGGGCGATTCGTCTAGCGCTGAAGGCATTCCTTCCCTCTGTCCGGGGGAGTGTAGTGCAGGTGTTCACGGACAACACCACCGCCATGTGTTACTGCAACAAACAAGGCGGGGTGGGGTCGTGGATCCTTTGTCAAGAGGCTCTTCGCCTTTGGCTATGGCTGGAACGCCAGGGCGTGACCCTGGTGGCTCAACACCTGGCAGGTTCTCTGAACGCCAGGGCGGACGAGCTCAGCCGTCGGTGCATGATGGATCACGAATGGCGTCTGAAATCGGACGTGGCGCAAGGCCTCTTTCAGCGATGGGGAGAGCCTTGGTTAGATATATTCGCCACCGAAGAGAACGCGCAATGTCATTAGTTCTGTGCGTTGGAATTTCCAAGGCGGCACTCGCTCGGAGACGCTTTTCGTCGCGAGTGGAGTTGCGGTCTGTTGTACGCCTTTCCACCTATACCTCTTCTGCTGAAGAAGATCAAGCGCGACCGGGCCCAAGTCATCCTTGTGGCTCCGGACTGGGCACGAAGGTACTGGTATCCAGAGCTACTCAGTATGTCAGTCGATCCCCCGGTTCGTCTGCCTCTTCAGGAGAACCTTCTGTCGCAGCAGCAGGGGACGGTCCTCCACCCGAACCTGTCCAGTCTCCACCTCCATGCTTGGAGATTGAGCGGCGACAGTTGAGGCCATTTGACTTACCTCCTGAAGTCTGTAACATCATTCTGGCAGCCAGGCGTCCCTCCACAAAGTCGGTATACGCCTGCAGGTGGAACAGATTTGTGGCATGGTGCACAGCAAAGGCTGTGGATCCCCTTTCTGCCCCTCTTTCTGAGGTTCTTCTCTTCCTTCTTTCTCTTGCCCAGCAGGGCTCTGCTCTGGGCACTATCAAGGGCTACCTTTCTGCCCTTTCAGCCTTTCTCAGGCTACCTGATCAGCCTTCTTTGTTCAAGTCCCCTATTGTTAACAGATTTCTTAAGGGCAGCACTCACACGTTTCCTCCTGTTCCGTTTGTGATGCCTCAGTGGGACTTGAACCTGGTTTTAACATTCCTGATGTGCGCTCCCTTTGAGCCACTTCACAACTGTCCTCTTCGCCTTCTGACTTTGAAGACTGCTTTCCTGGTTGCCATCACCTCTGCCAGGAGAGTGAGTGAGCTCCAGGCTCTTTCTTGTACTCCACCTTTCCTTTCTGTCCATCCGGACAAAGTGGTGCTTCGTACCAAACCTTCTTTCCTGCCCAAGGTTGTCACGGCCTTTCACATCGGGCAGTCTATCACCTTGCCAACCTTCTTCCCGCCACCGCATCCCTCTAAAGAGGAAGAGCGGCTCCACCGTCTGGACCCAAAACGTGTGCTCTCCTTCTATTTGGATCGCACACGCCAGTTCCGGGTGGATGACCAACTCTTTGTTGGTTACGTGGGCGCTAAGAAGGGGAAAGCGGTGCACAAGAGGACCATCTCCCGGTGGATCATCCTGTGTATCCAGGCTTGCTACTCCTTGGCTAGGAAGGAGCCCCCGGTTGGACTGCGGGCTCATTCTACCCGAGCGACGGCGACCACCACTGCCCTGGGCAGAGGTGTGCCCTTACAAGACATCTGTCAGGCAGCTACGTGGGCATCGCTGCACACGTTTGCGAGACATTACTGCCTGGACAGTCAAGTCCGGAGGGATGGCTTCTTTGGCCGTTCCGTCCTCCAGGACTTTTTGGTGTGATTATTGGTTCGCAGACCCACCACCGGGGTTGGTATTGCTGGGGTATCTATTCTAAGGTAAGGAATCTAATACTAACGTGTCTCTTTCAGATGCACAATTTACTACTTGTTAAACGATATATCTGTAAGAGACATTAGTTAGTATTAGATTCCTTACCGACCCACCCATCCTCCCCGTTCTGCGAACCAATATCTAGGGTTAGGGTTGTCCCCTTCAGGGCCCTAGTTTCAATGGCACCAGTGTTGGTTTTCAACATGGCTCTGCGTTTCTGGCGCGGAAAAGCTATGTCTAAGAACTGACGTCAGCACGCGGAGGCGGCGTCTAAGTACTCCGACGACGTCATCACGGCGCCCACGACGCCGACGACGGACGTGGAGCCGCAGACGACGCCTACCGACGCGCAAGGGTACTGCTACGCAAAAATTTCCGGATCCAGTCTGACGCCTGGGGATATTCTAAGGTAAGGAATCTAATACTAACTAATGGCTCTTACAGATATATCGTTACACAAGTAGTAGCTTGTGCGTTACTGATTGTAAGGAAAGCTTCCTCTATGTGGACCTCTGCTTGGTGGCCTGAATCCCTGGGAGAAACCCCACCCCTGAAAGAGTAACCAAAAATCTAGGGGTCTGGTTCGAATCAGAACTCTCCTTCGATAATCAAGCTAGGAGAGTTTTGGGTAAATGTTTTGGAGTCCTCAAAGTCCTATGGAAACTTATTGATCTCCTCCCCATAGCAGCCAGGAAAACTATTGTGCATGCTCGAGTCACGTCACAACTAAATTATGGCAATGTTCTGTATCTGGGAGCTGTGAGAAGTTAGCCTGGCATATGATGTCCACTAGTTCTAGTGGGCACTTTGCACCAGTCTAATCGACCTTTATTGATGGTGGTTGTAAAGTCAACCTTATAGAAAGCTATCCTAGGGGTAGCATGAACCAGCAGTCTTCAGGCTAAGACTTCAGTAGGCGAGTTAAGCAAGTTGTTTTACCATATATAATCCCTTGAATACCAAATGAAAGGACACCACACAAGGTATATATCAAATATATATGTATTTAATCTAAACACAACCCCTCTGCACTCTTTATGAGGTCAGAGGTAAAAATACAATACAAGTCACTCAGTTAATATACGATAAGTTGCACAGTATACGTTATGCCCTAGGGGCCTCACAAACCATATACTAAGAAAGTGGTATAAGTACCACGTGAGAGTTAGAAAGCAGACCTGGGGCCTGTGGAATCGCTGGGGCTACACTAAACAACCAAAGGTTAGGAAGTAGGAGGCCCACTGGAGACCCGTGCAGTGTCTAAACACAGACGCGGGTTACCATTGACTTTCTATGGGAAACGAAGAAGTTACAAATATACAATTTAAGGACACTTCCGGATGGACTAGGATGGAACCCTTTTAAACTAGGACACTTCGAGAGTCAAGACCCACGGGAGCACCGGAGTACTCGTATTACCTCACCCAGGGAAGCCGAGTGCATAGGTGTCTTTTCATGTCGGGTTTCGTCGTCGTTTTGTATGGAGAGCTGGAAAGAAGTGCTGCAGGCGACCAGAGGAAAAACGTCCGGGTGAATCCAAGGGTGGATCAGAGATGTGAAGAACCTGAAAGCAGAGGGGACAGAGTCTGGGTCACTAGCCAGTGACCAGGAAGGAACCAGGCGATGTCGGGTGCTTGAAGGTGAAGAAAGTGAGTTTGTCTCTTCAGCCACGAGGTCCAGGTGGCATCGACGATGACCAGGCACTGGATTTGAGCTGTCCCACGATGGATCTAGATGACTGCAGTGTCGGTGTCCGGAATGGACCCAACAAGCCTTGGCAACCGCAACCCACGCAGGATGTCGAGATTGGCTCTGTTGCGGACCAGCAAGGTCTGTGGCGCGTCTCCTTTTCAGGGAAGCTGGAGCAAGTCTGGAGCAACCAGGAAAGCAAAGTAAATTTAAGATCGTGTCTTCAGGGGGCTCACTAGCCAACGAGCAAGGAACCAGGAAGACGCATCAAGCTCAAATGCAAAGGCGGGGCCCACGAGACACTCGCGGAGTGTGGGGGCCTGGGCTTCGGTGCAAATGGTGCTCGAGGCTGGGGCTTCTTGTACCCCAATGCACAACTTATTGAGGCTTCAGGAAAGGAGTGCAGGTAGCAAAATGCAGGATGTCCAAGATGTCCGGTCCCACGTCTCTCGTGTCCGCCACGGGTCTCAGCTGTGCTGTGGATGTGGATCGGGGTCAGAGAAGTCTGGAAGTCCAGTTCTTGAGTCGCAGAGTCTTCGGGTTCCGACGGGAGCCTTGAAACTGCAGACCTGCGAAGTTGCTGTTGGTGCCTATTTGCACAGGATGGTCACTCCTTGACCACAAGGGAGATGTCTTCCATCTTCCAGTCAGAATGGAATGTCGAGGTCCAAGATATGTCTTTCAAAGATTCGTCCAGGATAATCTAAAGTCCCAGGGACACAGCTCCTATACTTATACTAAGGATGGGGGCTGGATTACCTGACTAGGTCCCTCCTATGGGTGAACCTGATAAGGGGGTGGTTATACCCCTTTCCCTTTGTCCAGTTTCGTGCCAGAGCTGGGGCTGGCGTGCCCCAGCAACTGGTTTGAACCGGGCTATGCATGGAGCACCTTGTGTGCCCCAGGCAGTGTCTTGATGCATTCACTGAATGCAGCCCTCCCTGCCCCAATACACAAAACCCCTGTCTGGGGAGAGGACAGGAAACCTATTGTCCAGGCTGCCCTTGCTGGAGTTTCCCCCAGCAACAGGAGGCCAGACTCGTGTCTGTGGCAGCAGAATCCATTTTGTGATGCTGAGGCTCTGTTTAACTTTAATCGGGTAAAGCAGTAACTTACATGTCTTTTCCGTCTAGAAGGGTAGAATGCTACCCCCGCCGCCAGAATTGGCGGGGGGTGGTAGTATGCCAAAGTGTTTGACACCTTACACGACATGTTTTGATAAAGCCAAACCAAAGTTAGCATTAACCGCGAGGATTATAATGCACTTAAGAGTATATGGTATGGCTATATCATAGAACAGCTATAAGGAGATGGTTCCGAAAGCTGCAGATGGGCTCAGCTCATGCTAGGGCACCCTCTCACATAAAACCAAGCACTCTGCATCCAGGATTGTCGAGGCCTACCATAGGAATGGCTTATAGGTGTATATGTGTCTATATATAAAGGTAGATATAGGTACACTATATCTAAGTAAGGGGTGATTACACCACCTTACCCAGGCTGTGTGAACAGACCTGTGGTGTCAGTTTGGAAGGCAAACCAGGGGTGGCACAATACATGCTGCAGCCCCTGGTAGGCCTAGGGTGCACCTATACCCTGGGTGCCTATGGTACACTATACAGGGGCTCACAAGGGTGACTCAGTAACCAATCTGGTATGTACCTAAAGTACATGGTATCAATTTAGAGACAGAACAGCTGGGCTGTGGGTCTGATTAGCAGGCCCATAGCCACATTAAAGTCGAAAAACCAGAGAATCACAGCAAAAAGTGGGGATGACCATAGGAAGCAGACCCTACTCTCCTACAGGAGCAGCCAAGGGAAGTCTTACCAAACTCCCAACGCATTCAGAATGCAGCAGCATATTGGGTTCTTGGTCTCCCTAGAGATCCAATGCTCTAAAGCGCTGAACACTCTCCATTGGCTGCCTGCTGAGAAGGAAATTACTTACGAAGCTATGTGCTATTGACATAAAATCTGGCAGTTTAGGAGCCCTAGCTACCTTCGACCTTTGATCACCCTCTACAATCCCTTTTGCACCCTCAGATCGATTGGCACCCTTCAGGCTAAGGTTCCCAAAATTTGCAAAGTGAGAATGGATGCTCGCTCATTCAGCTATCTGGCAGCATAAATCTGGAACTTCCTGCCCTTTAATGTTGCAATCTGATTCGGGGGAACACTCCTTTCGCAAACAATTGAAAACCTGGCTATTTGCCTCATAACTTTGGTGCCTAACTTGTAACTTCATTCTACAAGCTTGCTCTTGTTCTCTCTTTCCTATGTCTGATCTTAGCGTGGGGACACACCGTTGGTGTTACTAGGCGCTTTACAAATGGCATTTGATTTGATTTGATATAGTATCTTAAGTGATTCTATTCCTTCCATTGGAAAAGGTTATTTAATATTTTGCCCTTTTCTAGATTGTCATAACGTTGTGCGTTATTACTAAACATTGTTTCTTTGTTCTTGAAAAACATTTCCATCTAATGCTGTGCCATTTTTTTTCTGCGAAGAATTAATATAGGTCAATGCTTGAGGGGGAGAGGCATGGTCCTTGAGGTCTCTACCCTTTGTAGAAGACTTTTATTCCTGAGTTCACGATGGTTGCTCTCTTAGGGTCAATTCCTTTTTTTATGCATCTGTCTATATTTACTGGTAGGCAGCTCTTTTCCTTATTTCCTATCTCTAAGGGCAGTAAATTAGGTCACACATTGTAACGTGCTCCTAGAGGATTAGAAAAATTAATGTTAGTTTTTCTCAGTGGTTGGATTTTTTTATTTTAGAATCCCTTTTTAAAGTTTTAGATTTTGGTCTTTTAACAGACCGTTGGTAAATGGTCTCTATTCATTAAGCAAGGTCTTCTTCAGACCTTTGTTTTAGTTAAGTTTTCAGGATATCTTTTTAGTCTTGATATCTTATTCGATGTTATGCTACCATTGTTTAATTGTGGTCTTCAAGGCAACTTGCATTACCCTTATGGGTTGAATGGCGTTGTTTTTCTATGTATATGATTCTGCTATAGTCACATACTGTTATGTCACTGTTAGCTGTGGATTATTATATATATTTTTTATTTATTTTTTTTAAATTTTTTTATTAAAAGTAAACAGACGTGCAAAAAAACAATCCAAACTTCACGAGGCAAAAACACAGTAATACATCATCGTGATGCCATGCGGGCAGAACTCCAAAAGTACAGAAATACATTGCTATCAACCAAAACGGGGATAGGGGCGGACAAGGAAACACACAGAATCAACGGCAGTGAGCGAAGGGTGAATGTCAATTAGGGGGTCGAGGACGCATCAATGATGACATCCTGTGGAGGGGTACATATGTTACCACGATAGGCATCAATCAATCAATCAATCAATCACGGCATTTATATAGCGCGCTACTCACCCGGGAGGGTCTCAAGGCGCTGGGGAAGGGGGGTATGTCACTGCTCGAACAGCCAGGTCTTGAGTTGCTTCCTGAAGGAGAGGTGGTCTTGGGTACGCCGAAGGTGAATGGGGAGGGAGTTCCAAGTCTTGGCTGCCAGGTAGGAGAAGGATCTTCCTCCGGCGGTGGCTCTGCGGATGCGTGGTACGGTGGCGAGTGCGTGGCTGGTCGATCGTAGCTGGCGCGCGGGCGAGTGGAAGGTCATGCGGTCGTTGAGGTACTTGGGGCCCAGGTTGTGTAGAGCCTTGTGTGCGTGGGTGAGGAGTCTGAACGTGATTCTCTTGCTGACGGGGAGCCAGTGCAGTTCTTTCAGGTGTCCGGTGATGTGGCTGTGTCGGGGGATGTCCAGGATGAGTCGTGCGGAGGCGTTCTGGATGCGTTGGAGTCTTTTCTGGAGTTTGGCTGTGGTTCCGGCGTAGAGGGCGTTCCCGTAGTCCAGTCGGCTGGTGACGAGTGCCTGGGTGACGGTCTTCCTGGTTTCAGTGGGGATCCATCTGAAGATCTTGCGGAGCATGCGCAGGGTGTTGAAGCACGAGGAAGAAACGGCGTTGACTTGTCTGATCATTGACAGGGAGGAGTCCAGGATGAAGCCCAGGTTGCATGCGTGGTCCGTTGGTTTGGGAGCGGTGCCCAGGGCTGGGGGCCACCAGGAGTCGTCCCAGGCGGAGGGTGATGATCCCAGGATGAGGACTTCCGTCTTGTCTGAGTTCAGTTTAAGGCGGCTGTTCCTCATCCAGTCGGCGACGTCTTTCATCCCTTCGTGTAGGTTGGATCTGGCGGTGGTGGGATCGTTGGTGAGTGAGAGGATCAGCTGGGTGTCGTCGGCGTAGGAGATGATGTTGAGGTTGTGTTGGCGTGCGATGGCTGCGAGGGGGCTCATGTAGACGTTGAAGAGGGTCGGGCTGAGAGAGGATCCTTGTGGTACGCCGCAGATGACTTCGGTGGCCTCGGATCTGAACGGAGGGAGGCGGACTCTCTGGGTTCTTCCGGTGAGGAACGAGATGATCCATTCCAGCGCTTTATCACGGATCCCGATGTTGCTGAGGCGCTTCACTAGGGTTCGGTGGCAGACCGTGTCGAACGCTGCGGAGAGGTCCAGGAGGATGAGGGCCGCTGTTTCCCCGTTGTCGATCAGGGTTCGGATGTCGTCGGTGGCTGCGATCAGGGCGGTCTCGGTGCTGTGGTTGGCCCGAAATCCGGACTGCGAGTGGTCGAGGGATCCGTTCGTCTCGAGGAAGGCGGCAAGTTGTTTGTTGATGGTCTTCTCGATGATTTTGGCCGGGAAAGGAAGGAGCGAGATGGGACGGTAGTTCTTGAGGTCAGTGGGGTCCGCCGTTGGTTTCTTCGGGAGGGCGGTTAGTTCGGCATGCTTCCAGCTCTCCGGGAAGGTGGCGGTGTGGAAGGAGGAGTTGATGGTGTCTTGGAGATGGGGTGCGATGGTGGCGACGGCTTTGTTGAAGACGTGGTGTGGGCACGGGTCGGTTGGTGATCCTGAGTGGATGGAGTTCATCGTGCGGGTGGTGTCTTCGGTGCTGATCGGGGTCCAGTTGCAGAGGGTGGTGGTGGCGGGCGTTGGTTCGGTGGTAGGGTGCGTGGTCTGTGAGTCGAAGCTGTTGTGTATGTCGGCGATCTTGCGGTGGAAGAACGAGGCGAGGGAGTCGCAGAGGTCTTGCGAGGGAGTGATGTCGTTGGTTCCGGCGCTGGGGTTGGAGAACTCTTTCACGATGCTGAAGAGTTCCTTGCTGTCGTGGGCGTTGTTGTCCAGTCGTTCTTTGAGTGCCGTCTTCTTGGTGGCGCGGATCAGTTGATGGTGTTTGCGGGTGGCGTGCTTGAGGGCGGTCCAGTTGTCTGTGGTGTGGTCGAGCCGCCAGGCTTTCTCGAGGGTGCGGCAGTTCTTCTTGGATTCCTTGAGTTCGTCGGTGAACCAGGGGGTTTTCTTGCTGCCGGGTCTGCTGGGGGGGTTCTTTAGTGGTGCAAGGTTGTCGGCGCAGGCGGTCAGCCACTTGGTGAGGTTGCTGGCTGCTACGTTGGGGTCCGTTGTGCTAGTGGGAGTGTTCTGGCTGAGGGAGGCGGTGAGCTGCTCGGCGGTGATCTTGCTCTAGCTGCGGCGGGGGACCCGTTGCGGTTGGTGGTGGGTCGTAGTTCTACTGAAGCTGAAGTGGACGCAGCTGTGATCTGTCCAGTGGAGTCCGGTGGCGTGGCTGAAGGAGACGTGCTTGCTGGATGAGAAGACGGGGTCAAGCGTGTGTCCGGCGTGGTGGGTGGGGGTGTCCACCAGTTGCTTGAGTCCGAGGTTGGCGAGGTGGTCCAGCAGGGCGGTGGTGTTTCTGTCGTTGTTGTTCTCCAGGTGGAAGTTGAGGTCCCCTAGGAGGATGTAGTCGGCGGAGGGAAGGGCGTGCGGGCTGATGAAGTCTGCGATGTCTTCGCTGAACTGCGTGCGTGGTCCCGGTGGTCTGTAGATGAGGGTGCCTCGGAGGGTGGTCTTGGGGTTGGTGTGTATCTGGAAGTGCAGGTGCTCGGCGGCGGAGAAGGTTTTGTCGGAGTTAGTCGAGATGCGGATGGTGTTCTTGTGTACGATGGCGATGCCTCCTCCCGTCTGGTTGACGCGGTCCTTCCGGGTGATCTTGTATCCGTCCGGGATGGCTGTGGCGATGTCGGGCGCTGAGGAGGCGTTCATCCAGGTTTCGGTGAGGAAGGCGACGTCCGGTGTAGTTGCGTCGAGCAGGTCCCAGAGTTCCACGGCGTGCCTGTGGACGGAGCGGGTGTTCAGCAGGATGCACTTCAGGTGGTTGTTGATAGTGTTGGAGTCGACGGGGGTGGTGCAGCTTCGGTGGCAGGTGAAGCGGCAGGCTTTGCAGGCGAAAGGTCCGTTGGTGCGTCTCGGGGTGGCTCGGTAGCAGGCAGGGTTCCGTCCGGCATTGAGTGCGTTGAGAGTGGCGGCGTCATAGGTCTGTCGTGAAGTCTTGCTTTGGCGGTGGGGACCAGGGGTTCTGGCGCTGGGCGCGGGCCAGGCGCGGACGGGCGCAGACGGACTTACCTTTGGCGCGCCTTCGGGGCACAATCGGCGCTCCCGCTGCGCGTCAACGCTGCGCGTGCGCACGGTCGCCATTTATGGCCAAGTGCGAGGGAGGGAGGAGCAGCTGGGAGGTGGGAGCGGGGAGGGCACAGAAGGCAAAGGGGGCGTGTCCTCGTTCACGGCGGCGGGAAGCGAGGAGCGGGGCGGGTGGGCGCAGGGGGCACTGCAGGGAAACAAGGGCACAGAAACACAGGCAAAAGGGGAAAAATGCTTAAACTAGGCAACAAGGATACAGAAAATAAAGAGGAAATACACAAGGATACAGAAATTAAAGAGGAAGTACACGTTCACGCAGGAGGCCACACCGAGCGTCGGCGGGGGGAGTGGTCAGCAGGCAGGCTCAGCGAGGCTGAGGGCAGCGGCAGGCGGGAAGCACACGCTACAGCTGGTGGCCGTGCGGCGCGGGGGTGTCCTAAGGCTAGGTCCACTGGGACCAGATTCTACCCCACATCTTGGGCCGTCCCCGGGAAAGGTACACAGTCTTCTCCCGGAACATGCACCAGTCCATGTTTTCCTTCCACTTGGAAAGGGTGGGCGACCTATGTGAACCCCAGAGCTGGGCAATGTCCCTTTTAGCGACCATGTTTCCAAGGGTCGCCCATACAATCTGAGCTGAGCTGTAGTCATTGGGCTCCCACACATTTAACAAACAACGCCTGGCCTCGGGCAGCAGGGACACACCCGTGACACCTTCCATTACAGCATGCACTCGGGACCAGAACGCAACCATCTCCGGGCATTCCCACAAAATATGGAGAAAGGTACCAGACATACCACAGCCACGCTTGCATAGCCCATCCAGAGAAAAACCCATTCGAACCAGACAAGGCCCAGTGACATATTCGGTGAAGTATTTTAAGCTGAACGAACCGCAAACGAGCAGGAATGGCGACCTCTTTAGGCGAGGACAGGGCAGCCTGCCAGTCCTCATCGTCCAATTCCAGGCCGTCAGCACACCACGAGGCCCTGAGGCGAACCAACAAGTCAGCTCTGTTGTTGATGAGTTTTTTATAAATCAATGAAATAGTGCTGTCGGGCACGTGGCCATCCAAAATGCGGTCCTCCAGAGGGGAAGACTCAGGAATATCATCGCCCGCAGTAAAGACAGACAACAGAGCATGACGGACCTGGGCATACCGAAAGAATTCATTATCACCAAGCTCATACTCCACTCGCAGCGCGTCAAAGGGCTTGACAGTACCCTTCGACCACAAATCGCCCACTCTGCTGATACCAATCATATCCCATTTATCAAATCCCTTCGATCTCCACAGGTAGCCCAAACATTCCGAGTCATACAAGGGGGTGGCCCGAGTGAACCTACCACACCAACCCAGTGCCGCATTCCCATCACGCCATACTCTCACTGCAATCTTAGTGGGACCGGTCAGTGTTTCAGGGAGTCTCCCAGAGTACAAGGCTCTGTTGAAGGTCCCACCTGGCAGAATAAATGTATCCATGGAGAACGCCGGGGCAGGGCCTGGTGCGTAAGTCGCATGATTAATGGCACTCAACTGGGACGCCCAATAGTAACGTCTGATGTCCGGGAGGGCTATACCGCCATCATACCACAGAAGCGTGAGTTTGGAAAGAGCAATACGGGCACGCCCATCCCAGACCAGCTGTCTCTGTAGGCTGTCCACTGCACGAAAGTAGCCCGAGGCGATCTGGTCGAAGGAGTTCTGAAGTGCGTACAAAAAACGAGGAAGAGACATCATTTTGAAAAGCTCCGCTCTACCGAGGGGCGACAGAGGCAACTTATGCCAGCGAGCTACATCAAGCATGAGCCGCTGAAGGGGGGGTAGTAAGTTAAGCTCGTAGCGTCTGGAGGGGTCCAAGGAAACATAAATCCCCAAGTACCTAAAACCGGTCTCCGCCACATGAATTGGAAATTTACGCGGCAGTGGAGGGAGCTCTCCAGCCAAAACGTAGACGCAGGATTTAGCCCAATTAATGACAAGACCGGAATTCTTTCCGAAGGAGGTCAGAACATCAAAAAGTACATTAAGGGATTTTTTAGGGGAGGTGAGATGGAGGAGGATGTCGTCCGCGTACAGGGAAACTCGATCCTCGAAACCAGGAGACCAGCGGATGCCCCGCATAGAAGGCTCCCAACGGAGCCACTCCGCCAAGGGCTCCAAAGCGAAAGCAAAAAGCAAAGGAGACAGCGGACAGCCCTGCTGGGTACCCCGTCCGAGCGTAAAAACGCAAGACACTCTTCGATTAACGACTACCTGGGCCAGGGGAGTCTCATAAAGGAGTTTCACCCAGGCTATGAAGCCCGGCCCAAACCCGAACTTCGAGAGGGCCGCCCAAAGGTAGGGTGACTCAATAGTGTCGAAGGCCATGGTAGCGTCCAGAGAGTCCAAAATGGCAGGTTCAGTAAGCGTCCCAGCTCTCGCGAGAACTCCATGGAGTCTACACAGATTCAGCGCGGTGTTGCGATACGGGATAAAACCGGATTGATCCGGATGGATCAAGTCCACGATCACAGTTATCAAGCGATTTGCCAGCAGTTTGGCCAAAATTTTGGGTTCGGCGTTAAGTAAAGAAATAGGTCTGTACGAGGTACAACGATCCAGTGGCTTACCCTCTTTAGGAATGACAACAATAGTAGCAAGTCGGTGATCCAAGGGGAGGGAGCCAGACTCCAAAGCCTCAAGGAACATGTCCCTGAGATAGGGCGCCATTTTGTCGGGTCGCAGCTTATACAATTCAATGGGCAAACCATTGGGGCCCATTGCCTTACCCGAACGGAGAGAACGAATAGCCACCGCAACTTCATCTACAGTGAGCGGGGCATCCATGAGATCTCTGTCCGCGTCAGAAAGACGAGGCAAAGCAATATCCCGCAGCAACAGCCGGGAGTCCTCCTCATCCCTATCACAAACAGAGGTGTACACCTTCTTAAAGTGGTCCGCAAAACACTGAACGATCCCAACTGGGTCCGTGCAACACTCACCATCAGGCCGCTCAATCACAGGGACCACACGACTGACCCTCTCTTTCTTGTCCAACCACGCAAGCAATTTACCGGCTTTGTCACCCACATCATACAGTCGTCCCTGCTGCTCCCTATACATCACTTTCGCAGCATCGGTTACCAGAGCCTTGTAGTCAGCTTGTTTCAGAGCAAGGGAGTGCAACTTCTCACCAGAGACGCCCAACAGAAGATCATCCTCCAAAACAGCTATCTCAGATTCCAATCGCACAACCTCCACATTAGCAGCCTTCTTAGCAGCAACAATCAAGGATAGGGACTGACCACGTATAACAGTTTTAAATGCTTCCCATAGCAAAACAGCAGAAGAGACAGACCCCACATTTTCATCAAAATAATGTTCAATAGCTTTCACAAGTTCCGTGCGGGTCTTGGGGTTGCGAAAGTACCACGGATTGATAGGAGCAACTCTTCCCTCATCGCCTGCCCCGACCTCATACCGGAGCCACAGTGGGGAGTGATCAGAAATACCCCTAGGGAGTTGACGGATTTCCCTAATGGAGGAGGATTGGACCGCTGGCATTAAGAAATAGTCCAATCTAGAAAGACTGCGGTGTGCCCCAGAATGGAAGGTATACTGCAACTGTGTGGGGTGCAGCAGTCTCCAGGCGTCTACTAGCCCAAAGGTCTCCAGCAAGTCACTCAACCACATTTGTGACCTGGGTAGATCCCTAGGAGGATGGCGATCAGAAGCGCCAGAAACAACCGAATTCAGATCCCCACCCAGAATAAGGAGGCCTTCAGGAAGGTCCAACAGGACTCTACAGAGATCAGCGTAGATTAAAGCTTGCAGACCCGGGGGGACATTGACTGAAAGTATGGATAACGTCCTACCCTCCCATCTACCAGTGAGCACCGCATAGCGCCCCCTGTCATCGAGTTTCACCTCGTCAATTGCAAAGGGGAGAGAGGACCGAATAAGAATACCAGCCCCCCTGGACCCAGAAGTAAACCCAGCGTGTGCCACCAACCGGTAACCACGCCTGTTCATAGCCTGACAGGCATTGCCTATTAAGTGTGTCTCCTGTAGGAGTACAAAATTGGGGGAATGACGCCTAAGGAACCGCAAAACAATACTACGCTTAATTCTGTCCCCTAAACCATTGACATTCCAGGATAACAGTCTCAACTCGCCACCCCCCATCCCCGAGAAGCAGATGGAGCAGGACCCCCACAGAACCCCACGATCGGTGCAAATAAAGCAAACAATACGGTGCCTCGCGAAAGAACAAAAACACACACATACCCCCCCGCCTCCCCCCAACATGAACATGTTACTCCCCCCACCCTGCACCCCTGCGTACGACTGATAAGCCACCCCAACTTGCAGTGTGCCTGTCGCCCCATTACTAAACTAAGCTACGCAAAGAACCCAGGAGGAGGAAGAGTCCCCGTTCACCCCCCGCCACCCCAGGCTAATGCAGGCCTAACAAAGACCCAAGTCGAGACTCAGCTGAAACAGCAAAAAAGTTCAGACGCCCGGGTCCACAGGTACAGTCCTCACTCCGCCGGGCCCCCGTCGGCGCCCCCGGGGTGCCCAGCACGCTCATCTCTTCGAGGCAGGGAATCAAGCCAGTCACTAACATTTTCAGGGCGGTCGAAAAAGAAAGCACGGTCCCGATACTCAATCCGGAGTCTAGTAGGGAACAACAAGGCGTATTTGAGACCCAAGTCCCGCAATCGTTTCTTTACTCCCTGAAAGCCAAGTCTTTGTTTTTGGACGAGCGGAGAAAAGTCAGGATAAAAAGAAACGGAAGCATTCTCAAAGTTAATTGGACCCTTGTCTCGTGAGGCCTGTAGAACCGCATCCCGGTCTCGGAAATGAAACAACCTGGCAATAATAGGCCTCGGAGGAACACCCGGCTTAGCCTTTCCGCCTGGGACACGATGGGCGCGCTCAACCGCAAAGAATTTGCTGAGGCCAGCGGGAGAAAGATAGTTGGTGATCAAGTCCTCCACCAAGAGGTCAACCCCCAGGATCTCGGGATTTTCCAGGACACCAATAAGGCGCACGTTGTTGCGGCGGGCCCTGTTCTCGTAGTCCTCGAGACGACGAGCCATCAGGTCGTGGGAAGAACCCAGATTGCCGATCTCAGTCTGGGCCTCCGCTACATCTGCGGTGAGACTAGATGTCTTCAAGCCCAGGGATTCGACCCTCTCATTAGTCTTCGCTAGGTCCGCTCTAATCAGCGTAATGTCAACGGCCACCGTGTCGATCTTAGAGACCAGGGCATCGTACTGCTGTCCCATAGAGGCCTGCATGTTGGCAATGGCGGTCATAATGTCCTGCAAGGATGGGTCCGTAGACACCGAAGAGACGGCCTTAGGAGGATCCGAAGCACGGCCCGCAGCACCAGGCGACCCCTTTGTCTGCGAGTAGTGATCCATAATGTTCGTCTGGGTTTGGCCACCACGGAGAGGTGTCTTGGTCTTGCGCTTCTCAAGCGGCGGTCCGGAGGCCATATTGGAAAAGGGACCCCCAAGGGGTCCCCGGGACCTGGTGAAAATGGCCGGTCGTGAAGCGCTCAGGCAGTCAAACAAGACCAAAGCAGATGATAGGCACAAAAAAGGCCAGGCTGCGGGCAATCAGTCAGGCCAGTACCGAACAGCAGGGGGGACAACAGGCCAAAGATGAATCAAGGCTGAGCCTCCGCCAACAAGAGCCGTGAGCCGAAAACGAAACCGAAAGTTAGGAGGGGCCAACCAGAGGGGACCCCTGCCACCGCTGTTGATCAACTACTCCACGGCTTGCCAAGCAACCGAGCCCCCGGTCCGCCTCGGGGAGGGCCGCAGAAAGCAAAGACGATGCAAAAGTGGACCCCAGCGTCCAAATTAAATTTTTCAAAGGGCACGGAGATCAGCAAGGATGTATGATCAAAAGCCCGTCTTCGAAATCAGGATGTATTCAGGATATCCGTGAAGGGCAGCGCGGGTCCGGGGAGCTCTGTGCTCACGCGACCATCTTGGATGCCTGCGAAGCTCCTCCTCTGGATTATTGTCTCTATTTATTATCTTTTAGTATAAAAAATATTCTTGGCGGATACATGAGCGTTGCTCATTTTACTCCTATGTCCTCATAAATATATATGTACTTTTGTGTATGTGGGAAATTCTAGAGGTCCTTGTACATCTCTAGTTCTTTTTTCTATATTCTGATGGCCTATATACATCTCTAGTTCTTTTTTTCTATGAAAGGATTGCTTCTTTGCCAACAGGGGCTAATTATGCCTTTGACTTAGTTTTAACATCAACATTTGTTTTCTCCATGGAGGACGGATTTACTCTGCGTAGTTTACAGAGCAGTCCTGACCTTCCATGATTTACATGTGTTGTTGAGTGGCATCTCCAGCTGTTCTGAGTTCACAGGTTTGACATGCTGTTTGGACTTAATGATATAACCAGATGATTGTAGTCAAAATCTTATTGCCATGCGTAGTACCTTTCCCATGATTTTATTGTCTTATCATTTTTGTTACTGTGGTTATATCCACAGTTATTGTGAGGTGAGTGCTTCTAAAGCTGTTTTGTCTTATTGACATGAGTAGATTACACCCATGGTTTAAATGTCTTGTGACTTTATTTAACTATGACCCCTTCTGGGGACTTCATGGTTAGGTATGTTTCTGCTCACCTACATTATCATAAATGTCCAGTCAATTATCTTCTTCAGGACTGGGTTAGTCTTATAAGACACTTTTCATGGTCACAGTTCACAGACTCTCCTCCGGAGTTGGTATGGATTTGGAATTTGATTCTAAAGTAAGGAATCTGCTGCTAAATGTCTCTATCTGATGAACAAGTTACGCATTATCTGGTAGATACAGAATCTAGCCGCAGATTCCTTAATGAGCCTCCCATCCTCCCTGCTCTGCAACCTGGATTCTGTTTGGTCTCGATTGTTGTCTTCATCTTTTGCATAAGAAAAAGAGAGAGAGAGAAAGTAGAAAAGTAGATTTCACTGATATTGGACGTATGAATTATTTTTCATCTCAAGATTTGTATTGAGATGTTCATATACTGAATTCTTTGGTTAGGATTTCGGTATTTATTTGACACATCAGTGTCTGTTTAAACACACTGTTCAATAGGGTAAACAACGTTTTCCACAAATCTTTCTCCCCGCAGGGAATCACAACGTGGTCTTTACAACGACCGCCTTGTGATTCCGCATACCATTACTCCGCAAGTCAGAACAACTACTTGCGGAGGAGGGGGAAGGTGTTGAATTTAAAATCCAACATCTTCCTATTGTCTGCACAGACTGGAGTTGGAATAGTAAATTGTACTATTCCAGCATCCAGCGCCCCCCTCCGCAAGTCGTTGTTCCGACTTGTGCAGTAATGGTATGCTGAATTACAATGCGGTCGTTGTGATTCCCTGCGGGGAGAAATACAGCTGAATAATGTCCCACATTCGTTCAATAGATAGTTTCAGTTTGTGGCTCCGAGTTTTGAGTGCGTAAAATAGTAATGGAAGAAACTGATGTTGGCGCATAGCGAGGGGGTTACCTGGACTCCATTGACGTCACATCCGGTGGACTGCGTCAATACAGAGTCACGCAGTGCCCTCTGCGGCACGTGGATGTGCTATGGCTAGAAATTTCCTGATCCAGACTCGCGCCTGGTGAGGAATCGAAAGTAAGTAATCTGCAGCTAAATCCTGTCTCTACTAGATAATGCGTTACCGAAGGTAAGTAACTTGTCACTGCGCTACTCTTAAGATTTTGGTTTGACCTTGAATTGGTTGTTGCTTATGCATTTCATTTTTACCCGTCTCGTCTGTGTTTCAATCTGTCCTGTCCCAGAGGGTTGTCTTCTCTCTAGAATGCTTTCTCCTTCTGAGAGGAGTCCCTACCAGAAGTTGTTGTTATCTTCTTGCAATGCTATTGTTCAGCATTGCAGGGATGTTTTTCTTTCTATCGTATCATGGAGGTGCTCTGAGATTCCCTTTCCTCTATGTCACATGGTGGGGTATTTCACGTTCTGGTTTCCACCACCGCAAGCTTGAGCTCTAATTCAATGGTATAGTCTGATGTCCTTGGTCCTTTAGTCTTGTCCAGTCATGTATTGATTATCTTTGGGAGGGCTACATAGTATTGTTGTTTATCCAGTATTATAGGTGTCTTTCATAGATTCACATGCATGAATCATTCCCCGTCGTCGAGATGGGAGTCCCCGGTACATAAATAAGTAATGTCCCATAGACATATAGAGAACAGTAGGCCATAGGGCCTCACTTTTGTAAGATATCTAGGTCTTTTTGTAAAAAGGACCAAACTCTAGAAAAGAGCCAATCAGCTATCACCTCCCTCTAGAACCTTCCTGGCAGGAGTCCCTCAGATTTTCTACTGCACGTTGTGCTAAGGGCGTCTCCCCTGAGCTCTTCTCAGGTTTGTTGCTTTACAGCATTTTCAGCAGTTTTTAGGATATTGTTTCCTGTTTTTCTCCTCAAAGAAAGCTAGTTAATATGGCTGATGCTCCAAAGAAGGGTCTCTTCAGAGCTTGTACCTCTTGTGGAAAAAAGAGGTTACACATTGATGACCAACATAAGGACTGCCTGTACTGTCTATACCCAGATCACGTGGCTAAGGACTGCAAGGTATGTCAAACCTTTTCTACTAAGACTCTAAAAGACCGAGAGGGACTCCTTTTGATCTGGCTCCAAAGGCTTAAGGATAGAGACAATCTGGATTCCTCTGAGGGAAGTGAGGGTTCTTCAATCTCCTCAAAATTGTCTCTCAAACGACCTAGGGTAGCTTCCCCTGGCCCCTTGGATACTCCTCAAAAGAAGGCAGCTAAAAAGTCTTCAGAGGTCAAGGCAAAAACAGCTTCAGAAAAGGAGATTCACACCTTTAGGAAGCCTGCACCGTCGACGATGACGGCATCGTCGACGACATCATCAGGGATGAAAAAAGCAGTATCTCCTGTTTATGTATCTACGTCGACGACGACAGTCTCGCCGACGACGGCGTCGTCGTCATTATCATCATCGACGACGACAACCCCATCGTCGACGGTGGTTAAGGCTGTATCGAAGACACCGTCGGCGAAGACACCGTCGACGACGGAAACATCTATACCGTCGACGCCAACATCACCAATGACGACGGCTGTCATCGCTAATCCGTCGACGATCTCACCGTCGACGGTGATTGATTCTGGCTTTCAGTCAGCTTCGGTGTGTCTGAAGATTACTAGAAAGACGCTGACGCCAGAGCTAACTTCCCATAGCCGTGTGCAGCTATTACCACAAGCACGTCTACTTCAGGATGAAGATTCTGACAACGGGGATATGTTCCAATTGGCGACTAGCCCATCAGAGCTAAATGGGAAATGCCAAAGCTCGGATGAGGAGGAAGTGGAAGAGCAGGTGGTCCGTTCGCCACCTACACCTATGGTCTGCCTGCCAGCTTCCCTGGTTACGGATCTAAGATACCTTATAGAAAACTACTAGCAGAGGTTCCCAGAATCTCCGGCACCTCAAGCTCCCGCAACGGCTCCATCGCCGAGACCAAGACCCCCGCCCCTAAACATTCAGAAGGAACGGGTGAATATACCATGTCCTCAATCTTCGGAGGGCGAAGAAGAGGAAGAAGAGTAGGAGGAACAGCAAGAAGAAGGGGAGCTGCAGGATGATCAATCCGTCAATAATGACTGGAAGGATTATGTCACAGCTTCACCAGCATCTCCGGAACCTGCTTCATCAAATTCGCCACCATTTGATATAGGTGGTTTCCATAATGTGGTGGAAAGAGCCGCTAAGCGGTTCCAGATTACAATGGAGTCTCAGGAACAGGAATGTTTTCTGTATGATTTTAAGGAGCCATTAAAGAAGTCAACGAGAACAATTCCTATGATTGATTATCTCTGGAAACAGGGGGAGCAGATCTTGCGGAATCCCGCCTCAGTTTCACCTGTAATCCCTAGATTGGACAAAAAATACAAAGCTCCAAATTCGGCACTGGCCTGTCTGACAGGTCATCCTAAACCGGATTCTGTGGTGACGCAGGCGGCCCAGAAAAATTCTAGGAATCCTTCTTCTCCTGTATCGGCTACTCCGGATAAGGACGGAAGAAAGCTGGACAACATAGGAAAGCGTTTTTCAACAATGTTGGCAATGACTGTCAAGGCTGCAAATGCCTTAGCGCTTCTTGGGCGCTGTAATAGACAGCTGTGGGCTGACATAGCCCCATACCTGTCTGAATTACCTGACGCATCAAAAGAAGAGGTGAAGAAAATACTCATAGAAGGGGAAACAACAGCATCAGAGATTATAGACTGCGCTATGGATGTTGCGATGACAGGAATCCAACAGCTGGCTGGTGCAGCGGTTTTAAGACGTCAAGGATGGTTAAAAGCGACCTTATTCTGTCCAGAAGTGCAGACAAAGATCTTGGACATGCGATATGACGGCCAGCTACTATTTGGCCCCACAATTGATGAGGTGTTACGAAGCATAAAAAAGGATACGGACAATGCAAGGGCCTTAGGCACACTTCAGTATAAAAATCAGTCCTTTTGAGGAAATAGAGGGAGAGGACAATCTTCCTACAAACGAGGTTTCCAGTACAGATCCTCTTATTCATCCAACCAGAATAGGCTGCAGTATCAACAACGCCAGCAACAACAGGGCCAACAGTCCTCATACGGAAAGTCGTCCTTTCGAGGCAGAGGTCAGAGAAGAAACAACGGGCGAAGACAATGACCTCTTACTTCGGCCAGTCCACACTTCATATCCCTTATTAAAAATTGGAGGAAAAATGTCCTATTTTTTACAGAATTGGAAAAAGATCCTTCAATTAATACAATTCGGCCCCTCCATGGAATTCATGAGCATCCCTCCACGAACCCCGCCTCGCCCTATGCATCACAAAAACCTACGACTGCTTCTGCAAGAAATCTCTGTTATGTTGCAGAAAGGAGCGATAGAGAGAGTTCTACCATCCCAAAGAGGGAAAGGATTTTATTCCCGTTTCGCATGGTAACGATCCAGGAAGTTTTGCATCTTCTGGAGGAAGGGGATTTTATGGCGTCATTGGACTTACAAGACGCTTACTTCCATATACCAATTCACAAAAATCACAAAAAGTAGTTGAGATTCGCAGTAGTGGGCAGGCATTTCCAATTCTGTGTCCTGCCCTTTGGACTCAAGTCTGCGCCCTGCATCTTCACCAAATGTCTCTCCCCAGTGGCGGCATATCTCAGGCAATGCCGTCATCAAGTCTTTCCCTATCTGGACGACTGGCCAATCAAGGCACCATCCTTCGAAGACGCGTCCAGGTCTTCCAACGCCTGTCTGAATCTCTTCAATTGCCTGGGTCTCACGATCAATCAGGAAAAATCAATCCTGCGACCATCTCAAACTATCAACTTTTTGGGAGCAACCTAGAACACGACCTCCGCAAGAGCGTTCCCCTCTCAGGAGAGGCAAAACAAGCTTCTCAGGCTAGCGTCTACAGTAGCCTCAAAAAGAGTGTTGAAGGTCCGACTCTTCAAATCCCTTTTAGGGATGATGTCATCATGCATCCTTTTGATCCCTCACTGTCGCCTACGGATGCGTCCTCTGCAGGAGGCACTCTCGAGACAGTGGGTCCAGTGCACGGGGTCATTCGACGACCACGTAAGAGTGACTTCTCAGATGGTCATGGCCCTGAGGTGGTGGATGTCTTCACGGAACCTGTCCCGAGGTTTGACATTCCTACTTCCAGCAGCTCCTCATGTAATAACAACGGACGCTTCCAAAGACGGTTGGGGAGCTTTCCTGCAAGAAGTGCAAATAAGCGGAAAGTGGTCAACCACAGAGAGAGAGCTCCACATCAATCTGCTCGAATTGAGAGCGGTATTCTTGGCTCTACAGTCGTTCCTACCAAGAATCAAAAACTCCCTAGTGCTTGTCAGGACGGACAACACCACGACAATGCACTATCTCAACAAGCAGAGAGGGACGTGCTCGCTGACACTCTCGCACGAGTCGCAAAAAATCTGGAACTGGTTGATAATGAACAATGTAGCCCTAAAGGCGGAATACGTCCGAGGTATGGACAATGTTCTCGCAGACTCGTTGAGCAGACAAAAATCATCGTCTCACGAGTGGGAGTTAGACCAGAAGATTCTCAACCAAATCTTCTCGAGATGGGGCACACCACAGATAGATCTCTTCGCTACGAGGATCAACGCCAAATGCCCACACTTCGCAAGTTGGCATCCCCAATCAGGGTCTCTAGGGAATGCATTTTCTATCGCATGGCGCAACGTCTTTGCGTAGGCCTTTCCGCCATTTCCGATGCTTCCCAGAGTCCTCAGGAAGATGAAGGTGGAGCCGTGTACTCTCATTTTAATAGCCCCAACTTGACCAAGACAGCATTGGTTCACAGAGCTACACTGTCTATCCCTGGAACCGCCAATCCGTCTGAAGCAGAGTCCATCTCTACTCACTATGCACAGCCGGCAAATTCAACACCCGGATCTGAAGTCTCTCAAGTTAGCCGCCAGGCTCCTGAGTTCTGAGAGTTTCGGTATTTAAACATTCCGCAGGATTGTAGAGACATCCTAGCCAAAGCACGAGCAGATAGCACCACCAAAACGTACTCCCTAAAATGGAAGAGGTTTTGTGTTTGGTGTGCAGATCAAGGGATACATCCCTTCTCTTCTTCGCTGGAAGGAATCCTGCCTTACCTGTTACATCTGGCGAAGGCAGGCCTAGCCCACTCTTCTATTAAAGTACACTTGGCTGCGATATCCCGTTATAAAACCACTGCAGCGGGACCTTCCCTTTGGTCAAGCAGATTAATCAAACAATTCTTGAAGGGACTATACAGATCTTACCCTCCAGTGAGGAAGTTGCCACCTACATGGCATCTGAATGTAGTCCTTAACCACTTGGATGCTAAGGGGTGTGCGAGTAGGTCCATTGACTTTCCATTGAAACCAATGGAAACTCCATGACGAGCTGGGCTCGTCATGAGCGTCGAAGGGGTTAATCAACTCATGAAGCATCCATTCGAGCAGGTGCACAGAGCTGACTTGAAATACATCTCTTGGAAAACAGCGCTACTTCTTGCGCTCACCTCTGCAAGGAGAGTGAGTGAGCTGCAGGCACTTTCAATTCAGGATCCCTTTATGCAATTTAAAAATGACAGGGTGATCCTTAGAACCAATCCGAAGTTCATCCCAAAGGTCCCGTCGGATTTCCACCTTAATGAACCTGTGATTTTGCGTTCCTTCTTCCCAAATCCCAGTACAGCAGCGGAGAGGGCATTACATTCTCTGGATCTCAAGCGATGCTTGAAATTTTACATCGACAAGACAAGAGACTTTAGGAAATCGAATCAGCTTTTTGTGGCCTACAGCTGACCTAGAAAAGGTTCTCCCACTTACAAAACAAAGCATCTCACGCTGGATTTCGGCAGCCATTTCCTTCTGTCATGAACAGGTAGGACTGCCTCTGCGCTCTAAGGTGCGAGCCCACTCCACGAGGGCTATATCCACTTCTATGGCACTCTTTGCGGGGGTGCAAGTGATTGACATCTGCAGGGCGGCAACATGGAAGTTGCCTCATACCTTCACTAGGCATTATTGCCTGGACACAGAGCTGATGAAGGATGCAGCAGTGGGACGAGCAGTGCTTCGCAATCTATTTCATTGAGGTGAGCCTTCTTTCATCCCTCCATCCTTCTGTTATATGCACATTTCTTTGCTGATGGTATTGATTGCATCTATGGGCTGTTACTAGTTGCAGGATATGTTAGTGTCTAATAACTTGCATATACTGTGCTATGCGAAATGTGCTTTCTGTATTGCTTGCTACTCTGATTCAGGCATGTGAATCTATGAAAGACACCTATAATACTGGATAAGAAATGCGTTACTTACCTGTAACTGCAGCTATCCAGTATTGTGTCTTTCATAGATTCACATGCAACCCTCCCGCCTCCCCTGGAAGGACTCACCTAATTCTCTCAGTAACACGCCTACTTAGCTTAGTGCGTACGAAAATCTGAGGGACTGAGGCTCCTGCCAGGAAGGTTCTAGAGGGAGGTGACAGCTGATTGGCTCTTTTCTAGAGTTTGGTCCTTTTTACAAAAGGACCTAGATATCTTACAAAAGTGAGGCCCTATGGCCTACTGTTCTCTATATGTCTATGGGACATTACTTATTTATGTACTGGGGACTCCCATCTCGACGATGGGGAATGATTCAGGCATCTGAATCTATGAAAGACACCAATACTGGATAACTGCAGTTACGGATAAGTAACGCATTTCTTCTATAAAGTGTTTTCTTCTGATACTTTCTTATCCCTCTGCTGTGGGTAATGTTGCCCACATGCGTCTCATGCGGGCTTCCCGCTGTCTTTCTAGTGGAGGATCTTGTTAGCTTCACCAATATTTCCTTAGACAGCCTGGTTGCTTTATCTTATTGTGGTTCGGCTAGTCCTATTCAGGGATCTTTCTCTCAGTTCAGTTCACAGACCCGCCTCCAAGGATGGTGTTGCTTGGGTATCTAAATCTAAGCTAAGAAATCTGTGGCTAGGTGTCTCTAGCAGATGAATAAGTTACTTACCTTCAATAACTCCTTATCTGGTCGAGACAGGATCTAGCTGTAGATTACTTAACGACCTACTCATACTCCCCGCTCTGCAAACTGTAAGTCCTGTTACCTACAAGATCCTTGTTGTGGCATTCTGATGCCCTTCTTTAGGACTTTGTAATTGTTTGACCCAAAGATGTCTCTTATTTGGCACACTGCATCCATAGGCAGTCTCTATAGTGACTACGGGTTGTTGGCGCGAAAAATCATCACAGAAGAAACTGACGTCAGTCTATCAGGGGAGGGCTTATATGGACTCCGTCAACGTCACATCCAGAGGATGAAGTCGCTATGGAGTTGCTAGACTCCCTCTACCAATGCGCAGAGGGACTGCTCTAAAAATAATTCAGATCCAGTCTGGTGCCTGGGGATAATTTTAAGATAAGGAATCTGCAGCTAGAGCCAATCTCTACCAGACAAGACGTTACCGAAGGTATTCACTTTTTGACGTTCCTGGTGCACCTCAATGAATGGCAGTGTTTGGTTGAGAGAAGTCTAGTTTTTGGTTTGGGTGTAGATATATATATTTTAAAACTTTCTTTAGTGTGGCTTGCAATCTTGTGGGATAAAATAATAGTAAAGATAGAAGTACTTTGTGTGAATCCATAAGTCAACGTGGTTTGGGACGCAGGTAGCGTGTCATCCAAGCGGGTACCCTGCCTCCAACCTGGAGGGCCTTACCTTGATTGGGGAAAATTTCAACTAAATGGAGGGGTGGTTGGCTAATAGGTAGGGGAATCAGAGAAGGAGAGGCTACAGTAAAGAGGGGAATAGGGGAATAGGGAAAGATGGCAGTAAAAAGGAGTGGTATTTACCATGTGCATTAAGTACATCACCCTTTCTTGACCCACTCAAAATTGGGTCCTTAGTCTTTTATGAATTCCTTAAGTTACTTGTCAAATCAGAGAAGTTTTAAGGCATGAGCAAAGTGGGCAATTGCCCAGGGCCCCCACCTTGCAGGGGCCCCCTTTTAAAGTGATATTTCTATCACACGATCTCACCTTTGTCATTTCTTTTCTTTATTCTTCCTTCATGCAGGCTTGAATTAGCAGCAAATAGGCCATAACATATAAGGTTGTTTTTAATGTGGGGTCCAAATATATGTTTGGCCCAGGGCCTCAAAACTTCTTAAGAAGACATTGATCAAAACTGCCCATGGAATCTGTGTTTTTGTGTGGTGTAATAAAATATGGATTGCTCTTAATCAGCCTATTATCAAAGTATGCCATGTTGAATGCATCTAAGATTTCTTTCTGAATACCTTTTACTTTTGCCATTGCAGATTTGTTTTGATGACAGTAGTTTCTTTGGATGGCTTTTACATGGCTGATGGCAGTGGACCTTTCAATAAAGTGTCTAATAATTTCTTATTTAGACTTAGTAAACCGATAATTGTTTATTCCTACATTTACATGCAAGTGAATAATTCTATATGCACATAGTAGCTACATGCTACTTTCAAAGATGTGCAGGCTTTGAAGATCTTTTGAAAACAATTGGTTGGGAAGCAGAATACAGCATTGAAAAAAAAAAAATTCTGGGATGTTCTTTTATGTAAGTCACATATTCAGAAAATGTAATTCTATGAATGAACCAGTGTTTAACCAAACTTACATTTTTTGTGTGAATATGTTTTCCATTTTCAGCCCGTGACAAATACGGCACCATTTACAAGTTCTAAACTTTTTGTGGCACTTGTTGATAAGCATGTATTTAAAATAGTGATTTTTAATAGAAAATGAAAAGAGATGAAGAAGTCATTATGGTGTTTTATTTGTTTTTAAATAATAAAAAATGGACCTATTTTCTTGCTTGATCTAGGTGGTTCTCAGTTTGGTGGTGATACCACCTCATCACAAGCAACCTCAAGCCGTGGAATGGGCCGACCAGAAAGTATATTAGAGAGTGTATCTTCCTTGCTGTCAGTTGACCCAGATGTTCTTCCTTTTACTTTGGAGCCAAGCTGTGGCACCATACCAGCCTTGAAGAAACAAAATATTCTAATCAAGTTCTCTCCCCTGGAAGTGGGAGAATTTGAGAGCCAGCTTATTTGTAGGTAAGCTGTCTATTGTGAGTATTCCTCCTTGGTTTATAATGTTTGGATAATCTGTGCTGTCTGTCATGACCCTGTGACCGTTTTTCAACTTTTTAAAAACATTCTATCTTAAGCAATTTTGTGCTATGCTAAATAGTAAGACATCTCAAAATTCAGTACTTTTTCTGTAATGCCATTTTTAAAAAAATGCAATCAGTTTTAATGATTTAGTTTTGTATCAGGTATATATCTGTTCAGCTGATCAGAAAAAATCCCCCTCACTTGGTTTAGATGGGCCCACTTGGCTTGATTTTTCTGCACTGACCTCTCCAAAGATAAATCCACTCACAGTCAGCCAGTGAATGTGAAGTGCTGCATGAAAGATAAAACAATAATGCTGGTGACTATCCAGATTAATTTAATGACATAAGCTGCCTTCATATAGACTACTTATTTTCCAGCAACTACTGACCTCTTGCATCCTTCCTTAGTATGTGTTTTAGATAACCAATGATGAAGAGAAGCATTTCCTAACCAGAAGAACTCTCTCTTCAACACTCTTTTCAGGTTATGTCCGGATGATTTAGTTTTCAAAGTCTTCCATCCCTCCATCAAGTTCACCATAAGAAGAGGCACTTGCCAAATGTAATATTTTCAGTAAATACATGCTGTTAATCTCAGTCTGTGGAACTATTATTTCCCTTCAGTGAGGCTTTAATGTGTTGGGGAAATAGCAGTCAATAGATTGGGAGCAATAAAGAATAGACCAGCTCAGAGCAACACATTTTTAAACTCTCCAACCTGCACTAGATTTTTTAGTGGTGCAAGTATCTTTGATAAAAACAACTATTCCCTTCTGTACACGTCCACTGTAATTGAAAACTGCTGAGTCATTGAAGTCAGAATGTTATCACATCTGGAACACCAGTGTTAAGAGCTACAGGTACTAGCCATTTCGGGAACATATTTTATAATGCTTTATTGAAAACAGCAAAGCTTTTATTGGCAAAGTTGGCTGCTCAGCTAATCAAAGACTGTATGAATCCTTCAAATCAAGTCATGCATGCTAGAAATAGTAATCAGGTCATTGGGCTTAAATGTAGTATGTGACAATATGTAGACCTACATGCCTTTTGACGTTGAAAAAGGATTTGGTGAAAAAACAGCCACAAAAGTTATTTTGAACTTATAGAAGCAGATACTCTAGTAACAAAGCAACATGTTGTGAAATGATGTGGTGGGTGTAAAGTTTGATATATAGCTTTGGAGAGACGACCTTTATCTGGTCTTTACTATTATCAGGTCGAGGTCCTGGCAAACATCCTTCAAGAGACTCCGTCTGCCTTTTCCTTCCTGCTTTCCCACGCAAAAGTAGCCATACAAAATATTTATCCATGAGTGATAGAAAACTGTACAAATTGCTCCCTAGTATCCAGGCATAAAGATGAGTTACAGCATATGTTTCTGAATGTAAATAACTGGCTAATAAAAGTTAAGCCATATGGAGAAACAGAGGAGGATCTTTGAGGTACATCCAACTTCTGTATGAAATTGTCATTCTTCGTTCTAGCACTGGGTCAACACTTTTAAGAGCTGTTTTGTGCAAAGCAGTTTAGAAAGTGTCCTATGAAAGAGAGTGAGAAGAGAGTAAACTAACATTGTGTGACCTAAACCCCAGTTTCTGCAATAAATTAATTGTACCAGATGTACAGACTCTAAATCCTGATGCCTAGTTTAAGAGGAAAACTTTAAAAGCGTAATTCATTGTTGCTGATATTACAAATGCACTACTTTCTTCCTAATGTACTTGCATAATATAGGTCTACCTGGGAGGTGGAAAAAGTTTGTTGTGTGTGACAAATATATTGTGTTATTTTTTCCTTTCCTTACTAAAGATTTATTACATTTAGAGATTGTCTGTAGTTCCTAGGAAATAATTCCACATTTGTCTGAACTTCAGCACAGTGTCAACTTGCTCATATTCCTATTGTGACGACATTTTTGAAGAGGCTTGGAAGCCTGTAAATTATTTTCTACCATTACCATTTTTAGTGTCTCTTTAGGACCTTAGAATCATACTTACATTCTGTTTTTTTTTTTTACTTTTCATTGAAATGTTTCAAACAGAAATCACAAAGTGTTTCAAAGTGTTTCATCATATAAAGATTGACACACACACACTAATGAATAGCTCTTAAACATAAGCTTCAGCCTTGCAAACAAATCTTTGAGCATCATGAACAGGTAGTTAAATATGTTTATAAAAAAGGAAAGTAAAACTCTATAGCAATTCCCAAAGGAGCCTCCCTTTTTCTCCCATTCTAAATCTAAAAAAGAAAACATACTCGACTCAACTGGACTATGACCTAAAGGAGGAAAGCATCAATTGGAAGGGGCGTTGGAGGGGTGTGAGGGGCAAAGTTGTCCTGTCTATGGGTCCAGTGCTGCGTATACCTATTGCTCTCTCCTCCCTTCCTGTTGGCGCCATTGTGCTCTATCAAATACCTGTAGCGTTCTCACACTATAGGACATGAAGCAGCTATAATATAGTTTTATCATATATACACTATAAGGGGTTGCCGTCTGCTGATGAATTTCGTTTGTTAGGGCTAGCCTGTGTGAGAGTTGTTCCATCGCCAGGGTGTGCCTCCTTTTTCTTCTAGTGAAGGACCAGGTGCTGCCTAGCTGCTCCTGCCATTTGGCATATTAGTTTCCAGACCTTTCGAGCCATACCCTCTCTATTAGATGGCTGCAGCCACAATAGCATGACACCTGGATCCACTGGGATGGGCTATCCTAGGACCCCTTTAATGTGACCTAGGATTTCTTTTCCAAACATTTTAGTAATCATACATATGTATGAAGTCCCCTATTAATTGTGAGCATCTGCATCAGGGTGAGGACATCAAAGTCTCTCTAAGGGGTGCTTCTAAAAATCTTTGAGATTGCTCGCCATATGCCCTCCCATTGTTTCCTGGTGACTGAGGTCTCTAGTAATGTCTTCTCGTGTGTTTGGTACAGGTGTATTAGCTGGCAGCTGGCAGCTTTGAGACTTGCAGTGTGTGGTAGGTTGTGGACACTAGACCTTTCTTGCCCTCATACAATTAAATGATGTTTTTGAAAGGCCTGAGCTGGTAGTATTGCATCCTTGAGGATTCTGCAACCTGGAATCCCTTTTTACATTGGTCGATCGATTGAATCTGACTGCTCATAAACAGGTCACTCAATGTCCTGCAGTCTCCATTCTCCCATTCACCATGAGTCAGGTTTTATTGCCGTAGTGAAATCAGGGTTCTGCACAATGAATGTGTTCAGGGATAAAAAAGTAGGAAGACCCTAATCATATGCCCCCTTGTCCCATATGTCCAATACAGTTTTGTTGGGGGTAGCAATATACACGCTTTTTGAATGGTGGGCGCGTGATAACCACACCAATTTCTAGAGGGAACAGCATGCAACAGCTCAGTCCATATGGAACCAATGTTTCTCACTCTCACGGGCTACCCACTCGGAAATATATCTGAGGTGTGCCGTCCAATAATAGTCCACCAAATTTGGGCATGCTAATCACCCCCTCTTTATTGCTGTCATAAGAAGTTTATTTGAAATACATGACTTCTTACCCCTTCCAAATGAACATTTGTAAAGTTTTTTGTAGCATTTTCATATCCTTCTTTGGTAATAGAAGTGGGACGACCTTGGACTATGTGAAGGATTCTCGGTAGGATGTTCCTTATAATTATATTAATCTGTTCTAACCAAGTAGTATATAGGGGATGCCATCTCCAAGTTTCTTCAAGAATATTTTTGCATAAGGGGGACCAATTAACCTTGGTCCACTTGCTGAGGTAGGAAGATGATATTGAGACCAAGATGATATTGAGGCCAAGATATCTGATAGGCTTATGAGCCCAGCGAGACGAGCTAGAGTTTGGAAATGTGGCACCTCTTGTCGGGAGATAGTTTGAGAATGTGTGCCTTTTCTTTGTTGCTTTTAAAGCCAGGCACCACTGCGAAGGCATCCAAAAGTTCAGTCAGAGCTGGTAGTGAGTCTGCTGGGTTAGTGAGGCTAAGTAGGAGATTGGATGCAAATACATGAGAGTGGTGCAATCTGCCCCAAATAGGGATTCTCGCTATTGGCTGAGTTTGTTGAATCTGCGTGGCCAGGGGCTCCACCGCTAAAACAAAACACAAGGGGGAAGGTGGGCAACCATGCCTTGTGCGCCTTGCCAGAATAAATGCTGGGCAGTTTTGCCCATTGATTCTAATGAACGCCATGGGAGCAGAGCATGTGGCCATGGTTTTACCTATACTTTTTGTCCCAGAAGGTCTTGTTCCAGGACTGTGCTTAGAAAACACCAGCCAACCTGATCAAATGCCTTCTCTGCATCTAATGAAAGGATTAAAGCTGGCATGTTAAACTTGTGAAGTTTTTCGATCAAGCATCTGAGATTATCTGCCCCTTAGGGCTGTCTGATAAACACCATCTGATCTGGTTTGATGAGTCCAGGAAGTATAGCTTCAAGTCTGGGAGCAAGGATCTTGGTATAGAGCTTCGCGTCTAAGTAGAGGAGTGCTATTGGTCGATAAAACACATTGTGTTTTTACCGGGTTTGGGAATCAGGGCAATCTTGGCCATGTTCCTTGTGGGCGTGAAACTAGTGTCTCTCATGAAGGTGTTAAACACCCTTAATAAGTGCTCTTGCAACTATGGGAAGAAGGTTTTATAAAAGGAGATAGGGAGACCATCTAGAACCGATGCCTTCCCCAGTTGCATGGTGCAAAGGACTCCATGCAGTTCAGCTATGTCTATAGGTTGCCGAGGAGTTTCCTTTGGGATTGGGTGATAGGAGATAGTTTGAATGTCTGCTGGATTTCGGGGATCTGGGCATGGAGTGTTTGATAGAATTCACAAAAAGCCTTCTGCTTGTCCTGTTCACTTACAGCCCATGTGTTTCCCTTAGTTTTGACTTGAACTATGTGAGATCTAGCCTTATGTTGTCTGATTTTGCGTGCCGGTGTCATACCCACTTTGTCTCCAGTATCATAAAACTGTTGCTTTGAGGAAATTAGGCCTCATTCTACTTTGGTCGCTCTGTGGGTATGGTAGGGTCTGTTGGTATGTAGGTGTCCTCTCAGTAGCACCAGCCTTGGGGTACGTTTTGGCAGGGTCTGTTGGTTTAACTGTTCAATTTCACAGATTTCCACAAGGACCTTGCGTTCTAGAATGCGCACCTCACATGCTTTGGCAATGTGAATTGAGGGAATACCACCTTACATTCTGGCTTTAAACCCATCCATTTTGGTGGAGTGCCCAGGAGAGTCCTGTAATTGAGATATCCCTTGATTGCCTCTTGAATCAATTCTATGTCAACTGGGAAAACTTGCACATTTAACCGCCACTTAGGGACGTGTTTGACTGCCTTGTGTCTATCTCCCATGATAGTTCTATATGTGCATGGTCTGATATAGAAATATCAGTGATAAGACATTCTGTCAGAGATAAGAGGATGGAATGGGTGATCAATAAGTAGTCAATGCAGGAGTACGAGGCATGGATGTGCAAGAAGTATGCTCAATTATGGACATCAGGGTGTTAATGGCGCAAAGCATCTACCAGGCTTAATTCAGTCATTTCATTATTTAAAAAAGCAGACGTTTCCCTTTCCCCTGGTATGAGTTGGCTTGCCTATCCAGAGAGGGGTCCCAAGTGAAGCTGAAGACCCCGACTAGTATAATATGTTGGAGGCATATAGATTTAATAATGTGAGTGTTGTGTTTCACCTCCATTGTTTCAATTTAAGGTATCCCCCATCGGGATATTTATGTACCCCCAATTGTGGTTGACCCAGAGTTTTGCTTAATAATACAATACCCGCTGTTTTGGTGGAGGCAGAATCCCAGAATTGATTAGGATATCTAGGGTGCTTCATTGTGAATTTATCTATTTTCAGTAGGCGTGTTTCTTGTATAAAAACGATACCTGCCTCTTGATGTAGGAAGTACCTCCATATTTGACTGCCTTTATTAGGGGAGTTGAGTCTCCTTACATGTCATGATATTAGTTTAACTGTAGTAGGCGCTCCCATTGTCACACATTGAGGTAAAGCATTTGATGGCCCCTGATCCCAGTCTTTTTGTGTGTCGGTGCCTCGCACACGCCCATCATTAGCCTGTTAGGCTTCTGTATGTATAATGATCTCAAACCAACTCTCCTGCAATAAAAATTCCTCAACAAACTAATGTCAACAGGGCCAAATCAAACTTCAACATCTACTGGATATAAGGGAGGACATAGGTGTGCGACCCTTATAGGATAGGGATACATATCAAGGGGTTGAGTCAAGTTCGGCAGTCCTCTATTAGGTCGCTGGGGGGCGGAGGGATCGATCAAGGTCACCATTTGTCAGTCCAATCTCGACCAGTCCCATCTCCCCAATCCAATTTATTGACCCCTCCCAAAGTCTGTGACGATCATGATGCATCAGCAGTCCACTGTCACCTGGTCATCTATGTCTATTGGACTTGTCTCTGGTTTGGGAGATTCATGCGTCATATTTTGGAGGTTGTTGATCATGTCTGCTTTTGCTTTGTTGGAGGCATTGTCTAGGTATCTGCACACTGTGTGGGAGCCCATTGTGCTCCATTCAGGACGCAGCTCTTTCTGGCCCGTCCAGGGCCCAGTGTGTGGAGCGTCTCCTTCTGGGTCTACTGCAAGACCTGACAATGTTTCAGCTTCAGCCAATGATTGTACGATCTGATACAGACTTGTAGCTGCAGATTCCTTACCTTTGAATTTCCCAGGCGTCAGACTCGATCCATAAACTTTTGCTGAGCAATACCCCTTTTGCGTGACGTCTAGTGGCTCCATGCTGCTCCACAAGACGTTGTCAGCATCTGTAGCGTCAGTTATGATGTCGTGGTGCCTATATAGGTACCACCCACGCGCGGGGATGTCAGTTCTTTTTGTTCCGCACCAGTTAAGAACCGATCCGGAAAGTGCTACCCCTCTGCCACTTTTTGGCAGGTTTTTTCTCGACTTTTGTCGATATTTTGGATTCAATTTTGTGTGCGACGGATGTCTTTGAGAAAGACATGTTTCAAGCCATGCAGGACTTTTTCTCGCATGATGTCAGTTACCGATTCCCACCGCGTATATCTGTGGTGTCTTGAATATGAGCACGATTCGAAGTCGTTTTTAGACTATCGGGTGATGGCCCGAAGACTTTGAGTGAGCGAGCGATGAAGTTGCTTGCGGCCCGTCAGTCGACACCGTTGAGTCAGACTCCGAGGAGGTCACCGTCCCGTTCAAAGAAGAGGAGGTCGCAGGACCACTCACGGAGCCCTAAGTCCTCTTCCTCCCATTCAAGGTCTTCTGGACACTCGGGGAAGAGGCACAAGAAGAAGAAGAAGAAGGTCAAGCGGACTTCGACTTCCCCTCAACTAGCATCCGTCGTCGAGAGAGGTAAGGAGCACTGACACTCTAGGCATGGTTCTGCGGAGCTGGAGCCTGAGTCGACTTCGCGCATCCCACCCATTCCTGGAGCCGGAGCGACTCCCGCTCTAATTAAAGAGTTTTACGAGGCCATGCGCCGCGTATTTGAGCGGACGGACCCCGTTGGTGAGCCCTCAGGCCCTGCGGGGTCGGATGGCGACTCATCGGGTTCGACGCTGTCGGCTTTGGCCGCGGTGTGAGAAGTTGGCCTGATATATAGTGTTCACTATTCTAGTGATCACTCTGTATCATTCCAAACAACCCTTATTGATGATTGGTTGTAAGTCAACCTTATAGACCAGCTATCCTAGTAGCGTGGACAAGAGCAGTCTTTAGGCTAAACTCTAGAGGGCGTGTTAAGCCAGCTGTTTTACCATCATATATACCCCTTGAACACCAAGTGAAAGGACACCACACAAGTTGTTATAAAAAATAAAGGATATTTATTAATAACAAGACTACCCTGAACTCTTTATGAGTCAGGGAGCTAAGCACAATACAAAACTCTTAAGAAAATACTGCAAGTTGCACAAATAACGCAAATGCCCGAGGGGCACGAAAAACCATATATTCTAAAAGTGGAATGCGAAATACTAGCAGGTAAGTAACACGATCCAGAGGCTTCAGGACCGCTAGGACTACCTTACTGAACCTTCAGGTTAGGAGCAGGAGGCCTAGGGAACCCGGGTGCAGAGTGGGAACTCTTATGCGGGACAAAGTCTATGGAGGCTAGTATTTTTAAAAGTTACTGTTTCCGGACGAATCCGACTAGGTAGGCTAAAAACGAAAAAGGATCTGGACACTAGGATAGTGAACCTGTGCTGGAGCACCGAAATGCTCGGGTTACCTAGCCCAGGGGCTGCGGCTGCATAGGGTTCAAATGACGTCGGGAATCCTCGTTGTAGTCTTTGGAGCCTGAAAGAAGATGTTGCTGGCAGGCGACCAGTGAAGATGTTCGGGGCGATCCAAGGCTGGATCAGTGAAGAAGGCGACCTGAAAGCAGAGGGGACTCAGTTCTTAATCACTAGCCAGTGATTGTGTGGGCACCAGGCTGGCACCGGATGAAGTCACCGCGATCAGGTGAGTGGGTGACGCTGGACTCTGCAGCCACACGGACCAGGAGGCGTTGTCGACGGCCAGGCTGGGGGTGCGAGCTGTCCCATGGTGGTGTCTGCTGTCGGCGATGCTGGATCCAGGATGGGAGCAACAACCTTGGCAAAGGTAAGCCCACGCGGTTTAATCAAAATGGCGTCTGGAGTGGACCAGGAGGGTCCAGGGCGCTTCTTGTTGATCAAGGAGCAAGGGCCAGTCTAGAGGACCTAGACCAGCGGTGAAAACGTTGTGGTACGTCGTCAGGAGGGCCACTAGCCGACGGGCAAGTGACCGGACAACGTGGCAAGCAGCAAAGAAGCAGAAGGGCCCCACGCAGATCTCGTGGATGCTGGGGGGCTGGACTTCGGTGCTGGAGCTGCTCAGGGTTGGGGCTTCTCAAACCCCAGTGCACCCACTCGAGGATCCCTCGGCGGTCGTGCTGGTTAAGCGTCGTGCAGGTCTTGAAGATAGCCGGTCCCACGGGTCTTGTCGCACCCACGAATCTCAGCTGGGCTGATGATGCAGGTAGAGGTCAGAGATGGCAGGGAATCCGGGTCTCGTCGAGCTGGTGGATCCGGAGGATGGACGTGCAGCAAACCGCAAGCGCTTAGGTGGTGCCTGCTGGTGCAGGGTGGCTACTCCTTAGCCACAAGGGAGAGTCTTCCGAGAATGACAAGAGTTCCTTTCGTGGAAAGTAGTTCAAGTTTCAAGATTATCCAATTTAGGAAGGGTGCCCGCTCCTACCTTTATTCTAAGAAAAGAGGCTGGCACGCGACTAGGTCCTGCCCATGGGTGGGACCAGGAGGGGGGTGGTTACACCCCTCTCCTTTGTCCGGTCTCTCTCCAGCTCAGGGGCTGGTGTGCCCCTGGAACTGGTTTGAGCCGGCATATGCACAGTGAGCACCGGGGTGCCACTTGCAGTCACCTTCCTCTCAGCCCTGCCTACCTGGAATACACAAAATCCTGTCTGGGGTGGTGCTAGCACCTCCCAAGGCAGGAAACCCTTTGTCCGAGCCCCCCTCGCTGGAAGGATTCCCAGCAGCAGGAGGTCAGACTTGTGTCTGTGGTGGCAGCATCCATTTTGTGATGCTGAGGCTCGAGTTAACTTTAACCGGGGTTCACAGTTACATACATGTCGTGTCCCTTTAGAAGGGTGGAATGCTAACCCCGTCGCCCGAATTGGCGAGGGGTTAGTATTCTAATTCGTATGACACCTTACTCGACATGTTTTGATAATGCTATGCCAAAGTTAGCATTTGACCGCGAGGTTCATAATGCACTTAAGAGTATATGGTATAGCGTTATCATGGAACAGCTATGAGGACTTGGTTCCGCAAGCTGCAAACGGGCTCAGCTCATGCCAGAGCACCATCTCACATAATTCCAAGCACTCTGCCTTCAGGATTGATAAGGCCTGCCATAGGAGTGACTGATAGGAATATATGTGTCCATTTTAGGGTTAGATATAGGAATACTATATCTAAAGCAAAGGGTGATTACACCACCTTGCCCCAGCTGTCGTGCAGCCAGTTGTGTCAGATTTGGGTGGCCAGCCAGGGGTGGCATAATACATGCTGCAGCCCCTGGTAGGCCCTGAGTGCACCTATGCCCTGGGTACCTAAGGTACACTGTACAGGGACTGATAAGGTGACCCAGTATCCAATTGGATATGTACCTAAGGTACATGGAGTTCATTTTAACAGAGAGAGCAGGAAGCCTGGGGTCCTGAATAGCAGGATCCCAGGTCAACTAAGTCAAAAACCAGCAAAACACCAGGAAAAAAGTTGGGGTAACCATAGTCAGATATCCACCTTCCTACATAACCCCCCCCCAAACGAAAGGAGATAAGGCTATCCTTGACCAGGTAAGCCTATTGCCTGAGTGGCCATATGAGGAGGTGCATGCACTGGCATGGTTACCCCCTATCTCATGGTCCACTAAGCAATCCCTCACCCTAAGGGTATCTGAGGGTCTCCACCATAGGGAATCTCTACCTGTGGTGTGTTTTGGTAAAGAAAAAGGCTGGTGCTGATATGGAGTACTGAAGTGAGGCTCCACTAATTTTGGGCTCAGCTTCCTCCAATCACTACCCACCATGCATGCTTTTCTTTCCAGGACTGAGTTGCTGTATGCTTTCAGGGTCAACCTCTGGCTACCTAAAGCTGGAGGCTGGGTCCCTCTGTTTGGCTTACTGGAGGGACAGGTCAGGTTTGGGGCACTTAGGTCCCAGGTTTGGCTGTCCCCAACAGTGTCCATCTGTGGGAGGTCCCTAACTAATTTTAAGGGGGATCCCTCAGGAGTTTGTTTTATTTGCACTTGGCTAGGACTACTAGCTTCAGTGCCCTTAATCTGCTGATTGGGGAGTTCTTTTGGACAGGGGGCCCTTTGGGGTCCACCACTGGCCTCCCTGACCTCTACAGCCCTGGGCTGACTGAGGCAGGGTAGAGAGGGGCAGGTTACCTGCTCCAGACTGGGTCCCACATTGGAAGGGTCCACTGACATCAGGGGCTCTGCCAGGCTAGGCCTGACTACCTCTGGGGCAGTTTCTTCACAAGGGGTAAGATCAGTTCCCTGAGGAGGCTGATCCTCTCCTAAAGTCTGGTAGGAGGGAGATTTCTCTTCCTCCTCAATGCTCTCTGTTTGAGTGGAGTGATCCATAGTTTCAGGCTTCACAACACTATTATCAGTCTGAGTTTGGGCTGTGGCCATCACAACCCCACCAACCTTTTCAGGAAGGGACTCAGTTTGGGTATGGGCTGTTACCATCACAGCCCTGCTAACCTTTTCAGGGAAGGAATCTCTTTGGGATTGGGCTGAGCCTGGCACAGCCCTCCTAACCTGTTCAGGATGATTTACCATTTTAGAATGGGTTTCTTGTTCTACCTCAGCCCAGGCTGAGATCCCTAAATCATTCCCCAGTAGGCAATCTACAGGCAAGTTTGATGACACTGCCACTCTCTTGGGGCCAGTGACACCTCCCCAGCTGAGACTTACCACTGCCATGGGATGATTTTTCTGCACTCCATCAATGTTTGTCACCTGGTATGTGGCACCAGGTATAAGTTGCCTTGAGGGGACTAGGCTCTCAGTCACCATGGTGATGCTAGCCCTTGTGTCTCTATAGGCTTCAACTTTTAGTCCATTGATGAGGGGCTCCTGTCTGTATTTGCCCAAAGTGTTGGGACAATCAGTGAAGTTGGCAAACCCCAAGCCATTCTCACAGACAAGAGTATCTGAGTTAGGGGACCTGGTTAGGCCAGAGTCCCCAGGAACTCCCAAAGTAAATCCACCCAAATTCTTGGGTCACTCCCACCACCTGGGGGATTACTACTAGTAGTTACAGGAGGTTTGGAAGTGTTACTTGGGGGTATGTTCTCCTTATTGTTGTTGGCCCTTGGGCAACTGCTGTCAGTTTTCAAATGGCCTACCTGTTTGCAGGTATATCAATAAGGTTTCTTCTGGGTATTGGAAGGATTCTGGGACCCACCCCCCTCAGAGGATTTTTTGGGGCCCTGATGTGATTTGATCTGTAGTTTTATTCCCACCCTTCTCTTGAGGCTTGGTTGATTTCTTCTTTTGGTCATCACCTTGGTTCTTAGGCCTAATCCTGGTTCTGACCCATTTGTCTGCCCTCTTACCCAATTCTTGTGGAGAGGTCAGATCAGAGTCCACCAGGTGCTGGTGTAATAACTGGTTCTGACAATTATTTAAGACTTGCTCTCTCATAATTAGATTATACAATCCTTTGTAATCAGTAACCTTACTTCCCAGTAACCAGCCTTCAAAAGCCTTAGTGGCAAAATCAACAAAGTCAGCCCAATCCTGAGACTGAATTTTCTGGGTGTCTCTGAACAGCAACCTGTACTGTTCAGTTGTTAAGCCAAACCCATCCATCAGTGTATTCTTCAGGACTTGGTAATTGTTAGCATCCTCAGCTCTAGTAGTGAGGAGCTTATCTCTACCTTTACCTTCAAAGGAGAGCCACAATATAGCTGCCCACTGACTCTGGGGGATGCACTGGACAGTGCAGGCCCTCTCCAAAGCAGTCATCCATTTGTGGATGTCATCCCCTTGTTTAAAGGGGGGCACTATTTTACTCAGGTGTCTAGTATCAAAACTCCTGTCTTTATCCTTAGGGATATTGCTGCCACCAGTGGGGACTACCCCACTGTGGCCGGCTGGGTGGGAATAGGCAAGAGGCGAGTCTTAGTTGTGATCAAACCAGGTTTTATTGACTGAAATAGTCTGTCAGTACAGGTAGGGCGACTCGACACAGGACGCGGTGAGCGACTTCTTTCCTCCCTGCTTTTATGGATGACCCCCTCCGCTCGGCGCCGGGTCGGGCTCCGCCGTGTTCTTCCGTCGTGGTCCGTCTTGGCCCCGGTTCCGCCGAAGGGGGAGACAGAAAAGAGGTGGTATCAGTACGAGGTTCAACTCACAGGTTGCGTTCGGGAAAAGGGGTGAGGGAACAATCAGTGCTTCAGTTGCGTCCCGGATAGTGAGGGTTGTGCACGGGGGACTTACTCTAAGGGCTTTTGGGTTCTCCATTCCTTATCCGCAACCACCCAGTAGCCCTACCACGTACCTCTGTTAGCCACGCCCCTCCAGGGGAGTGGCTGGGCGAATCGTGGGTCCGTTGCCCTCCTGGGACCGTCTCTCCCGATGGTCTGCGTAGGACTCCGAGTCTTCTTCCGCCCTTCTCCTCCTCTCGCCGTGAGCCTCCTACTCCTGAAGCGTCGTTGCCCTCCTTCTCCGCAATCTCCTCCTCTGTGTCCACTGCTCCGGCTCTGGCAGGACAGTCGTCGGCTTCGCTGCTCCAAGCCGCTTCTTTCCCCGATTCGCCTCGGCTCAACACTCCTCCTCCGCTCCACGCCTCTACTTCTCTCCCCGCTGCTCCTCTCCTCCGTTCGACTCCGCTGCTCCACGCCACACCTCCACTCTGCTCCGCTCTGACCGCTCCTCCGGTGTATAGACACACCTGTTCCGGCAGCTGGGCGTCATTTATGCTGATGTTGTGCTCCTCCTCTTCCTCACTCGGTCTGGGCCAGTTAAAGGGGCCGTGCTCCATATCCTCCTCATCACAGCTGTACTGTTCCAGCCCCTGGTTCCAGCTCGCTCTCTCTGCCACCTGTTGAAAGAAGAGGGGGGGTCATAGTTTACAGTCGCCTTCCGGGATACAGGGGGGGCGTCCCCCGCCTCCCGGTTACACACCTCCCCCCCTGGACACTTCCGTTCGGGAAGGGGATTACGGGACAGGTAGTCCGCCCCAGTGTTGTCCGCTCCTTTCTTGTGACGCACTGTGAAGGCAAACGGCTGCAGTGCCAAGAACCACCGCAACACCCTAGGATTATTGGATCGGTTGCGGGCCATCCATAGGAGGGGGGCGTGGTCCGTGTACAGAGTGAAGGGCCGCCCTTCAAGGTAGTAGGCCAGTTTGTCCACGGCCCATCTGATGGCCAGACACGCCTTCTCCACCGTCGGATATTTCAATTCCCTCGGGAACAGTTTCCGACTACCGTATAATATCGGATGGTCCACCCCGTCCTCCCCTGTCTGTGATAAAACCGCCCCTATTCCATAATCCGAGGCGTCGGTATGTAGCGAGAAGGGTTTCTTGAAATCCGGCGAGGTCAGTATGGGGGTCGTGGTGATCCTACGTTTTAGCGCCGTAAACGCGCTCAGCATTTCCACTGTGGGGGATGCCAACCTGGATTGTTTGAAGGTGGTCTGGAGGGTGTTCGTGAGGGGAGCTGCAAGCTGGGCAAACTGGGGGATGAACCGCCTGTAGTATCCTATCAGCCCAAGGAAGGCACGCATCTCCTTCTTGGTGCTCGGAAAGGGGGTTTCAGAGATGGCTCGAACTTTCTCAATCTGGGGCTCAATCAGGCCATGCCCTAGTACGTATCCAAGATACTTCACTTTCTGGAAGGCTAAGCGGGTTTTCTTTGCGTTAATCTTCAATCCGGCTCTCTTGAGTGTCCCCAGCACCCTATCCAAATGGACTAGGTGGGTTTCCCAGTCCGGGCTGAACACTACGATGTCGTCCAGATAGGCGGAGGTAAACGTCGTTAGATCAGTTAGTACATTATTCATCAGTCTTTGGAAGGTGGCAGGGGCTCCATGTAGCCCGAAGGGTAGGACGTTGAACTCATAGTGTCCTGAGTCCGTGGAAAAGGCTGTTTTGTGACGGTCTTCTTCCCGCAGGGGCACCTGCCAGTATCCTTTAGTTAAATCGATGGTACTGATGTACTTGGCTTCTCCTAGTTTTTTGATTAATTCGTCGATCCGGGGGATCGGATAGGCGTCGAAGGTAGATATGTCGTTGAGGGCGCGGAAGTCCATGCAAAACCGGCGACTTCCGTCCGGCTTGGGTATCATCACTATCGGACTGGACCATTGGCTATTGGAGGGACGGATCACTCCCAGTTGCAACATATCGTCTATTTCTTGTTGTATCCCTCTTCGTCTGGCTTCTGGGACGCGGTATGGTCTGATTTTTACCACTTGTCCGGGACGTGTGCGTATCTGGTGTTCTGCCATGGTTGTCCGTCCCGGCTGGTCCGAGAAGACCGAGGAATGCTGTTTCAGGGTTGCCATTAATTCCTGTCTCTCCTGCGCCACTAAGTCGTCGTTGATCACGAGGTGTCTTAGGGTGCTCCCCTCTATATGGGGAGGGGATTCGACCACGTGTACCTCTGAAGGAGGAGGACCCAGCCATTTTTTTTAGCATGTTTATATGGTACACCTGTGTCTTCCTGGGGTGCACCTGTACTTTGTAGCTGGTGTTTCCGATGGTAGAGAGGACCCGATAAGGCCCTCCCCACTCGGCCTTGAATTTCTGCTGGGAGGAGGGTAACATCACCAGAGCCCAGTCTCCTATTTGCAGCCTCCTCCACCTTTTCCCTCTGTCGTAGCACTTTTTCTGCTTCCTCTGACTCTGTTCTAGGTTGGTATAGGCTAGGTCTCTCATTTTACCAAGTTTCGATCGGAGATTCCTGGCATACTCCAAAGTGTGCATCGTCTCTTCTGGGGTCTCTTTCTCCCAGGCCTCCTTAGTCATGTCCAGGAGAGATCTTGGTTGTCTTCCGTAAAGCAGTTCGAAAGACGAGAAGCCTGTACTGCTCTGTTTTTGCCCCCTTATCACATACAGAGCTAGGGGTAATATTTGATCCCAGTCAGATCCGTTCACCTCCAGCATTTTCCTTAGTGTGGTCTTTAATGTTCGGTTGTACCTCTCCACGAGGCCGTCTGTCTGTGGATGGTATACAGCGGTGCGTATTTGGTGTATATTAAGCATGTGACACACCTCCTTCATTAGCTTGGACACGAATGGGGTCCCCTGATCTGTCAGGATTTCTTTGGGGAACCCCACTCTGGAAAACAGTTCGAGCATTTTGTCGGCTACTTGTCGAGTGGTGGTGGAGGAAAGCGAAAACGCCTCGGGGAACCGGGTGGCTTAGTCCACCATCACTAACACATATTGGTGCCCTTTCCGGGTCTTTGGAAGGGGACCGATAAGGTCCATTCCCACTCGTTCGAACGGTACTCCAATGATGGGGAGTGGTTGTAGGGGTACCGCTGGGGGGCGGGTCATGTTCTTTTTTTGACACGTTTCACACTTCTGGCAGTATTCCATAGCGTCCTTATAAACACCCGGCCAATAGAAATGGCGGAGTATGTTCTGGGTCGTTTTCTCGGCCACTGTGTGGCCGGCGACGAGGTGGGCATGGGAATAGAACAATACTTGTTCCCTGAACGCCAGGGGGACGAGCAGCTCCTCCGGTTCATCTTTCTTTCCCTGTCGGTATAGTAGCTCGCTTTTTATAAAGAAACGAGGATAAACGACGGGGTTCTGGCCTTGGTTCCTCTGTGCGTTGTCCCAGGCGTTAAATAGCGTGGCATCATTCGCCTGGGAGAACCGGAAACTGCGGTCAAGTACCCAGGGTTCTTGGGTCACCAGAGCCGGCTTAGGGCGTTTCCCGGCGTGGTTTTCCATGCTATCGTGGAACATCTCCAGGAATGCAGGGTTATCCGTCCCGATAATGAGGTCTTCGGGGAGAGCATCCAACACCCCTACCTTAATGTTCTGTGGTCTACCCCCCTTGGGGCATATGGGTAGGAGCGCTACCGGATAGGGGCGGACGTCCCCATGTACACATCGAATGTAGACTCGGTCGTCGGGGAGCAGGTGGGCGGCTCTTACGTGTTGTGTCTGTACCACAGACTGCCGACACCCTGAATCTAACAACGCCTGTATGTAAGACCCATTCACCCTCACACTTACTCTGAAGGCTGGGCCCATCTCCGCCGAGTATAACACTGTTCTGGGGAGGTACCCGACCTCCATCGACTCTTCGTTGGTTTTCTCCTAGGGCACATCCGGGCGATGTGTCCCCAGTTGCCACAGTCAAAACACTGAGGACCACTGTGCGACGGGGGTTCCGGCCTCCAGGGTTTGGGTTTCAAGGCCTCCGGCAGTCGTACCGGTTTCCTTTCTGGTTTCACGGAGGGCCTTGTCTTCTCCTGCTCCCCCCCCCAAGGGGCTCTGGGTTGGGCTCTCGTAAAGGTGGTGGTCATCTCGACTGCTTGTGCTGTAGTGAGATCATGGTGTTGTCGCAACCACCTCTGAGTGGCATACGGCAGGGCTTCCAAGAATTGTTCTAGATACACCCTGTCCATAATCTGCTCCTTTGTGCATACCTGGGGGGTCAGCCATTTGTCTGCCGCCATCTTTAACCGCACAAACAAAGTTTTGGGGGTTTCTCCGGGGACACCCCTCTCCTTCCTAAACTTGATCCGATAGGCCTCAGTGTCCAAGCCCAGATGATCCAAAATTATCCCTTTAATGTTAACATAGGTGTTATCCCCTGTCGGATTAGCCACCTGATAGGCGTCCTGGGCTTCCCCCACCAACAGGGGGGCAAGGAAGAAAGGCCACTTGGCCACAGGCCATCCACACGCCCGTGCAGCCCTTTCAAAATTGAGCAAGAAGGCATCAGGGTCCTCTCCCGGTATGTACTTCTGTAAGGACACACCCCCTATGCTGTGGGGTACCGTGCCAGCCGTTGGGGCTACCGTGGCTATCACAGGATCCAGGGCATGAGCGGTCACGGCCGCCTTCATTATTTCCCGGTCCGCATCGTCCGACTGTATTTGTTTTTCTATCACCCATTCCAGCCGTTCCTGTCCTTTGGCTAGTCTATCCAGGATCGCTTCCATCGTCGTTATATCCAATGGACGTTTGCCCACATTCTCCACCACTGTGGCCGGCTGGGTGGGAATAGGCAAGAGGCGAGTCTTAGTTGTGATCAAACCAGGTTTTATTGACTGAAATAGTCTGTCAGTACAGGTAGGGCGACTCGACACAGGACGCGGTGAGCGACTTCTTTCCTTCCTGCTTTTATGGATGACCCCCTCCGCTCGGCGCCGGGTCGGGCTCCGCCGTGTTCTTCCGTCGTGGTCCGTCTTGGCCCAGGTTCCGCCGAAGGGGAAGACAGAAACAGAGGTGGTATCAGTACGAGGTTCAACTCAGAGGTTGCGTTCGGGAAAAGGGGTGAGGGAACAATCAGTGCTTCAGTTACGTCCCGGATAGTGAGGGTTGTGCACGGGGGACTTACTCTAAGGGCTTTTGGGTTCTCCCTTCCTTATCCGCAACCACCCAGTAACCCTACCACGTACCTCTGTTAGCCACGCCCCTCCAGGGGAGTGGCTGGGCGAATCGTGGGTCCGTTGCCCTCCTGGGACCGTCTCTCCCGATGGTCTGCGTAGGACTCCGAGTCTTCTTCCGCCCTTCTCCTCCTCTCGCCGTGAGCCTCCTACTCCTGAAGCGCCTTTGCCCTCCTTCTCCGCAATCTCCTCCTCTGTGTCCACTGCTCCGGCTCTGGCAGGACAGTCGTCGGCTTCGCTGCTCCAAGCCGCTTCTCTCCCCGATTCGCCTCGGCTCAACACTCCTCCTCCGCTCCACGCCTCTACTTCTCTCCCCGCTGCTCCTCTCCTCCGTTCGACTCCGCTGCTCCACGCCACACCTCCACTCTGCTCCGCTCTGACCGCTCCTCCGGTGTATAGACACACCTGTTCCGGCAGCTGGGCGTCATTTATGCTGATGTTGTGCTCCTCCTCTTCCTCACTCGGTCTGGGCCAGTTAAAGGGGCCGTGCTCCATATCCTCCTCATCATAGCTGTACTGTTCCAGCCCCTGGTTCCAGCTCGCTCTCTCTTCCACCTGTTGAAAGAAGAGGGGGGGGTCATAGTTTACAGTCACCTTCCGGGATACAGGGGGGGCGTCCCCCGCCTCCCGGTTACACCCACTCAACTGTTGCTCTCTAGCAAAGGCAAGCTTCTCCTTGGCAAGGGCAAGTTCTTCCCTCTGGATCCTCAGATTAGCCTGTTTCATCCTTGCTTCATGTTCTCTCCTCTGAGGGGAAGTCATTCTCCTCTGGGGAGAAGTCATTCTCCTCTGAGAAGAGGCATGAGAGTGCACAGATGTATTGGAGTCCCTAGAATGAGACCTATCTCTTCTAACTCCAAAGTTAGGCCTGCTTAGGGTCAGTACTGGGGGTCCCCCAGATCCTTCCCTATGTAGGTCTAAGTTGGCCCTAGTAAGTCTGCTGACTAGCTCAGGACCTTTGTCTGCCTCATCCCCTGAGGTGTCCCCTTCTTCCTCCTCCTCTTCTACATCCTCTGTTTCAGGGAGATCTGGATCACCAGGTGTACCTTCTAAGGGGGGCATGCTCCTATCTGGATTAGAGAGGTCTGGGTTAGCAGCCTTTCTTGCATCATATGTCTCTAAGAGACCTAACAGAAAATGAGTGGTAGGGTTAGAACCCTGTTTCAATTTCCTGGAGGTACACAATTGTCTCATCTCCTGGAAACTGAGAGCTGCATATCTGGAAAGGACCTGTGGAGGGTCACTAACCACTAGGGGAGTCTCTGAAGACTCTCCATGGGTAGACATGCTTTCTAGTGTGGTGTAAGTGATGCACCTACCTACACTATGGGTTTACCTACTGATCCCTTGCTAGAGTTGTAGTTAGGGTGTGCTAAGCCCTGTTACACTACAAAAGCTGGTTCAGTAGAACTCAGAGTATTCTAAGCTAAGTTATATGTACCTTGGTACTTATGTGATCTTTCTAATGATATTCTTAGGATACGTGTGTGGTAAAACAACAGCAAGCTCAAATCCCAACCGCTGCTCACCAATGTGAGAAGTTGGCCTGATATATAGTGTTCACTATTCTAGTGATCACTCTGTATCATTCCAAACAACGCTTATTGATGATTGGTTGTAAGTCAACCTTATAGACCAGCTATCCTAGTAGCGTGGACAAGAGCAGTCTTTAGGCTAAACTCTAGAGGGTGTGTTAAGCCAGCTGTTTTACCATCACATATACCCCTTGAACACCAAGTGAAAGGACACCACACAAGTTGTTATAAAAAATAAAGGATATTTATTAATAACAAGACTACCCTGAACTCTTTATGAGTCAGGGAGCTAAGCACAATACAAAACTCTTAAGAAAATACTGCAAGTTGCACAAATAACGCAAATGCCCGAGGGGCACGAAAAACCATATATTCTAAAAGTGGAATGCGAAATACTAGCAGGTAAGTAACACGATCCAGAGGCTTCAGGACCGCTAGGACTACCTTACTGAACCCTCAGGTTAGGAGCAGGAGGCCTAGGGAACCCGGGTGCAGAGTGGGAACTCTTACGCGGGATGCGGGACAAAGTCTATGGAGGCTAGTATTTTTAAAGTTACTGTTTCTGGACGAATCCGACTCGGTAGGCTAAAAACAAAAAAGGATCTGGACACTAGGATAGTGAACCTGTGCTGGAGCACCGAAATGCTCGGGTTACCTAGCCCAGGGGCTGCGGCTGCATAGGGTTCAAATGACGTCGGGAATCCTCGTTGTAGTCTATGGAGCCTGAAAGAAGATGTTGCTGGCAGGCGACCAGTGAAGATGTTCGGGGCAATCCAAGGCTGGATCAGTGAAGAAGGCGACCTGAAAGCAGAGGGGACTCAGTTCTTAATCACTAGCCAGTGTTTGTGTGGGCACCAGGCTGGCACCGGATGAAGTCACCGCGATCTGGTGAGTGGGTGACGCTGGACTCTGCAGCCACACGGACCAGGAGGCGTTGTAGACGGCCAGGCTGGGGGTGCGAGCTGTCCCACGGTGGTGTCTGCTGTCGGCGATGCTGGATCCAGGATGGGAGCAACAACCTTGGCAAAGGCAAGCCCACACGGTTGAATCAAAATGGCGTCTGGAGTGGACCAGGAGGGTCCAGGGTGCTTCTTGTTGATCAAGGAGCAAGGGCCAGTCTAGAGGACCTAGACCAGCGGTGAAAACGTTGTGGTTCTTCGTCAGGAGGGCCACTAGCCAACGGGCAAGTGACCGGACAACGTGGCAAGCAGCAAAGAAGCAGAAGGGCCCCACGCAGATCTCGTGGATGCTGGGGGACTGGACTTCGGTGCTGGAGCTGCTCAGGGTTGGGGCTTCTCAAACCCCAGTGCACCCACTCGAGGATCCCTCGGCGGTCGTGCTGGTTAAGCGTCGTGCAGGTCTTGAAGATAGCCGGTCCCACGGGTCTCGTCGCACCCACGAATCTCAGCTGGGCTGATGATGCAGGTAGAGGTCAGAGATGGCAGGTAATCCGGGTCTCGTCGAGCTGGTCAGTCTTGATCCGGAGGATGGACGTGCAGCAAACCGCAAGCGCTTAGGTGATGCCTGCTGGTGCAGGGTGGCTACTCCTTAGCCACAAGGGAGAGTCTTCAGAGAATGACAAGAGTTCCTTTCGTGGAAAGTAGTTCAAGTTTTAAGATTATCCAATTTGGGAAGGGTGCCCGCTCCTACCTTTATTCTAAGAAAAGGGGCTGGCACGCGACTAGGTCCTGCCCATGGGTGGGACCAGGAGGGGGGTGGTTACACCCCTCTCCATTGTCCGGTCTCTCCCCAGCTCAGGGGCTGGTGTGCCCCTGGAACTGGTTTGAGCCGGCATATGCACAGTGAGCACCGGGGTGCCACTTGCAGTCACCTTCCTCTCAGCCCTGCCTACCTGGAATACACAAAATCCTGTCTGGGGTGGTGCTAGCACCTCCCAAGGCAGGAAACCCTTTGTCCGAGCCCCCTCGCTGGAAGGACTCCCAGCAGCAGGAGGTCAGACTTGTGTCTGTGGTGGCAGCATCCATTTTGTGATGCTGAGGCTCGAGTTAATTTTAACCGGGGTTCACAGTTACATACATGTCGTGTCCCTCTAGAAGGGTGGAATGCTAACCCCGTCACCAGAATTGGCGAGGGGTTAGTATTCTAATTCGTATGACACCTTACTCGACATGTTTTGATAATGCTATGCCAAAGTTAGCATTTGACCGCGAGGTTCATAATGCACTTAAGAGTATATGGTATAGCGTTATCATGGAACAGCTATGAAGACTTGGTTCCGCAAGCTGCAAACGGGCTCAGCTCATGCCAGAGCACCATCTCACATAATTCCAAGCACTCTGCCTTCAGGATTGATAAGGCCTGCCATAGGAGTGACTGATAGGAATATATGTGTCCATTTTAGGGTTAGATATAGGAATACTATATCTAAAGCAAAGGGTGATTACACCACCTTGCCCCAGCTGTCGTGCAGCCAGTTGTGTCAGATTTGGGTGGCCAGCCAGGGGTGGCATAATACATGCTGCAGCCCCTGGTAGGCCCTGAGTGCACCTATGCCCTGGGTACCTAAGGTACACTGTCCAGGGACTGATAAGGTGACCCAGTATCCAATTGGATATGTACCTAAGGTACATGGAGTTCATTTTAACAGAGAGAGCAGGAAGCCTGGGGTCCTGAATAGCAGGATCCCAGGCCAACTAAGTCAAAAACCAGCAAAACACCAGGAAAAAAGTTGGGGTAACCATAGTCAGATATCCACCTTCCTACACGCGGCTTCAGTGGGGCCTCAGGGATACGATCCCAGATCCGGTTCGATGTCGGTTGTGCCAACGTGACCTTCCCTGGCGTCCAATACGAAGTCAGTCCCTACGACGTCGCCGATGCCCGTCGGTGGCTTAAGCCCCATCATCATAGTCGATGACACGGAGCCAGATGGCGTCGAGCGACGCCGATTCCGACGTCGACTGAACCCAGGGGTTCTATGTTGTCGCCTGAGCACTTTGTGGACGTGCTGGGCTCAGGAGAGGAATGGGAGGAGTGTGGATACCCTATGGGGAAACAGGATGTCTCTGAGGAGACAATGGACTGGTATGGGGATACTTCCCCAGACACTGGCATGCTCTCTCCGCCTACAGTGGTATGGAGTAGGTTGCGTCCTACGCCATAGTGGTTAAGAGGGCAGCTGAGGTCCTTGGACTGGAGCTGCCCTCAGTGCAGGTCAGAACTAATCTTCTTACCGAGGTGCTTCACCCTTGGGCTTCCACTTGTGAACCCCTACTGCCCTTTAATGAGGCACTTACCGACGTCCTTCTAGGAAAGTGTTCCAAGCCTAGCACAGGGGCTCCTGTGAATAGGACAATTGCACGCCGCCATCGCCCAGCTCCGGGTGACCTAAAGTTCCTCAGCCAACACCCCACCCCAGAAAGTTTGATGGCGCAGGCCTCTACCTCCCAAAGTACATTCCCTTCCACCCCTACGTATAGCGAATCCAAGAGACTGGACTCATTTGGGAAGAAGATGTCTTCCTCCACTCTGGCATTGCGGTCGGTGAATACAGCGTGCTTATTGGGCAGTCTCTCCCATTCTCTTTGGGAGATGGTTTCGCAAGTGCTGCCACAAGTCCCGTAGGAGGCCGGGGCTGTGCTCTTGTAGGAGAGTAGGGTCTGCAATCCTATGATCACCCAGATTTTTGCTTTTTGCTGCACTGGTTTACGACTTTCCCTGGCTGTGGGCCTGCTAATCAGACCCACAGCCTAGCTGTTCTCTCTATCCAAATTGTACTCAGGTACTGAATTGGCACTGGGCCCTCTCCAAGTCCCTGTACCCAGGGCTGAGGTGTACCCAGAAGTCTCCCAGGGGCTGAAGCATGTATTATGCCACCCCTGGGCTGACTAACTAAACTGACACAACTGGCTGCACGACAGCTGGGGCAAGGTGGTGTACTCACCCTTTGCTTTAGATATAGTATACCTATATCTAACCCTAAAATGGACACACAGATCTCCTATCAGTCACTCCTATGGCAGGCCTTAACAATCCTGAAGGCAGAGTGCTTGGAATCGTGTGAGATGGTGCTCTGGCATGAGCTGAGCCTGTCTGCGGCTTTCGGGATCTATCCCTTAGCCGTTTCCATGATATCGCATACCATATACTCTTAAGTGCCTTATAATCCTCGCGGTTATATGCCAACTCTGGTATCGCTTTATCAAAACATGTCGAGTAAGGTGTCATACGAGTTGGAATACTAACCCCTCGCCAATTCTGGCGACGGGGTTAGCATTCCACCCTTCTAGAGGGACACAACATGTATGTAACCTGTAACCCTGGTTAAAGTCAGACAGAGCCTTAGCATCCACAAAATGGATGCTGCCACCGAGACACAAGTCTGCCCTCCTGCTGCTGGGAGTCCTCCCAGAGCAGGAGGCAAGGACAAAGGGTTTCCTGCCAGGGGCGGTGCCAGCACCGTCCCAGACAGGGTTTTGTGTATTCCAGGTAGGCAGGTCTTCAGAAGAAGGTGACTGCAAGTGGCACCCCGGTGCTCACTGTGCATAGGCCGGCTGAAACCAGTTCCAGGGGCACTCCAGCCCCTGGCCTGGGGAAAGCCCGCCAAAGGAGAGGGGTGTAACCACCCCCCTCCTGGTCCCACCCATAGGGCAGGACTTAGTCGCGTGCCAGCCCCCTTTTCCCAGATAAAGGTAGGAGCAGGCCCCCTTCCAAATTAGATCATCTTTGGAATCAAGACACAACTTTCTGCGAAAGGACCTCAAGATTTCTTCTTCAAGATTCTCCCTTGTGACTAAGGAGTAGTCACCCTGCATCCGCAGGCACCATCCTAAGAACACTGCGGTCTGCTGTAAGTCCTTCCTCCGGAATCCGACTGCCCAGCTCAACAAGACCCGGCTTCCCTGGCACCTCCGACCTCTACTCACCTCTACAGCCAAGCTGAGAACCATGAGTGCGACGAGACCTCAAGGGACCGACTATTGCCAAGACTGCACGACTTCTTCACAGCAAGCCCGCCGAGTAATCTCCTGGCGAGTGCTTTGGGGTCCGAGAAGCCCCAACCCTGAGCAGCTCCAGCACCGAAGAGCAGCCCCCCAGCATCTCCACGATCGGCGTGGGGCCCTTCTGCTTTTTGCTGCTCACCGCGTTGTTTGGCTACTAGCCCGCTGGCTTGTGGCCTTCTGAACGACGCCCGACGACATCACTGCTGCTGGTCTGGTTGCTCCAGACTGGCTCTTGCTCCCTTCCAGAAGAGGAGCACCCCGGACCCTCCTGGTCCACTCAAGACGCCATTTTGAGTCCACCGCGTGGGCTTGAATTAGCCAAGGCTTTGTTGCCCAATCCTGGGTTCTTCGACGCCGACAGCTTCATCCATCGTGGGACAGCTCGCCCCTCCATCCTGGTCGCCGACAACGCCTCCTGGTCCGTGAGATCTGCAGAGCCCAGCGTCGCCCACTCACCTAGCCGAGGTGACTACCATCCGGTGCCCTCCTGGTGCCACCTGACTACTGGCTAGTAGTCACGAACTTGGTCCCCTCTGCTTTCAGGTGTCATCCATCTTCAAGATCCAGGCTTGGATCAACTCGAACTCTCTTCACTGGTCGCCTGCCAGCATCTTTCTTCCAGGCTCCTGGTTCGTCTACGAGGATTCCCGACGTCTTTTGAGACCTATGCAGCTGCAGCCCCTGGGCTAGGTAACTTCGGCATTTCGGTGCCCCAGCATAGCCTCACTATCCAAGGGTCAGGATCCACTGTCGTTTTCTCCCTATCAGGTCGGGTTCGCCCGTGAACACTAACTTTAACTTTACTAGCTATCATAGACTTTGTCCCGCATCCCGCGTGAGAGTGCACACTCTGCACCCGAGTCCCCTGGGCCTCCTAGAAGTAATCTAACGATTCTATAGTCAAGTCCTAGCGATTCCAAAGCCTATTAGTACTGTACTTACCTGCTAGTAATTTTGCATTCCACTTTCAGAGTATATGGTTTTTCGTGCCCCTCGGGCATTTGTGTATACTGTGCTAACTTAAGTATTTTTATAAGAGTTTTGTTGTGTGCTTAGCTCCCTGTCTCATAAAGAGCCAGGGTAGTCTTGTTATAAATAAATACACTGTTTATTTTCATAACAACTTGTGTGGTGTCCTTTCACTGGGTGTTCAAGGGGTAATGTGATGGTAAAACAGCTGGCTTAACACGCCCTCTAGAGTCTTAGCCTTAGACTGCTCGTATCCATGCTACTAGGATAGCTGGTCTATAAGGTTGACTTACAACCAATCATCAATAAGGGTTGTTTGGACTGATATATAGTGATCACTAGAACAGTGAGCACTGCACATCAGGCCAACTTCTCACATTGGTGAGCAGCGGTTGGGATTTGAGCTTGCTGTTGTTTTACCACACATATCCTAAGAATATCTTGTGAAAGATCACATAAGTACTAAAGGTACATATAACTTAGCTTAGAATACTCTGAGTTCTACTGAACCAGCTGTTGTAGCTCCTAGGGCCTAGCACACCCTAAACTACAACTCTAGCAAGGGATCAGTAGGCAAACATATAGTGTAGGTAAGTGCACCACTTACACCTCACTAGAAAAAGCATGTCTACCCAAGGAGAATCTACTGAGACTCCCCTTGTGGATGTTGACCCTCCACAGGTCAAATCAAGATATGCAGCTCTCAGTTTTCAGGAGATGAGACAAGTGTGTACCTCCAGGAAACTGAAACAGGGGTCTAACCCCACCATTCCCTTTTTAATAGGTCTCTTAGAGACTTATGATGCGAGAAAGCTTTCTCAGCTAGATGGGAATATGCCAGCCTTAGAGGGTACCTCTGGGGATCTAGACCTCCCCAACATTGCCAATGCAGTTGAGGAGGAGGATCAAGAGGAACTCTCTGGGGACGAGGTAGACAAAGGTCTTGAGGTAGTCAGAAGGCTAACTAGGGCCAACTTAGACTTGCTTGGGCTAGGATCTGGGGGACCCCCAGTACTGACCCTAAGTAGGCCTAACCTTGGAGTTAGGAGAGATAGATCTCTTTCTAGGGACTCCAATAGATCTCTGCACTCTAATGCCTCTTCTCAGAGGAGAAGGAACTCTCCCCAGAGGAGACTGACTTCCCCCCAGAGAATGGAGCATGAAGCTAGGATGAGACAGGCTACTCTGAGGATTGAAAGGGAAGAAATTGCCCTGGCCAAAGAGAAGCTTGCCTTGGCTAGAGAGCAGCAGATGAGTGGGTTAGCTCCCACTGGTGGCAGCAATCTCCCAAGAGATAGAGAGAAGGGTTTAGATACTAAACACCCGACTAAGATAGTGCCCCCCTTTAAGCAAGGGGATGACATCCAGAAATGGATGGCTGCTCTGGAGAGGGCCTGCACTGTGCAGTGCATTCCCCGGAGTCAGTGGGCAGCTATACTGTGGCTCTCCTTTGATGGTAAAGGTAGAGATAAGCTCCTCACTACAAGAGTGGAGGATGCTAATGATTACCAGGTCCTGAAAAATGCACTGATTGATGGGTTTGGTTTAACCACTGAGCAGTACAGGTTGCTTTTCAGAGACACCCAGAAAACTCAGTCTCAGGACTGGTCTGACTTTGTGGATTGTGCCACTAAGGCTTTGGAGGGCTGGTTGCTGGGTAGCAAGGTTACTGATTACACAGGGTTGTACAATCTCATGATGAGAGAACAAATTTTAAATAATTGTCAGAACCAGTTGTTGCACCAGCACCTTGTTGATTCAGATCTGACCTCTCCCCAAGAATTGGGAAAGAAGGCAGACAAATGGGTCAGAACAAGGATCAAGCAGAACCAGAACCAGAACCAGGGTGGTCAGAAGAAAGCAGACCAGAAGGGTAATGCTAAGAGTGAACAAAATGACCAGAAGTCTTCACCAGGTCCCCAACAAACCAAAGAGGGTGGGGGTCAGGCTTCCCAGAAGAAGAAGACTCAAGAAGGCCAGTCAAAGAGGTGGTGCCAGTACTGCAAAAGTAAGTCTCACTGGTTTAGTGAGTGCACCAAAAGAGGAGGACAAACTCCTGCCACTACAGCCCCTAAGGCAACTGCACCCCCTAGTACAGTCAGTAGTGGTAGTGTACCTCCCAAGGCATTAGTTGGGTTAACCTTGGGAACTGAGGGGTCTGACAACTTAGTTGGCACACTCACTCAGGCTGTCCTTGTCTGTACAGGGGATATGGATATATCCCCTGATATAAGTCCCAATACTTTGGGCAAATACAGGCAGACACCTTTGATTAATGGCAAGATGGCTCAGGCCTATAGGGACACTTGTGCCAGTGTCACCATGGTGACACCTAACTTTGTGGACCCTGGACAGATCATGCCAGGTACGGATTTCCTGGTGACCAATGCCAGCAACGTCACTACCAGTCATAGTATGGCGATTGTGGCTTTCCCCTGGGGTGGAGTGAAGGGACAAAAGGAAGTTGTAGTCAGTTCAGACCTCCCAGTTGATTGTTTGTTGGGCAATGATTTGGAGTCATCACTATGGTCAGAAGTGGAGCAGAGGACTCACATGGAGATGTTAGGCTTGCCAGCACATGTGCCTGCTGTGACTAGGTCACAGGCCAGAAGATGCCCCACTGAACAGGTGCTGGATCCTGAAAGAATGGACCAGACACCTTCCAAGAAGAAGAGCAGTAAGGGTAAGGCCTTGCCTTCCCCCTTGCCCCAGGTTGAGGATCAGGTCTCTGAGGAGGCTGATCTGAGAGAGCTGAGGGAAACTGAGCCTAAAGAGCTTGAACTTGATCAAGTTGAGTTTCTGGGCTCAGGGGGACCCTCCAGAGCAGACCTGGGGAAGGCACAGTTAGACTGCCCTTCCCTTGAACCCCTCAGACAGCAGGCTGCTGCTGAGGCTGCAGGGAATGCCACAGGTGCCCACAGGGTATACTGGGAAGATGGACTCCTGTACTCTGAGTCAAGAGACCCCAAGCCTGGTGCAACCAGGAGGCTGGTCATCCCCTTGTCTCTGAGAGGTTTCCTTCTCACCTTGGCCCATGAGATTCCCCTTGCAGGTCATTTAGGTCAGACAAAGACGTGGGACAGGCTTGTCTCACACTTTCACTGGCCCCACATGAATGAGAATACCAAGGAGTTTTGTCGCTCCTGTGTCACTTGCTAAGCCAGTGGTAAGTCAGGTGGCACAACAAAGGCCCCCCTCATACCACTACCTGTGGTGGGGGTCCCCTTTGAAAGAGTGGGGATTGACATTGTTGGTCCAATGGAACCCCAGACAGCATCAGGGCACAAGTTTATACTGGTGGTGGTGGATCATGCCACCAGGTATCCTGAAGCTATTCCACTTAGGACCACTACAGCACCTGTAGTGGCAAGGGCCCTAGTTGGAGTGTTCTCCAGAGTGGGCTTCCCTAAGGAGGTTGTTTCTGACAGAGGTACAAACTTCATGTCAGGATATCTGACTGCAATGTGGAAGGAGTGTGGTGTGAACTACAAGTTCACCACACCCTACCACCCACAATGCAATGGGCTTGTTGAGAGATTCAACAGGACCCTCAAAGGGATGATTCATGGGCTACCTGAACCTCTTAGGAGAAGATGGGATGTCCTGATCCCCTGCCTCTTGTTTGCTTACAGAGAGGTCCCACAGAAGGGGGATGGCTACAGCCCCTTTGAGCTTCTGTATGGGCATCCTGTAAGAGGACCCCTGTGTTTGGTGAAGGAAGGATGGGAGAGACCTCTCAAAAAGCCTGCAACCAACATAGTGGACTATGTACTTGGTCTCCGCTCCAGGATGGCTGAGTATATGGAAAAGGCATCTAAAAACCTTGAGGCCAGCCAAGAACTCCAAAAAGCTTGGCATGACCAAAAGGCTGTTCTGACTGTGTACCAGCCAGGACAGAAGGTGTGGGTGCTGGAGCCAGTGGCCCCAGCAGCTCTGAAAGACAAATGGTCTGGGCCCCACACCATCATTGAGCAAAAGGGAGAGGTTACCTACTTGGTGGACCTTGGGACTCCCAGGAGCCCTCTCAGAGTGCTCCATGTAAACAGGCTCAAGGCATATGTTGACAGGAAGGACATGAGCTTGCTCATGGCCACAGATGAGGGACAGGAGGAAGAGAGTGACCCTCTCCCAGACCTGCTCACTCAGAATCCTGATGATGGGTCAGTAGATGGTGTTGTCTTTTGTGGCAGCCTCACTGAGCATCAGCAACAGGATTGCAGGCAAGTTCTGCAATCCTTCAGACATATGTTCTCTCTAACACCCAGCCAAACTGATTGGTGTACCCATGATGTTGACACTGGGGACAGTCTGCCTGTCAAGAGTAAAATCTACAGACAGCCTGATCATGTTAGAGACTGCATCAAAACAGAAGTGCAGAAAATGTTGGAGCTGGGAGTCATTGAGCCCTCAGATAGCCCTTGGGCTAGCCCAGTAGTTCTAGTGCCAAAGCCTCACACCCAGGGTGGTAAGAAAGAGATGAGGTTTTGCGTAGACTACAGAGGCCTCAATGCAGTCACTAAGACTGATGCCCACCCAATACCAAGAGCAGATGAACTTATAGATAAATTGGCTTCTGCCAACTTCTTAAGTACATTTGATTTGACAGCTGGGTATTGGCAAATCAGGTTAGCTGAGGAGGCCAAACCCAAGATAGCATTTTCTACCCCTGGTGGGCATTATCAATTTGTGGTAATGCCCTTTGGGTTGAAAAATGCACCTGCCACCTTCCAAAGGTTGGTGAATCAAGTCCTCACTGGGCTGGATGACTTCTGCGCAGCATATCTTGACGATATTGCTGTCTTTAGCTCCACCTGGGAGGATCACCTGGTCCACCTGAGGAAAGTGTTAGAGGCCCTGCAAAAGGCAGGCCTCACTATCAAGGCCACTAAGTGCCAGATAGGGCAGACACAGGTTGTATACCTGGGACACCTTGTAGGTGGAGGCCAGGTTCAGCCACTGGAGAGTAAGATACAGGCCATCAAGGACTGGACTCCTCCTATCACCCAGACTCAGGTTCGAGCTTTCTTGGGCCTGACTGGGTACTATAGGAAGTTTGTCAGAAATTATGGGTCCATAGTAACCCCTCTTAATGACCTGACAAGCAAAAAGATGCCAAAGAAAGTTCAGTGGACAGTAAGCTGTCAGAAAGCATTCAATGACCTAAAGCAGGCCATGTGCACAGCACCTATCCTCAAGAGTCCAGATTACTCCAAGCCATTCATTGTCCAAACAGATGCTTCTGAGTTGGGTGTGGGAGCTGTTCTGTCTCAGCTGAATTTTGATGGTAATGATCAGCCTATTGCTTTCATTAGTAGGAGGCTGACCCCCAGAGAGAAGAATTGGTCAGCTATTGAGAGGGAGGCCTTTGCTGTGGTTTGGGCCCTGAAGAAGCTGAGGGCCTACTTGTTTGGCACTCACTTCACCATTCAGACCGACCATAAGCCCCTCTTGTGGCTAAATCAGATGAAGGGTGAAAACCCCAAACTGCTTAGGTGGTCCATTTCCCTACAGGGGATGGATTTTACAGTGGAGCATAGACCTGGTACTGATCACAGCAATGCTGATGGGCTCTCCAGGTATTTCCACTTAGAGCAAGAAGACTCACCTGGTCAAGGTTAGTTTATTGTCCCAAAGTTTGGGGGGGGGGGGGTCATGTAGGAGAGTAGGGTCTGCAATCCTATGATCACCCAGATTTTTGCTTTTTGCTGCACTGGTTTACGACTTTCCCTGGCTGTGGGCCTGCTAATCAGACCCACAGCCTAGCTGTTCTCTCTATCCAAATTGTACTCAGGTACTGAATTGGCACTGGGCCCTCTCCAAGTCCCTGTACCCAGGGCTGAGGTGTACCCAGAAGTCTCCCAGGGGCTGAAGCATGTATTATGCCACCCCTGGGCTGACTAACTAAACTGACACAACTGGCTGCACGACAGCTGGGGCAAGGTGGTGTACTCACCCTTTGCTTTAGATATAGTATACCTATATCTAACCCTAAAATGGACACACAGATCTCCTATCAGTCACTCCTATAGCAGGCCTTAACAATCCTGAAGGCAGAGTGCTTGGAATCGTGTGAGATGGTGCTCTGGCATGAGCTGAGCCTGTCTGCGGCTTTCGGGATCTATCCCTTAGCCGTTTCCATGATATCGCATACCATATACTCTTAAGTGCCTTATAATCCTCGCGGTTATATGCCAACTCTGGTATCGCTTTATCAAAACATGTCGAGTAAGGTGTCATACGAGTTGGAATACTAACCCCTCGCCAATTCTGGCGACGGGGTTAGCATTCCACCCTTCTAGAGGGACACGACATGTATGTAACCTGTAACCCCGGTTAAAGTCAGACAGAGCCTTAGCATCCACAAAATGGATGCTGCCACCGAGACACAAGTCTGCCCTCCTGCTGCTGGGAGTCCTCCCAGAGCAGGAGGCAAGGACAAAGGGTTTCCTGCCAGGGGCGGTGCCAGCACCGTCCCAGACAGGGTTTTGTGTATTCCAGGTAGGCAGGGCTACTGAGGAAGGTGACTGCAAGTGGCACCCCGGTGCTCACTGTGCATAGGCCGGCTGAAACCAGTTCCAGGGGCACTCCAGCCCCTGGCCTGGGGAAAGCCCGCCAAAGGAGAGGGGTGTAACCACCCCCCTCCTGGTCCCACCCATAGGGCAGGACTTAGTCGCGTGCCAGCCCCCTTTTCCCAGATAAAGGTAGGAGCAGGCCCCCTTCCAAATTAATCATCTTTGGAATCAAGACACGACTTTCTGCGAAAGGACCTCAAGATTTCTTCTTCAAGATTCTCCCTTGTGACTAAGGAGTAGTCACCCTGCATCCGCAGGCACCATCCTAAGAACACTGCGGTCTGCTGTAAGTCCTTCCTCCGGAATCCGACTGCCCAGCTCGACAAGACCCGGCTTCCCTGGCACCTCCGACCTCTACTCACCTCTACAGCCAAGCTGAGAACCGTGAGTGCGACGAGACCTCAAGGGACCGACTATTGCCAAGACTGCACGACTTCTTCACAGCAAGCCCGCTGAGTAATCTCCTGGCGAGTGCTTTGGGGTCCGAGAAGCCCCAACCCTGAGCAGCTCCAGCACCGAAGAGCAGCCCCCCAGCATCTCCACGATCGGCGTGGGGCCCTTCTGCTTTTTGCTGCTCACCGCGTTGTTTGGCTACTAGCCCGCTGGCTTGAGGCCTTCTGAACGACGCCCGACGACATCACTGCTGCTGGTCTGGTTGCTCCAGACTGGCTCTTGCTCCCTTCCAGAAGAGGAGCACCCCGGACCCTCCTGGTCCACTCAAGACGCCATTTTGAGTCCACCGCGTGGGCTTGAATTAGCCAAGGCTTTGTTGCCCAATCCTGGGTTCTTCGACGCCGACAGCTTCATCCATCGTGGGACAGCTCGCCCCTCCATCCTGGTCGCCGACAACGCCTCCTGGTCCGTGAGATCTGCAGAGCCCAGCGTCGCCCACTCACCTAGCCGAGGTGACTACCATCCGGTGCCCTCCTGGTGCCACCTGACTACTGGCTAGTAGTCACGAACTTGGTCCCCTCTGCTTTCAGATGTCATCCATCTTCAAGATCCAGGCTTGGATCAACTCGAACTCTCTTCACTGGTCGCCTGCCAGCATCTTTCTTCCAGGCTCCTGGTTCGTCTACGAGGATTCCCGACGTCTTTTGAGACCTATGCAGCTGCAGCCCCTGGGCTAGGTAACTTCGGCATTTCGGTGCCCCAGCATAGCCTCACTATCCAAGGGTCAGGATCCACTGTCATTTTTTTCCCTATCAGGTCGGGCTCGCCCGTGAACACTAACTTTAACTTTACTAGCTATCATAGACTTTGTCCCGCATCCCGCGTGAGAGTGCACACTCTGCACCCGAGTCCCCTGGGCCTCCTCGAAGTAATCTAACGATTCTATAGTCAAGTCCTAGCGATTCCAAAGCCTATTAGTACTGTACTTACCTGCTAGTAATTTCGCATTCCACTTTCAGAGTATATGGTTTTTCGTGCCCCTCGGGCATTTGTGTATACTGTGCTAACTTAAGTATTTTTATAAGAGTTTTGTTGTGTGCTTAGCTCCCTGTCTCATAAAGAGCCAGGGTAGTCTTGTTATAAATAAATACACTGTTTATTTTCATAACAACTTGTGTGGTGTCCTTTCACTGGGTGTTCAAGGGGTAATGTGATGGTAAAACAGCTGGCTTAACACGCCCTCTAGAGTCTTAGCCTTAGACTGCTCGTATCCATGCTACTAGGATAGCTGGTCTATAAGGTTGACTTACAACCAATCATCAATAAGGGTTGTTTGGACTGATATATAGTGATCACTAGAACAGTGAGCACTGCACATCAGGCCAACTTCTCACAGCTCTCCCAAGCCTTCAAGGAAGGGAGAGATGCATCAAAATTCACCATTTGTTGTAGATTAGATTCGACCAATTATCTGGGCAAGTCGATTTCAATGACGGTGGCCTTGAGACACCATACCTGGCTTCATACTACTGGCTTCTATGGGGATGTCCAAGCCAATTTTATGGACATTCCCTTTGATGGAACCTGCCTTTTTGGGTAAACGGTCGACTCAGCCCTGGTCAGGTTCAAGGACTCTCGAGCTACAGCCAGATCTGTGGGCCTCTCCTCCACTCCTCATGGGCGGTTTTCCTTTCGTGGCAACGGAAGGGGTTTCCTGCCACGTCTGCCCGATCCTAGCCACTGTCCCGCTCAGACTACCTAAGCCCTGCGTGGACACGGTATATTCCGTCCTCAGAATGGAGGCCAGAAGTCGTCTACCACACTGCCCCCTGCACTCGCAGCCTCCAAGCACTCCTAGGCTGATTCTGCAGGACCACACTACTCCAGTGGGTGGGAGGCCAGAAGTCGTCTACCACAATGCCCCCAGCAGCCGCAGCTTCTAATAGCTCCTAGGCTGATTCTGCAGGACCACACTACTCCAGTGGGTGAAATAATTTGTCATCATCTCTCCCTCTGGAGATCTATAACAGACAAGTGAGTCTTGCAGATCTTCCAGGAGGGCTATTCTCTTCCTTTCCTTTCTTTTCTTCTCCGTGCCTGGCGGAGGATCATTTAAAGTTGCTCCAAGAGGAAGTTACAATTCTTTTGGCCAAAGGAGCTATAGAAAGGGTCCCAGCTTCAAAAGTAAGGCAGTGGCTCTCATTCCCGCTACTTTCTGATTCCGAAGAAGAACAAAGAGCTTTGGCCCATTTTAGATCTTCGGACGGTCAATCTCTTCCTCAAAAAGGAGAAATTCAAAATTTTCACATTGGCTCAGGTCTTGTCTGCCCTAGACCAAGGAGACTGGATGGTGGCGTTGGACCTGCAGTATGCATATTTTCACATTCCCATCCTTCCGGGCCACAGGCACTACCTGCGGTTCAAGGTAGGCCACAAGCACTTTCAGTGTACCGTGCTCCCCTTTCGTCTTACCAGTGCCCCTCGGGTGTTCACGAAAGTGATGGCAGTGAAATGGGAAAGATAGGAGATACGAACTGCTTACGATGCGGCCGAGAAGGAGGGGACTTCTTCCACACACTCTGGGCATGTCCACAGATTCAGGTATATTAGGGGGAGATCCTGAGAGAATTGGGTGAGGTACTTGAAGCTCCCCTGCCAGCAGATCCAAAAGTGGTCCTACTAGGTATGACCAACTACGTAGATCTTGCCCGCCCGCTGCTGATCTTTTTGGTGCTGGCCTTGGTGGTAGCGAAAAGAGATGTAGCATAGTATTGGGGGGCACCTACGACACCACAGTTACAGGAATGGAGGAGAGGCCTAGACCTTTATATGGCTGCTGAAAGGGTTACGTACAAGGCGCGGGCTGCCCTAAAAAATTTGGGAGAGTTTGGGGTAAATGGAGGAAATATCGGGGCCTTGATGGGGGTCTGTGAGGAGGATTGCGGGAACGAGGTCCATGTACAGTTCGGGTGGAGCCGAGGGCATTCTGGTGAGGTCTGGGAGATCTGGACACAGACAATGTTAGGGAAATGGAGTGGGATGATCACTGCAATAATGTTGGTACTGATAAGGCTGGGGGGTGGAGGGTTGGAGGGCGGGATATGTTGACCTGTGATGACATGAATGTTTTGTTGCCATATGATAAAAAGCAAATACAAATATTTTTTTTTAAAAAGAAAGTGATGGCAGTGGTCGCATCTCATCTGCGCAGATCAGGGGTTCCAGTCTTTCCCAATCTCGACAACTGGCTGTTGAAGGCGGGCTCGCCCCAGGCGGTCATCTCCCACCTCCCGACTATGGTGGACCTCCTGCATTCCCTGGGGTTCACTATCAACGTGCCAAAGTCACACCTGACTCCCTCTCAGAAGCGCCTTTTCATTGGAGTAGTTCTGGACACCGTGCAGTTTCGGGCTTATCCTCCCAAGCTGCGAATCCTGGATATTTGGGCTATGATTCCGATCTTTTAGCCTCTATCTCGGACTTCGTCAGAATGACCCTGAGGCTGCTGGGCCTCATGGCCTCCTGCATCCTGCTGGTAGATCATGCCAGATGGCATAGGCGGGCTCTGCAGCGGGTCCTGAAGTTCCAGTGGGCACAACATCAGGGGAATCTGTCCGATTGCCTTCAGATCTTGGAGGTCACTGTGAGAAGTTGGCCTGATATATATAGTGCTCACTATTCTAGTGATCACTTTGTATCGTACCAAACAACCCTTATTCATGATTGGTTGTAAGTCAACCTTATTAGACCAGCTATCCTAGTAGCGTGGACACAAGCAGTCTTTAGGCTAAACTCTAGAGGGCGTGTTAAGCCAGCTGTTTTACCATCACATATACCCCTTGAACACCAAGTGAAAGGACACCACACAAGTTGTTATGAAAATAAAGGATATTTATTTATAACAAGACTACCCTGAACTCTTTATGAGTCAGGGAGCTAAGCACAATACAAAACTCTTACGAAAATACTTTAAGTTGCACAATTTACACAAATGCCCGAGGGGCACTGTGACGTGGGGGACCCGGACTCGGGCCCCCCTGGTATACCTATTCATCTATCCCCTCTTTCTACACAGCACACAGACGCGTGGAAGACTGCCGACGTCGTATGCAGTCCGGTGACTGACACTGATGAAGCCTGTTTCTTTAAGTGGGCGGATCCGGATGCGGGACCGGCCCTCTTCGACAAGGTAAAACCCCCCCCTGAAACCAGACAGGTGTGTGTTACACCCGGAGGAGGAGAGAGGCGTGAGGCGAGAGAGGACGGCGAGGAGTGGAGATTTCGAGAGGACGGCGAGGAGTGGAGATTACGAGAGGACGGCGAGGAGTGGAGAAGGAGCGAGGACGGAGAGGCGAGGAGACAGCGAGAGGACGGATCGGAGTGGAGAAGGCGCGAGGAGGAGGACGAGAAGAAGAACGAGGACGCAGCCGAGTGGAGAGGCGCTGAGGAGCAGAGCGGGAGAGGAGACCCGACGGACCAGGAAGGTCAGAGAACCAGAGAAGCATCGGAGGAGGCGGAGAGAGACCACAGCGACAAGCCAGGAGGCCTACGTGAAGGCGCATCGCCCAGCCACGCTTCCCGGGAAGTGTGGCTAGGACAGGTACGGTCACGTTTCCTGGGTTGGGCGGGACGTAGACGGGACGCTTCCCACTGACCCTAACCGTGCAAGTAAAACCCCCTGACCCCCTCACTTATCACGTCACGGATAGCGGGGTACTTCTATGCACAAGTGTTCCCTCACCGACCCCCCCCTTGATACCAGGTAGCGGACAGCACATTAATATTGGTCTCCCTTTTGTTTTTTACATTGGAAACCGGCACGTGTGCCACGACGGCTGAAGCCAGGACTACACCTCCCAGAAGACATCGGGAGCTACGAAGACGCGGACTGGAACGGGAGGCGACGGAGGACGCAGCGAATCCCCTTCCCTATTGCCGCGTCCCGGTACAAAAGAGAAGACTGTATAAATCAATAAAACCGGCTTTGCCCACTATCCAGGTGTCCGTGGATCTGTTTGAGAACACTCCCGAAACCCCACAGGCACGAAAAACCATATACACAAAAAGTGGAATGCGAAATACTAGCAGGTAAGTAACAAGATCCAGAGGCTTCAGGATCGCTAGGACTACACTACTGAACCCGAAGGTTAGGAGCAGGAGGCCTAGGGAGATCGGGTGCAGAGTGTGCACTCTCACGCGGGATGCGGGAAGAAGTCTATGGATGCTAGCGTTTCTAAAGTTACTGTTTCCGGACGAATCCGACTAGGTAGACTGAAAACGAAAAAGGATTTGGACACCTGGATAGTGAACCTGTGCTGGAGTACCGAAATACTCAAGTTACCTAGCCCAGGGGCCGCGGCTGCATAGGGTTCAAAAGACGTCGGGAATCCTCGTTGAAGTCTATGGAGCCTGAAAGAAGAAGTTGCTGGCAGGCGACCAGTGAAGAAGTTCGGTGTGATCCAAGGCTGGATCAGTGAAGGAGACGACCTGAAAGCAGAGGGGACTTAGTTCTTAATCACTAGCCAGTGATTATGTGGGCACCAGGATGGCACCGGATGAAGTCACCTCGACCAGGTGAGTGGGCGACGCTGGACTCTGCAGTCACACGGGCCAGGAGGCATTGTCGGCGTCCAGGCTGGAGGTGCGAGCTGTCCCACGAGGCTGTCGGCGATGCTGGACTCAGGATTTGAGCAACAACCTTGGCAAAGGCAAGCCCACGCGGTGGAGTCAAGATGGCGTCTGGAGTGGACCAGGAGGGTCCAGGACACTTCTTGTTGGACAAGAAGCAAGGGCCAGTCTAGGGGACCTAGACCAGCGGTGAAAACGTCGTGGTACGTCGTCAAGAGGGTCACTAGCCAACGGGCAAGTGACCGGACAACGTGGCAAGCAGCAAAGAAGCAGAAGGGCCCCACGCAGATCTCGTGGATGCTGGGAGGCTGGACTTCGGTGCTGAAGCTGCTTGGGGTTTGGGCTTCTCAAACCCCAGTGCACTTACTCGAGGGTCTCTCGGGGGTCGTGCTGGTGAAGCGTTGTGCAGGTCTTGAAGATGGCCGGTCCCACGGGTCTCGTCACACCCACGAATCTCAGCTGGGCTGGATGATGTAGGTAGAGGTCAGAGATGGCAGGGAATCCGGGTCTCGTCGAGCTGGGCAGTCTTGATCCGGAGGATGGACGTGCAGCAAACCGCAAGAGCTTCGATGGTGCCTGCTGGTGCAGGGTGGCTACTCCTTAGCCACAAGGGAGAGTCTTCAGAAAAGTCAAGAGTTCCTTTCGTGGAAAGTAGTTCAAGATTCAGAATGATCTAATGTGGGAAAGGGGCCTGCTCCTACCTTTATCCAAAGAAAAAGGGGCTGGCACGCGACTAGGTCCTGCCCTATGGGTGGGACCAGGAGGGGGGTGGTTACACCCCTCTCCTTTGTCCGGTCTCTCCCCAGCTCAGGGGCTGGGGTGCCCCAGGAACTGGTTTGAGCCGGCATATGCACAGTGAGCACCGGGGTGCCACTTGCAGTCACCTTCCTTTTGTAGTGTAGTTCCTATTTTCCCAATAGGCTCTGCGCATTGGAATAGTACCTACAGCAGTAAAGGCCTAGGCCAGACGTTAACTAGGTCTACTACTGTCGATACTAGACTTAAGTTTTGGGTTTGCCAGCGTAGCTCAGAGTTCGCTAGAAACTTTCTCGAATGTTCAGGAAAGAATTAACTCCCCTGATTAGACAAGAAGGGATTTAGTTTCTGACAACCATAGAACATGACAACTTTGCTCTCCCCTAATCAAGAGTCAATCTCAAGAGTCGTGTGAGCACAAGGCAATTATTTTACTCAGTCAGTACGTGCATTCTTAGTCTCATCAGATTGTAGAGAAAAGGAAGAGACGGGCGTGTTCAATAAAAAGGTGTTATTTATTGATCAGTCTCTTTTCTCGTACAAGAGAAATGGATCGATATTATTGCAATACTTATAGTTAAGTAAAGTGCATACATTAAAAGCAATAGTATAAAATAATACTGTAAAAACATTGATATGGTTTCTGAGCCATATGATGTTTAAAATGATTAAAATATATTTACATACACATATACATTTGACTAAACGTACTCAACTGGTGTTTCTAAATACGCCTACCCCGTGTACCTGACCTAAGTCTAATGCGTGGGCGGGAATAGAAAGTTACAGTTTAAGTTAAGTTTGTTTTTGCCAAGTGAGTAACTAAAGAATTCTCTGTGAGGGGTTATTCAGTTCTGTACCTGGAATTTAGGATGAATGAGGAATGGTATCTCTTTCTCTGCTCTCGATATTCCAGGCTGCCTGCGAGGGCTGCCCGAAAGCGCCGGTGCTGGGTCTCTCGGCTTGAGATAGCAGCGCGTCTCTCAGCGCGTCAGGAAGGCGGGGCTGCTGCCAGCGGGGTCTGCTTCTGCTCTCGGCTTCGGCAAGTATGGCTGCTCCGTCTCGTCACCACGCGTGTGTTTGCATAGGGCAAGATCGGCAATATTTATACCTTAAAGGTGCCGAGATTGACGTAAGGATGGACATAGATACGTCAATAAAGATGTCATACGACTTGCTCGTTAGCACATTCTTTACTAAAGTTCTCTGTGAAATCAAAACAATGGCCGCACGGATTTTCCAGGTTGTCATAGGTTTGATTTGTTATGAGAACGTCGTATGCCTTATCAGGGGCTGGAGGAATGTCGCTTGTCTAATTAGATCTCAAGCGTTATGACCTAATCAGATAACACGTTCCTGTGCCGTAGTGTGACTGCGTCAGATAACGGTATCTGCATCATGGGGGCTGTTCTTGCCTCATGGGCTGACTGTTAGTTCACTTGATAGTTAGTTTAACCAGAATAGGGTCAGGAATAGGGGGATCGATTCAGAACCTATAGGAATACATGACACCCACTCCACGCTAACTATGGTCATATTTACTAATCTATGCATAATATAACATAGTACAACATACTATAGAGTATAGTGTATACCTTACCACCCCAAAATACATAAATGCATTTTGAAATTTTCAAATATACTGAAAAATTGCAGTCATATATATTGTATGCACTTAAGCTATGAATTAAACGCTAAAGTAAACACGCATTTGTAGACATTATTGCTTATTTGGTATATGAGAAATACACATGAAATGGCTCTTAATATGGCTATACAGAAAGAAAGTTCGAGACCATTTCATCACATAATAAAATATATGTGAACATCCCAGCGGGCAACTAAAGTTTATAAAGTATCTAAAAATAGAAATCTTAGTTCTCTAGGAATAGTTTCTTACTTTAAGCAGAAGATAAGTGTCCCGAAAAATTTGTGAAAAATAATTTGGGGCTGCTAAAAAATTGTTGTCCGTGAACTGGTGGGAAGAATTGTTCATGTGACTTTATTTTTAAAGTTGAAGGCCGAATTCAGGGAACGCCGTGTGCGAGCTTGCTCAAAAGTCTCTATTTCTGTTCCGGAGAGAACATCATATCATTAAGGCTTTCGAAAAAACTGTCAACAGCTTCATGGGAAAGTTCCACTAAGTCGGAAATAGGGGTAACCATGCATTCGTGCGCATGATTGTCTGCATTGACATTCTGATTCGCATTGCTGACAGAAGGTCGTACCTGTTCAATGCTGCTCTCATCTTGAACTTCACTACTCTTCAATCGTAGTGGTGAAGATTCCAGGAATGCCGTCATCAGGATTGGTAGCCTTTGAGGGCAGCACAAAGCGTGAACCTTGGTAGGAACCAACAATGTATCTGCATCCACTGGCGCATCCGATTGTAGCGTCAGACAGGTGTCTAACACGCATTCTTCTCCGCATAGCAGACATCTCAATACAGGTAAAACACATCTTTGCCACATTGGTCGAAATGATAGAAACCAAGTCATGTTCAGGTCTCTAAGCCGGGAGAGTCCCAGGATTTTTGATATCCGGTCCCGGTATCCAATGGCTAGGATTGTATCTTCCATTGTCGCGAGAGTTTGATCTGTGACATGGGTTGCCATAACGAAAAATAAGGACTAAGAATAGGATTCCTGCAATTAGTCCCAGGATCAGGTGAAGTCCGCCAAAAATCGAATGGACGAAATCTGGAAAAATACCCAGTATGGCTTTGAATGGTGTTAATGCCATCGAAAATACTGTCTTAAATACCTTTGAGACCCCAGTGGTATCAGAAATATTTAAGATTTCGCTCAGGATTTCCGCGAAATGTACGGGGGAATTAGTTGATAATAATGTATGTATCTCTGCAGTCGTCCTTGCGACTTGTAGATCATACATTTCTTTTGATGACGTGAGCCTTGTAGGCGTCTGAAGAAGCACTGTTTTCATTCTGCTTAAAGTATCTATTCGAATAGAAGTAATTTTCAAATTGGGCCATGCCCTTGCCTCCCTGTCTGGAAAGGAGCTGGGGAATAAAGAACGTCCACAGCACTTGACCTTCGCCGTCGTAGTGACTAGATAAGGAGTCCCGGGCATAAGACTACAACATCTGCGGTCTACAATAAGAATGTAACTCCCATTATAGAGTCTTTGAAAGAATGGTTCTATTTCAGTTGCAGGTGCGCCTTGCTGGTGACATGAAAGGTTGTATGAATTCCCTTCACAGGCTCCATGCAAACTAATTCCGTTACACAGAAGCGTGCCGCTTAGTGACATAGCACAATTGTTGCCACTAAGAAACACTTTCTGTCCTTTATTACTGACACATGCATGTGAATAGGGCAGGTTCCAAGTTGTTTTAAGGTACCCCTTTCCCAATTTCTCGTACATGCCAGCCTGTATATATTTTTGGCAGTATTGAAACCTGAAGGTTGAGATTGGAATATTTATGATTCCGTGGATTATCCATTCACTGACAGGTCGTTCTGACATTGTCATTGGTAATCTTTCTAGTTTTTCAATGCTCAAGATTGTATAATCAGCACCCTTTTGCGCCATACCGATTTGTCTATCAGTAAGGTTAAAGATTTGGAATAGTGACGTTGTGTTGATTAAACGCCAAGGCACATAGCCCGAACGCAGATTTTGTAACGTCCAGCCAAGCTGTACAATAGAACGCAATTGTGACTGACCATGTTGTAATAACAGTAAGTCTTGCGATAATATATCGATTGCTGACGACACAATGCTTGTCCAAAGAAAAAATTCTGGAGGACAGAGTCATTAACCCATTGTCCACTACAGAAAGTGATTTTTCCAAATTAATACGGTCAATTTCCCGTATTCTCTCTGCTGTTTCAATTTGAGTAACCTTCCAGGCCTCATTGTATGCTGCATATACAGAGGCTGCTATGAAACGCTTTTGACGCAGTTTGCGTGGTCCCATTATGAAATCACGCAAGTCAGCACCATCAGTAAGTAAAGTTAGGTGTTGCTTAATTTCAGGCAGTGTGGAAGTTTGTAGCCATTGAAGGCATAATTTGCCCACACTGTAGGTTGTTATTATCCCTGGGTGATGTCTTTGGGGATATCTAGGGTCTGGCCTGGTCATTTTGAAACCCTGTGTTTTATTCAGGAATCTATCTTGACAGTTATTTGTATCTGTGGGCCAGATCAACCATTGTTTCCAATCAGGATGTGTTCTGTTTTGGTTTAATATATGGTTTACGTCTATCTCTTCATCTGTATCAGAGTTATTGCTAAACATTATTGGCTTTGGAATAGACGGTTTATTTACATCTTTGATTTTGGCTAAGCCAAGACAGGTGGTTTGTTGAACAGTGTCATTTAAAAATATCATTTGTTCTGGGATCATGCAGGCTCTAAACAAGGCTTCTAAACCTTGTACTTGCCAATCTTTTGTACCCCAAACACTTTTCAAATCAACATTTTTGTCCCAATAATCAAATCCAAAGGTATTCATTTTTTCGAAGAATGAATCTGAATATATCAATTTTGTGTTGGTTATCATGGTTTTCATCCCTGTCTTGTTTGACATTTTAAAATAAAATGTTTCAGCATTACTTGTGTTAAAACCTGAAAAATATGAATATTTGTCATAAACGGTTCTTGAGCTCCCTTTTGGAGGTGTTGCACAATGTTCCCATTGATTATAATTTAAAACATTTCTAGGTTGTGCAGATTTATGCAAAAAATGATTACCATAGTGGTTATAGCAATACATACTATCATAATTTGTAGAACCTTGCAAATAATCATGTTTTGCAAATTTAGCAGACATTACTAGATCAGACATCATGTTGTTAATGCTTTCGAAGTCCCAATCATCAGCAAATGAGTTTGGTTTTGCAAAGTCACTCAAGGAGATCTTGATTTGGTGTGGGTATTTCAGGATCTCGACCGGACCATAAATTTCATAGTCAGTGTTGTCCCAGGCTACCCCACCAGGTATCGGATTGGCTGTGAAGTTGGCTGAAGAAAGTTCTCTTTTCTCGACGTGTGAAGATGTGTGTGGTTTGAGGACCAAGTTGATGTTCTGACTTGCTGTGTCCATTTTAGCATATTTTCCCTCAATGAAGCGTCCAAAAGTAAATACCATGATGAGCCAAAGTATGAGGATAAATGCACCAAAACCCACCCAAAATTCAATCCATGGAGAAATCAGATATGTTTCTTTCAGTTGTTTCAAAAGTTCCTTAGCTTTGTCTTTAAAGGATTTTGATGATGGCTGTGTCTTTGATTCACTGAAGCCTTCAGAGGAATCATCGAAGTTGATGAAGTACCCGGATGCAGTTCTGTCAATTGTTCCAATTGCTTCAGGATTTTTGTTTCTTGCATTGTCACTTGGTACTTCATTGTAGATTGGTGTGTCTCTGCTAAATGTTTTTATTTGGGTTGTCAGAGGTCTGAGTTCTATTGCTTTGTTGCATAGTCCTTGTTGTTCTTCTGTAGGCGTTTCGAATGTGATGAGCCTCTTTGTTAGGACCTCTGTACTGGTAGCAAACCTTGGTGTTCTGCTACTTATTGGGAGTCCACTTGGCCTACTGTTTGTTATCGGCCACATGTTGTGGTTTTACCAGGTCGATTGATACAACTCGGTTCTCCTTTTTACCAGCAAGTGGCGGTAGTACAACTGATCTTGTCCCGTTGACAGACAAGACAGGAACTGCTTTTCTGTAAGAAGGCCCAAATTCCTTCTTTACCGCGATCTTCTCCCTGACTAGATCCCCGACTTTTGGAATCCAGACAGGTCTTGCTGGGACAGGTGGTGATTCTTCAGTGGTTGTTGGCTGTTGTTTCAACTGTATGTTGCTCAGGTGTTTTCTTGTTTTGTTTAAGTCCTGCAAAATAGCCAAACGGTCTTTGACATCAAAGCTTTTTTCTTTAACCACTGAAGTCTGACTATCAAGGTCAGAGATTATCATTCTAGTTCCAAATAATAATTCGTACGGACTGAATCCCTTCAGAGAATTTCTTGGCAAGTTATTTAGACTACGTTGGACACTTATTAGATGTTTGACCGACCCAGCTCCCGAACCTAATATCCTTTCCATTATAGATTGCTTTCTGCCTTGGTTTTTTCTTTACACCATCCAGTACCCTCAGGAAGGAAGTGAGAAGATTCCCGCTGGGCTGTGCTCATTAGGCCATGTTTCCCCCCCGGCCGGAGGGCTTGAGTGAAAACAATGGTCGAACGTAGCATGCTCTTAGCGTATATGCCATTTAGACTCGCAAATCTTTGTATAACAGTCCGGACGTCAGCCAAGTGCTGGTGATCTACAGTATAAGTGGAAACTAGCCTGTATATGTTAATCGCAAGCCCTGCTTTTTACTGGTGATATTATCTGCCTTGATACGACGAGGTATTAAACTGTTTCTCTCCCCACTGCGATCTCTGTTGCAGTTTGGGCAGTTTTTTACAAACATGGTGTAATGCAGGCTCATGCCTGGCCACCAGTACCGTGATTGTAATTCTTCCAGAGAATCTTTCAGTTTGAGGTGTCTGAGACCCTCGCCCATGTGTGCGTCTGCGATTAACACGCTTCTCCTGTCCATGTTTGGAATCACTCTATCCCCCACTCCAGGGATTCGAGCAAAAGGGACGGAGTTCGCATCGATTATGTATGTATAATTGAGTGGATAGTTGATCGGTAACGCTGAGCAGTCGCCTTTTGATGACGTTTTCACCGCCAGCATTGTTTCACCGTCAATGTATTTTAATGTACGCTTTTTTCGATCTACGGGAGCCGGTTTAGTGGCTGCCGCTGCGGCTGCTTCAGCCAATGAATTCCCTACAACGTGAACGCCATCACGCTGATGACTCAGTGAGTGTGTCACGTGAGTCTTTGGTAGTTCTTTTTTCAAAAGAGCTACTTGTTCCCAGAGCAGTTTCTGCTTTATTGGTGCATCTGTGTCATCTTTGTAACCGTCCTGAATCCATGTCTGCAAATCCTTGTTATATGCTTTGACGCAGTAATATGAATCTGACACTATAAGTGTCGGGAATTCGCGATCCGCATTATCTAGCGCCATTTTCAAAGCTATTATATCAGTTTGTAGTTCTGAATTAGTTTCTACTGAGTGTGATTTTGTTAATAGGAGTCTTAGTTTACCTCCCCGCCACACTTCTTTTGTAATCTCACATGTGGGGTTGTATGCTTGTTCTCCCCAAACGGAGGGTTGAGCATGTCCGTCTGTATAGATTACACAGGCGTAATGTCGTAGAGGCAGAATGTCGATTGGCAGAGGATACGTCTTTTCATATTTTAGATTTTTTAATTCTTCTAGTTCTGGATCAAAGTAGTAGTATACTTTGTCCGTTGTGATTGAATTCACCCATTGTATCCATTCTGGATTCAATGGTGTTGTTGGTAAATTACAAGGTGTTGTTAGTGCCTCAAAGGCTGATTCTGCTGTTCTGACTGTGATATGTCTACCGTCAGCTATGTCTTTTTCTCTAGCTATTGCGGTTTGAACTGCACAAATGATTTTTTCTGTATTACTGAATTTCTGTTCAGCTTCTGTATACAAGTGTGATTTGAATGCAATTGGTACCTTTTCTCCCTCATTAGAGGTCAGGTATGTGAATCCGCATCTCCCTGGGATGACTCGAATCACAAGATTGCGTGTGTTATCACGTGTTTCTAATTTTGTTTTAATTAGCATGTCTGTTTGTAAGGATCTCAAAATTTCTGTGTGTGTTTGAGTCCAATTGGTTTTTTTAAAGTCTGGTTTAATTAGATCATAAAGGGGTTTGACCCTTTCTGCGTAATTTGTAATGTATGTTCTTCCGAAATTTAGGAAGCCTAGAATTGACTGTAGGTTTTTTAGTGTTTTAGGAGCTTGGATTACGGCACATTTCTCTAGGAAATTGTCTGCCAGGCTTTTACCTTCACTTGATAACTCATATCCTAAGAACAGGACTGTCAGATGGGCAATTCTGGATTTTTTAAAGTTGAATTTGTAACCCTCTGCAGCGAACCCAAGTATTATGGTGTTCACTCTTTTCAAGTGAGTATCCAAGTCATCATCTGTTAAGTAAATGTCATCGACATAAGATAATGCTTCATCATCATATAGTTGTAGTAATTCTGTTACTCTCGCTGAGAATACTCCCGGGCTATTCTTGTACCCCTGGGCTAACCGACAGAATTGCTTTTGAGTGCCATTTACTGAGAATGCAGTTAAATATCTCCTCTCTGGTGCTATGTTTTGACAAAAGAATCCATTGGAGATGTCCAAGGTTGTTTTGTATTTTTTGCGCACTATGTTATTCATTAGTGCAGCACTGTGTGAGTTTTGTACTGCAAAGGTTTTGCAACATGTGTTAAGGTGTCGGTAATCCAAAACTAGACGATATGAATTGTCTGGTTTGGAGACCGGAAACAAAGGATTGTTCATTTGTGAGGTGCAAGTTTCAATCACCCCCTGGTATTCTAGCTGATCTAGTATTTCATTTACCTGTTTTTTAGCTTCTTGCTTAATTGGGTACTGCCTTTGTGCAGTAGGTTGTGATTTTAACTGGATTTTGTGAGGAGGAGAATCCTCATCCCATCCTACATGATTTTTATATAAAGCAGGTGCTAAGGCCACTGCCCACTTTCTAGCAAGTGTGTATTTTTTATGAATCGGGATTTGATTCGAGAAGGCAGGCATAATTACTTCTTCGCCATGAGGGCACTCCCTGACAAACTCTGGTGGCCAGTCTTTTTCAGCTAGAAGGATGTCATAGCCCTTGGAGAGGTTATCCCAAAATAGTCCCCTTATTTTCCTAGTCTTATCTCCCTCTATACGTAATGTTATCTCGTATATCTTGTGGGGCTTGCTAACTCTGGTGTCTGCAGTTTCCACTTGAAGGTATTCATTCGTGTCCACTGTCTCCAGATGATTCATAAGGACTTTGCGAGCTATGCTCACTTCTGCTGCGCTGTCTAGCATTGTCTGAGCCCACTCTCCGTTTTTCAGTTGTGTCCTCAGTATTCTCGGCATTGTTAACTACCTTGATACTGGCTACCTTCTTTTTTGGAAATTGTAATTTCTTTTTTAGCTGAGCAGGTTCCTTGTCTTTGGACTTGGCGTGCTCTTCTCTTTGTTCTGATCGTCCTCTTCTTTCCGATTTCTGCGAGGAATTCTGAAAAGATTGAGAGGGACGTGTATCAATGTCTTGATATCTATCAGGTTTTTTAATATTATCCCTATTTCTAAGGTTATATCTTTTCCCAGAGGGGTCACTCTGGGGTGACCTGTGTCTCTGGTTCGGAGATTTCTCCCTTCGCCTAGGAGACCTTCCTCGGGACTGGAATTTCTTTTCTTTTGGATTGGATTGTTTGTTTCCATCCCAGTTCTTTTTTGGTGAATTATTATTAAAAAACATTTTTTCTGGACTTTCAGTCAGTTGCGGTTTTACTGGTATTCCACCTAAACTGTCTCTACCTAGTTCTTCATAGGATTTTTCTATGATTCTGGCAATTTCAGCTGGTTGGTCTGCTATATCTGTCTCTTTTAACCTCTGGCGGATCGCCACGTTTGCTGCTTCACCTTTTATATTGGCTAGTAATATAGCCGAGACCTGCTTGAAGTCTTTCAGTAATTTCATACCAAGAGTTAAAGCTGGTTCTGGACCGTATTCATCTTGAATTTGTTTCAGCACATCTGGTATTACCGAAATGGATGGAACACCGTGCGTTTTTGTGTAGATTGAAGCAAAGACTGTACCCCAAGTGTCACAGTCCTCTATGTGTGGTGCGATTCCCATTGGGAGACATATAGTCAGAATCCTGTGTTTTTCTATCGGGGTGGTGTCAGGAAACACCGCCTCTATTTGGGTGATTTTCTGTGCCAACCAGAATGGTATTTGTTCCCGTTTAGCCGGAACTTTACCTAGGCAGGATTGGATGTTCTGTGGTGTGATTTTATTTGTGTTCCCCTGGTGAGGGGTCAGCTGTGGAAGTTTAATCGCTGGCTGAATTGTTGAAGTCCGCATTACATACTGAACTAATTGTCTATGAATTTTTAGTAATTGTTTTAGCTGTATTAACAGCTCTCCAGTAGACATCCCTTCGATGTCTGGGTGTGGTGTGTATCCGGCTAAGACCGGCCACGTTGCTCCTGGTCTACCTAAAGGACCGAGCCTGGTGATGTGATTATTATGTATTAGGGCGCCATCAAATAAGAGCAGATGCTCTTGGAATTTGAGTGGTACTTCCACCTCCTCGAAAGGAGTGTAAATGTCGGGTGGAACCTCTATTTTGTAATAGTGGAAGTACTTTGTTACAGCATTTGCTGCTGGAAAATGTATCCATGAATAGTATACCTCTGTCTGCCGATATTCGTGTGCCTCAATTACGAATATGACTGTGCCACCTCTAGGTGTCAGTCCATTTTCTATAAGTTTTAAGGTTATAGATCTCCTTTTGCTGACCGGAATGAGTATTATATCCGCGTCTGCATCCTTTAGTGCAGTATCTGCTGCTGCTATTTCAGCTGCTAATCTAACTGCCTCTCTTTCTTCATCACTTTCTGACATTTTACTGTCAGGATGGTTATTTTGTTTGTTTGCAGATCAGGTTTCTTATGGAACAGAGATTAGATGCACAATATTTTGGAACAGTGTATCCTTCAACGTTGACTGTACCAAGAACCATACATAGGAGTTCCCTCCTGTGCGGTTTTGGAGGATATTACCTTTCACCCACTCCAGACGTCTTTGGAGAATTTGGGAAAAGGGGTCTGAGTGAGAAAGCACGACTGAGTTACTCTAAATGTCTTACGTTAGTTTTATCGCCCTTTCCAAACGCGTTGGGCGCCATGTAGTGTAGTTCCTATTTTCCCAATAGGCTCTGCGCATTGGAATAGTACCTACAGCAGTAAAGGCCTAGGCCAGACGTTAACTAGGTCTACTACTGTCGATACTAGACTTAAGTTTTGGGTTTGCCAGCGTAGCTCAGAGTTCGCTAGAAACTTTCTCGAATGTTCAGGAAAGAATTAACTCCCCTGATTAGACAAGAAGGGATTTAGTTTCTGACAACCATAGAACATGACAACTTTGCTCTCCCCTAATCAAGAGTCAATCTCAAGAGTCGTGTGAGCACAAGGCAATTATTTTACTCAGTCAGTACGTGCATTCTTAGTCTCATCAGATTGTAGAGAAAAGGAAGAGACGGGCGTGTTCAATAAAAAGGTGTTATTTATTGATCAGTCTCTTTTCTCGTACAAGAGAAATGGATCGATATTATTGCAATACTTATAGTTAAGTAAAGTGCATACATTAAAAGCAATAGTATAAAATAATACTGTAAAAACATTGATATGGTTTCTGAGCCATATGATGTTTAAAATGATTAAAATATATTTACATACACATATACATTTGACTAAACGTACTCAACTGGTGTTTCTAAATACGCCTACCCCGTGTACCTGACCTAAGTCTAATGCGTGGGCGGGAATAGAAAGTTACAGTTTAAGTTAAGTTTGTTTTTGCCAAGTGAGTAACTAAAGAATTCTCTGTGAGGGGTTATTCAGTTCTGTACCTGGAATTTAGGATGAATGAGGAATGGTATCTCTTTCTCTGCTCTCGATATTCCAGGCTGCCTGCGAGGGCTGCCCGAAAGCGCCGGTGCTGGGTCTCTCGGCTTGAGATAGCAGCGCGTCTCTCAGCGCGTCAGGAAGGCGGGGCTGCTGCCAGCGGGGTCTGCTTCTGCTCTCGGCTTCGGCAAGTATGGCTGCTCCGTCTCGTCACCACGCGTGTGTTTGCATAGGGCAAGATCGGCAATATTTATACCTTAAAGGTGCCAAGATTGACGTAAGGATGGACATAGATACGTCAATAAAGATGTCATACGACTTGCTCGTTAGCACATTCTTTACTAAAGTTCTCTGTGAAATCAAAACAATGGCCGCACGGATTTTCCAGGTTGTCATAGGTTTGATTTGTTATGAGAACGTCGTATGCCTTATCAGGGGCTGGAGGAATGTCGCTTGTCTAATTAGATCTCAAGCGTTATGACCTAATCAGATAACACGTTCCTGTGCCTTAGTGTGACTGCGTCAGATAACGGTATCTGCATCATGGGGGCTGTTCTTGCCTCATGGGCTGACTGTTAGTTCACTTGATAGTTAGTTTAACTAGAATAGGGTCAGGAATAGGGGGATCGATTCAGAACCTATAGGAATACATGACACTTTCAGCCCTGCCTACCTGGGATACACAAAATCCTGTCTGGGATGGTGCTGGTACCGCCCCTGACAGGAAACCCTTTGTCCAGGCCTCCCTCGCTGGAAGGACTCCCAGCAGCAGGAGGTCAGACTTGTGTCTGTGGTGGCAGCATCCATTTTGTGATGCTGAGGCTTGAGTTAACTTTAACCGGGGTTCACAGTTACATACATGTCGTGCCCCTCTAGAAGGGTGGGATGCTTACCCCGTCGCCAGAATTGGCGAGGGGTTAGTATTCCAATTCGTATGACACCTTACTCGACATGTTTTGATAATGCTATGCCAAAGTTAGCATTTGACCGCGAGGTTCATAATGCACTTAAGAGTATATGGTATAGCGTTATCATGGAACAGCTATTAGGACTTGGTTCCGCAAGCTGCAACCGGGCTCAGCTCATGCCAGAGCACCATCTCACATAATTCCAAGCACTCTGCCTTCAGGATTGATAAGGCCTTCCATAGGAGTGACTGATAGGAATATATGTGTCCATTTTAGGGTTAGATATAGGTATACTATATCTACAGCAAAGGGTGTTTACACCACCTTGCCCCAGCTGTCATGCAGCCAGTTGTGTCAGTTTTGGATGGCCAGCCAGGGGTGGCATAATACATGCTTCAGCCCCTGGTAGTCCCTGGGTACACCTATGCCCTGGATACCTAAGGTATACTGTACAGGGACTGATAAGGTGACTCAGTATCCAATTAGATATGTACCTAGGGTACATGGAGTCAATTTTAACAGAGAGAGCAGGAAGCCTGGGGTCCCGAATAGCAGGATCCCAGGCCAACTAAGTCAAAAACCAGCAAAACACCAGGCAAAAAGTTGGGGGTAACCATAGTCAGATATCCACCTTCCTACAGGCACTGCACGACAATTGCAGTGGTGGCTAACGAACCAGGATTGAGTCAACGGCAGATCACTCTCCCTTCCCCAACCGGAGTTCACAGTGGTAATGGATGCATCACTTCTGTGGTGGGGTCGCCACATGGGAGAGGCGGAGATCAGAGGCCTCTGGTCTCTGGCGGAGTCCAGGTTTCACATCATCCTTTTTGGAGTTCCGGCCGATCCGTCTTGTGCTAAAAGCATTCCTTCCCTCTGTCCGGGTAAGAGTAGTGCAGGTGTTCATGGACAACACCACCGCCATGTGGTACTGCAACAAACAGGGTGAGGTGGGGTTGTGGACCCTATGTTAAGAGGCTCTCCGTCTGGACATGGCTGGAACATCAGGGCATATCCCTGGTGGTTCAACACCTGGCAGGTTTACTGAACGCCAGGGCGGACAAACTCAGCGACAGGTGCATGATGGATCACGAATGGCATCTTCACTCGGAGGTGGTGCAAGGTCTCTCTCTGCATTGGGGAGAGCCTTGGTTAGATCTGTTAGCCACCGAAGAGAACGAGCGATGTCAGCAATTCTGCGCGTTGGAATTTCCAAGACGGCACTCGCTAGGTGACACTTTTCGTCCCGAGTGGAGTTGTGGTCTTCTATACGCCTTTCCGCCTATACCACTTCTGCCCAGAGTGCTGAAGAAGATCAAGTGTGACTAGGCCCAAGTAATTCTCGTGGCTCCTAATTGGGCACGAAGAGTATGGTATCCTAAGCTGTTACACATGGTCATCGATCCTCCGATCAGACTGCCTCTTTGGGAGGATTTTCTGTTGCAGCAGCAGAGGACGGTCCTCCATCCGAACCTGTCCAGCCTCCACCTCCTTGCGTGGAGATTGAGCGACAACAGTTGACAGCCTTCCTCCCGAAGTCTGTGATGTTATCTTGGCAGCCAGGTGTCCCTCCACTAAGACTGTATACTCCTGCAGATGGAACACATTTGTGGCATGGTGTGCAGCAAAGGCTGTGGATCCCCTTTCTGCCCCTCTTTCTGAGGTTCTCTTGTTACTCCTTTCTTTGGCCCAGCAGGGCTCTGCTCTGGCCACTCTTAAGGGCTATCTCTCAGCCATTTCAGCCTTTCGTAGGCTTCTTAATCAACCTTCTCTTTTCAAGTCCCCTGTTGTAAATCGTTTTCTTAAGGGCAATACTCATCTTGTTCCTCCTGTTCCCTTCATAATGCCTCAGTGGGACTTGAATTAGGTTCTTACTTATCTTATGTGCGCTCCCTTTGAGCCGCTACATAACTGTCCTCTCTGACTTCTCACTTTAAAGACTGCCTTTCTGGTGGCCACCACCTCTGCTTACAGGGTGAGTAAGCTCCAAGCTCTTTCTTCAAAACCTCCTTTTCTGGTGGTTCATTCGGACAAGGTTGTCCTTCGAACTCGACCCTCTTTTCTTCCCAAAGTGGTTACTTCTTTCCACATTGGTCAAACCATCACTTTGCCCACCTTCTTTCTCACTCCTCATCCTTCTAAGGAGGAAGAGAGGCTCCACCGTCTGGGTCCAAAACATGCGCTTTCCTTTTATTTGGATCGCACCAAGCAATTCCAGCTGGATGATCATCTCTGTGAGCACCAAAAAGGTCGGGCCGTGCACAAACGGACGATTTCTAGGTGGGTTATTTTGTGCATTAAATCTTGCTACTCTTTGGCAAAGAAGGAGCCTCCAGTGGGATTGCGCTCCCATTCCGCCAGGGCAATGGCAGCTACCACTGCTTTAGGACAGAGAGTCCCCCCTCAATGGCATCTGTCAGGCAGCTACGTGGGCATCTCAGTACACGTTCACAAAACACTACTGCCTGGACAGCCAAGTCCGGAGAGACAGCTTTTTTGGCCATTCTGTTCTCCAGAACTTTCTGGTGTGAACTTGGTTTGCAAACCGACCTCCGGGGTTGGTATTGCTGGGGTATCTATTCTAAAGGTAAGGACTCTATAACTAATTGTCTCTTTCAGATGAACAAGTTACTTAGCTTCAGTAACAATATATCTGTAAGAGACATAGATTAGTTATTTATTTTATTTATTTAAAACATTTATAGAGCGCAACTGTCGCCTGGCAGGCATCCTGGCGCTAGAGTAGCTTACTCCTAAGATAAAAAAAAACAGTGGGAGAAAGATAATGGCGAGGGGGGGGAATCTAGGGAAAAAGCCAAGTTTTTATTAGTTTTCGAAAAGGAAGGAGCTGTGACGTGTGGCGAATGTCAGCAGGCAGACTGTTCCAGAGCTTTGCAGCCGCCACTCGGAATGATCTTCCTCCAATCCTGGCTCTCTTGAATCTGGGCACTATTACAAGTCGAGCGGTAGCGGATCGAAGAGCTCTGGTAGGGGTGTACCAGCTGAACATCCGTTGTAAAGGGATAGGTCCTAGCCCATGTAGTGCCTTAAAGACCAGACAAAGAGACTTGAAGGCAATTCGTTGCTTCAGGGGAAGCCAGTGCAGCTCGGCTAGGGCAGCAGTGGTTGAGGCTCTCCTGGACCATCCAAGTGCCAGTTTCGCTGCTGCTGATTGGACCCGTTGGAGACGGTCCAGCAGTACCAAGGGGGAGTCAAGCAAGAGAGCATTGCAATAGTCGATGCGACTAAGGATGGTGCACCTGACTATCTGTGCTCTGGCGGAAAGTGGAAGTAGTGGCAGAATTTTACGCAGTGATCTCAAAAGAGCAGAGCAGGTGGCAACTGTTCTCGAGACCTGTGTTTCCATGCTCAGCTTATTATTCAGCATGACGCCCAAATTCCGCACACTGGCCACAGGTGACGGGTTGTCCGAATTTTCCGGAAGCCAGAAATCCGCAGGCAGGGGGCGAGGTATGCGGCTGGCTGGGCAGAACAGAACCTCGGTCTTAGAGGAGTTAAATTGGAGGGAGTTGTGGTGTAGCCAGCCAGCAGTGTCTCTCAGACAGTCGTGGAATGCTTCTAAAGTTATAGAGTCTTCACCCTCCCAGGAAACAATAAGCTGGGTGTCGTCTGCGTAATTTACTGTGGTCATGGTATGTGATTTAATGAGAGAAACCAGTGGTAGTAAATATACATTGAAGAGAATCGGACTGATAGAGGAACCCTGGGGTACACCGTGAGGGACTGGGGAAAAGGCAGATTGATAGGGGGGGAGGGATACAGCCTGTTTCCTGTCGCTGAGAAAAGAGTGGAACCAGAGCAGGGCAGAGCCATCAACACCCGCCGCTCTTAGCCTTTCTAGCAGGATCACGTGGTTGACAGTATCGAATGCGGCAGACAGGTCCAGCAGGATCAAGGCCGCTGCCTGGCCCCTGTCTGCCCGCACTCAAAGTTCTTCCATGGCCGTAAGTACAGCTGTTTCCGTACCATGGGCTGGACGAAATCCAAATTGGAAAGCGTCCAGAACGTGATTCTGCTCGAGGTAAGATGATAGGCAGGTGCTGACCCATCGCTCCACCACTTTCGCCGGAAAAGGCAGAAGCGATATGGGACGAAAATTAGAAAGGCATTCTGGATTCAGGGATGGTTTTTTCAGCAGCGGGGTGATTAATGCTTGCTTCCAGGGGTTAGGAACCACTCCACTGCGGAGAGATTGGTTACAGATCCTTCGCAGAGTGTGGAATAGCTCGTGCCCATAAGCTTTCCAAATTTTTGGGGGGAGTGGGTCAAGAGGGGACCCAGAGGTGATGCTCAGTGCCAGTCGTTCAAAGTCTGCTTCGGGAATCTGGGGGAGAGCCAGAAGACTTTCCCTGGCCAAGCCGACTGGACAGGGGGTGTAATGTGCAGGGCTGGTAGCATGAGAGGTAAGCGGGTATTGGGATAGAGAGGATCCCAGGTTGTTGATGATTGTCCTAATTTTATCCAGAAAGAACTCTGCGAGGTTATCACAGAGCGTCTGGGATGGAGGAATAGTTTTTTTCGTACAGTCCGGATGTAGGAGATTCTCTAAAATTTGAAATATGTTTTTTGAACTGTTAGCTGCATTGACAATAGTAGAGCAGTAATAGTCCGATTTACTCACTCTAATGGCCGCTTCTAGATTCCTTACCGCCCCACTCATCCTCCCTGTTCTGCGAACTGATTTCTAGGGTCAGAGATTTCCTTTCAGGGCCCTAGTTTTGCACACCAGTGGTCAGTGTCTTGCATGGCTCTGCGTTTCTGGAGTGAAATGTTGTGTAAAAGAACTGACGCAGCGTGCAAGGGCGGCGTCTAAGTAGCTACCGTAACCTCATCTAACTACAAATGCGTAGCCGACCGACGCCACCTTTCAACACGCAGGGTACTGCTGACGAAAAAATTCTCCAGAACCAGTCTGACGCCTGGGGGTAATTCTAAAGGTATCTATTCTATAGGTAAGTAATCTATAACCAATCTATGTGTCTTACAGATATATCGTTTCCGAAGCTAAGTAACTTGTTCATCTCTCCCTCACTCAAATAATCGACATCCTGACACACAAGCGATATTTATATATGCATAGATGGGGCCCTACAGAACACTACATAGAGCTAATTACACACTTTACACAAATACTAACACCCATGCCTGAGGTGACTTCAATCTTACAATCCCTCCCTAGAGAGAAGAACTTAAAAATCCTATGCTTCTTATCAACCTGATTGCTACTGAGCCCAAAGTTGAGACTTCTCGTATTGTGTACTATAGCTCCCATGCAACAATATTGAACAATTTTATATTAATTCATTGTCTTTATGTTCATGTTTTATTCTTCTTCATGTGTCTGAACTACTGTACAGTTTAAAAACTATAAACATTTGTCAAAGTAAAGGTCTTAGCCAGGCAATCACGGTGTCTGTGGAGTTCTCCTGGCTAGTCAGAGACTGCAAAGTAAGGCTGGCTCGCTTCAAATAGACTCCTTTGGGCGTACATAATTAGAAAATAAATAGGTATACTTTCTATATAGAATTCGAAATCTGTCATCAAATGAACAGTAGACCCGTAGATGTGATTCTGCCACAATTTTGTGAGCTGCTATGTTACATAAGCAATTGTGCAGACTGCATTCCCTAGGAAACCTCGCACACATTTCGTATTGCTGGACTGCAGAAATTCAGAGCAACATTTCCCTGGCGTAGCATTCTGGGATTTCTGTCCATTTGAGAAATGTTGCAAAATATTGACAAAGTTTGTTGAAATAAACCCAGTATCTCCACATTTTTCATTAAATCTTCAGGCTCTACTGAAACTGCTGTAGGCCTTGAACCAATAGAGATCCCTGAATGTGCCCAAAAAATCCATTAGGTTGCAGAAAGAGACTAATGAGGTAAATGTGTTTGAGGAACGTAATACCAATTTTTAAAAAAGATTCAGCAGAGTTGTGCAAACACCAAGGCATTAAAGTGGTTAACAATGGCTTGCAATTTAGTACCTCAAGAATCAAAAGAGGGCGGGACAAGTTAAAGTTCCACTAAACTTCCCTTAAATGAACATGTAAAATCAAACAGAGTGGAAGAGTTGTGTTGAGATGTTTGGCAACACCAAACTTTTTTGAGAACCTCAACAGTGTTGTTCCACTTTTCATCCACCAGGAGGGATTGTCTCTTGAATCTGAGACCATATGTGATCCACCATATGAGGAAAAAAAGTTTTAAAATACCTTCTACCTTTAGAAAGGACACATTTTATTAAGAAGATCAAAGGTAGTGGTATGATAAAAAATGCAAGATGTGAACAGAGAGGCGTTTGTTGAGTCTAAATCAATCTCCGGAAGAACCAGGTCAACATTTTTCAGCCAACTTTGCACCCTGTGGGTCTATGGCTTTCGTCAGGACCGAAAGGTTGTTTTATAGGATCCCTTCACGAAGTCAAAGTATATCAAATGGGACACTTTCCCTCCAACTTTTGAAGCTTGTTTCTTCCTTTTTGGTCATATGGGACTCTTTGTCCAGTCCTTAGTTTCTGTCTTAGGTAGTCTTCATAGGTCTGGGCTGAGACGCAGTATTACTATTCGTTTCATTACAGAGGAGAAGCTTTGTCCTTAAGTGTGCACTCAACAACACGTCCTCTCCAACCTGCATCTTGTACAACAAGACTATGCAAGACTTTTCTTCAGCACTTGTTAAAGAATGCCCACTGACACTAGTTCTGACCATGAGATTCCATGGGCTCTTTAACATTCTGTTGTACAAGTATATTATTCAGGATCTTTATGACATTGTTTTTGATTCCAGTCACCACATTGTCAATGTAAACCTTGTTAAGAGAGGTGTAACCTTCCAGCTATTGTGTTTTTTGTCTAAATTCATATCTTGGCTAAATGTTTAGTATCTGTAACAAAAGAACTAAGCATTATGGGGATAGAAGCAGGTAACAATAATTCTCAGTTTTAAATAATTTTAAACTCTCAAAAGGATTGACTTAGGAGCTTTAAAATCAGGAAATAATTCTTAATTGTTAAAGCAAATGTTTAACTTGTTTTCAAATGAGAAATTATGGGGCATAATCTGTAAACTGCAGGTGGGGAAGGAAGTTGTGCTCCTGGTACAAGCCAAGTCCCATGTACTCTTCTAAAAAAATGTAATATTGCATATTGTCAGAGCTCGTTGGGGAGGGCCCTGGGCAGACAGGGACTACTAGGCCCAACCATGATGGGTAAGGCTGTTTGCCACTAATGTCCTTGGGTCTGTCCTTATGTGGCTCTGCAAACCTGTCTGAGTACATGCTTTCCATCTTGACTCTTAGGGTAACAAGGGCATGCAGTTACAAGCTTCTCAAGGACGTTGTGTTGTGGGCAAGAGCTCAGAACTCCATAGTCAAAACAACCCACTCCATAACCTAATGTCAAGCCCATTACTTCTCTTTAACAAAAGTAAAGCATTGTTAATCTCATAGCAGAAATACTACATTATCCAAATAATCCATTAATCAGGTTTGTTATAAGTTGTGCTGTAATCATAAGACGCTACACTTCTCTTCCAGGGGATACTCATCAATAGTCATAAGCACTGAATAGTCCCGCCCACGTGCGGGACCCCGGATCAATAGCCAATAATATGCATATATCTACATATATATATATAAATACATATAAATACGCATAAAATAAACATATATATATAGATAATATGCATATACATATACATATGCAGCCCAATATACACCATACTAGGCTCAAAAACTGCCATTATTGCCTGTAAAATCTTTACATTTGCTAAATAAAGACATATAAATTACATTATATGACAATGTAAAGAAGAAAACACTGTCCTGGTTTTCTTTGAAACACACAACCTTTATTTTCAAAGGTAAAACAGGCAGGATCATAGAGGCAGCTTTAGCCTAGATAGGCTGCATAGTAACAACAGAAAAATCTGGCGCCGTGCCTTTAAGACCTCTGTGAGCCTCCAGGCTCCCATCATGCACCACAGGTGACAGTTAGGTCAGTTCTTTTTTCCGGCTCCTTCTGTGAGGATCCTGGAGCATTGAGCTCGCCAGTTGGTGATATTTTTTCACTTTCTTCTGGTATTTCTCAAAATTTTTCGTCTTTACTCGACGTCTTTAGTCATTATCTGACTAATCCAACAATTTTTTGCTGTTTTTTGGCTATTTTTCCAGTCATAATGCCGGCCTTATTTGTTAAGTGTCCGGCCTGTGGTAAAAAAATGGCCAAGACAGACCCACATTCGGTCTGTGTAGCTTGTCTACCATCTTCTCACAAGCCAGAACTCTGCTACCACTGCAGAAAGTTGTCAAATAGAACTTTGAGAGAGAGAGAGAAGAGCAGGCTTCAGTCCCTGCATGACAGAGGAGAAACTGTGAGTGGAAGAGAAGATTTTCATTCCAGGAAGCCTTCTTCTCAGCACAAAGAGCGCAAGGATAGAGGGGAGGAGAGAAAACATCGGTCTCCTTCAACTTTGAGAGACAGATCTTCTTCTAAGGTACCTGTGTGCTCAAAATCAGCAGCGAAATCACAGTCGCGATGTCCGTCGACGTCGAAACATCCCTCGCCGTCGAAGAAGAATTCGCCGTCGAAGCAAGGTGAGAAGCGGCATGAGCGTAGGCGGTCCAGGTCTGGCTCCCCTACGACTGTGAGAGGGCGGGACTCGACGTCGTCTCAACGACGTCGACGGTCGCCGCCGAGAGGCTCGAACCTTCAGTCAAGGTCGCCGTCGAGAGGTGCCATGACGTCGACGTCGAACCGGGCAGTAGAGGTTTCGACGTCGAAGAGCCCAAGTCAGGTGGCGTCGAGGCACACGACGCCGAGAAAATCATTGCCGTCAAGGCGCATGACGTCGACGCCGAAGAGACCATCGTCGTCGAGGAGGACGCCGCCGAGGAGGACGCCGCCGAGGAGGTCGCCGACGACGAGGTCGCCGCCGAGGAGATCGCCGTCGAGGAGATCGCCGTTGGAAAAGTCGACGTCGAGGAGGCTGTCGTCGACATCTCCTGCAGCTAAGAGGCCTAGAACGGTGTCCAAAGACCGATCTAAGGTTTCTATTGTGTCTTCTGGGAGTTCCTCTTCCTCTCCTGGGTTGCGGATTGTGCAAATCTCTCCGGAGCCCTCAAGAGCACCTTCACCTACAGGGGCTAATATCTCGCCACGATGGCTGGGGGAGATCAGAGACTGGAAGATAAGGAGGATTATCCAGTATTATGGGTGTCTTTCATAGATTCACATGCCTGAATCATTCCCCGTCGTCGAGACGGGAGCCCCGGTACATAGAAAAGTAATGTCCTATAGACATACATAATGAAAAGTAGGCCTAAGCGCCTTGCCTTAGTAGCCTATCTATGTCCTTTTGTAAAAAGGACCAAAATCCTGAAGGTAGCCAATCAGCTACCACCTCCCTCTAGAACCTTCCTGCCAGGAGCCTCAGTCTCTCAGATTTTCTACCGCACATTGTGCTAGGGAGTCCCCACCTGAGCTCTCCTCAGGTTTCTTGGATTTATCTCTTTTCTACAAAAGACTTGGATTATTTGCTTCAACAATGGCTGAACAGCAGAAGAAAGGCCTGTTTAGAGCCTGTTCATCTTGTGGTAAGAAGAGACTGCACGTCGATGACAAGCATGAAACTTGCCTCTACTGTCTTTACCCTGATCATTCTCCTAAAGAATGTAGGATATGTAGAACATTCTCTACTAAGACTCTTAAAGACAGAGAAGGAAGACTGCTCCTCTGGTTGAACAGACTCAAAACCAGAGAAGATGATGTCCTGTACTCGGAGGGCAGTGAAATGGCTTCAGTTTCTTCGAAACTGTCCTTGAAGAGGCCAAGGGATGCTTCCCCTAGCCATTCAGACGTCCCTCATAAAAAGACTACCACAAAGTCTTCTGAGGTAAGATCTGACACGTCTGTGAAGGATGCTACCACCTTCAGAAAGCCACCGCAGTCATCGTCGACGAGTTTGTCGACGTTTTCTTCAAGAAAAACCACCTATGTCACCACGTCGACGACGACCGTATCGACGACGATGGCGTCGTCGGCCTCTTCATCAACGACGACGACCACCCAATCGTCAACGATGGGTAAGCCACTGTCATCGATTGTACTCATTAAAAAGCAGTCGACGTTCGTCAAGGCTCCGTCGACGTCACCGTTGTCGTCGACGACGACGAAACAAAAAACGGCGACGCCTACACCGTTGACGAAGATACCATCGACGGCTGGCACACGTCGACGAAGTCATCGACGACGGTAGGAGCACCGTTGACGCCAAAGTCACCGCCGACGTCGAAAGCACCGCCGACGACTAAAACACCGTCGTCGACGAGAGCGACGCCGACGACGAGAGCACCGTCGACTACCACATCGTCGACGACCGCGCCGTCGACGATAACATCGCCGACGACCGCATTGTCGACGAAGGAACCGTCGACGACCTCATCGTCGACGCTTGAAAAACGATCGACGTCAACACCGTCGACGACACCGTTGACGAACGCATCGTCGACGACAACATCGTCGACGCCATGGAAAAAAGCGGAGTTAATTCCATCAAAAAAGGTTATCAAACTCCTTATTACGCCGGATCTGACATCGCCCAGTAGGGTTCAAAAACTGCCCCCATCTTGTCTGTTGCAAGATGATGAGTCAGAGGACGACCAATTCGATCAGGCTACTAGTCCGTCGGATCTCAATGTAAAATGCCAGAGTACAGACGATGATGGAGATGAGGTCATTTTTACAGAAGAAACTGTTCAGACTCAAGTGCATACTCAAGTTACTCCAATGATCTGCCTCCCGGCTGCGATAGTCACTGATCTACAATTCTTGATCGAAGACTACAAAAAACGATTCCCAGAATCGCCTGCGGCCCCTTCCACAGAGAAATCTCAAGCGTCATCCAGACCGCAACAATCTCCAAAGTCAAGACCACCACCTTTGGACATTCCTCAAGACAGAGAAACAGTTCATAGCATCCAATCTTCTGATGAGGAAGACGATGTACCTGAGGAAGGAGAGGTTCGAGACGACCTGTCCCATAACAGAGACGATGAGGATTATGTCGCTCATTCTCCAGCCACTCCGGAACCCAACACTTCAGACTCTCCACCAGTGGATATCGGCGGATTCCACAATTTAATAGAGAGAGCTGCCACTAGATTCCACATGACCATGGAATCAAAGGAAACCGATTGTTTCTTATATGACTTTAAAGATCCTATAAAAAAGACGGCTAGATCAATTCCCATAATAGATCACATCTGGGAACAAGGTCAGCAACTCATGCAAACACCTGCATCAGTTTCAATAGTGGTGCCTAGACTGGATAAAAAGTATAAAGCACCATCAACTGCACCTACATGCCTTAATGCACATCCCAAGCCGGATTCGGTAGTCACCCAAGCCGCCCAAAAGAATTCCAGAAATCCATCCTCGCCACTGTCAGCACCACCAGACAAGGAGGGCAGGAAATTGGATGGCATCGGCAAACGCTTCTCCACAACCTCGGCTATGACTGTAAAAGTGGCCAACGCCATTGCTCTGCTAGGCAGATACAATAGACAATTATGGGAAGATATTGTTCCATATCTAGCGGATGTACCCGACGACTTGAAGGATGAGGTTCAGTCACTCATTAAAGAAGGACAAATGTCAGCGTCGGAAATCATTGATTCCGCTGTAGATGTCGCCATGACGGGCTTCAGACAGCTGGCAGGCCCAGCAGTTTTGTGCAGACAAGGATGGCTCAAAGCGACATCCTTCCGACAAGAGGTCCAAACCAAAGTTTTGGACATGCCCTTTGACGGACAACACCTATTTGGGGAAAAAATAGATGAGGCCTTGCAGACGATCAAGAAAGACACTGACACTGCAAGAGCTCTAGGGACATTACAATTTAAGAACCAGTCCTTTCGAGGGCACAGAGTAAGAGGTCAACCCTCATACAGAGGAGCATATAAAGGAAAATCCTCTTATTCCTACAATCAAAATCGCTCACAATATCAGCAGCGACAGCAGCAACAAGGTCGTCAGACCTCCTACGGGAGATCGAACTTCAGGGGTAAATCCCAGAGGAAAACGACCGGCGGAAGACAATGACCATTTCCCACAGCCAGTCCCCCCACCGTCTTGTCCACTCAAAATTGGAGGAAAATCGACACACTTCCTCCACAATTGGAGATCGATAACGACAGATCGGTGGGTACTCCAATTAATCCAGCACGGTCACACATTGGAATTCAACTCAATCCCACCGTTAACTCCTCCTCGCAAACTTCCACACAGGCACCTTCATTTACTCCTGCAAGAAATCTCTTCAATGTTTAAGAAAGGAGCAATAGAGCGAGTCCCATCAGCTCAAAAAGGGAAGGGATTTTATTCCCGCTTCTTTTTAATTCAACAGAAAAAGAAGAAATGGAGGCCCATTCTAGATCTCAGGGCACTCAATACCTTCCTGAAGAGCCAATCGTTTCGAATGGTGACTATCCAGAAAATCCTAGGATCCCTAGAGGAAGGAGACTATATGACGTCTTTGGACCTGCAAGACGCATATTACCATATCCCGATACACAAACGCCACAAAAAATTTCTACGTTTCGAAGTAGCAGGTCAACACTACCAATTCTGTGTCCTCCCATTCGGCCTCAAATCGGCGCCACGCATTTTCACAAAGTGCCTGGCTCCTGTGGCAGCTTTCCTGAGACAGCAGAATCACCAGGTCTTCCCCTACCTGGACGACTGGCTGGTGAAAGCACCATCTTTCACAGACGCGCAGATGTCTTCCAACGCTTGTCTCGCTATTTTCCAGGACCTAGGTCTGACTCTCAACTACGAGAAATCGACCTTACAACCCACCAAAATTATAACATTCCTGGGGGCAACTCTAGATACGATTTCTTCCAAAGCCTTCCCATCTCAAGAAAGAAAACACAAACTGATGGCTCTGGCTACCGCAGTGACTTCAAAACACACCATCAAAGTCCGAACTTTCAAGTCACTTCTAGGGATGATGTCTTCTTGCATACTACTCATCCCTCACTGTCGGCTCAGAATGCGCCCCCTTCAGGAGGCCTTGACCAAACAGTGGACACAATGTACGGGTTCTTTCGAGGATCTCATCGTCATCACTCGACAAATAACCAAGGCTTTACTTTGGTGGACAACGAACAAGAACTTATCGAAAGGTCTAACGTTCTTGATGCCAGCAACTCCACATGTCATAACGACGGACGCTTCTCTAGAAGGATGGGGTGCAGTCCTTCAGGAATTGCAAATCAGTGGCAAGTGGACGGAACAAGAGAGAACTCTGCATATCAACCTCCTAGAACTAAGAGCAGTTCTACACTCTCTACAAGCATTCCTCCCTCGCATCGAAAACTCAGCAGTGCTTGTGAGGACGGACAACACAACCACAATGCACTACTTGAACAAGCAGGGAGGGACACGTTCACTGACACTGTCTCGCGAATCGCAAAGAATTTGGAACTGGCTACTACACAACAACATCAAATTAACAGCAGAGTATGTCCCAGGGAAAGACAACGTCATAGCGGACGCTCTAAGCAGGCAGAGGTCACTGTCCCACGAATGGGAACTGGACCAACAAGTTCTAAACGACATCTTCTCGGAATGGGGGAGACCGCAAATAGACCTCTTTGCCACCAGGGAGAACACCAAATGCCACAGCTTCGCAAGCTGGCATCCGCAACCGAGGTCACTAGGAAATGCATTTTCCATCGCATGGCGCAACGTGTTTGCGTACGCATTTCCGCCATTTCCCCTGATAACCAGAGTCATTCGGAAAATGAAAATGGAACACTGCACCTTGATTCTCATTGCCCCATACTGGCCGAGACAGCATTGGTTCACGGACCTCCGTCGCCTCTCAGTCCTACCATCAATCCATCTGCATCAACATCCCTCTCTACTCTCGATGTCCAAAGGCCAGGTACTCCACCCGAATCTGAAATCTCTCAGATTATCGGCATAGCTCCTGAGTACCGAGAGTTCTGCCACCTAAACATCCCGCAGGAGTGCAAGGAAGTCCTAGTTAAAGCAAGAGCAGTCAGCACAAACAAAACTTACTCCTTGAAATGGAAACGCTTTTGTGTCTGGTGTAAGGACAACAATCTACATCCTTTCAAGATCACTCCAGAGCAGTTACTGCCATATTTACTACATCTGGCACAATCAGGACTTGCACATGCCTCTATTAGAGTACATCTGGCAGCAATCTCCCGCTTTACGAGAACTTCAAAAGGACCTTCTCCATGGTCCAACAGATTAATAAAGCAATTCCTTAAAGGGCTCTATAGATCATTTCCAAGGCCAAGACGAGTTCCACCAACGTGGCACCTTAATGTGGTACTCAACCAATTGATGAAGCACCCATTTGAGCCCATCCATAGGGCTGATATCAAATTCATCTCATGGAAAACCGCACTTCTTTTGGCTTTAACCTCAGCGAGAAGGGTCAGTGAGTTACAAGCTCTTTCAATACAAGACCCTTTCATGCAGTTCAGAGAGGACAGAGTGATTTTAAGAACCAATCCTCGCTTCATTCCTAAAGTCCCCTCGGACTTTCATCTAAATGAACCACTTGTACTTCGCTCATTCTTCCCGAACCCCAGTACTGTGGCTGAAAGATCTCTTCACTCTTTGGACCTAAAAAGATGTCTAAAATTTTACCTAGACAAAACGAAACATCTCAGAAAAACAAATCAGCTTTTCATCGCCTTCAGCAGACCTAGAAAAGCCATGCCACTCTCCAAACAAAGCATTTCACGATGGATATCAGCGGCAATTGCTTTTTGCCATGACAAAGCCGGACGCCCATTACATTCCAAAGTCCGAGCGCATTCCACAAGGGCTGTGTCCACATCGGCGGCACTATTCGCTGGAGTACCGATTCTGGACATCTGCAGGGCAGCGACCTGGAAATCGCCGCATACATTTACCAGGCACTACTGCCTGGATACAGAACTGATGCAGGATGCAGCTGTGGGCCAGGCTGTACTTCGCCATCTATTCCAGTAAGATGAGCCTTCCTCCTTCCCACCGTCCTGCAATGGTATGCACATTTATTTCCTTTCTTATTTGTATTGCTGATGGTTACTAGTCGCATGATATGTATTATCTCAGACTGTTTGTTATGTTCCATCGCAAATGTGCATAATGTATTGCTTGCTATTCTGATTCAGGCATGTGAATCTATGAAAGACACCCATAATATTGGATAAGAAATGCGTTACTTACCTGTAACAGCAGTTATCCAGTATTGGTATCTTTCATAGATTCACATGCAACCCTCCCGCCTCCCCAGGAAGGACTCATCTCTCACTCCATAACATATGTTACGTCTACCTAGCTTGGTGCGTACGAAAATCTGAGAGACAGAGGCTCCTGGCAGGAAGGTTCTAGAGGGAGGTGGTAGCTGATTGGCTACCTTCAGGATTTTGGTCCTTTTTACAAAAGGACATAGATAGGCTACTAAGGCAAGGCCCTTAGGCCTACTTTTCTCTATGTATGTCTATAGGACATTACTTTTCTATGTACCTGGGCTTCCGTCTCGACGACGGGGAATGATTCAGGCATGTGAATTTATGAAAGACACCAATACTGGATAACTGCTGTTACAGGTAAGTAACGCATTTCTTAACCTTCCAAGTTCTTATTCCAGATCGCCTGTGTCTGTAAGACCTACTTCGAGATCAAGATCGCCCCTAATACAGCTGGTGCAATCTCCGAGAAGATGTGAGCGTACTCCTCCGAGAAAGTCTCCATCAGAGAGGAGGCGGACTTCACCCTCTCCTAGGTCTTCGCGTCACCGTTTCTCTAGGAGACGCGATGATAGATCCTCTACAAGGTCTACAAATTCGAAGAGGGATTACTCACCGACGCTGTCATCAACCCCTCCAAGTAGGATATCACCGATTGATGACGTGATTATCTTTAATGAAGTTCTCTGTCGAGGAGCAGCGAAACTTAATATCGAGATGCCGGTCTCTACTGCCAAGACAACGGTCATTTTCGAAACGTTACATCAGAAATTATCATCAAGGCCTTTACTTCCTCTAGTTCCAGGTCTGTTGGAACCTGCGGAGCACAAGTTCTTAACTCCTGCATCTTTGGGAGCGGTTCCTTCGCGGATCGCAAAGAAGTATAAGGCTCCGGACCATGATCCGTTATTTCTGAGGTCTGAGCCACAACCTGATTCGGTCATCGTCTCAGCGGCACGTAAGAATCAGACAGGAGCGACGTCATCCTCTGTGCCTCCTGATAAAGACAGCAAAACTATAGACTCAGTAGGGAAGAGAATGTGTGCCACCTCTGCTTCCTACATGAAGGTCGCCAGTGCCTCCGCTTTACTGGGTCGCTATGACCGCGCTCTCTGGGATTCCTTGTCTCGGTTTACAGAAAAACTTCCCAAAGAAGACAAGCATGACTTTCTTGAAATTCTTCATGAAGGTGGGCTAGTGGCTAACCAGGTGATTAGCGCAGCTGCTGATGCTTCCGACCTGTCTACACATGGTTACGCTCATGGACTCTGTGCCAGGCGCTCAGCTTGGCTAAGGCTCACAGATCTTAAGCCTGAAGCGCAACACCGAATACTTAATCTGCCGTTTAATGGAAAATCACTCTTCGGCTCTCATGCTGACGATGAGATGTCAAGAATGAAGACAGAGCTTGATACTGTGAGAGCTGTTGGTCTCGAAAAGAGAAAGGACTTTAAGAAAAAATACCGTCCTTACGATCGGAGACAGAACCAACAGAGGGTTCAAACCCCTCAATGGTCATCACAGCAGAATCAGGGAAGATCTCAGTTCTCCCAGCGTCGTCCTGGTAGAGGAAGGGGTGGCATTTCCAGACAGTCTGCACCTAGAAACAAGCAGCAACAACAAAAACAGTGAGTTTTTGCTTCCTCTGAGCCCGTTACCCACTCCGGTGGGGGGAAGTATTCGTTTTTGCCTGGAAGAGTAGAAAAACATCACAATCGACAAATGGGTGCTGAATATTGTAAAAAATGGATATACAATCAGGTTCAAGTCTCCTCCACCTTCCATTCCTCCTCAAAAGACTGTGATCCATCGACTTCATCTTTTGAAGCAGGAGGTGTCTGCATTAATCCTAAAGAAATCCATCGAGGAGGTCCCGAGGACACAGCGTCGACAAGGCATTTACTCCCGATACTTTCTAGTTCCAAGGAAAGGTCCAAACAAGGAGTTCAGGCCCATACTAGATCTCAGGCGCCTCAATCAATTCATTTGGCGAGAAAAGTTCAGAATGCTGGCGTTAAATCAAATAATTCCACTGATGCATCAAGGGGATTGGATGTGCTCTATAGATCTTCAAGATGCTTATTTCCACATCCCCATCGCCCCAAAGAATCGGAAGTTTCTAAGGTTCTGCATTCAAACCAGCCATTACCAGTTCATAGTCTTGCCCTTCGGGCTGAAGTCAGCTCCTCGCACCTTCTCAAAGTGCATGGCAGTCGTAGCGGCTTTCCTAAGGAAGAGACATATTTTCGTCTATCCCTATCCAGACGATTGGCTGCTAAAGAGTGCGTCTCTGATTCTGCTTCAGCAACATCTCACGTTCTGCATACATCAGCTGCGGAGGCTTGGCCTACACGTAAACTTCAAAAAGTCTATCCTCAATCCCACGCAGAGGATACACTATCTGGGCGCACTTCTGGATTCAAAGGACGCAAAAGCGTATCCTTCGGAGGAGAGACTATCCTCCATTCTCCTCAAGTGTCAAACCTTACTAAAGATTCCTCGACCAACGGCCAGGCAGATCTCGTCTCTGCTAGGGTCCATGGCCTCTTGCATTTTCCTCATTCCGAACGCCAGGCTGCACATGAGACCTCTGCAGCAGTCTCTGGAGGATCAGTGGTCCCAGTTTTCAAACCGTTGGGAGGACAAACTGTCACTACGCCTGTCAGTGCGGATCTCCATTCGATGGTGGATGCAGCGCAGTCATCTGGTAGTGGGAGTGCCTTTCCAGGAGGACATGCCCAGATGATCGCTGGTGACAGATGCGTCCCTTCAGGGATGGGGCGCCCATCTGGGGTCCCTTCAAGTTCAAGGAGTGTGGTCAGAGAAAGAAAGACTGTATCATATAAACATGTTGGAACTCAGAGCTGTTCATCTAGCTCTCAAGGCTTTCTTTTCCGCGATCAAGACATCCTCCCTGCTTGTTCAAACGTACAACACAACAACGATGTACTATCTGAACAAGTAGGGCAGAACGAGATCCAGACCTCTGTCGGTGGAAGCTCAAGCAATCTGGAAGTGGCTTCCGGCTCGGGGTATGAAAATATCACCTGTCCATCTGCCGGGTGTCCTCAACATCCAAGCAGACGACCTAAGCAGACACTTTGCAGAAGCACACAACTGGGTCTTAAAAGAAGAAGTGATAAGAGATATCTTCCAGGCCTGGGGGTCACCAGAAATCGATCTCTTTGCGGACGCCGAAAACGCAAAATGCCGCGTCTTCGCGTCCAGGTACCCACAACGAGGGTCCAAAGGGAATGCTCTATGGATGGACTGGTCAGAGACATTACTCTACGCTTTTCCACCGATTCCACTCATGTCCTTGGTGATCAAGAAGCTGTACAAGTCCAAGACCGACATGATCCTGGTGGCTCCGGATTGGCCTCGCCAATGGTGGTACCCGGATCTCCTGTATCTATCCAAAGTGCCACACAGGAGGCTTCCTTGCTGTCCGGATCTGCTGACCAGAGAGAACGGCATGGTGTTTCATCCCAACCTGCCGTCCCTGAAGCTAGCAGTATGGTTCCTGAGTTCGTCCAGTATGGACATCTAGGCCTCTCGCAGGACTGTATGCACATTTTAAGAGAGGCGAGGAGAGCTTCTACAAGAAAGTCGTATGCTTTCAAGTGGAAGCGGTTTTTCATGTGGTGTGCTGCTGAAGGTCATGACCCGATTCGAGGTCAGGAACAGGTACTGTTACCATACTTACTTTCTTTGGCCAAAGCAGGTTTACAATATTCCTCTATAAAGGTCCATCTGGCAGCAATAACAGCATATCGAAAGTCCCCTACCCAGGTTTCTTTCTTTCAAATGCCAGTTGTGAAGGATTTTCTGGAGGGTCTCGAGAAAGTGTATCCTCCTGTGAGGGCTCCCTCTCCTCCTTGGGAGCTGAATGTGGTTTTGTCTAAATTGATGGGTCCTCCATTCGACCCTATTCATAAGGCCTCCCTTCAACATCTGTCGTGGAAGGTGTCCTTCCTTGTAGCTATCACTTCTGCGCACAGGGTGAGCGAGATTCAGGCCTTTTGTGCTACAGAACCCTATCTCGTTTTCCATACGAATAGAGTGGTGCTTCGGACTCATCCAAGATTCCTTCCTAAGGTAGTCTCGGATTTTCACATTAACCAGTCAGTTACACTGCCTACGTTTTTTGCTAATCCGAACACTCCAGCTGAAAAGGCTCTGCACTCTCTGGATTTAAAAAGAGTTTTGAAGTTTTATCTTGATAAAACTAAGAGTATTAGAAAGTCTGATCATCTGTTTGTGAACTACGGTCCTCTGAATACGGGCTTGCCTGCGTCTAAGAGGTCCATTGCTAGATGGATTGTGTCATGCATTACGCTATCTTATCAATTGGCACGGAAACTAAGCATGAGCGCTAAATCCGCTCCGCTCGCGGATTTTGCGAATTTTTGGTAAATTCGCGATCCGCGAACTCTCGCGAATTTACCGAGAATTCGCAATCCGCGAGCGGCGGATTCCTAGGTCAAAAGTTCAACCCTTGCTGGCCAGTTGTTGTAACTATTTTACGATGGCGCCGGCAAGCTGCCAGCCCCATCGTAAAATAGTTACTAAATTAGCTTCAACAGGAAGCACTAATAGATAAAATCAAGCAGGCGCTCGTGCATCTGCTTTATTTTATCTATTCGCGCTTCCTGTTGAAGCTAATGTAGCAACTATTTTAGGATGGCGCTGGCAGCTTGCCGGCGCCATCGTAAAATAGTTTACAGGCAAGGTAGCTGTGCCCTCTTCCCAAAACGGTGGCGTCTTGTTGAATAAATATGAAGGGCAGGGTTCATTCTGGCACGATGGTCCTGGCACAAAATCAAACCTCAACCGGAAGCTTACTTATGTAAGCATGAGTCCTAGTTGAAGCTTAAATTCAGTGACTCATTTATTGGCCCCAAAAACAATCGTGAGCGTTGTCAAGGCTGGGCAGCTGTCTATGATCGGTATCTGACCTTTTATACACACAAGAGGCATGTGCACTCGCATGGAAGCCCCGCCCCAAATCCGCAATTACGAAAATCCGCAGATACGCGGATTTTGCGGATCCACGATCCGTGAATACGCAAATTCGTGAATCGTGGATCCGCAAAATCCGCCCATGCTTAACGGAAACAGCTCCCAGGCAAACCGAGAGCGCATTCCACTAGAGGAAACGCTGCTACTATAGCAATGCTTAAAAATGTTCCTGTTCATGAAATTTGTAAGGCAGCTACGTGGCGTTCGGTTCATACCTTTGCTCGCCATTACTGTCTTGATTCTGATACTCAGGCGGATGCTCAGGTTGGTCAAGCATCCCTGAGGAATTTGTTTGGGTAATATATATATTTGTGTACTGTTTAGAGAGTCTGGTATTCGTCCGCAGGGTATGGGATGGGCTTGCTACTCTATTCAGTGCTTATGACTATTGATGAGTATCCCCTGGAAGAGAAGGATTAGTTACTTACCTGTAATCCTAGTTCTCTTCCAGGGATATACTCATCAAAGTCATAAGCAACCCACCCTCCTCCCCGGGCGAATACCAGAGCTGTCTATTTTACATGTTACCCATGCGGTTATCACACTGTTATACGCCGTCCAAAAGAACTGACCTAACTGTCACCTGTGGTGCATGATGGGAGCCTGGAGGCTCACAGAAGTCTTAAAGGCACGGCGCCAGATTTTTCTGTTGTCACTATGCAGCCTATCTAGGCTAAAGCTGCCTCTATGATCCTGCCTGTTTAACCTTTGAAAATAAAGGTTGTGTGTTTCAAAGAAAACCAGGGCAGAGTTTTCTTCTTTACATTGTCATATAATGTAATTTATATGTCTTTATTTAGCAAATATAAAGCTTTACAGGCAATAATGGCAGTTTTTGAGCCTAGTATGGTGTATATTGGGCTGCATATGTATATGTATATGCATATTATCTATATATATGTTTATTTTATATGTATTTATATGTATTTATATATATATATATGTAGATATATGCATATTATTGGCTATTGCTCCGGGGTCCTGCACGTGGGCGGGACTATTCAGTGCTTATGACTTTGATGAGTATACCCCTGGAAGAGAACTAGGATTACAGGTAAGTAACTAATCCTTCCTCTCCCTTCCACAGAAGTTGTCTTTCCTCCGCTATGCTCGAGTTCCTGCTGTTACCACCACTAAACTAGAGCATTTGAGAAGGCTAGGCCTAAGTGTAAATTACTCAAATATTCTCACAAGTTACATGAGTTCAATATCTTTAGTGGCTTTTGTGCCAAACAAAGCTCAAGTGGGTGCAGCAGATTTGCCTGTGTCTGTCTCTTTCTCGTACCCTTTTGTGCAACCAAGCCCTGCAGTTGCCTTTTGGCAATCTGTCCTGTGGCGGGAGTGGATGGCATTCCTGCCCTCACGTGGAGTCCTTCTCCTTTGTAGATTACTGCAGTGGCTGCTGCAAGAAGGGTGATCTTCACAGGACTGGCTCCGGGGGCAGGCATATGCAGCCGTACTAGTCTTTGGCAGCAGCAGCTCACTGAGGTCAGCATAGACCAGCACTTCTGCATGCAAAATTTGCAACCTCAAGGACAAGTCTTCTTCATGGTGTCTGTGCGCTGTTGCAATTTAGTGACTGATTTGAGACCTCGTTGGCAGCTGTATAACCTGTCACTCGCCCAAGGGCAGGCTGCCAGGCATCACAGAAGGACACGTTGTGGTACAGTCTTATTTGCAGCGCCTCAAAAACTGCCCAGGAAGACTGGGCAATTAGTTCACAGCACAGGTCACTTCTGAATTGTTCTCTTGGGTTTGTCAACTTCGTCTGGGTGCTCCTCATGCCAGGAACACACTGGGCCTATCCTCCGAGTCAGTCTCTCTTGCAGGGCCAGGCACACTACTTCTCTCTCTCAGCAGAAAGGTGGGCTTCTAGGCTCTTCAGGCAGATACTCCACTCCTTTAAAAGAAAGTGTGGACTTCAAAAGATGTTCTCTCACATCTGGGACTGGCTGTTAGGTAGATACCAGTCCTAGTTATGCAAGCTTGTGACTGAATCAAAGTAAGTGGTCTGAACCCCACTTTGATACTTATTTTACATACAGTGAATTTGGATCCACTGACTCATACTGCAGGACCTTTTTGTGTTGATTTCCTCTCACGTCATTTCCATACTGCTCTGGTGTAGAGTGATGCCTTGATCAGCATATAGCAGTGTGGCTGGCCCCAAGCAGCGGTACAACATGGAGTGTGAGCTCTCTGCATCTGCCTGTCATTAGCCTAGTATTAATTAGAGACAAAAAGGCATTCAATGCCTACACTTTTCAGCACCGGTACTTGAACAACAAAAACTGCAGCCCCGCCTTCACTCCTACCATTTACCAAATGCCAGTGCTCATGGAAAACTAATTTGCAGTCGCTTTCTAAAAAAGTCTTCATCTAATTTTTAAAGGTGGCCCTGTCTGTATCCTACTGACTTCAGTGTCTGGTTCTCCACCCTCTAGCTACAGGAACGCAGGTACTTCACTGTCTGTTGAAGTTATCCTCATTCTCCATCTTGTGCCATGCTGTAACCTGTGGTACCTAAAATATATCCTGCTTGTCTCACTAGATACACAAAGTCCCACTACCATATGTGTGTCACATGCTCATTGTACATGCACATGTACTCGACATGCACATGTGATGTCGGTTCTTGGTTTCACATAATGGCGTAACTTTACATTAGAGGTGTCAGCAGTTCACACTATAACTGACACCGAGAAAAAGGTCTGGTTGCACTATAAGCCAAAAAGTGTGGTACGCTGCCAACACCGCTTTAGGTCAGACACTCAGGACAGTAGTCCCTTTTTAGGTCTCGCCTGTCGATGCGCATGCGCATCGAGCAAGCGAGACTATAGGGGCTCATCCATACTTTATCTAACTTTCAAGGAATCGTGGCGATTCCTTGCAGTGCCCGTGACTTTTAAGCTCAATGCGCATGTGCATTGAGCTTAAAAGCGCGTGCACAGCCGCCCGCATTCCTCCGACACCTTTGAAGTGAAACTTAGCTTCACTTCAAAGGCCCGGCTTGTTCTAATTTGAGGGCCCGCTTAGTGCGCTCCGTGAGGTCACAGGATAGGTCTTGGACCTTGCATTGTCAAGGTCAGGCCAAAACATATGTGCTCACAGTGGCCCAAATAAAAGTCAAGATACCAGCTTTACATGCAGCTGTGTGTCCGTATGCTGTGCAGGGGACTTTCATGTTGCTACACATATCATTCACACCTTAGTATCAGGCGGATGCACAGTTTATGAGCTGGCACCTCAGTGATTGTTTTACAAGTGTGTAGTGGCAAACCATAGAAAATGTTCTGTGGTGCTGGACTACGCTGATGGACACCCATGGTAAGCAAGGGCAAATATATCTGCAAGCGGTAGTGGCACTCGAGTAACCACAGTCAGCGCTAAAAGATATATTAATGGCAAATGAGTTTTAATGCCACTTGTTTAATATCATATTGCTCTCAACATTCAATTTATGCTTGTGAGTTATGCGACTGCACTAATTTCAGAGTACAGACTGATATTGCGCTCCCTTGGTTCACTACATTATAAAGATCCTGAATATGGCACAGATAGCTGGGTCTAGCGATAAATAAATGTTACAGCCCTGTAATTGTGCGTCCTTGAGCTCCATATTACACCGGAATCACTGCAAACCAACTCAATGAAATTGGGAAAGGGGATTATGGAAGAGGAAAAAAAATTACAAACCATTTTTCATGGAATATTTCTTTGCAGTCGGCTTTAAGAGTTCTTATAAAGTCCTTGAGATTGTTTTTTCCTCCTTTTGTGTAATCTGGGGCTGGAAACCAACTCAGGGTGTTGTGCTACAGCAATAAAATAGAGCTTAAGGATGAGCAATGACTATAGGTTTAATTTGAATGTCTTTGCTTCTGTGTGGTCTTCTCGGAGCCAATCCATTTGCGCCTGCTTTGAATGTAGCAACTGAACAAGGCGGCTTCATTGTGCAGATTGCATGGGATGATCCTTAGTAATTTACACCAATTGGGCATTGTTTGAAGAGTCAATAGCAAGAAAATATTTTTGAAACACAATAGAGAATATTATATGCGACTGTCCTCCATGTATCTCCTCAGATACATTCCTTATACCCGTATTTATCTGGTTTGTATTTCTGAGAAATGCTGTTCAATCACAGGTACAAGAAACCCGTGAAACAGGTCCTTGTGTCTTCAGTATGATAGTTATTGCTGGTTTTCTTCTCCCATGTAACCTTTTTCAGAAATAGTTTTGAGGCATGTACAGCATGTAGAGCTTATCAAACGCACAAAGCAGATCTGGGAGGAAAAAGTAAAGCATAGACCGAATATTTTTGATGAAAAAAAAATCTAGGGTCATGTACATTACTAACTATACTCTTTTTTTGCTAGTATCCCGAACCTAATGGCACAGCAGCAAGGCCCAGTTCTGGCAGTGAAGGGTAAAAGCATTATGCCGTATTGTCACTTTGAGCTTGAAGACTCTGATTACATCAGTCAAAGTAGACGCAACCCAGACCAGCGAGGTCCGCGTGGTGCTCCACCAGGAGCCACCCTGGATTCCAACACCAGAGTCATTGAATTTTCGGCCGTTGGAGTGAACACCAAGAACAGCAGGTGAGTCCTGCAATCGTTCACAATTCCCTTTTAAATACACAGCATTGCTTATGGATTACGGGCAGCTCACCTCTGTTTGTGTTCTCTGGTTGCAGATCTCTCACCCTTTCATAGGTAGTTCATGGATTTCATGCCTTCCACCATCTGTGAATTGCAGGTTATTTCACCATTGTACAGTTTTTTGGTACCCTTGCTCCTTGGCTTTTGCTTTTTGGTTGTCAGGCTTGCCCCCACTTGTCTAGTTCAGATTTCTTACTCAATGTGTTATTGAAAGGAAAGGCTTCATATTTCTCCCCTTCTAATGTTTTTTATATGATAGTTCGTTTGCATTATGTGTGGCTTCGGATATGCAAGTTTTTAATCCAGTGTATGCACTCTGAGCACTCTGAGCAGCCCGTCACTTATCCCTTGCTCTGCGTTTAAATGGCAGATTTCAGAGGCAATGGGATAGTTACATGAATGTAGACATGTGACCTTAATTTATAGTTTTTTGTTGGAAGGAAATTGATCCTCATGAAGGTATCTCTATTGTAAGTCCACCCCACCCCATATTTGTCCAATAGATTGGAGCGTTTTTATCTAATTAACCATATTTTGTGGTGGAGGTCTTTTACCAGTGCCTGGAGACTGCCTGAGTGTTTAATCTTCAAATATGTTCTGATAAACAAATGATCATTGTATTTTATGCCCTCTGACTTGTATTTGTCTCATTAATTGTTTCTAAAATATGTGCACTTCACATCAAGTCTTGTCCAACACTGCCCAAAACAAGACAGTTAACCTGAAACGTCATTGTCTCTCAAGCCAGATTACTGATGACATGTGTCTTTGCTCTTTCGAAAGTTGACCATGAAATGCTTTATGAATTTCTATAAATGTATCGTGTGGAGAAACAACCTCAAGGTCTACACATTTCATACCTCACACCTTTCCCAGGCTCTAATAATCTGACAGCCTTCAGCTACATATATATTAAGAAACCAAGGACAATGAAATAAGTGAGTCCCTGTCAGATCCGCAAATGTAGCTGAATGACTTTTTAGACATGTTGTACTTGAGAAGAAAAATGTCATGCTTAAGTAAGAAGCCATTGAGAGCTAGAAAGATGCTTAAGTTGGAGAAGAGGACAGTTTATTTTAGGTTAAGCTCTGGGCGAACGTGAGTAAACCACACTCATTATGCCAATATTAAAACAACCAAGACCCACTAAGAACAAAGGGGATATTTCTTCACTCTTCTCTTGATCAACCAGGGCAGGCTATCCAGAGAAGAAAAATGTGTTTGGTTGTAGGGCATACTAATCACCCATTTCCCCTTTCACCTTCTACCCATTCTATCCATCAACAATTGTCAAACCATAGTGTTATGCATCAAAATATAACCAAACTCAAATAAAAAAATACTGATGTGCTATTACCCAACTACTTCTTGAAAACTGCAATCAACGTATATGAAATGTTATTTTAAATATGTTTTTAACTTATTGTTTTTTAAGAATTTGTGTTACACAACTGTATATTATACTTAATAAAATTATCATAATTCTCAAAGAGAAACCTACTTAGGCCCTTTTGTATGTGTATCTTTGTCTATAACACTACATTGACATGGTGGTACTAGTATTTCTATCTGAGCCTTTTGTGTCTAGCTGGATTGAAAAGCTCCTTTTCTGATCGGGACTACGTCCATTTGTGTATTACTTTCCCCCGTTCCGTATTGGATTGGTATGGGGACCTCCCTTTTTGATTTGTCTATTACCCACCTAGTACAGCAGGTGCATTCCTTTCTCATTTCATCTCCCTGTGCTGTGACCACTTCCTCACCTCCAACAACTTACTAACCACTATATGCTTCAGTTAAATCGCCTGCCTAAAAGCATTTCTTGAAAAGCTGCTATGCAAGAAAGTTACCGTAGACATACCAGATTCAAACCAATGCCACCCCCTCCCCCTTTTACCACCTAATGTCCTAGGACAACACCCCCATAAACTCACTCTTCTTAGCGCCCTAACACCCTTATACCTAAATATTCTGCAAAGTGTACTGAACAGGCAGTTAATCTATTAGCAGCAACATCGCTTAGTCACTCAGATTGACTCATCACTACCCAAAAGCATTGTTCTACTTTTAGTTGCTTTTTTCAATAATGATGTAGTTTCTTAAAATGCATAATTTCTTGAATACTTTATATATGGGCTTTTATTGCTTTACTTTGAGTGTTATTGATCCTGACATAAAAAAGACAAACTGTTTTTGAGGAAAAATAGGACACATCTTTTGTACACTTTACTGTTCTAGTTGGAAATCTGTGACTAAAAATAATTTTAAAATCACTACTGTTGCAAAGCAAGGCATCTGAAAATTGTGGAAATGGTCATTAGTGTGCAACTCTAATGTTAGACATCCACCAGTTTGTATATTGACCAGGCCATGGTAATGTAATTAGCTAATATTAGGAATGTCATCCTATAATTACCAAGCCAGAGTTTTTCTTTCATATTTCTCTGCCACATTTGATTTAGTGGATCAGAGACTCCTTCTCCACTGCTTACAAGCCATGGCCAACTTCTCAGAAAAAACCTTTAAGCGGTTTAAAGCTTTCTGACTGACCCTAGCCATAGAGTAGGATAAGGTAACCGACCCTCCCCACCTACCCATTTCCCCACAAATTCCTCTAGGAATCCCCTTCTCTTCTCTACAACATGTTTATCAAACCACGTATGGACCTCGTGAATTCCAAGTACTTCCATATTAAGGAGACATGGCTCTAATAATAAAGATCAATTCTCTGACATATCCATCACCTTTGAGATCTTCGAAACATGATTAGGACCTCAGAGCCTAAATGCACTAGGTCAAAAATGGATATTTCAATCCTCGGCTGCCTTTTCAACACTTAAAAAAGTGAGCTCTCTCCCCTCCATCTTTGGTAAAACAGTGTCCATAAGGACCAAGATAAAAAAACAAAACTCAGCCCAATGTGGGAAGCATACCTCATCATCAGTAAACAAATAGAAGCCAAAGTGAAGCCTGCATTCTCAGCTAAGAAACTGTGCAAACTAAAATTGTGCTTTTATGCTCACACGCGCAAACTCCTTGATTTTGTGTACACATGCTTTAGGTGACTTCTAAGACAGGATTAAACGATACTGTCCCACTTGCTCACTCCACTCACACAAGAGCAAACGACTTATCCCGCCCACAAACAGATATATTAATGGGAGACACATTACAGCATCTGTACTGATCCTGAAACAGTTTACCCACAAACATTTGCCATGCTAATGCTATTCAAAGCCAGACTGAAAATTCTTGTGTTCTAAACTAGTCAGAATGGTTGAATGCAACTTTGAAACTCCTTGTACACACTCACCTAGGACATTCCTGACCTTAAAAGGCACAAATCACTACTATATCAAGCACAGGGTAAATAGTATAACCACTGCCACGTGCTTTTGCATCTTACAAAAGCAGTTAAAAGTAATTACGTTTGGCAGTATCCACTACGCAAACAAACATAAACATTAAAGAGGGACAGTCAGTCAGCAAGTAACTTTATTCCGATTCAAAAGAACCATAAAAGTGCACAATATTAAAAAATGCAATTCATAAAATACTTTAGCAGACATAATAAAATTCCATGTAAATCTAGTATTCATGCAGTAGAAGATAAAATATTGATCAGGAACTAGACTTTTATGCCAAAATGACCAGAAATCATTAAATACAATATATTAAGAACAGGACATAAAAAACATTAAAAGTGGGCCCATATCAAGTCTAAGCTCAACCAGTCCTTTCTTTATAGAAAACAGCATGGCTGGTGATGTCATTTGCTGATCAGCTAGTACATAATTTTACTCATAATGCATCTGATTACAACGGCGCCCGTGATGAGATTAGCTACCGCTATACAGATATCAGTAGAGCCCAGTGAGTGTAGATAGTTAAAACCTTCGCTGTATGTACACAGGCAAAGCTTTCATAGTAAAGGGAGCAAAAATCTAATTCTCACGGGCTTATAAAGTGCACAAAATAAAATAAAGTGCAGCTTGCTTTGTTTCGATAAATTGTCACAGGGGCAAGGTGTGAGTTTGTCCGACCATGCTCCTTGATGAGGAACCGCTGCCAGAAAGTGCACTGTGCTTAATCGAAATCTGCTAAGATAAAATCTGGTCTGAGGGTTTAAAATAAAAATTCAGTAAAACTGCGGGTTATCCAAAACAGGGAGATAACCTCCAGGATAACCTAGGGGCTGCCGATTGCATGTTTAGCCCTGTTTAGAAATGCTTGTTTGATGGTCTCTTTGGGATTTGGGGAAATATTCTGGGGATTGTCATAAAAATGTCCTAGACCTAGCTCTAAGAACTTGTCTCGCAGGTAATGAAACTAGGGAATTATGTTGAAACTGGGGGCAATAAGGCAATCCCTTATAATATCTCTTACGAACGCTACATCCTCCGAAAACCAAATCTTAGCCCATAGAAACAACGGGGCAAAACCAATATGGTCCTCTATTACCTCAAAACCCATTTCTGCATCACAAGCAGATGTAGATGCACTTTTTGGTACCATCAAGATTCATTTGGTAAAAAACGTTCTTAACTCTTTGGAGCTGTTGACATCTATTATATCCCCATACCCCTGCCTCATAGGTGGTAATAGGGAGGCGTTTGGCTCTGTAGAGGGTTAGTAATTCTTTCACTGTTTTTTGCCCCAACTTAGATGCAAACCGGAAAAGTGCATCCACTACCCTGCTTATCTGCTGTGCTCTAACAGTCAAAAGCGGTTCCCATTTAATATGTGCACTGAATTAATTGCCCAAATACGAAAAGTTATAGACTTTTTAGATCACCTTCTCCTTAATGACAAAGGTTTGGGATTTTGTGGTCCGAGGACCACTGGCCATGATATATGATTTATTGAAGTTAACTTTTTAATCAAGCAATGTCATACATTCTGTGAATGGAACCAAAACAGGCTTGGGTCTGTGTGTTAACTGGCCTAGACCACTCAAAATTTAAACTACAAAAAGATGGCCAGCTAGATTATTCGAATATAATCTCACCACACTTAGCTCAAAAATCCTAAGCGGGCACACTTGTCATTTAGTGATTTTTACTTGTTTCATAGTTTTTCAAGAAACATTTGGATATATCCAAACATCAAAGATACTCAAATAGCAAAATTCACATGAAACACCATACTGCAAATAGACATTTTACAAACAATGTAAATGAAAAACATTCATGGGAACACCGTATACAAACGAGGAAAAGAAACGATGCCTCTAGTTATTCAGTTCATGGGGCACCAGTCCTGATAACATAAAAACAGACAAGCGGCCGTTCACTTCTTTTTTGCAGGCTTGCTTGTTTGACTGTGCTGGAAACTTTTTGTTCCAAGGGTTCAATATCAGGTGGACAATGTCCTAAATTACAATCCTGAAACGCCCTTCCTAAATCCTGTTCAAGCACTGGGTCAACACGTTTCGAACCCGGACACTGTTTGGGGGTTCTCCTCAGGACATGGACGGGAAAGTGGCCTGTACTGTGGGACATACAAATAAATACATGATTGGTGTCAGAAGGCTAAACAGATTGTACTCAATTCTGACTCACACACCCTTAAATTCCAGCTGCATATACCTGTTATTCTTGGAGTCTTCCCAGGGCAACTGTGTTGATTCTTGGGGAAACAATGATATTCTGCAAATGTGAACAAAAACCACCTCAGTGTTGTATTTGGGGCCTTGACTGACATATCTGACTGTGTACATGTGGTTCTCTGAGTCCTACCTCACGGTAACTTTCGTAGCTTGACCGTGGTGCGCTGTGGCTTGTGTGATACCCGGTCCTGTGGACAACAATTAATAACGGATTCAGACACCCTTTCCATATATGTCTTTCCAAGGCGCGACTGTGCTTCAAAGCGGGAACCACATGTACACAGTCAGATATGTCAGTCGAGGCCCCAAATACAACACTGAGGTGGTTTTTGTTTACATTTGCAGAATATCATTGTTTCCCCAAGAATCAACACAGTTGCCCTGGCAAGACTCTAAGAATAACAGGTATATACAGCTGGAATTTAAGGGTGTGTGAGTCAGAATTGTGTACAATCTTTTTAGCTTTCTGACACCAATCATGTATTTATTTGTATGTCCCACAGTACAGGCCACTTTCCAGTCTATGTCCTGAGGAGAACCCCCAAACAGTGTCCGGGTTCGAAACGCGTTGACCCTGTGCTGGAACAGGATTTAGGAACTGCGTTTCAGGATTGTAATTTAGGACATTGTCCACCTGATATTGAACCCTTGGAACAAAAAGTTTCCAGCACAGCCAAACAAGCAAGCCTGCAAAAAAGAAGTGAACGGCCGCTTGTCTGTTTTTATGTTATCAGGACTGGTGCCCCATGAACTGAATAACTAGAGGCATCGTTTCTTTTCCTCGTTCATATATGGTGTTCCCATGAATGTTTTTCATTTACATTGTTTGTAAAATGTCTATTTGTAGTATGGTGTTTCATGTGAGTTTTGCTATTTGAGTATCTTTGATGCTTGGATATATCCAAATGTTTTTTGAAAAACTATGAAACAAGTAAAAATCACTAAATGACAAGTGTGCCCGCTTAGGATTTTTGAGCTAAGTGTGGTGAGATTATATTCGAATAATCTAGCTGGCCATCTTTTTGTTGTTTAAAATAAATTCTGTGAAGGCATCAAGAAATTTTTGCAGGCTTTTCACTGTTCTTGCCAACAGCGCATTATCATCTGCATATGCAAGCAGAGGGGCAAAGTTCCTCCCAATTCTGCAGACGTCAAGCGCCCTTTTTAATAAAAAAGGCCTCCAGCCCATTAGTATAAATAAGAAATAAAAAAGGGGCTAAGATGCAGCCTTGACTGACCCCTTCCGTAGAAAACATAGGTTGTGTCTTTTCCCCTTTTCTGCCATATCTTATGATCACCGTTGTATTTGTGTGGAGCCTACGTAAAATGGTTACTAGTGCTTTTTCCACACCCACATTCTCCATCATAGCCCACAATTTTTACCGATTTAGGGTGCCAAAAGCACTAGACAAGTCCATGAGGGTCAGATGGGCAGAGCTCATCATGGACTTCACGTGCTTACTAACTATCAAGGACAGATTGAGACATTGTTCAGTCATGTCCATACCCTTCTAAAACTATATTGTGTGTTTGATGGAACCCCTTTAGCTGAGACCCACTCTTCGCGTCGTATAAAGAGGGTCCTATCCAAGACCTTTTCTGTTGCATCAATCAATGATATAAGTCTGTAACATACAGGGTCATTCCTATCTCCCTTTTTAGGTCGAGACTGGCGTAGGCTCTCGCCAGCGAGACTCAATGACTCTGAGTAGCGAGGGTAAACCCTGCCCCTCTTCTCCATTGGCTGGCCTCCCAAACGGCGGCCAGCCATTGGAGAAGAGGTCTCAGTGTCGTCATTGTCTCACTCTAAGCCCCTTCTTTTTCGGATTGGGGGCCTGTTTTTTAGGTTTGTTCTACCCTCTTCTCCATTGGCTGGAATGGTAAACAACAAGTCAAAAACATGCCTGTTGTTTACATTCCAGCCAATGGAGAAGAGGGGAGAAAGAAAAACACGCCCCCCAGTCTGGAAAGGACGGGGTTCTACCCTCTTCTCCATTGGCTGGAATGGTAAACAACAAGTCAAAAACATGCCTGTTGTTTACATTCCAGCCAATGGAGAAGAGGGGAGAATTAAAAACACGCCCCCCAGTCTGGAAAGGACGGGGTTAAGTGAGAAATGGCGAGCGCGTGGAGCGGTTGTTTATTTTTTTTGTCCTCATGAAAATACGCAGCAAGCTCTTTATGGTTTGTACAGCAGCGCCATGCGAGGGAGACTCCCGGGGCCGTGCCAGCCTATGCAGCGTGCGCTGTGTGCCCCCGATCACCGCCGACGGCCCGGGAGCCACGAGAGCACTTTGTTTGCCTTCACCGGGCCCAGAGTCCGTCGATGTGAGCACCAAGCCGAGCTGGGATTGGTGCCAGCTCTGCACGCTGTGGACATGGGTGGCGGTATGGGTAGACGATCTTTTCCTGTTCTGAAAATCGAAAATGTGAACGTCTGAACTACGGTGGCCCCGCTAGGGCAAAAGGGTTCGAACGCGCTTGACCCTCCATCCTGTGTGCGCGCGGCCGGCGGAGGCAGACAGTTCCCGCCTGAGGCCCAGCAGGTACCGGGGAAAGCCGGGGTGGGATCCTGGTCGGCCAAGAGCCAGGTAGATGTCAGTAAAAATATAGGGGGCCAATGGCCTGTTAAATTATAAGCAGTAAGTTGAGCTGTGTAGGTCGAGAAGCGTGTCTGGGGCCACGGGGGGTGTGAAGCATAAAGATTATAGGGAGGGACGTGCGTACTTCGTGTTGGTGGCCTGTGGTTTGGTGTGGTGTCCCGGAGAAGGAGAGTTAGTTTTCGGGGGAGTTTCTGGTGCTCACGGTTATTGAACCTAGGGCACCAAGTTGGGAGGAAGAGGTTGGAGCACTAGGTGTGCCCCTGGGACGGGTCCCAAAGCAGGATGCTGTTTGTCAGAGGCCCTTCGGGAGTTGGTGCAGGGACTTACGTAAAGTATTTTGGTGGAGCGGTGGCCGTAGGGCCTACTGGTTAAATTTTTGAGCTACAGGGTTGGTTGAGTGGCTGATGGAGGCTTTTGGGTCGGTGGGGAAGCAAGTCACGAGACCATCAATTATACCGGGCTTTTGCGGAAAATCGAATTATGTTAAGCCATAGGATAACGATTTTCAGGTAGAATAGACATCTCGCTCCTTGTGGATAAGACTCTGTTTCTCATATATAGACCGTAGTTTAATAGAAAAGGTCAGGTGTTGCTTCCTGAGTGTCCTATGATCTGGAGGTAGATGGCATCCTCCATATTACTTGTTGTCGTGGGTTGTTTGTGATGTGTCGTGGCAGATGGTGTTGGTGAAATATGAGGGTCAGATTGAGCCCGGGATTATGAAGTGGTGCCGCCATGAGAGGCAAAGCTTGGCCTGCCCTATTTTAGACATGGCGAGAATACCTATATATTTATTACCCATTATTGCAGATGTTCGTCGTGTACTGTCTGCTTAAAGGTCCAAGGGAAGAGTTTCGCTTGGTGTCATCCCAGTGGCATGGACCCAAGTTAAAAGGGGGGGGGGCTATTGGTTGCGAGCAAGTGGTGTCTGACTTAATGTTTGAGTGCGGGTGGATGATTTTGGATGGTTTTTTTTTCCACATCGAGGAAAGGAAAGTCTGTTCGTTACGTGGCAAATAGTATGTGCAAGTTAGGCCACTAATTGGTCTCATCCTCTTGCAAAGGCGCCGCCTCCCTCCTAGGGAGTTAGCAGCACACGTTTTTATCCTCACGGTGTTTGGGGGATGCTTTAAGTAGTTTTCTATAGCCGTATGCCTGGAGGGCCGTGTCTACAAGTTTGTTACTGCTATAATTATAAGTAATTCACTAATTAAAACTACTTGCTCAATATATAACACCTTGTTAAAAAAAATCCTTCATCCAAAACAGCGGACACTTAGATAACAGAAGTGAACACGCTAAACAAATGTATTGCTCATAGATGTTTGGATCCTATACTGCCCCTTACTTAAATGTATCTAAACTAATGTATATGTAATGGCAGGAAGAATGTAAGCTGTTTAGACCTGCATTTGTGCCTGATTACATATGAGGAACGCTGCTGGGATTGAAAAAGGGTGATTGTGACCTGGCGAGGCCAGTTTCAATCATGGCATGTGTAACCAAAATTTGCTCTGTGTGTGTGTGGCTGTGTGTGTGTGTGGCGCTGTGTGTGTGTGAGGCTGTGCGTGTGTGTGTGTGTGTGTATGTGTGGCTCTGTGTGTGTGTGGCTGTGTGTGTGTGGCTGTGTGTGTATGTGTGTGGTGCTCTGTGTGTGTGTATGTGTGGCGCTGTGTGTGTGTGTGTATGTGTGGCGCTGTGTGTGTGTGTGTTTGTGGTGCTCTGTGTGTGTGTGTGGCGCTGTGTGTGTGTGGCGCTCTGTGTGTGGCGCTGTGTGTGTGGCTGTGTGTGTGTGTGTGTGTGGCTCTGTGTGTGTGTGTGGCATTGTGTGTGTGTGGCATTGTGTGTGTGTGGCATTGTGTGTGTGTGTGTGTGTGTGTGGCTCTGTGTGTGTGTCTGTGTGTGGCTCTGTGTGGGTGTGGGGGTGCAAATGCAATAGGTCTCGTATTTGCGAGAGATTAAGCTATTGGCATTGTAAATGACAATGGCATTTATTTATCTGTTTTCAAAACCAACACATAAATAAAAAGTTTGCCATTTACAATGCCAATAGCTCTAACTTTTCCGAAGGCGAGACCGTTGCATTGTAAATGCTTGTTAAAAATGGGGACTACTGTCGCCTCTTTCCAAGATTCAGGCAATGGGCCAAGGATAACTGCTTTAAAGATGTTAGTTAACAATGGTGCCTACAAGTTAATATTTGTTTTGAAAAAGTCAAGGGGCACCCCATCAGGACCGGGGGCCTTCAGACAGATGCCTTGTGCGATAGCCACCTCTACTTCTTGCACTAAGATGGACAGACTTAGCTGTGTGGTTTGGGTATGGTGATGGGGCAATTCCCTAGCTGACATATCTATCATCCTGTGGGGGGATTAAATATACGGGTGAAGTGAGCTTACCAAACTTCACATAAGATCAATGAGTCCATCTGTCTCACATCTTCATCAAACATTGAGCGGTTTATGATTTCCCAATTTTTTTTAGAATCTTTATGGGAGCCCGCATGGACCAAGTCCTCCCATGCCTCCTCCCTCAATTCCATTTTCCTCTGTGCAATCACCGTTCTATCATTTACCCCCAAGGTTTTTCTGTGCTCTCTGTCCCAAGGGATAGTGTATGAAACCCTTTTTAGCTCCTTATGCGATTTGGTACATTTATTTTTGAACCAGCGCACCGCTGGGGCTTGCTTTAGGGGAATCTTCTTAACCAGCCTTTGGGAGATTTTGGTACAAAGCACCTCAAAATCCCTGACTGATTTGTTTGGGATACAATCTAGCTTCAAACACCCATCTATAAGGTAGTGATTACCTGAAATCATTTCTTGTTAAAATGTTTGGGCATCTACCTTGGTCCATACCATCGTGATTCCCTTATTGGGATTATTCTTGGTCACAAGATCTTTAGAGGATCCTGTTTTTGGCTTAATAATAAAAATAGCTATGAGCGGATTATGATCGCTTTAACAGTTTGGATTGATGTTAAACTCCTGAACTAGCGAGGTATAGTTGTTGGATTTTAACATAAAATCAAAAGAGTTAACCCGACCTTCACCGACATAAGTTCATAGTATGCATAGTGGACTTGTAAACACAGTCATTCAGGACGGTAAAGTAATTTGCTACCAAAATAGTGTTTAGGGCTTCCCTGTACAAGAATGACTACAATGAGCCATAGGTTAACATCATTATCTTCCAGCCCACAAACACGATGGGTACTATATTTACAAAGAGTACAATTAAAATCTCCAACCCATAAAAGACATAGGGGCTATATCTTGTCAGAAACCTTACTAAATTCTTCTTACAGCTCCTCTATTACTCAACAATTCCCCTTGTCAAAAATATTATAGTACAAGCTCACTAATAGTAGATCAACTGGTATCAGACCTGATATCACCAATAATTGGTACCAAGGGAATGATCAGATGCATTTGATTTTTACAGAAGTATATTTTACTGCTATAAGCACCGCTATACCACCCTGTGTCATTCCTGAGGTGGATGGGACCGCTGGAATATAAGAAGAACGATACCCATTTATGAAAAAAATCACTTAGAGACCAAGTTTCCAATCTCCATTCCCTAATTTAGTGTGGACTCGCGCAATATTGTATTAAATGACTCCAAACAGAGTAATCATATTTTCTTTGGATACTTGCCCCAATATTGCGATGGTAGATACATCAGGAGTACAGTTAAATGTAAATGGTGCTTCATCCAAGCCCCCCCTATCATGATACTTTCCAATGAAAAGCGGTATCAAAGGGATATCAGTAAGGCATTGAAGTTCTACATCTCATAATGTGCAGCCTCATAAAGGAAAAGGAGTGCAAGAACTTTAGGGCCATATTTAGCAGTTGGCAGCTGGAGTAAAGGCAGCCAGAGGACTTTACATTCTCTACCCTGCCTTTAATCCAACTACCAAATTGAAAGATCACCCTTGAATAACTCAGCAGTGAACTTTATGAATTTTTATGAACCGCTGTGACAGCGGTTCATACAAAACCAATGTAAAGTTTGGTGTTATTTAGTCATTTCTGGCGGATGTTTACACGAAGCTTTTGAACGTTTTACATTTTTCAAAAACAAGCTTCCAAAGCAGGGCTTTGTTTTGGAAAAATGTAAAACAAATACCTTCACACCATGTTAGCATTATCCCACAATGAGGGGGGTAAATGTAAAAAAAAATCTGTACCTCACTTCAAAGTTTTACCTGGTGATGATGGCCTCCCACAGCCCATAGTCTTTCGAACCGTTGACAGCATGTGTGCAACGGAGCCGGTGTAGGCTGTTATCGATATACGGTTGGTCTGCCCAGTCCTAAATATGGTAGCTTTAATTTGGGTAGTTTTTTAGTGTGAACTCAACCCAAATGTATTGGAGTACTTTACATGAGCACCTGGTACATTACACAAGGTCAGATTTAATTTTTGTAGGCACTGCAAGATTAAGTGATTGCCCCAGGATCACCGGATGTGGAGCCAACGCCTAGACTCAAGCCTTGTTGCCTAGTTCCAAAGTTGATAACTTTGGCTTTAACACCACGAACACTGTGATGGACCAAGAGTTTGGTGGAGAAGGTACTCTGTCACCATAGGGATGGGGTACCCTCTCCAAACTCTAAATAATGCATTAGTGCTTGACAGTTAAACTTGATTAGAGAACCTGGTGATAAAGAAAAGCTAATAAAAGGTTAAATCAGGTCTCCAAGCAACAATTTTCCAGTAAGGTGCCCAGCATTACAGAGGCAGTAAACCAGAAAGATCCTGGGAAACTGTTAAAAGCAGAAGCCTCATTGTGATGGGAAATAATTTAGATTTCTTGTAGAACCCTAGTCTTTAGCCAGGTAAAAGAAAACAAAATTGAACATAACCATCCTTAACATGTAAGCTAAAGTCAAAATGCACTTAGACAAGGGTCTATCATTAGAACTCTGTAGAGCCAGACAGACTGACCCTACAATGAAGGGAAGAGAAATCTGTAAATGGTCCCGCACACCCTTCTTCATATAAGAAAGTCCAAAGGAGTCCCAAAAGATGCACCACTTTAGAAAAGTCTCAAGATTAAAGAGAATGATGAATTAGCAGATACCGGGTATAAATGGCAAGACAGTTATCTATTAAAGAAGAACTAAATCTACAAGAGAGATGAGTAAAACGAAATGCTAAATATTACTGGTTTAAGAAGCAGTATTAGTGAGAACTGATTGGGAAATCATTTAGTTTAAGGGAGGTTCTACTCCCAAATCAACCCTAAATCATTTTGAAAGGTCTGACGTGACCCCTGGACAGTAATTTATTTAGCATTATGGTCCATGTAGTAATCCCATCCAATCCTTCAATCTCCCTTCTAGACCCAATGGAAATCATGCCAAGATAGCAGAAAGCAAGGTGGTGATATGTGATGTTAAAAGCATATTCTCCCACCCACATGGACAGTATCATGAATACAGAGACTGCATTTTCCATTTAGTTTTTTCCAAAAATGTGGCAATAGGTGCATAAACCCATTCCGTTTAAATTTTTGTCTTCCATGTGTTTATTCTCATAGCCTATGGCCATCTCTACCAAATCAAGTCAAAAGATCTGCCCTTAACCCACTGTACACCCGTAACTGCTACTACACATGGTGCGGTCTACGTGTATCTTAAGGGATTCTTAGGAAGACCAGTTATTTCCGCCTTCACTGTAATGGTGACATTTCTATCTAGCAATCCACTTTGTTCTAGTTCCTCACATGTAAGATTTGCTACATTGCAAGGATACTATGAAGTAATAGCAACAGACTTTATCCAGTATTATGGGTGTCTTTCATAGATTCACATGCCTGAATCATTCCCCGTCGTCGAGATGGGAGCCCCGGTAATAGAAAAGTAATGTCCTATAGACATACATAGAGAAAAATAGGCCTAAGGGCCTTGCCTTAGTAGCCTATCTATGTCCTTTTGTAAAAAAGGACCAAATTTCCAAAGGTAGCCAATCAGCTACCACCTCCCTCTAGAACCTTCCTGCCAGGAGCCTCAGTCTCTCAGATTTTCTACCGCACGTTGTGCTAGGGAGTCCCCACCTGAGCTCTCCTCAGGTTTCTTCAAATTCTCTCCTTTTCTTCAAAAAACTTGGATTATACTTCAACTATGACTGAACAACAGAAAAAAGGACTCTTCAGAGCTTGTTCTTCTTGTGGCAAGAAGAGACTGCACGTCGACGACAAGCATGAGACTTGCCTCTACTGCCTCTACCCTGACCATACAGTGAAGGACTGCAGGGTATGTAGAACATTCTCTACCAAAACACTTAAGGATAGAGAAGGCAGACTGCTCCTCTGGTTAAACAGACTCAAAACCAGAGATGATGAGGTGCTCTCCTCGGAGGGCAGTGAAATGGCTTCAGTTTCCTCAAAACTGTCCTTAAAAAGGCCAAGGGAGGCTTCCCCTGGCCATTCAGACGTCCCTCACAAAAAGACTACTTCAAAGTCTTCTGAGGCAAGATCTGACACGTCTGTGAAGGATGCTGCAACCTTCAGAAAGCCATCGCAGTCCTCGTCGTCTACTTCCACGACGTTCTCTTCAAGAAAAACGAACTATGTCTCCACATCGACGGCGACAGTCTCGACGACGGTGGCATCGTCAGCCTTGACTTCAACGACGACGACCACCCACTCGTCGACGACGGGTAAGCCAATATCGTCGATTGTACTTATAAAAAACCAGCAATCGTTTGTCAAAACTCCGTCGTCATCACCGTCGACGTCGACAAAACAGAAAACACCGACATCGTCGACGAGAATTCAGTCGACGTCCACCGCATCGTCGACGAAGACACCGACGACGGTAGGAGCACCGCCGACGACAAATGCACCGTCGACGGCTACTACGCCGCCGACGACGAAACTGCCGTCGACGACCACATCGACGACGGCGAAAGTACCGTCGACGACCACATCGACGACGGCGAAATTACCGTCACGACCACATCGACGACGGCGAAGGCACCGTCGACGGCCGCACCGTCGACGACCGCCCCGTCGACGACAGCTTCATCGGCGAAGGGACACTCGACGCTTGAAAAACGATCGACGTCGATACCGTCGACGGCACCAACGACGACCTCGTCAACGACATCATCGACGCCATGGAAAAAAGCGGAGTTGGTTCCATCAAAAAAGGTCACCAAACTCACTATTACGCCCGAATTAACATCACCCAGTAGGGTTCAAACACAGCTCCCTTCTCACATACTACAAGATGACGAATCAGATGATGAACAATTCGAACAAGCTACTAGCCCGTCAGATCTCAATGTCAAATGCCAGAGTACTGACGATGACGGAGATGATGTTATTATTACGGAGGACACTGTTCAGGCTCAGGTACATACTCGAGTCACTCCAATGATCGTATTGCCGGCTGAGATAGTTAATGATCTTCAATTCCTGATCACAGACTATAAAAAACGATTCCCAGAATCATCGGCGACACCTTCACATGACAATTCTCAAGAATCTTCCAAACAGCAAAGATCACCAAGGACAAGACCAGCGCCTTTGGTTATTCCTCAAGATAGTGAACAAGTTCACAACATCCAATCCTCTGATGATGACGACGAACCTCCTGAGGAAGGTGAGGTTAGAGATGACCTCTCTCAAAACAGAGATGATGAGGATTACGTTGCTCATTCTCCGGCCACACCGGAACCCAGCACGTCAGACTCTCCACCAGTGGATATCGGTGGATTCCACAATTTAATAGAGAGAGCGGCCACTAGATTTCACATGGCAATGGAAACAAAAGTAACGGATTGTTTCTTGTATGACTTTAAAGACCCCATAAGGAAGGAGGCAAGGTCCATTCCCATAATAGAGCACATCTGGGAACAGGGGCTACAACTCATGCAAACACCTGCATCTGTTTCAATAGTGGTCCCTAGACTGGATAAGAAATATAGAGCTCCGTCAACGGCACCCACTTGCTTTAATTCACATCCAAAACCAGATTCGGTCGTCACTCAAGCCGCCCAGAAGAACTCCAGAAACCCATCCTCGCCACTGTCAGCACCACCAGACAAGGAGGGCAGGAAATTAGATGGCATAGGCAAACGCTTCTCCACAACATCAGCCATGACGGTCAAAGTGGCCAACGCCATTGCTCTGCTAGGCAGATACAATAGGCAACTATGGGAAGATATTGCTCCATATCTCACGCACGTACCTGACAACTTGAAAGATGAGGTACAGGCTCTCCTTCATGAAGGTCAAATGTCAGCATCAGAAATCATAGATTCAGCCGTCGATGTCGCCATGACAGGCTTCAGACAGCTTGCAGGCGCCGCAGTTTTGCGCAGACAAGGATGGCTCAAAGCGACGTCCTTCAGACAAGAGGTACAAACCAAAGTTGTAGATATGCCCTATGACGGAAAACAACTATTTGGAGCTAAAATAGATGAAGCCTTGCAGACGATAAAGAAAGACACCGATACTGCTAGAGCTCTCGGGACTTTACAATTCAGAAACCAGTCCTTTCGAGGGCACAGAGGAAGAGGACAATCCACATACAGAGGATCCTATCAAGGCAAATCCACATACTCATACAAGCAAAATCGCTCACAATATCCGCAGCGACAGCAACAACAAAGTCGTCAGACCTCCTACGGGAGATCGAACTTCAGGGGCAAATCTCAAAAGAAAACGGCTGGCGGAAGACAATGACCATTTCCCGCAGCCAGTCCCTCCACCGTCCTGTCCGCTCAAAATTGGTGGCAAGCTGACACATTTCCTCCACAATTGGAAATTGATTACGACGGATCGGTGGGTACTACAATTAATTCAACACGGTCACACCTTGGAATTCAACTCCATCCCACCGTTAACTCCTCCTCACAAACATCATCACAAACACCTTCGTATGTTACTAAAGGAAATCTCTTCCATGATAAAAAAGGGAGCAATAGAGCGAGTCCCATCAGCTCAAAAGGGAAAGGGATTTTATTCCCGCTTCTTTTTAATCCAACAGAAAAAGAAGAAATGGAGGCCCATTCTAGATCTCAGGGCGCTCAATGCCTTCCTGAAAAGCCAATCGTTTCGAATGGTGACTATCCAGGAAATCTTAGGCTCCCTGGAGGAAGGAGACTTTATGACATCTTTGGACCTGCAAGATGCATATTACCATGTCCCAATACACAGACGACACAAAAAATTCCTACGATTCGAAGTAGCAGGTCTCCACTACCAATTTTGTGTCCTCCCATTTGGCCTCAAATCAGCGCCTCGCATTTTTACAAAGTGCCTGGCTCCTGTGGCAGCTTACCTGAGACAACAGAATCACCAGGTCTTCCCCTACCTGGACGACTGGCTGGTGAAAGCACCGTCTCTCACAGACGCGCAGCTGTCTTCCAACGCCTGTCTCGATATTTTCCGGAACCTAGGTTTGACTCTCAACTTCGAAAAATCTACTTTACAACCCACCAGGATAATAACATTCCTGGGGGCCACTATCAACACCATTTCCTCCAAAGCTTTCCCGTCTCAGGAAAGAAAAAGCAAACTGATGACTCTAGCTACCACAATATCTTCAAAACAAACCATCAAAGTAAGGATTTTCAAATCTCTTCTAGGGATGATGTCTTCCTGCATTCTACTCATCCCTCACTGTCGGCTCAGAATGCGCCCCCTTCAGGAGGCCCTGACCAAACAGTGGACCCAATGTACAGATTCCTTCGAAGATCACATAGTCATCACTCGACAAATATCCGAGACACTGGGTTGGTGGATGAAGCACAAGAACCTATCCAAAGGTCTCACGTTCTTGTTACCAGAAACTCCACACGTCATAACGACGGACGCATCTCTCGAAGGATGGGGTGCAGTCCTTCAAGACTTACAAATCAGCGGCAGATGGTCGGAGCAAGAGAAGGCTCTGCATATCAACCTCCTAGAACTACGTGCAGTCCTTCACTCCCTACAGGCATTCCTCCCTCGCATCAAAAATTCAGCAGTGCTAGTGAGGACGGACAACACGACCACAATGCACTACTTAAACAAGCAGGGAGGGACACGCTCGCTGACGCTGTCTCGCGAATCACAAAAAATTTGGAACTGGCTACTACTCAACAACATCACATTAACATCAGAGTATGTCCCAGGAAAAGACAACGTCATAGCAGACGCTCTCAGCAGACAGAGGTCAATGTCCCACGAATGGGAACTGAACCAACAAGTTCTAGACAACATCTTCTCGGCATGGGGAAAACCACAAATAGACCTCTTCGCCACCAAGGACAACAAAAAATGCCACGGCTTCGCAAGTTGGCATCCCCAACAGAGGTCATTAGGAAATGCATTTTCCATCGCATGGCGCAACGTGTTTGCGTACGCATTTCCGCCATTTCCCCTGATAAGCAGAGTCATCCGGAAAATGAAAATGGAGCATTGCACATTGATTCTCATTGCCCCATACTGGCCGGGACAACATTGGTTCGCGGACCTCCGTCGCCTCTCAGTCCGACCATCAATCCAACTGCCTCAACATCCCTCTCTACTCTCGATGTCCAAAGGCCAGATACTCCACCCGAATCTGAAATCTCTCAGATTATCGGCTTGGCTCCTGAGTACCGAGAATTCTGTCACCTAAGCATCCCGCAGGAGTGCAAGGAAGTCCTAGCTAAAGCAAGAGCAGTTAGCACGAACAAAACTTATTCCTTGAAATGGAAACGATTTTGTATTTGGTGTAAAGACAACAATATACACCCTTTCAGGATCACTCCAGAGCAGATACTGCCTTATCTCCTGCATCTGGCCCAAACAGGTCTTGCGCATGCTTCCATCAGGGTACACCTGGCAGCAATCTCACGCTTCACGAGGTCTTCAAAAGGCCCTTCACTATGGTCCAACAGACTGATAAAACAGTTTCTTAAAGGGCTTTACAGATCTTTCCCTAGACCAAGGCGAATACCACCAACGTGGCATCTGAATATTGTACTCAATCAATTAATGAAACATCCATTTCAACCTATCCATAGGGCTGATATCAAATACATTTCCTGGAAAACTGCACTTCTTTTAGCTTTAACATCAGCCAGAAGGGTCAGTGAGTTACAAGCTCTTTCGATACAGGATCCTTTCTTGCAATTTAGAGAGGACAGAGTCATATTAAGAACCAACCCCCGTTTCATTCCTAAAGTCCCCTCGGACTTCCATCTCAATGAACCGCTTGTGCTTCGCTCATTCTTCCCGAACCCAGGCACAGTGGCTGAAAGATCTCTTCACTCTTTGGACATTAAGAGATGTCTAAAAGTTTACCTGGACAAAACGAAAGCTTTCAGAAAGACAAAACAACTTTTCGTTGCCTTCAGCAGGCCGAGAAAAGGCATGCCACTCTCCAAACAATCCATTTCCAGATGGATATCGGCAGTAATTGCATTTTGTCATGACAAAGCCGGACGTCCATTACATTCCACAGTCCGAGCACATTCCACGAGAGCTGTGTCCACATCGGCAGCACTATTCGCTGGTGTACCGATTCTGGACATCTGCAGAGCGGCCACCTGGAAATCGCCGCACACCTTTACCAGACACTACTGCCTGGACACGGAACTGATGCAGGATGCAGCTGTGGGCCAAGCTGTACTTCGCCATCTCTTCCAGTAAGATGAGCCTTCCTACTTCCCACCGTCCTGCAATGGTATGCACATTTATTTACTTTACTCTTTATATTACTGATGGTATCTAGTCACATGATATGTATTATCTCAGACTGTTATATTCCATCGCATATGTGCATAATGTATTGCTTGCTATTCTGATTCAGGCATGTGAATCTATGAAAGACACCCATAATACTGGATAAGAAATGCGTTACTTACCTGTAACAGCAGTTATCCAGTATTGGTGTCTTTCATAGATTCACATGCAACCCTCCCACCTCCCCAGGAAGGGCTCATCTCTCACTACAGAGCATATGTTACGTCTACCTAGCTTGGTGCGTACGAAAATCTGAGAGACTGAGGCTCCTGGCAGGAAGGTTCTAGAGGGAGGTGGTAGCTGATTGGCTACCTTTGGAAATTTGGTCCTTTTTTACAAAAGGACATAGATAGGCTACTAAGGCAAGGCCCTTAGGCCTATTTTTCTCTATGTATGTCTATAGGACATTACTTTTCTATTACCGGGGCTCCCATCTCGACGACGGGGAATGATTCAGGCATGTGAATCTATGAAAGACACCAATACTGGATAACTGCTGTTACAGGTAAGTAACGCATTTCTTATAAATGCATAAAAAACAATTAAAACACCTCCCTTTAAACGTATAGAGAAATCACTGTAATATCAGATCTCTCCTGTTTAATTACTCCTCGCTTTAAGAGAATACTCGAAAGAAAGACTTGGGAACCCCTATGTGAAATATGGTGAAGTGGGTCAACAAATCACTTGTCAGTGACTATGGATGCGCTCGAGCACTGAGCAATATCTAGGCATCACCATTCTTTGCTCCTTCCATTCCTACATATGGAGCTCTGCGAACTATTATATAGCTACTAGCAGCCCGTCCCGACGTTGTCCGGGTATGAATTGCTGCCGGCCAGTAGAATATTGTTTTGTAGGATTTCGTTTTGATAGCATTTCTTATCTGTGACAGGCCTGTGAAACGCTCCGATTCACAGTGCACTGCTGATGCACTTAAGAGTGCGCGTTCAGTAGTGTGTGAACTCGAGTTTCCCTACTTTATTTTTCCTTGAAATATTATATAGCGCGAACTCGACAACATGGCATGAGCACAATTTACATTACAGAAGAACACATTAATTTGTGGTAGGCACGGGGAGACAAAGCGATTTGCCTGGAATCACAGGATGTTGAGCTGATGCCGAGATTCGAACGTAGCTCCCCAGCTCTAAAGTTCGCAATTCTAGAACTTGTGATTGGAGGTGTGTCTAAAAGTGTATGTCGGTGCTGGCCATCAATGAGAGAGACCTGTGCATTTTTCAAATGGGTGGTGAAAAAATATGAGTATGTTGCTGGAGATGTGGGCCGCCGTGCTACCAATGTACTTACCGGGGGAGGGTAAACACCCATTATTCCGCAACTTTCTTTCCGCATACCATCACTCCACATACTTTCATTACGAAAGTACCACGACTCCGCAATGCCATTATAACGCATGGCATTACATTTTATATGCTTTTACCACACATACATTTACAACGAAATTCGTTGTAAATGCATGAATGGTAAAAGCATGTTTTTTTTTTAATGTTTGGATAAGGTAAGTATGGGTATAGGGGTATATGTTTTGGGGTACTGAGGTATATGTTTTGGGGTGTTTGGGTATTTTAAGGGTTCAGATATAGTTTTGGGTTATGGGGTACAGGGGTAGTTTTAGGGTTTAGGGATAGGTATGGGTTTTGGGGTACAGGGGTATTTTTAGGGTTCAGGGCTAGGTTTGGGTTGTGGGGTATAGGGGTATTTTTAGGGTTCCGAGGTAGGTTTGGGATTTGGGGTACAGGGGTATTTTAAGGGTTCAGGGCTAGATTTGGGTTTTGGGGTACATGGGTATTTTTAGGGTTCAGGGCTAGGTTTGGGTTTTGGGTTACAGTGGTATTTTAGGGTTCAGGGGTAGGTTTGGGTTTTGGGGTACAGGGTTATTTTTAGGGTTCTGGGCTAGGTTTGGGTTTTGGGGTACAGGGGTATTTTTAGGGTTCAGGGGTAGGATTGGGTTTTGGGGTACAGGGGTATTTTAAGGGTTCAGGGATAGGTTTGGGTTTTGGGGTACAGGGGTATTTTAGGGTTCAGGCGTGGTTTTGGGGTACAGTGGTATTTTTAGGGTTCAGGCTAGGTTTGGGTTTTGGGGTACATGGGTATTTTTAGGGTTCAGGGGTAGGTTTGTGTTTTGAGGTACAGGGGTATTTATAGGGTTCAGGGCTAGGTTTGGTTTTTGGGGACAGGGGTATTTTTAGGGTTTAGGGATAGGTTTGCGTTTTGGGTACAGGGTACATGGTTGTTAAGGGTTAAGATGGGTTAGTGTTTAAGGGTGTTGGTATATTTTAAGGAGTACGGGTGGGTTATGATTATGGGGTGCAGGGGTATTTAAAGGGAGCAGGTTGGGATTAGCACACGATATGAGACATGGCATGAAGGGCGGAACGTACCACACGCCCCCAGCGTTTGTCACGCCCCCAGCACACGCCCACAGCACAACGCAGACACGCCCACAAGGGACTACTTTGCTGGCACGGTTCTCTTACCTTTCAAATGTATATGGTGGGCGTCTGCATAGCCTATGTCCTTCTGCTGCAACTGCCCTTTCCAACGCTGTATTGGGTGTTGTGATTGGTGCTGTGGTTCCTGTGATTACCCGCCTCAAAGGTTTGGGCTCTCACTTTATTATATTAGTATAGATTGAAGTCTGCAGGGAAGCGATAAACATCATTACTATTGGAATGGGCTAGATTTCTACAGAGAGATAGAGTGGAAGTTGGTGACAACCATACTTGAATACACTGTAGTAACCTGTGGATATAGGAAGTAAAAAGGCTTTAGCTAGCAATGAGTTCCTCTTCCAGAGGTATTGTTTTATGTATTACTTGCCTAGTACAATAATCTTTCCCAATGTTTGAAAGAAAATATTTTCATTAGATTTTATTTGGGCATTCCATGTACCATGTACTCGAGACTGGATGGAGAAGAGTGAGGCTTCTCACTCATCTGTATATTTTGTTTTACTTTAGCACATTTTGCTAAGCATGTATGGTTTTAGTCTTTTACTTTCTCTTGCCTGACTACTTTCCAGTTTTCAGTACTTTTTATTACATTGTGTTTTCTTTCTATTTTTAATATAAACCTTTTCTGTTTTGGTATTTTTCTGTAGTTTTTATGACCTTTTCTTGTGGGAAACGCAAATTCGAGTGTAGTACTCGTACATAATTGTATTCCAGTCTTTCATCTATCATTTCAGGTTTGCTTTATTCATATTAATGCTTGAACGTTTAACCCATCCCCATGTCTGCATATCAATTGCTGTGCCCACGTGGCTGCTGCACTGGTGACATTTTTCTTTTTCTGTCTGTCATTTATTTTGGTAATTATGGCACTCTTAATGTTCCTTCTTTTCCACTTAAATATAGTGGCTTCTCTTTTTATTACTATCTGGCAGACCTTATAGGTGTTCTTTTACTCTGATCTGTATCTCTTATATTCTAATTTACACTTTCTAAAAAGCAGATAGCCAACTTCCTCTAATGTGATTTTTCTTTAAACTGAAACGTTGTTAAACATCCATTTAAATATAAAAACATATATGAGAACGTATGTTAACTATCTACAAGTTATTTATTTTTATGTTTGTATCTTCCTGTAGTGTGACACTTCTTAAATTGTGTATGCCTACAATATTTTAGAAACATATTAAAAGATCTAGTTATGGTACCCTTAAATTCGATCGATCGGATGATGGAGAACTCAAGCCAAACTAAGGTTCTTTTCTTTTTTATTTTCTCTGTCACCATGCTTTTACCTCAGCAATCATCTCTTGTCTCTGTTTCAGGATGTTCCACATAATGAACCCCACTAACTCGGCCTATTCTTTCCTCTGGACGTGTGAGGATCCACCAAGTCTGAAAAATGCACCTCCTTTCCGCTGCTTGAACGAGAAGGGGCATATTAATCCAGAAAAGAAGGCTGAGGTAAGGGCATTCTTTTCACACACCTTAAGTTCAGAGTCTCCTACACACACTATGCACCACCCCTATGCATATTTTAATAACCGTTTCATGCCAGTTGTATTCCTAGCTTTGAGAGGGGCACATCTAGTTCTCTCTGGCGTATGTTATTCTTCTAGTTTCCTTGCACTTTCACTACATCATCGTATTTTGAACAACAAGAAATGCAAACTGTCAGACCTGGTACTCATGAAACCTTTATTCCATCCCTCTTTTTAGGTCGAGTTTCGATCGACCTGTTATATATCTTCTGTGGGGGTTTGGCACACCCACCAATTGCCATTGGCTGTTAATTGGGTCATTTGCAAATGCTGACTTGTTATTGGTGTATTTGCTTAAATGTCCCTCCTTTGTGGGTTTAGCTATCTCACTGGCGATTTAACTAAGAGATCATTTTGTTTGGCCATCACACTGTAAAGTGTGTGATGGCCTCTCCTCTCCTCCCTCCCATCTGATTTATTTATATCTATTTTTTGCCTGCACTCAGCGTGGCCGCCTGCATGCCTAAAATAAGAGCAGCAACTGCGCACGTGAGCGCCTTGCTTGTTAAAGTCGTAGGTAAATATTTAACCAAGCTTTGGCGTGTCCCACCAGGTTGTCCTGGTGAGGAGGACCCTTGTTTAAAGTCTGACGTAATTACACACCCATGCTTTGGGCTTTTTCGCATTTATTTATTTATTTATTTATTTGTGCGTTTTTATGTAGCGCGGACTTTACCCGAAGGCGTCAGAGCGCTTCACGATAGGAACAGAAAATTACAAGTGGACAAATTATAAAAGTAGACGATAAGTTACATGAGGTAAAAGTGACAATTGTGAGCAAACAAAATACATGAGGTAGCAAACAGTGCATTACAGGAGGAAAGAGTGGCAAGTGTGCAGGTTATAAGAGAAAACAAAGTACATTTAGAGGTAATATACTGCAATATATATGCTAGACACTGAAGCACAAGAACAAACGTTACGTAGGCAATGGTCGTGCTCTGAGCTTTTCTTCCCCTCTACCCTCCAGTTGCTGCTAAATGCACTGGCTGATGGAGGCCGGGTCCCATTAGATGCTATTGTTGTTTGATTGGTTACATATAGAAAGCCATGATACCCAGATAAGATGGATCCTGCCGTAATGATCCAGAGATAAGACCTGTTGTCAGCAGCCCTGTTGGTACCACCTCAGCAGTCGCAGGTAAATTGTAATGGATTGAAGCAGGACAGGGGCCTTTGCGGCAAATCACTGGCAGTCTTGCACTATGGTCTGTGGCGCTCACTCTTACCTGCACCGTCACTCAACAGGGGCGAAGGCGTGTCATATTTCACCCTCCCTGATACCCCAACTGCCTCTCATTCATCTGTGGTAAATAAATAATTAATTACCGGTACTATTTTTCTATGCATTAACTAAAACAGATAGCTCAATAAATAAGAGGCAGGATCCGTTGTATCTGAGTCAGAATGGCTTTAATCGGATGGCTCGAGCCTAAAGACCATGAAGTGGCATGCAATGGAATGGAATGGCAGCTGCCCCGTCTCATCAACATTACATAGTATATATAGGAAAACAGTACAATTGCATTGAATACAGTAGGCGTAACAAGTGACAAACGTAAGATAAGAACATATGGGCGTACAAAGAAGGCGTGCACAGGGCGTGCACGGAGACATGTGATGTAAACGTCACAGACGTGTCATAAATGGGTGGATACATGGAGGGGGCTACCTGGGCAGCTGGAACCTTTAACCTACTGGTGTGCGCAAACGGGCCATGACGTGTAACTGGGGAAAGCTGGGGGTCTGACTTCTGGCACTAGAAGAGGAGACTAAAGTCTGGGATGTCAGGACGACATGTACCTATAGCATATCTGATATCTGATGTTTGGAGAACATGTTGCTTGAATCTAAATGTCATCAGGGCAAAAGCTACTTGTCACTGAGGCTAGTGCATGCATATATTTCTTAGTGTATTGCGTGTGCTATGAATCTTCTATGGATATTAATTCAGTAATTCTTTTGCATGGAGACAGGAAGACTAGACTTATAGATGAAGATGTTTATGCGGTTCGTTAGCTTAGGAATGTGAAGCCGGGGAGCTGAACTGATAACTAGAGGCATAACATATTCTTGGCAGACAGGCAGGCAGGCCAGGCCGGGCACCGCGCTGCTTGGCAGAAAGTAAGCGAGGGGTCAGGGATGCGGGAGGGGCCGCATCGCTCCTCGGATTGGTTTCGGGAGACTTGAGACTCGAATCTGGTGTCCAGGCCCTGTGAGGCCTGAAAACGGGGACAACTTGATGACTTTAACGTGTACAATGTAAAGACGTTGGCAACATAGGCCTAAAAGCCTAATTCACGTTGCTTTCAGGAGGACTGGATAACTGGCATACTTACGTTGGACACAACTATAATTGCGTCTTTAATTTGGAGAGGGGGAACATAGGCATATTGATCATGCACATATAACATATGATGGGGAACACGTAGGGACACATGACAGGGCAAAATTCAATTTTCCTCATTCCCTCCTTGTTCCCTACGTTTCCTTCAGGAAACATCAATATTCGTGATACCATCTATCTGTTCATAGAGCATCATTTGCTCGTCTCGAATCTTTTTGGAACGGGATTTAGGACTTGGAATACAAGAGGTAGCGCACAAGCCGCAAATCGCAGGGCCACATTGTAAACATAGACAACAACTGAATATGATCATTACTACTATTCCTAGGAATGACAATACTTTCCATCCCCAGGCAGATATTATACTCCAGAGCCAACCGGACCATGTCCAGGTGCCTGGATTCTGGTGCAACTGATGGGCTATCTTGTGAAGTCTGGTTATAGCTGAATAAACAGACGGTGCGTTATTAGGAATGAAAATGCAACAACTAGATCCGATGACTCTACAAGCTCCGCCCCTATCGGCCAGTATGACGTCAAGGACAAGGCGGTTCTGAAGAACAACAAATCTCATAGCAGATTGTTCTTCTGTTAAGTTACCTAGAGCGGAAGTAGTCTCATTCACTACTGCTTCAAGGATTCTGGTTAACCTACGTATTAGCTTACTATTCTGGATAGGTCCTACGAAGAAAAAGAAACCTTTATTGAAGTCTGTATACTGTTCTAAGGCAGTTTCAGTTTGATCGACAATTGGGGACTCAATCTCCCTTCTATGTCTGACGTGTACTAGATGTGTATTTCTGTAATAATCGGATGGGGCTAGAAAAACTGGTGGCAGTAGGAAGGCAATGTAACATGTTCCATCCCAATTTAGGGGCAGACGTACATATGCGGTCTGACCACATACAAAATACGAATGACGTGAGGCTTTGAAAGTAGATTTCCCACTGTCACTATACTCGACCACAGTAGTACAATCACTATGTCCTAGATGTACTGAACCATTCTTTCTGACACATAATTCGCCTTTCACTGGTAGAACTGTAATAGCAGGCAAGTCTGGAGTAGTCTCGGACTGAACATTCAAAACCATGAAATTCGAGGAATAATTACCTAGATCATATAGTTCATTTTCTAGATCTAACCCTGTCCTATGGGATAGTCCTTCCTTGTCTGGGAAACATGTTCTATTCAGAAGGGACTTATCGTCTGAGGATGACGTTATCGTAAACCATGCTCCACACGAACCATTGTGTGAAAACGGATAGGGAAAGAGTGGCAGAACTCCCTTCGGTGTCTGGAAAGGGGGGAGTCGACCACACACCCAACAATTAGTGGCATTGCTGGTCTGGTGTGAATAGTGTAACATTCGGATAAAAGTATTGTTGCGCATGGCAAGTCGATAGGATAACTCGTGAGGAGGTAGTTCACTAAAGGTGTGCTCTACTGTATCATTAGAGGACAAATGTACATGTAAATCAATAGGAGGAAAATATACATGTAAAACATAACTTATGCATGTAACCGTAAGACTCAGAAATAACATAAACAATAAAGTGATTATGCATCTGCTGCGCAAATTTTTACAATAACGTATTTTCTTAGAGTTTCGTCTAACTCTCTCACTAGGGGGGTCTATCTCATACATGTCAGGAACCTGTCTAACCGCTTCACCCGAGAGGGACTTAAACAATTAAACTGTCTGACTTGCTAGACCTCAATTTCAGTTTATACTCCTGCTGCGGAGTTTTCTCTAACAGGGGGAGTTTAGAGTCAGTATCTGGGCAGTCCTTGAAAAAAGTCTTTGGACGGAGTCCATGAAAACGTTTAACGTGACTGGAGTGGAGCCATCCCTTGCGGCCCTCCACTTTGACGGCGGTCCTTGTGGTCATCAGAACAAGCTTTGGCTCTTTCCAGCGGGGCTCCAGCGGACTTGAACGATCAAAGTTTCGGATCAAAACCAGATTACCTGGAACGACCTCGTGCGGTTTCACCTGGGTGTTGTCTGGAAAGGCAGCCGCGACCTGTGAACGACAAGAGAGTAGTGCAGACATCAAGGAAGCTAGGTAATCTGTCAGCATATTACTGTCAACATCAGTTATTTTACGTGGCATAGGTGTACCCCACATGTTCGGGGGACGACCGAATACAACCTCGAAAGGGGACAGACCTGAGCGGGAGTGAGCGACCATTCTCATGTAAAAAAGGGCGACTGGCAGGGCTACCATCCAATCGACACCTTTCTCTGCGCAAACTTTTGCAATGCGGATTTTCAGAGTCTGATTATGTCTCTCGACGAGGCCAGCTGCCTCGGGATGTCGTACACAGTGGAACTTCCACTGGTACCCTAACAGAAGGGATACTTGTTTCATGAGTTCGGATGAGAATGGCTGGCCGTTGTCTGAATATACGACCCTGGGCAAACCATAGCGCGGGAAAAACTCACGAACCAACTGCCTGGCAGTGGTCGCGGCAGTGTAATCTGGGACTGGATAAGCTTCGGTCCATCTGGACAAAGCGCATACAACTACGAGGACATACTTGAAACCTCGACATCGATCCATCTGAATATAATCCATCTGGAGGACTTCAAAAGGGTGGTCAGGAGGATGGAATCCACCTTGTTCCACCGGAACACCTTTACCTGGATTGAACTGACAACAGATCATGCAGGTACGCACTTTCTGCTTGGCTGCTGCTCGTAAATGCTTGTTAAACCAAAGGTTCTGGATGCTGTCTAACATGGCTTTTTCTCCTAAATGTGCTGGACTATGTGCGGTGTTAATAATGACTTGAACCATAGAGTCGGGGAGAAACCATGTGGCTTTTCCCTTCGTCAACCATCCCTGATCTGTCTGGACCCCTCCTTGTTCAGACCATCTCTTGATTTCGTCTGGGGTAGCATGTGACTGTATGTCTAGTACGTCTTGTGTAGGATCCTTGACTGTCATACAAGTAGTCTGATCTGGAATATCTGTCTTTGACTTGTCAGCTGGAATGACTGGAGTCTGAGCTGTAAGCTTGGCTGTTCGATCTGCTAGATCGTTACCTTGGGAAATGGTGTCAGTGGCTTTCGTATGTGCTTTGCACTTCATAATGGCAATAGCTTTCGGTAAATGTATTGCTTCTAACAGAGCTTGAATTAGGGGACCATGCTGAATCTTGGCTCCATGAGAGGTCATGAAACCTCTTTCTTGCCAGAGTACTCCAAAGTCGTGAACGACTCCGAATGCATAACGTGAATCTGTATATATGTTTACTTTCAGGTTCTTAGCTCGTATGCAGGCTTGGGTCAGAGCGATGAGCTCTGCTGCTTGAGCAGACAGGGTATCAATACGATGTGTTTCTATAACTTCAGTTTCAGTAGTCACTGCATACGCAGCTACTAACTCTCCTGTACTTGTTCTCATACATGAACCATCCACATAAAGTGTCAGGTCTGGATCAGGTAATGCAATGTCCGTCAAGTCTTGTCTTGGCTTTGTCATGATGTTAATAACTTCCACACAGTCATGTGTGGCAGGATTCAATGTAATCGAGGGTAACAGTGTAGCAGGATTTAAAATGTTGCAGCGTCTGATTTCTATGTGTGGCTGAAACAATGTCAGTTCATAACCTGTTAAACGTGCAATTGTCAAGTGCTGAGTCTGTGTTCGGTTTAAAAGAACTTCCACGGAGTGTGGAACTTGTACTGTCAGGGAGTGTCCTAACACTATGGAATCACTTTGTCTGATAGCTAAAGCTGTGGCTGCAACTGACTTGAGGCACGCAGGCAGAGCCTGGGCTACTGGATCTAATGTGCTAGAGCAATAAGCACAAGGCTTGTGTTGTCCTGCTTGATCTTGTGTGAGAACAGATAATGCTGTCCCATCACGTTCGGTAACAAAAAGTGTAAAAGGCTTACTGTAGTTTGGTGTCGCTAACACAGGTGCGTTATAAAGCTTTCTTTAACTCATTAAAAACAAGTGTATGTTCCTGGGTCCAAGGGAGGACAGTCGGTGTCGCTGCCTCCTGTGTCGTTAACTGTATCAGTGGTTTGGCTAGATATGCGTACTGAGGAATCCATTGTCTGCAGTAAGAAGTGAGGCAGATAAAAGCTCGTACCTCCTTCTGTGTCTTGGGCTGTGGAAGATGTGCTATTAACTGGATACGGTCTGGTGTCAACTGTCTACCCCTCTTGGACAGTAAGTGTCCAAGGTATACCACTTGCTGGACACAGAATTGCAGTTTCGAAGGGGACACCTTGTGCCCCATCTCGGCCAGAAAATACAGGACTGTCAATGACGCACGTTCGCAGTCACGTTCTGTACGGGCTGTGATTAACAGATCATCGACATACTGGAGCAGGGCAGTGTCAGTTGGCATGTGAATACTGTCTAGTTGTCTTTTAAGTGCTTGACTGTAAATACTAGGACTTTCTGTGAAACCTTGAGGAGCTCGTGTGAATTTATAGCTTCTTCCGTTTAAACAGAATCCGAAAAGAAACTGACTGTCTGGATGAATGGGGACACTAAAGAATGCGTTCTTGAGATCAATAACAGTAAAGAACGTAGCTTCAGGATCAATGGCAGTCAATAGGGAAGAAATATCTGGAACCACTGGGTACTGGGGTATGATACACTTATTAAGTTCTCGGAGGTCAATCACTAATCGATAAACTGGAGGTGCATTTGGGTCAGTACGTTTAAGAATCGGAATGATAGGAGAATTACATACATTGGAGTCAGTTTCTACAACTACTCCTTGAGCAATGAGCTCGTCAATAATTTTCGATAAGGCTGCTACAGCCTCAGGTGGTAACTTGTACTGTCGGATTCGTGGTAATACAACACCTGGTTTCAGAGTAACACGATATGGTGTAATGTGCATACAACCTACATCAGTTGGACCTTGCGCCCATAAATGCTGTGGTACATTCAGTAATCTTGGATCAAAATCACGTAACACAAAATGACCTTTAAAATCTCGTAAAAACAATCTCACTCCTTCCGGAGAGCAGCATATAACTGCTCCTAATTCTTTCAATGTTTTAATACCAAGTACATTTTCGGGACAGGATTTCGTAAGTAACAAGTCTGTAGTTCGGGACAATGGACCAACTTCTAGGGAAACTGGTTTCGATATTTCATTAACAATCGGCTTTCCTGAAAATCCCAGGGAAACATTTCTTGAGCCTGAGAGTGGAGCCCCTGGAACCTCGTCATGACTGATGGTAGTCCTACTTGCCCCTGTATCAATCAGAAACTTTCTGTCTTTCCCTAATACTTGACTGTGTACATAGGGACCCTCTTGATCTACAGGAACCTCGATGAGAGGCAAGCCAACCTCCCTCTCTAGGCTGTTTCATGAATACTGCTGATATTCTGGATAATCTGACTGTGCGTACTGGTACATTTGCTGTGTAACGTGTTGTGTGGCAGCTATAGGCTGCGGTACTGTGACTGTCTGTTGTGCGTTCTGCGGTGGTTGTGTATTTTGCGGAACATGTTCTTGTCTAGGAGGACGCGGTCTCTCTTTCGTCTTACCTGTAGCTATGTTATGTTTCAGAACTGCACATTCGTTTATATAATGACCTGGCTGTTTACAGTAATTGCATGTCCCTTTAACGGGAGCTGCAGAATGACTAGTCTGATTCGGACCCCTCTTCTGACTATCTGGTTGAACAGACAGTGCAACTAGTACTTTCATTTTCGTATCTTTCATACGTCTCCTTTCGTGTTCTTGCTCTTCCCTGATTCGGTTCTGGTGATACTGTAGCATCTGTAGCATTTGGGACGGGGTATTAGCTTGCCATGTACTCTCGACTTTCTATACTCGATTTTTAACTTGCGGTAAAGAATTCTCAACTAGTTTGGTAACAAAAAGATGGGGATACGACTCACTACTTGTTTTCAGACCGCTATTAATAATGAAACATTTCTCGAATCTGGAATAAAAATCACTAGTGTCTTCGTCTTGTTTCTGTTTACAGGCTGAGATGGCGTCCCAGTCTTCCTTTTTCGTGGCTAGTAATCTTGGCAAGACTTGTATTAACAGTTTGGGCAATTCTTTGGCTTTATCCCCAAGACCAGTACCTGGTACTCGTGTGTTATCTTCGGTTTCTAACGCGGTCCAATCTATCTTTTTCTCTCCCACCTCCCATTCTTTTTCTTTCAGTTTTTCATATATGCCCGCAGGCAACAGGACCTTTAACATTTTGATGATATCAGGATACGTGTATTCTCCCATACGGAGCATGTCTTTTAATTCACGGTGGAACCCTGCTGGATCTTTATCGTGACAGGGCACTAACTTTTTCATTTCTAGTAGTTCTATTTTCGTTATAGGGGTGTAAACAAATACTCGTTCGAGCTCACCCCCCGCTCCCTTAACTGGATGCACTTCTCGTAACGGATTCTGTCTATCTATGTAGAATGGGGGTGGAACAGAAACAAAATGCGGAGTCAGGAACTTTCTGTATTTGTGGCGCTGTTCTAGAATGACGTTAATTAAATCGGTACCTAGACCTTTCCATCTGTTTAGGAGTAACTTGTTCAGTACATTATATAATGGACCTGGATCAGAGTGCTGACTCTCGTACAGTGTAATGAGGTGCTGGATCATATACATACCCACCAGTCGCTGCTCGGCTGGCGGTAGTTTCAGAAACATTTGAGCCACTACTTCGTCTGGAAACGTGGTAGAATCACTAGTCCATCGAACTGCTGATCGGGCGAGTTCTTGTTCATGCATGGTACTAAGCTCACTGTAACCTATTCGTAATTTCAGAACTTTATTGGTAGCCTGGAATACTTGTTCAAGAGAACACTGTTCTGGTACGGGAGGAGGAAAAGCTTTCTTGTAGTCTAGGCGTGTGTGTCTATCAGAAGGTCTCGTCCTACCTACATATGCTATTCTAGTGGGATTCTCGTTGTCTACCTCTTCGTCTGAAGAGTCATTCTCTTTCTCGGCTACTCTCATTGCTTCCTCCTTTTGGTGTATACTTATAATTTCTTTACGGATCTTTCGGTACATAGTTTCTATACTATTTTGTGTCTTGTGTTTTCCTTCTGCTATATTGTCACTCCATCTGGTCAGGACTCTCATCTCTTCTGGATTTTTATCAGGATGATCCTGTTCTCTTATTAAACAATTTATTAAAAATTGTAAAATCATGCCTTGAATCTCGACTTTTCTGTGTACCATAGCTTCGTGAATACTTTCTGGTTTCTCCCCTGTTCGGATGAAATGATATATTCTGTCTAGATGCTCTTTCATATTCGATATGGTAACCAAGAAGCTTGCAACTCGTCGTAGGCGTATGGAATATATTATCATACTATCTTCACCTGGTACTGGATCATATCTACAATCAGATCCGCACTCATGGAAATACTTTCTGAGGGCTTCGTACGTAGTCACTTTCGGGGTACGTTGTAACGCTGCATCTCTCAGCGTCAGGCGTTTTGTTTGAGGCGGGGTGATAGGAATACCTCCCCCTGCCCCTCCTGAACTGGAATCGTCGATTAATACTGAATGTGCGGCTACTGGTAACGTGACTGGTAAAGTAGGGGTACGTAAAGTGGGTTGGTCCTGGGGTACTGGCACATGGACAGGATTCCCGGGACCAACGGCTGGAGGCACAGTAATTACATTATTAACAGGGTGTTGGACCTGAACTGGTGGAATTGGATTCGTATTAGCATATTCTGGGACAGTGTCATCTAAATAGGAAGAAAGGAAAATTTCAGCTGCAGTCGGTTTATGACGTAGCTTAATCGGGACCAATGGTGGCGGTAAATTACAGGGTGTTTCCGGGGTCGCTTTAGGCAAACCCTCGGCGAGAAGAGGATACATACCTTTAATAAGGGCATTTCTCTGTCTGTCCGACTGTTCTGCTCTAACTCGTTCACCTTCTTCTAGTAATTCCCTTTCTTGGGCTTTTTCGGAGGATTCCCTACTTAATTCTGCTTTTCTGAATTCTTTCTCGGTTCTTTTATGCGATTCTTTACGCCATAATTCTATGGCATCTTTCTGGGATTGTCTGGCTTTCTTTTTCCATAATGCTTCCTCTACTCTCATGATGCACTCGGCATCCCACGTTCCTGAAACAGGCCATCTATATTTCTCTTCAAGATGTTTGGTGTAGTCCACCCATAAATCTAGATACAGTATGGCATCTAAGCCATGTTTATGATACATGAAATGTCCAGGACTGTCCCTGGGAGGGACAGGAACTGATTCTTCGAGTAACCCTTTTCTGGTTTTTATCTGACGTAACTTCGAAAACAGCGGCATATTTGAACTGTACTTGAACTTGAACACAATACACAATGAACACAGTAATGAATAGCAAAACAATCATTCATACCACGACATCAAGAACATATTAATAACAGTTCGAACAGAATACTACCTGATACATTGAAAACATAATGCTTGAATTTCTCGAGAACAGACTTACTAGAATTTCTGGATGCACTGCTAAAACAGTACAGAACATACCGGTCTCCTAAAGAGACACGTCATACCGTATCCACCTAGGTGAACACGTCGGACCGGATCTGTGTACCCAAACCCGTCGGACCGGGCACAAATTAATGAACACCCGTCTAGATACCCCCAGCAACGGTACTCACCGGGAAGCAAACTGAAGGCCTCGGACTGGACTGGACTGCTACGACGTCTGGTTACTGCTACGCACTACGCATGCGCTTCGGGCTTCGGGCTTCGGAAACAGGTGGGCCTCCGGATACCTCGGACCTTGCTCTCTCGGCTTGGGCTCTGGTCGGGACGACCCGCCTTCCTCACCGCCTCGTCTGGATGCCGGACCGCAGTCTCCGTCTCCTCCGTGGGCCTGAGGGAGACTTGAAGCAGAAATATCTGCACATGCACAGTAGGGGTCCGTCACGGCTGTAGAAGGGTCAGGGGGCCTGCGTTACATCGCCGGCGCGTGGGGAAGGGGCTCGTCCCTATTCGGGCGCCATTTTATGTGGTAAATAAATAATTAATTACCGGTACTATTTTTCTATGCATTAACTAAAACAGATAGCTCAATAAATAAGAGGCAGGATCCGTTGTATCTGAGTCAGAATGGCTTTAATCGGATGGCTCGAGCCTAAAGACCATGAAGTGGCATGCAATGGAATGGAATGGCAGCTGCCCCGTCTCATCAACATTACATAGTATATATAGGAAAACAGTACAATTGCATTGAATACAGTAGGCGTAACAAGTGACAAACGTAAGATAAGAACATATGGGCGTACAAAGAAGGCGTGCACAGGGCGTGCACGGAGACATGTGATGTAAACGTCACAGACGTGTCATAAATGGGTGGATACATGGAGGGGGCTACCTGGGCAGCTGGAACCTTTAACCTACTGGTGTGCGCAAACGGGCCATGACGTGTAACTGGGGAAAGCTGGGGGTCTGACTTCTGGCACTAGAAGAGGAGACTAAAGTCTGGGATGTCAGGACGACATGTACCTATAGCATATCTGATATCTGATGTTTGGAGAACATGTTGCTTGAATCTAAATGTCATCAGGGCAAAAGCTACTTGTCACTGAGGCTAGTGCATGCATATATTTCTTAGTGTATTGCGTGTGCTATGAATCGTCTATGGATATTAATTCAGTAATTCTTTTGCATGGAGACAGGAAGACTAGACTTATAGATGAAGATGTTTATGCGGTTCGTTAGCTTAGGAATGTGAAGCCGGGGAGCTGAACTGATAACTAGAGGCATAACATATTCTTGGCAGACAGGCAGGCAGGCCAGGCCGGGCACCGCGCTGCTTGGCAGAAAGTAAGCGAGGGGTCAGGGATGCGGGAGGGGCCGCATCGCTCCTCGGATTGGTTTCGGGAGACTTGAGACTCGAATCTGGTGTCCAGGCCCTGTGAGGCCTGAAAACGGGGACAACTTGATGACTTTAACGTGTACAATGTAAAGACGTTGGCAACATAGGCCTAAAAGCCTAATTCACGTTGCTTTCAGGAGGACTGGATAACTGGCATACTAACGTTGGACACAACTATAATTGCGTCTTTAATTTGGAGAGGGGGAACATAGGCATATTGATCATGCACATATAACATATGATGGGGAACACGTAGGGACACATGACAGGGCAAAATTCAATTTTCCTCACATCAATCCATCGATAAAAGCCTGATGTCAGTGAGGCGTCATCATACCTGGAACACCGTTTTTTGACACTGCCTTGCTCTAGTGCATTTTTGAATGACGAGAGGTCAAAGCCCCTACAAGCCAAAAGCAATTGATACCTACTGCATTATAGGGATGTATATTGGGACATTTTCTGCATCTGCAAAACTACTTATATGATTATTCCCTGACTGTAAAAGAAGAGGTAAGTTAAAAAAGGTGCATTGGAATGTGACCCATTGTAATAACCAGTGGATGAGATTCACTCAAGCATCCCATGTATCGCTTTTTGTGCTGTTCAACTCGGAGGCCAGACCGGTTTTCAAAAGTATAAAATCATATTATGCCCCTTGCTACAAAAGGGGGTGGTAATGGACGAAGCATCTGAACCAATCAAACACTCACACCCAGTCAATAGATCTGGGTTTAATCCATCACCGTTCTTTAGCCCACTCTGCCACCCCAGTTCAGACATGGCTATATGCAAATCAGTCTGTAGTTCATACACCGTGATGTTTTGAGCATGTTCACAGGCTTTGCATTTCGCACACTTCCTGAATCCTGGAGTACTGAGCCATGATGTATTTTTAGTTTTCTGTTGTTTGAGCTCCAGATGACTTTGGGTCAGAATGTCACTTAGGGAGGATGTTTTTCTATAAGTAATACCGGGTTATGGTGTTAAATGTTCCCGTAAGGTTTCATCCAGTAAGAGAATCTCCCAGTTCCTCTTAATGACACCCTTTAATCAAAGTCAGCCCTTCGGAGGGCTGACGGGGCTGCAGTCCACCATCTTGGGAAGGGCAGCCACCTCTTCCTACATAAGGACCGCCCATGCGGACGCGCAGCGGACGGGCGCAGCGGGCGGGACGAAGGCGCGCCGAAATTGCGCCTAAGTTAAGCCCGTCTGCGCCCGTCCGCGGCCGGCCAGGGCTAGGGGCACCCCACCATGCACCTCTCTTGTCTTATTCTGCCACCCAAATCTGCTCTTATCAGGATTCATGGCCCCTTTCCCCCCTTACTGTTATTCGGATCACGGAGCTTGGGCTGGCTCGGGCTAGGCCCTCCACCTTCCTCCCGGTCCCTCTGTTGCCTTCAGTGGCCTCCCCTCCTGTCCTCCCCCACCCCCCTCCCTCCCCAATCACATGCCTGTCCCCACAACTTCGGCTTTTCTGCTAAACACCAGGTCTGCAGTCAAGCACCAGATAGAGCTCTTTAGCTTTTTGGATTTCTACAAACCTGACCTCATGTTTTTAACAGAAACCTGGTATAGACCAGATTCTCTGCCCAATGTGCTGGCAGCCCTCCCCCCCTCCTACTCGGTCCTTCGTGTTGACCGGCCGGAGGGGAAGATGGGGGGTGGAGTGGCTTTGATCTTCCGCACTGGACTTCACTTTCAGGTCCTCCCTTTCTCTCCCTTACCCACAGCCGACTGCCTAGTAGTACGCTCTCCCTCTTTTCAGGTCCCCGTTACATACGTCTTAGTTTACCGTCCCCCCCAACCCAATCCAGGGTTCATCCCTGCCCTTCAGGATTTATTGGCCACCCTAGTAGTTAATAATGCAGCTGTTTTAGTTTTAGGGGACTTCAATTTCTGGCCTGGCGACCTGGCGGAAGATGCCCCGTCAAGAGAGTTCTCTCAGCTCCTTCTCAGTCTTAACTTTGTTTCCCACATCCACTCCCCTACCCACTCCCGTGGCCACACTCTGGACCAAATCTGGACGCTAGACGTCCCCATTACCACGCCTACTGTTACTCCTTGTGTGTGGTCTGACCATTTTTTGATTTCTTTTTATTTAGATCTTACCTTGGTAAAGACACCCTTCTCCCCGAGAAATTCCTGGGCTAGGAACTGGAGCAAGGTAGACATTTCTGCTCTCTGTGCGACTCTGTCATCTTCCTGCCCTGATCTAACGTGTGCCCCTTCATTGCCCCAAGTTGCCATGCTTAATGGTTGGCTCTCGAGAGCTTGCGATCAAGTAGCTACTTTACAACGTGTCACTGTTAGGCGCATTCATGAGGCAAATAAGTGGTTTTCCCCCCTCCTTAAGACAAAAAAGCTGGAGGTGCGCCAAGCAGAGCGCGCCTGGAGGCTTGATTACTGCCCTTCTCGCAAAGCCCGCTATAAAACCGTATGTAAGGAATATAAAAATTCCATCTTACAGGCAAAGACTGACTATTTCTCAGAGAAAATTCTTGCCGCTGAGAGTCAGCCTAGGGAAATTTTCACCACAGTGCGCGAGCTGGCCTCCTCTGACAGGACATTTCCTAAAATTCCCCCTTCCCAGTTGTGCGACTCGCTCAATAACTACTTCATAGATAAGGTTGCTCTGATTAAATCCAATATTCCCCCCCCCCCTTCTCCCTCCTTCTCTGATCCCCAGCCCCCTCTTAATAGGTCGACTATTAACATCATACCCCCCCTAACCAAAGAGTCTCTCCTTCCCCTCCTGGCCCGTGTTACATCAGGGTCCCCAGCCGACGTTTGCCCGGCCTATGTCCTGCGAAAAATTTTCTCTGACTCTTATTTGCCACCTCTGACCTTCCTGAATGAGTCCCTATATCAAGGCACAGTGCCTGCTCTTCACAAGGCAGCCGTTATTACTCCCATTCTGAAAAAACCAGGGGCTGACCCTTCCTCCCCTGCTAACTACCGTCCGATCTCGCTCCTCCCTTTTTTGGGTAAGGTCCTTGAGACTCACGTCATCCAGACACTGAGCTCCTTCGTGGAGGACAGCGGCTATCTCGCTCCCTGCCAGTCTGGCTTCCGTCCCCGACACTCGACCGAGAAGGTGGTCATTTCGGTCCTGGACCAGCTTAGGGAAGGACTGGATACCAACACTCCCCAGGCCCTTGTCCTCCTTGACTTATCCGCCGCCTTTGACACGGTAGATCACTCCATCTTATTATCTCGTGTCAGGGCGGCGGGTATGGGGGGCTCGATTTTGGCCTGGATCAGTTCTTTCCTTAATGGCCGCACTCAGGCTGTCCATCTAGCCGAATTTTCAGCTCCTCCGCGAGAAGGCCAGTGTGGTGTTCCTCAAGGGTCCTCCCTCTCTCCCTTATTATTTAATTTGTACATCCTCCCCCTGGTGTTTGCTTTGCAACAGATGGAGGTCACGGTGTACAATTACGCCGACAACCTCCAGCTGATCTTTAATCTTTCCCCTTCCCAATCTGGTGTTCACTCTTTTCAGTCGGTCATGCTGTTTATCCGGGATTGGATGAACCATAACCAGCTGAAACTCAACCCGGATAAAACTGAGTTAGTTTTGTCCGGCGGCACTGGCAGTCCCTAGTCCCCTACCTTTTGGCCCCCGTCTCTAGGTCCCCCTCCTTCACCCTCCCCCTCTGTCTAAACCCTTGGCATCACCATCAATCATCAACTCACCCTTCATTCCCAGATCAGTTCTGTTGTGTCTTCCTGTTTTTTTATGCTCCGAACTATTCGGAAAATCTCCCGGTTTTTTTCTGTCCCTGCCCTCAAACTGATTCTGATGGCGATGGTTCTCTCTCGGCTAGACTGTGGGAACATCGTGTATAACGGTGTTCCTGCCTATGCCCTCCAGCGCCTCCAGTCAGTTCAGAATCAGGCGGCCCGGCTGATTTTTGGGCTGCCCAAATTTCACCACTCCTCTCCTTTACTGAAGTCCCTCCATTGGTTGCCGATCAAGGAGCGGGCCTTATTCAAATTAGGTTGCACCACCTTTCAAGCCCGAGCGGCAACGGCGCCTGTTTATATTTCCTCGGCAATTCAAGCTTGCCATCCCACTAGGGAGCTGCGCTCTTCCTCTATGTGCCTTCTGACAGTCCCTCGATTCAAGAAGAGTCGGATGGGGGGCCTGAAATTTTCGGTCCTGGCCCCTTCTTTCTGGAATTCCCTCCCGCTGGTCTTACGCTCAGCTGCCTCTTACATGGAGTTCCGAAAATCACTTAAAACCCATATCTTCTTGAAAGCTTTCCCTGCCTAAAATCTGCCTGCTCCCCTGTCCCTGGTCTGTAGTGTTCACCAGCGCCATGAAGCCGCATGGCATACGTGCGCTTTACAAATTCTTTTAAATTAAAAAAATTAAATTAAATTTAATACCTGACTCTGGTTGTTAAAGTCCATAATGAGACGCGTTTTATTTTCTGTGTCTTCCTCTTGTCCATTATTAGTTCCTACGTCTGGCAATCTGTAGTGTTGTTGTTCTACTGGAATTAAAAGATCAGATCTATTCTTAATGTTCATCCAGGATTTCGCTGGTGTCAGAACCTCCATTGTGTACCCTCTTTCCAGAAATCGACAAAACATCCTTTCGATTTCTACTATTAAATCCTCTTCTTCCGAGCAGTTTCTCTTTGCCCTCAACATTTCGCCATATGGTATGCTCCATTTTAATTTGGAAGGATGACCACTATTGGCGTGGAGGATACTGTTGCAGGACGTCGGTTTCCGGTGCATTTTAGTGCATAATTTGTTGTTTTTTACACAAACTTCCACATCTAAAAATATGATGTCCGTATTACTCATTGTTGATGTGAAGTGCAGATTGTAATTGTTTGTCTCGAGGGAATTAATGAAGGCCTGTAGTTCAGTTTGACTCCCATTCCAGATGACGAATAGGTCGTCGATAAATCGACACCAGGTTTTTATTTTTGAGTGTTTTTTGTTTTCTTCCAGTAGGATCTCAGTTTCCCAGATAGCCATCAGTAGGTTCGCATATGTTGGGGCAAAAGATGTCCCCATTGCTGTCCCCTGTTTCTGCAGGTATAAATTGCCTTGGAAGAGGAAGACATTATGTCTCAAACAGTAGGTTAACATCTCAATCAACATTGTTGAGTGTTCCAAAAAGTTCACCGATCTTTGTTTGAGAAATTCTTGAACAGCATCTATTCCATCCTGATGTCATATGGATGTGTACAATGATGAGACATCTATTGTTGCCATTAGGTATCCCATATTCCACTCTATGCTGTTCAATTTATTCAGGAAATCCATGGTATCACGTAGATACGAAGGTAGTGCGGTCACATAGTTCATTAAAAATATGTCTATGAATCTTGATGTGGTTTCCAATAATGACCCGATTGAGCTCACTATGGGTCTGCCAGGTGGCTTGTTAATAGACTTGTGCACTTTCGGCAGAAAGTATATAGTTGCCGTAAGTGGGTTGTCTGTTTTTAAGTATATATATTCATCAAAGTCTATCAGACCTCTTTCTTTCCAACCGGTTAGGAGAGCGTGATATTCCTCCGTCCATTTTTCAATTGGATTTCCATATTTTCTAGTTGCCGCTTTGCTTCTTCTATATAGTCCGCAACATTTTGGACCACGATGTTGCCCCCCTTATCGGAGGCTTTGATTATTATTGAGGGGTCATTCTTCAATTCTGTTATTGCTTGGTATTCCTTTGGTGTGAGGTTCCAATTTTTTTCCTTTCTGGTTTGTATTTTTATTTAGATTTTTATTTTGATGTTTACTGCCAGCCAATCCTGCTGCAATTTTCGTTATTTCCTCTACCATGATCTCTTGGAACAAGTCAATTTTATTTCCAGGTTGTAATTGTGAACAGAATCTAGACTGTTTCTTAAGTCCACTTTCTCCTCCCTTATTCGTGACTATCCCCATTCTGTTGCAGAATTCAATATCTGATGTTGTTGGATTTAGATTGTCTACTGCACATGTTGTTTCATCGATTCCCATTGTGGGTAATGTTTTGAAGGCTGGGAGATCTCTTTGGGTAATTGGTGTTGGATCTGTGTTTTCCTTTTGGCGATTGTCTCTTGTGGGCTTCTTTTCTAGAAAGTATTTTTTAAGTTTAATTTTTCTGCAGAATTTGTAGAGGTCTATTCGAGCATTTGCAAAGTCCATCTCTTTATTTGGGCAGTAGAACAGCCCCCTATTTAGTAGCTTTAATTGAGGTTCCGTTAAAGGTCTGTCCGATATGTTAATGACCAGGTTGTTATCAAGTTCCGCTCCACTTTTCTGGAGCATTACTTTTGTTTTTGTTTCCCTCTCCTTGATTTTACTTCTTCTTCTGCTCCTTCTGGTAATTTTGGCTGTCCTCTTCCCCACGAGTGGCCTCTGCCTCTTCCTCTTTGTCGCGTTATCGTTTGCGCTAACTGCATCTCCCCACGAAAATCCAGTGGCATTAAGCTTGCATCTTTGTCAGCTGAGCTGATTTCTGAGCTGTCCACATTTATTATCTATTGTTGTTGCCATTGCAGTTGTTCCTGCACACTTGTCCATCACCACCCTGCCTCTTAACGTATCATATTTACGGGCAAATGTGTAAATTCGCCCGTTAGCGTAGTCCAGTCCATCTCTAGTGAATTTGTGTGCTTTTCTTTTTTCTACCCCCGATTCATGTTTGTTTCTTTTCTTTTCCATGGTTTCAATTTGTTCTTTATTTTCCTCTGTTGTTGGGAACTTTGCTAGCTCCAGTTCCAGTACTTAGATTATGTTAGTGATCTTGTCTAGTTTCCTCTCTGCGTGTATGATTAGTGTCCTCATTAGTTTGAATGAGCATTCGTTTGTGTCTTGTTGCCACTGTTTTATTAAAGCTGGATCCACATCATTGAGTGTGGGCATGATGAGTATTCGAAGACCCCTCGGGACTCTCTTAAACTCTATATATTTCTCCAGAGTTGTTTTTTCCCACCATTTGGCCACTTCTAGGATCCAGTTTTATTGAAGCTCTCTCAGGACCACTGTAATGGTTCTCTTCCCCTTCTCTCCAGTGTTACCCCTTGCATTTGAACTGCTGTTAGTACTGGTAGAGGGGGTCACTTCATCATTCAGCAGTTCACTGGCTCTTTGTTGGCGATTCCTTGATTTGTCTGCCATTTATGTGAAGGAGTCGCTATATTTAATATTTGCCGTTTGCATACCGGTGTTCTTTCTTTATCAATCAGGGATGTTAGCCTGCTGTTCCCAGAGCAGGCAAACCCCCGTTTTTACTGTTGCTCTTCTAACTCGCCTAGTTTGAAGATATATTCATCAGTATCCAATTCGTTTCCGATTTAGTGCTCTGCTTGCTTCTTAATCTGGATACCGTGTTGCATTGGACTATTGGGACACAAAGCGCAGCAGTGCTCGACGATAACTCTTTCACTTTTGTTTTTTATTTCTACCATTAACTTATCTCGCCGCTGCTGCTCGGTTACTTCCCCCACAGTTTGTGTGTGAACTTGACCCGACGTGCCCCCACCGCTCTCAAGTCGCTTCCGCCGCGTTTTCGAGTAGTGCGGACATTGTCTACCCCTCGCTCAGCGCACTCACCGCTAGGTTTTCACCGTCCGGTCCTGGTGTGTTCTTCCACTCCTGCTGTAATCACGCCAATTAGCTCCCGTGCTTGAATAGTGGCGTCAGCCCTTTTCTTTTTCAAACTCGATTACCACTAGATTCATTTCAGGACTGCTTCGCCTCACTCGTGCGTGCCCGTGATGTGTGTTCCAGTTTCAGCACTATAAATTTCTTCGAATCTTCACGTCCTCGTGTTTATCGACGGAAGTCACGGCACCACAACACTAAGTTAATTTAAGTTTTGTTTATTTTAAATACACCATGTGCAAAAAGTGCAAAAAGGACAGCCTACGCGTTTCGACTGCAATCAGTCTTCAACTGGACCATAGAGTCCTGGCTGTCTAGAACTTTTTTTAAAGTGCTCAGTGCTTATACCATCATTTGTTTCCATGATTAATACAACTAGACTGTGGTAAATAAATAAATAATACCCTATTTTTGACTACACATATATCATAACAGATAGCTCAATAAATAAGAGTCAAGATTCGAGGTAGTAGGAGTTTTTGCAGGTTTAATACAGCATAAGGACAGGAACAGGACAACCTGCATAGGAATAGGATGACAGGGCCCAGCAGCTGCTGGGGCTGGGATGAGCGCGCTGGCTTTTAATAACAATACATGAGTATATATACATAACGCAAACACATAGCATTACATTGCAGTAGGCGTAGCAGTGGGTGGAGCAATAGGTGTGACGCGTAGCAGTCGCGAAAGATAAAGGCAAAAGTAGGTGTAACTGGGCGTATACATAGACATGTGGTGCAGACGTAACAGGATATGTCATGAATGGGGCGGAAACCATGGAGGGGGCTACCTAAGGAACCAGGACCTCTAACCTAGTGGTGCGCGCAAACTGGCAATGACGTATTACTAGGAGAAGCTGGGGGCTATGAACTCTGTGCTAGGAGCAGAGACTGAAGTGTGGAGGGTCGGAGCGACATGTACCTAAACCCTATCTAGTATCTGATGTTTAGGGAACATGTTGATATAAACTATAAGTCAGGAGAGGAAAGGCTAACTTGAATCTAAGACTGGACCATGCATTATTCTACATGTAGTGCGTGATGAAGAATATTAAGTGACCATTGAATGCAGTATTTCTCTAACGTGGAGACGTGAAGGCTAGACAATGACGGAAACTATTGATGCAGTTCAGTAGTTTAGGAATGCAGAGAAGGAGGACTGAACTGATAACTGGACTCATAACATATTCTTGGCAGACTCAGAGGCTGAGCCAGGCTGCACCGGGCACTGCGAGGCAGGAAGTAAGTGAAGGGTCGAGGATACAGGTGGGGGCTGTATCCCTCCTCAGCGAGGCTTCAGGAGACAGGAGCTGAATCTGGTGTCCAGGCCCTTTTGAGGCCTAGAAACGGAGACTTTATAATAGAATAACGTGCACACTGAGAAACGTGGCAACGTAGCTTTACATAGGCCTGATATTCGTAGTATTCACGAGGACTGGAAACTGGCATACTAGAGGTGGACACAACTGTAATTGCGTCATTAATCAGACATGGGGAGTACATATGCATATTTAATCATGCACACATAACATATGATGGACGACACGTAGGGACACAGAACATGGCAAAATTTACTTTTCCACATTCCCTCCTTGTCACTACGTTTCCATCAGGAAACATCAATTTTCATGATACCGTCTATCATTTCATACAGTATCATTTGCTCGTCTCGAATTATCCTGGAACGGGATTTAGAACTGGGCTTGGGACTAGGAATACAAGAGGTAGCACAAATGCCGCAAATCGCAGGGCCACATTGTATACAGAGGCAGCAGCTGAATAGGATCGCTACTGCAATACCTAGGAAGGACAAGACTTTCCATCCCCATGCGGAAATTATATTCCAGAACCAACCGGACCATGTCCAGGTGCCTGGGTCTTGGTGTATCAGATGGGCAATTTTATGGAGTCTGGTTATAGCTGAATAAACAGACGGCGCGTTATTTGGAATGAAAATGCAGCAACTAGATCCGATGACTCTACAGGCCCCGCCCCTATCGGCCAGTATGACGTCAAGGACGAGACGATTCTGTAAAACGACAAATCTCATAGCAGATTGCTCTTCGGTTAAGTTACCTAGAGCAGAGGCAGTCTCATTTACTACAGCTTCAAGGGTTCTGGTTAATCTACGGATCAACTTACTATTCTGGATAGGTCCTATAAAGAAAAAGAAACCTCTGTTGAAATCTGTATACTGTTCTAGAGCAGTTTCAGTATAATCGACAATTGGGGACTCCCTTCTATGTCTAATGTGTACTAGATGTGTATTTCTATGATAATCAGGTGGGGCTAGGAAAACTGGTGGCAGTAGGAAGGCAATGTAACAGGTTCCCTCCCAATCGAGGGGCAGACGAACATATGCGGTTTGACCACAAATAAAATATGAATGACGTGAAGCTTTGAAAATAGATTTCCCACTGTCACTATACTTGACAACAGTAGTACAATCACTATGTCCTACATGTATGGAACCCTTATTTCGGACACATAATTCGCCTTTGACTGGTAGTACTGAAATAGCAGGTAAGTCTGGAGTAGTATCAGACTGAACATTCAGGACCATGTAATTCGACGAATAATTACCTAAATTATACACTTCATTTTCTAGATCTAACCCGGTTCTGTGGGGGAGACCTTGCTTGTCTGGGAAACATGTACTGTTAAGAAAAGACATATCTGTTGAGGATGACGTTAACGTGGACCATGCTCCACACGAACCATTATGTGAAAATGGATAAGGAAAAAGTGGCAGAACTCCCTTCGGCATCTGGAAAGGGGGGAGTCGACCACATACCCAACAATTAGTGGCATTGCTGGTCTGGTGTGAGTAATGTAACATGCGGATAAATGAGTTATTACGCATAGCGAGGCGGTAGGACAGTTCATGAGGGGGCAGATCACTAAACGTGTGCTCTACTGTAGCATTAGTAGACTTATTTACATGTGAAACTGGGAAACATAGGTAAAATGCATAACTGGTGCAGGAAATCATAAGGCTAGAAAACAATATGAAACATAGAAAAACGATACATCGGATTGAGTTTTGACTAACTCTCTCACTATGGGGGTCTATTTTATACATGTCAGAAACAGTCTAACCGTTTCACCTAGGGGAGGACTTAGACAATCAAACTGACTGACTTATTTTACTAGACCGTAGTTTCTGTTTATACTCCTGCTGCAGAGTTTTCTCTAATAGGGGAGGGGTTGTAGCAATGTCTTTTGCGGGACAGTCCTTGAGAACAATATTCGGGCAATCCTTCAAATCCTGGGAAATGTTCTTAAAGACGGGTTTCAGTCCTTTAAAAAGTTTAACATGAGAAAGGTGCACCCAGCCCTTGCGTCCTTCCAACTTCACGGCTGTACGGGTGGTGAGGAGGACCTGTCGGGGCTCTTTCCAACGAGGCTCCAGCGGACTTGATCTGTCAAAGTTGCGGACCATCACCATGGATCCTGGGACGATTTCATGCGGTGCCACCTCGGTATTGTCTGGAAATGCGGCAGCAACCTGTGAACGACATGAGTTGAGGGCAGACATCAAGGAAGCTAGGTAATCTGTCAGCATATTACTTGAAACATCGGTAATACTTCGGGGTCTAGGAGTACCCCACATATTAGGGGGGCGGCCGAAAACGACCTCGTACGGGGACAGACCTGATCTGGAATGTGCGACCATGCGCATATAAAATAAAGCAACTGGCAGAGCTACTAGCCAGTCCACACCTTTTTCTTTACATATTTTGGCGATTCGGATTTTCAGGGTCTGATTATGTCTCTCTACGAGACCGGCTGCTTCAGGATGGCGTACACAATGGAACTTCCACTGGTACCCTAGCAAAAGGGAAACGTGCTTCATTAGTACAGATGAGAATGGCTGGCCGTTATCAGAATATACGACTCTAGGGAGTCCATAACGGGGGAAGAATTCACGAACCAACTGCTTGGCAGTGGTCGCGGCTGTGTAATCTGGGACTGGATATGCTTCTGTCCACCTGGACAAAGCGCATACAACTACAAGGACATACTTGAAACCTCGACATCGCTCCATCTGAATATAATCCATCTGGAGGACTTCAAAAGGGTGGTCAGGGGGCTGGAAACCACCTTGTTCCACCGGGACACTTTTACCTGGATTAAACTGACAACATATCATACAGGTACGGACTTTCTGCTTGGCTGCAGCTCGTAAATGCTTGTTGAACCAAATGTTCTGGATACTGTCTAACATAGCTATTTCTCCTAAATGTGCTGGACTATGTGCGGTATTAATAATGACTTGAACCATAGAGTCGGGGAGAAACCATGTGGCTCTACCCTTTGTTACCCATCCTTGATCTGTCTGGACCCCTCCTTGTTCGGACCATTTCTTGATTTCATCGGGAGTAGCATGTAACTGGATATCTATGACATCTTGAGTAGGGTCCTTAACTGTCATACATGTAATCGGATCTGGAGTGTGTGTCATGTTAACTGGAATGTCTAGAGTCTGTGCTGTAAGCTTGGCTGTGCGATCTGCTAGATCATTACCTTGGGAAATAATATCAGTGACTTTCGTATGTGCTTTGCATTTCATGATGGCAATGGATGTCGGTAAATGTATGGCATCTAACAGAGCTTGAATAAGGAGACCATGCTGAATCTTGGTTCCATGAGAAGTCATGAAACCTCTTTCCTGCCAGAGCACTCCGAAGTCGTGTACAACTCCAAATGCGTAACGTGAATCTGTGTAAACATTAACTTTCAAGTTCTTGGCGTGTATGCAGGCTTGTGTCAGAGCAACTAGCTCTGCTGCTTGAGCGGACAGAGTGTCAATACGGTGTGTTTCAATAACTTCAGTGTCAGTAGTCACTGCATACGCGGCGACTAGTTCTCCTGTACTTGTTCTCATACATGAACCATCCACATAAAGTGTCAGGTCGGGATCTGGTAGAGGAATATCTGTCAGATCTTGTCTTGGCTTTGTCGTAATGTTAACTACTTCCACACAGTCATGTGTGGCTGGATTTGAATTAACTGATGATAACAGTGTAGCAGGATTTAAAATGTTGCAGCGTCTGATTTCTATGTGTGGCTGGAACAGTGTCAATTCATAACCTGTTAAACGTGCAATTGTCAAGTGCTGAGTTTGTGTTCGGTTCAGAAGAACTTCCACAGAATGTGGGACTTGTACTGTCAAGGTATGTCCTAAGACTATGGAATCACTTTGTCTGATAGCTAGTGCTGTGGCTGCAACTGACTTGAGGCACGCAGGCAGAGCCTGGGCTACTGGATCTAGTGTGCTAGAAAAATAAGCACAGGGCTTGTTTTGTCCTGCTTGATCTTGCGTGAGAACAGATAATGCTGTACCTTCACGTTCAGTGACGAAAAGTGTAAAAGGCTTACTGTAGTTCGGTGTGGCTAGAACTGGAGCTTGGCATAAAGCTTTCTTTAACTCGTTGAAACTAAGTGTATGTTCAGATGTCCAAGGGAGGACAGTCGGTACGGCTGCCTCCTGTGTCGTTAACTGTATCAGTGGCTTGGCTAGAAATGCATACTGGGGAATCCATTGTCTACAGTAAGAAGTAAGGCCGATAAAAGCACGTACCTCCTTCTGGGTCTTGGGCTGAGGAAGACTCGCTATTAACTGGATACGGTCTGGTGTCAACTGCCTACCCCTCTTGGACAGTAAGTGTCCTAAGTAGACCACTTGCTGGACACAGAATTGAAGCTTCGAAGGGGACACCTTGTGCCCCATCTCGGCTAGGAAATACAAGACTGTAAGGGATGCCCGCTCGCAGGCACGTTCAGAACGGGCTGTGATCAGTAAATCATCGACATACTGGAGCAGGGCAGTGTCAGTTGGCATGTGAATGTTGTCTAGTTGTCTCTTAAGTGCTTGACTGTAAATACTAGGACTTTCTGTGAAACCTTGAGGAGCGCGTGTGAACATATAGCTCCTTCCATTTAAACAAAATCCGAAAAGGAACTGGCTGTCTGGATGAATAGGAACACTGAAAAATGCATTCTTGAGGTCTATTACTGTAAAGAACGTGGCTTCGGAATCAATGGCTGTCAATAGGGAAGAGATGTCTGGGACAACTGGGTACTGCGGAATAATACATTTATTAAGCTCTCGTAGGTCGATCACTAATCGATATACTGGGGGTGCATTTGGATCAGTACGTTTCATGACTGGAATGATCGGAGAATTACATACGTTGGAGTCAGTTTCTACAACCACTCCTTGAGCGATGAGCTCGTCAATAATTTTGGATAAGGCTGCTACAGCCTCGGGTGGCAATCTGTACTGTCTGATTCGTGGTAACACTACACCTGGCTTGAGAGTCACACGATAGGGTGTGATTTGCATATAACCTACATCAGTTGGACCTTGCGCCCATAAATGCTGTGGAACATTAGACAGTCTCGAATCAAAATCTCGTAATACATAGTGACCCTTAAAGTCACGTAGGAACAATCGTATTCCCTCTGGGGAACAGCATATAACTGCACCTAACTCTTTCAGTGTCTTAATGCCTAATAGATTTTCTGGACATGACTTAGTAAGTAACAGATCAGTAGTGCGGGACAATGGACCTACTTCTAGAGTAACTGGCTTTGAAATCTCATTTACGATAGGTTTTCCTGAAAATCCAAGGGAAACATTTCTTGAGCCTGAGAGCGGAGCCCCTGGAACTTCGGCGTGACTAATTGTGGTCCTACTTGCCCCTGTATCAATCAAAAACTTTCTGTCTTTCCCTAATACTTGACTGTGAACATAGGGACCTTCTTGATCTACAGGTATCTCGATGAGAGGCAAGCCTACCTCCCTCTCTAGGCTGTTTCATGAATACTGCTGGTACTCTGGATACTCAGACTGTGCATACTGGTACATCTGCGATGTAACGTGCTGTGTTGCAGCGATAGGCTGCGGTACTGTAACTGTCTGTTGTGCATTCTGTGGCTGAGGAGTCTGTGAAACTTGCTCTTGTCTAGGCGGACGTGGTCATTCTTTAGTCTTACCAGTAGCTATGTTGTGTTTCAGAACTGCACACTCATTTATAAAATGACCTGGCTGTTTACAATAATTGCAGTTCCCTTTAACGGGAGCTGCAGGATGACTGGCTTGATTCGGACCCCTCTTCTGACTGTCTTGAGGAACAGATTGTGCAACTAGTACTTTCATTTTCGTGTCTTTCATACGTTTTCTCTCGTGTTCTTGCTCTTCCCTGATTCTATTCTGGTGGTACTGGAGCATCTGGAGCATCTGGGACGGAGTATTAGCTTGCCAGGTGCTTTCGACTTTCAAAACTCGATTTTTAACTTGTGGGCTTGAATTCTCGACTAATTTAGTAACAAAAAGGTGAGGGTATGACTCGCTACTTGTCTTGAGGCCACTGTTGATACTAAAACATTTTTCAAACCTAGAATAAAAATCACTAATATCTTCGTCTTGTTTCTGTTTACAGGCTGAGATTGCATCCCAGTCTTCTTTTCTAGTTGTCAATAATCTGGGTAAAACTTGAATCAATAATTCTGGTAATTCTTTACATTTCTCTCCTAGACCAGTACCTGGTACTCGTGCCTTGTCTTCAGCTTCTAGAACTGCCCAATCAATCTTTTTCTCTCCCACCTCCCATTCTTTTTCCTTTAGCTTTTCATACACCCCTGCGGGCAACAGGACCTTTAACATTTTAATGATATCTGGGTAAGTGTATTCTCCCATACGGAGCATGTCTTTTAATTCTCTATGGAACCCTGCTGGATCTTTGTCATGACAGGGAATTAATTTTTTCATTTCGAGGAGTTCCATCTTTGTAATCGGGGTGTAAACAAACACTCGTTGCATTTCCCCGTCCTCTGTCTTAACTGGATGCACTTCTCGTAACGGGTTCTGTCTTTCCATGTAAAATGGTTTACTTTCTGGGGGTGAGACATGAACAAAATGCGGATTCAGGAACGTTCGGTATTTGTGACGCTGTTCTAGAATGACACTAATTAAATCGGTACCTAAACCTTTCCATCTATACTGGAGTAACTCGTTCAGGACATCGTGTAACGGACCTGGATCAGAGTGCTGACCCTCATACAGAGTAATGAGGTGCTGGATCATATACATACCCACCAGTCGCTGCTCGGCTGGGGGCAATTTCAGAAACATTTGTGCCACTATTTCGTCTGGAAAAGTGGTAGAATCAGTAATCCATCGGACTGCTGATCGGGCTAGTTCTTGTTCATGCATGGTACTTAACTCACTGTAACCGATTCGTGATTTCAGAATGTGATCGGTAGCTTGGAATACTTGTTCTAGGGAACCTTGTTCTGGTACTGAATGATGGAAAGTAGACTTGTGTTCTAGGCGTAAATGGCGATCTGGAAATCTAGATTTTCCTACATACGCTATTCCGGCGGTATTCTCGTCGTCTACCTCTTCAGTATCAGAGTTACTTTCTTTCTCGCTTACTTGTGCTGCTTTACGTTGTTCGTGTATCTTTATTATTTCTCTACGGATTTTCTTGTACATACTCTCCATGGCACCAATGGTATTGTGCTTACCCTCGGCTATATTATCACTCCACTTTGTCAGGGTTTTCATTTCGGCCGGATCTTTAGACGGGTAATCTTGTTCTCTTATTAGACAGTTAATTAAAAACTTTAATATCATACGCTGGATCTCAGCTTTCCTTTGAGACATGGCATCACTAATACTTTCTGGATCATCCCCTGTACGGATGAAACGATATATTCTGTCTAGATCTTCTTTCATATTGGGTAGGGTGACTAGATACTCGGTCACCCTCCTTACGCGTACTGAATATAAAACCATATTATTCTCGCCTGGGACTGGGTCATAGGCACATTCGCCAAGGGCTTGCCTGATTTCTGCAACAGACTTATTACTCTTGGGAGTACGCTGTGATGCTTGAGCATGTAATTCGAGTGCTGATAAACGCTTGCGTGGCGGCGGGGTTTGAGGAGGACCTCCTCCTGCGGCCCCTAGACTAGAATCGTCGACTGATATTCTTCGCGGCGGAGCGGGAAATTGAAATGCTGGCTGGACCGGGGGTACCGTAGCAGGTACTGCATGGGGTGCCCCGGTGTCTGGAGAAGCAGGATGTGCCTGATTTACTGGGACTGGCGGAGCGCGAACAGGATTTGCATATTCAGGGACTGTGTCGTCCAGATAGGACGAAATGAAAATATCAGCTGCGGTCGGTTTGTGACGTAGCTTGGTCGGAACTAATGGTGGCGGGAAATTACTGGATGCCTCCGGGGTCGCTTTTGGCAAACCCTCGGCAAGAAGAGGATACATACCCTTAATAAGGGCATTCCTCTGTCTGTCTCTCTGTTCAGTTTTGACTTGTTCACCTATCTCGATTAATTCTTTTTCTTGGGCTCGCTCTAAGGATTCTCTACTTAATTCTGACTTTCTGATTTCTTTTTCAGTTCTTTTATGGGCTTCTTTGCGCCATAACTCGATGGCATCTTTCTGTGACTGTCTGGCTTTCTTTTTCCATAATGCTTCTTCTACTCGCATGATGCATTCGGCATCCCATGTACCCGATACGGGCCATCTATACTTTTCTTCTAACTGTTTGGTATACTCTACCCATAAATCTAGATACAATATGGCACTTATGCCATGTTTCTGATACATAAAGTGACCTGGACTGTCCCTGGGCGGGACGGGAACTGCTGCTTCCAGCAGACCCTTTCTAGTTTTTAACTGACGTAACTTGGAAAATATGGGCATGACTGAACTGTAATCTAGACACAATACAATACACAATGAACACGATACCTATTCCCCATTCATACCACGACATTAAAATACATGAAAAACATTTAAAATAACAGTTCGAACAGAATACTACCTGGAAATACTGAGAACAGAACACATAAATTTTCTCGAGAACAGAAACTGACTAGAACAGAAACTAGATGCACTGCTGAAACAGTACGAAACTTACCGGTCTCGTAAAGAGACACGTCAGGACCCGCATCCACCGAAGTGGACACTTCGTTTGTGGGACTGTGTACCACCAACCCACAGACCAGAGTCAATTAAATGGACCCTGTCTAGATACCACCCCAGTAACGGTACTCACCGGGCAGCAAGAACGGAAGGCCTCAGACTGGACTGGACTGCTACGACGACGGACGACGAACTTCGGACTTCGGACTTCAGTTACGGGTGGACCTCCGGATACCTCGGACCTTGGACTCTTGGCTTGGGCTCTGGTCGGGACTCGCCGCGTTCCTCCACCGTCTCGTCTGGATGCTGGACCGCCTCCTCCGTCTCCTCCGTGGGCCTGAGGGATACTTGAGCAGAAATATCTGCCACTGCGCAGAAGAGTTCCGTCACGACTGCAGAGGGTCAGGGGGTCGGCGTGGCTTCACCGACGCGTGGGGAAAGGGCAAGTCCCTATTCGGGCGCCATTATGTGGTAAATAAATAAATAATACCCTATTTTTGACTACACATATATCATAACAGATAGCTCAATAAATAAGAGTCAAGATTCGAGGTAGTAGGAGTTTTTGCAGGTTTAATACAGCATAAGGACAGGAACAGGACAACCTGCATAGGAATAGGATGACAGGGCCCAGCAGCTGCTGGGGCTGGGATGAGCGCGCTGGCTTTTAATAACAATACATGAGTATATATACATAACGCAAACACATAGCATTACATTGCAGTAGGCGTAGCAGTGGGTGGAGCAATAGGTGTGACGCGTAGCAGTCGCGAAAGATAAAGGCAAAAGTAGGTGTAACTGGGCGTATACATAGACATGTGGTGCAGACGTAACAGGATATGTCATGAATGGGGCGGAAACCATGGAGGGGGCTACCTAAGGAACCGGGACCTCTAACCTAGTGGTGCGCGCAAACTGGCAATGACGTATTACTAGGAGAAGCTGGGGGCTATGAACTCTGTGCTAGGAGCAGAGACTGAAGTCTGGAGGGTCGGAGCGACATGTACCTAAACCCTATCTAGTATCTGATGTTTAGGGAACATGTTGATATAAACTATAAGTCAGGAGAGGAAAGGCTAACTTGAATCTAAGACTGGACCATGCATTATTCTACATGTAGTGCGTGATGAAGAATATTAAGTGACCATTGAATGCAGTATTTCTCTAACGTGGAGACGTGAAGGCTAGACAATGACGGAAACTATTGATGCAGTTCAGTAGTTTAGGAATGCAGAGAAGGAGGACTGAACTGATAACTGGACTCATAACATATTCTTGGCAGACTCAGAGGCTGAGCCAGGCTGCACCGGGCACTGCGAGGCAGGAAGTAAGTGAAGGGTCGAGGATACAGGTGGGGGCTGTATCCCTCCTCAGCGAGGCTTCAGGAGACAGGAGCTGAATCTGGTGTCCAGGCCCTTTTGAGGCCTAGAAACGGAGACTTTATAATAGAATAACGTGCACACTGAGAAACGTGGCAACGTAGCTTTACATAGGCCTGATATTCGTAGTATTCACGAGGACTGGAAACTGGCATACTAGAGGTGGACACAACTGTAATTGCGTCATTAATCAGACATGGGGAGTACATATGCATATTTAATCATGCACACATAACATATGATGGACGACACGTAGGGACACAGAACATGGCAAAATTTACTTTTCCACAAGACTACCGACTTCATTCACAATTTGGGCCACAATTGATCGCCATTTTTTACATAACTTTATCTTTGTTTAAATGTTATTTTTGCATTTTTACTATATGTTGTAAAGTACTTTTTTTGTATACATATAACTGCATCGATAAAGTGCAAAGTGCAAATTTAAATCACAAAAATGTTTAAAGACAAAACGGGGGATGAGGAGTGAAAATTTATAAAAATTTACATATTAATAAAGTATTCAGCAAAAAGATTTGTGCAAAAAGTGGCCAACTCCTTGTACAGGATTTAAACAGTGTCTGGAATCCATTTTTAATTTCAGATTTTTTTGTAATCATGTGTTCTTTCCAAACTCCTTTCAGACTAATTGGTCTACCTCTCCAGGAGCAGAATTTATAGGAACCCCTTCCGGGTTGGAATTATCACCGGAATTAAGAGACTACTTGAAACTGACCTCAGCCCTGAAGAAGTTGCGGGGGTAATCCCCTGTAACAGCGACGAAACACGTGTTGGAGATCTTGAATTAAAGACATCTGAAAATATAAAGACAAGCATCATTGTGATATTTTGTGTATTTACTTTTTGAACGTGTGCAGATGATTGGTTTATATAGCATAGGTGGTCTGCTGGCCACACACGTGGGGATCTGGTGTTTTTATCCTACTTTATGCACCAAGGCAGATTACCTGCCATAACTGATTTTGTACTTATGATAGAACCTTAAAGCGCCTTTTAACTATTGCTGACCTCCGACTGTATAACTTAGCATGAGTAGTACTTTCTGATCTTGGATCACAATTTGTTTAGCATTTTTGGGAGGTTTTCTGTCATATTCTATGGATTGATGTTTCCCTGTCTTCTGGCTTTTACCTCCAGTCTAATGTGCACACTGAACAGGTGAATCATAGTCTAGAACAATACATGCATTGTTTTGGTAATTCTACTCATGATGATTGGTCTTATCTGCCTCAAGCTGAATTCCATTATAATAACTCTGTGAAAAGCGCTGCTGAGATTTCTCCATTCTTTTGTTTACAAGTTTTCCATCCCAGAGCATTTCCATCTGTTCATCAAGTAATTCATTCTGTGCCAGCAGCCACAAGACTTCTAGAATTACAAATCTTAAGAAGTAAGATCCAGGAAAATTATTTCACTACAAGCATCCTGGGACCGGTTTCGGGTTCATAACAAATGTGTTGCCGGGTGCACTGTCTGAAACTCTGACCCCCTTACAAAATAAAATTCATATGTTTTTTGTTCTTTTTTTAGCCCAGCAAGACCTTGCTGTGGGTATGTTGAAAGGTTATGTATGGACTCCTTTTGCCTTTCAGGAGTGCCTGTTCAACCACCGTTACTTAAGGACCAGTCCTCCTGGGTTTCATAATAGGTTTGATATCCCTATTTACACCCCGGTCATCTGTTATGCCACATATCCAAGCCATTCGAGTCAATGCACAGCAGTTCTTCACAACTCTTAACTCTCAAGATTGTCTTCCTTGTTATGATTACATGAGCACATCAAGTGAGTGCTCTGTGAACTACAGGTGCTTTCGGTGCAATCGCCCTACATCACCTTTCTGGACAATTGGGTACTGAGTGCCAGGTCTGTCTTTCTACAGATGTTGTGATTATCTCCCACATTGGTTAATTGATTACTCTGCCAGCATTTTATGTTTATAATTTCCTGAACTAGGAGATGTTCCATTGACTTGACCTTAAGCCTGCTCTAAGCCTTTACATCGGTCACACAGAAGACCATCACAGAGATTATCAACTCTTTGTGGAATTGTATGGGCCAAAAAAGGAAAGGCAATGTAAAAGTGGACCGTGTCCATGTGGATAGTCTACTGTTTCAGAATCATCTATGCACTGGCCCAAAACCCTGAAGTCCTGAGAGACCACTCCAGCAGGTCAAAGGTCGCCACGACTGCATTGGGTGATGTTTGCCTGTTTTAAACATCTGTCAGACAGCAACATGGGCCCTGCTGCATATATTTACAAAGTACTACTGTCTCAACAGTCAAGCCTGGCGGTAATGGCACTTTGCTACGTGGTTATACAAGACTTTTTGATCTGAATCCACTCAACAGACACTCCACTTTTGGGGTGGTACTCCTGTTTTATCTATACTAGAAATGAAGAATCTATGGTTAGGTTTACCAAGCAGAAGAACAAATTACTTGCTAGAGTAACGCTCAATTGGTATTTGAACCATAGATTCTTCACTGCCATCTCACTTCCCCATTCTTTGTAGTGGACCTTTTTTTAGTATAGAAAAAGATCCTAAGTTAAAATACTGGCCACTGTACAAACATATTGATCACCGCTCCATGTCCAACGATGCAGAAGGTTAATATTGATGGAACTGTTGTCAGTGCACAGTGTTGGCACTTCTATGGGGCTTCACTCCGTCACTTCGGAGTTGGTACAGAGCCACCACAGAGCAGCTTGACACCACCTATCGGCGAGCAGGAGCACTACTTCAAAACTTCTGGAGAACCAGTATGCATGTGGGGAATATTCTAAAGGTAAGGAATCTGTTTTCAGACAGCGTATGCACCAGAGAGAGCATTCCCAATGGTAACTAAATTTTTCTTTAAGATTTCAGTCTTCTTTTAGATGGCAACGAAGCACCAGAAAGGCTACTGAAATGTAAACTTTGCAGTATAACATTTGCATACATTCAGTCCCCTTGGATTAAAAAAAAAGACTTGCACTTGCCCTCTAAGTGTCCTTATCGTTTTGGGGTCCTTCTCCGTCTGTTGGTTGGTTTGAAGGTTCTCTATATCATTTTTAAAACACAGCTGATGGAGAAAGATTGAGTCACCTGAACACATCTGAGTAGGAAAATGTCACGAAAGCCTACCATTTGTCAATGTTTATAAACAGAATAACATTTAAAGTCATGTACCCTGTCTAAAGAATTCAATGAGTGTTTGTAGGATATGGTGTTCAGGAGAGCGAGTGTTATTGAAGAGAAGCTTCCTAGAAGCAAGATTTAAGGAGACTTGGAGTAAGATGGAAAAAGGCTAAAGCAGGAAAGAATAGAATTAAAGGGAGAACAGGAGAAGATCCTGCAGGAATGGAGAAATCAATAAGCCTGCCTAAAATGGTGTGCAAAGCAAGTTTTATTGAGAAAGATTGCAGAGAGAGGTGTTAGGGGTAAACCGGAATAGAACAATATATCCAGGGAAGATGAAGTAGAGGGGTGTGAAAGAGGATGTCGGACAAAAAGTGTTGCAAGCTAGCAGGATAACTAAGTGAGTTGAAGCTCATTGCTGAACCATTTGATGATATGCAGGTCACAAATCATGTCAAGAGCAGCTCAACCTTCCAGCCTTGTGAGGTGGATACATTGAGTACCATTACATTTGTTAATAGTAGCACTTCTTATGTGCAATTCTTAGAAACAGTGAGAAACCAGCAAGAGGTGCTATTTAAAGCAGGCCAATAATAATGATCACGATTACTATTATTATTATTATTTCTGTTGCTGTGAAGGGTATGAATACTCGATTATCACTGAGCAGCAGTGAGGACAGTGGTGTTGCTGATGAAAATGTAATAGGGGTTAAAAGCAATACATTTACAAGTCAAGAGGAAAGCGGAAAAACACAGAAGAAAGGGGTGTTCTCTTGTTTGCCTGCTTTTCAATTCAGTACCTTCTGCTGAATTATCTATTTCTTACAAACTAGAGTTTATTGGAAGTTCCTATTTGTTGAACCCCTTGCAGTAACAACCCCAAAACATGATAAACCATCACAGCTGTCTCCTAAATCTTCATAATTGTTTTTATTTTGTTAGAATGGAGTATTATGATTCTCAGACACCAAGAAAATGGGGCTGTCCTTGTGTTCACTTACATTCTTCTTTATTTTCCTAGATCATATTTGAATTCATTCCACAACAGCTGGGCATCGCAGAATGTTTTTGGACCTTTACTATTTCAGAACAGAACATTTCTGTTCCTTTTCTTCTGGTGGGAAAAACTAGTGAGCCTTGTGTAACCATGGACAGGTCTCACCTCAACTTTCGATCTCTTCTAGTTGGTAAGTGCAACATAACTATCGGAGACCTTTCAAAAAAATATTTTCTGTAGGTTGCTGTGTTTAGATCATAGTTGCTATCAAGGACAGCACACTACTCATGAGGTTATTGTACTGTTTTTGTGTTTCTAGTATGTGGCTTTTAGGTTCAGGGGCCTTTAATTTTCAGATGTTTGAAAACTTATAATGACTTTCCTTTCTTTTCGCTTGTGCAGAGTCACTAAATAAAGTTGTCCTGTGTGGTATTTAATAAGTTAAACACTGCATGGAAAGCAGCAGTCATGATTAACATTCTGTCTATTTCCATGACACATTTAGTGTTGCCAGTGACTGTTTCAAGACAGCATATTCAGATAGAAGACTAATAATTTTGACATGGAGTGTAGTGTAGCTCCTATTTTCCCAATAGGCTCTGCGCATTGGAATAGTACCTACAGCAGTAAAGGCCTAGGCCAGACGTTAACTAGGTCTACTACTGTCGATACTAGACTTAATTTTTGGGTTTGCCAGCTAAGCTCAGAGTTCGCTAGAAACTTTCTCGAATGTTCAAGGAAGGATGAACTCCCCTGATTAGACAAGAAGGGATTTAGTTTCTGACAACCATAGAACATGACAACTTTGCTCTCCCCTAATCAAGAGTCAATCTCGAGAGTCGTGTGAGCACAAGGCAATTATTTTACTCAGTCAGTACGTGCATTCTTAGTCTCATCAGAATGTAGAGAAAAGGAAGAGACGGGCGTGTTCAATAAAAGATGTTATTTATTGATCAGTCTCTTTTCTCGTACAAGAGAAATGGATCGATATTATTGCAATACTTATAGTTAAGTAAAGTGCATACATTAGAAGCAATAGTATAAAATAATACTGTAAAAACATTGATATGGTTTCTGAGCCATATGATGTTTAAAATGATTAAAATATGTTTACATACACATATACATTTTGACTAAACGTACTCAACTGGTGTTTCTAAATACGCCTACCCCGTGTACCTGACCTAAGTCTAATGCGTGGGCGGGAATAGAAAGTTACAGTTTAAGTTAAGTTTGTTTTTGCCAAGTGAATAACTAAAGAATTCTCTAGGAGGGGTTATTCAGTTCTGTACCTGGAATTTAGGATGAATGAGGAATGGTATCTCTTTCTCTGCTCTCGATATTCCAGGCTGCCTGCGAGGGCTGCCCAGAAGCGCCGGTGCTGGGTCTCTCGGCTTGAGATAGCAGCGCGTCTCTCAGCGCGTCAGGAAGGCGGGGCTGCTGCCTGCGGGGTCTGCTTCTGCTCTCGGCTTCGGCAAGTATGGCTGCTCCGTCTTGTCACCACGCGTGTGTTTGCATAGGGCAAGGTCGGCAATATTTATACCTTAAAGGTGCCGAGATTGACGTAAGGATGGACATAGGTACGTCAATAAAGATGTCATACGACTTGCTCGTTAGCACATTCTTTACTAAAGTTCTCTGTGAAATCAAAACAATGGCCGCACGGATTATCCAGGTTGTCATAGGTTTGATTTGTTATGAGAACGTCGTATGCCTTATCAGGGGCTGGAGGAATGTCGCTTGTCTAATTAGATCTCAAGCGTTATGACCTAATCAGATAACACGTTCCTGTGCCGTAGTGTGACTGCGTCAGATAACGGTATCTGCATCATGGGGGTTTTCTTGCCTCATGGGCTGACTGTTAGTTAACTAGCTAGTAAGTTTAACCAGAATAGGGTCAGGAATAGGGGGATCGAATCAGAACCTATAGAAATACACGACACCCACTCCACGCTAACTATGGTCATATCTACTAATCTATGCATAGTATAACATAGTACAACATACTATAGAGTATAGTGTATACCTTACCACCCCAAAATACATAAATGCATTTCGAAATTTTCAAATATACTGAAAAATTGCAGTCATATATATTGTATGCACTTAAGCTATGAATTAAATGCAAAAGTAAACACGCATTGTTATGTATTATTGCTTGTTGGTATATGAGAAATACACATGAAATGGCTCTTAATATGGCTATACAGAAAAAAAGTCGAAACCATTTCATCACATAAAATCTATTGCGAACATACCAGCGGGCAGCTAAAGTCTATAAAGTCTATAAAGTATCTAAAATAGAAATCTTAGTTCTCTAGGAATAGTCTCTTACTTTAAGCAGAAAATCAGTGTCCCGGGAAAAAATATATAGAAAAATATTTTAGGGGCTTGCTGAAAAAAGTTGCTGTCCGTGAACTGGATTGTAATTGTTCATGTGACTTTATTTTTAAAGTTGAAGGCCGAATTCAGGGAACGCCGTGTGCGAGTTTACTCAAAAGTCTCTATTTCTGTTCCGGAGAGAACATCATATCATTCAGGCTTTCGAAAAAACTGTCAACAGCTTCATGGGAAAGTTCCTCTAAGTCGGAAATAGGGGTAACCATGCATTCATGCGCATGATTGTCTCCATTGACATTCTGATTTGCATTGCTGACAGAAGGTCGTACCTGTTCGATGCTGCTTTCATCTTGAACTTCACTACTCTTCAATCGCAGTGGTGAAGATTCCAGGAATGCCGTCATCAGAATTGGCAGCCTTTGAGGGCAGCACAGTGCGTGAACCTTGGTAGGAACCAACAGTGTATCTGCATCCACCGGCGCATCCGATTGTAGCGTCAGACAGGTGTCTAACACGCATTCTTCTCCGCATAGCAGACACCTTAGTACAGGTAAAACACACCTTTGCCACATTGGTCGAAATGATAGAAACCAAGTCATGTTTAGGTCTCTAAGCCGGGATAGTCCCAGGATTTTTGATATCCGGTCCCGGTATCCAATGGCTAGGATCGTATCTTCCATTGTCGCGAGAGTTTGTTCTGTGACATGGGTTGCCATAACGAAAAATAAGGACTAGGAATAGGATTCCTGCAATTAGTCCCAGGATCAAGGGAAGTCCGCCAAAAATCGAATGGACGAAGTCTGGAAAAATACCCAGTATGGCTTTGAATGGTGTTAATGCCATCGAAAATACTGTCTTAAATACCTTTGAGACCCCAGTGGTATCAGAAATATTTAAGATTTCGCTCAGAATTTCCGCGAAATGTACGGGGGAATTAGTTGATAATAATGTATGTATCTCTGCAGTCGTCCTTGCGACTTGTAGATCATACGTTTCTTTAGATGACGTGAGCCTTGTAGGCGTCTGAAGAAGCACTGTTTTCATTCTGCTTAAAGTGTCTATTCGAATAGAAGTAATTTTCAGACCGGGCCATGCCCTTGCCTCCCTGTCTGGAAAGGAGCTGGGAAACAAAGAACGTCCACAGCACTTGACCTTCGCCGTCGTAGTGACGAGATAAGGAGTCCCGGGCATAAGACTACAGCATCTGCGGTCTACAATAAGAATGTAACTCCCATTATAGAGTCTTTGAAGGAATGGTTCTATTTCAGTTGCAGGTGCGCCTTGCTGGTGACATGAAAGGTTGTATGAATTCCCTTCACAGGCTCCGTGCAAACTAATACCGTTACACAGAAGCGTGCCGCTTAGTGACATAGCACAATTGTTGCCACTAAGAAACACTTTCTGTCCTTTGTTACTGACACATGCATGTGAATAGGGCAGGTTCCAAGTTGTTTTAAGGTACCCCTTTCCCAATTTCTCGTACATGCCAGCCTGTATATATTTTTGGCAGTATTGAAACCTGAAGGTTGAGATTGGAATATTTATGATTCCGTGGATTATCCATTCACTGACAGGTCATTCTGACATTGTCAACGGTAATCTTTCTAGTTTTTCAATGCTCAAGATTGTATAATCAGCACCCTTCTGCGCCATACCGATCTGTCTATCAGTAAGGTTAAAGATTTGGAATAGTGACGTTGTGTTGATTAAACGCCAAGGCACATAGCCTGAACGCAGATTTTGTAACGTCCAGCCAAGCTGTACAATAGAACGCAATTGTGACTGACCATGTTGTAATAACAGTAAGTCTTGCGATAATATATCGATTGCTGAAGACACAATGCTGTCCAATGAAAAAATTCTGGAGGACAGAGTCATTAACCCATTGTCCACTACAGAAAGTGATTTTTCCAAATTAATACGGTCAATTTCCCGTATTCTCTCTGCTGTCTCAATTTGAGTAACCTTCCAGGCCTCATTGTATGCTGCATATACAGAGGCTGCTATGAAACGCTTTTGACGCTGTTTGCGTGGTCCCATTATGAAATCACGCAAGTCAGCACCATCAGTAAGTAAAGTTAGGTGTTGCTTAATTTCAGGCAGTGTGGAAGTTTGTAGCCATTGAAGGCATAATTTGCCCACACTGTAGGTTGTTATTATCCCTGGGTGATGTCTTTGGGGATATCTAGGGTCTGGCCTGGTCATTTTGAAACCCTGTGTTTTATTCAGGAATCTATCTTGACAGTTATTTGTATCTGTGGGCCAGATCAACCATTGTTTCCAATCAGGATGTGTTCTGTTTTGGTTAAGTATATGGTTTATGTCTATTTCTTCATCTGTATCAGAGTTATTGCTAAACATTGTTGGCTTTGGAATAGACGGGTTATTTAAATCTTTGATTTTGGCTAAGCCAAGACAGGTGGTTTGTTGAACAGTGTCATTTAAAAATATCATTTGTTCTGGGATCATGCAGGCTCTAAACAAAGCTTCTAAACCCTGTACTTGCCATTCTTTTGTGCCCCAAACACTTTTCAAATCAACATTTTTGTCCCAATAATCAAATCCAAAAGTATTCATTTTTTCAAAGAAAGAATCTGAATATATCAATTTTGTGTTGGTTATCATGGTTTTCATCCCTGTCTTGTTTGACAATTTGTAATAAAATGTTTCAGCATTAGTTATGTTAAAACCTGAAAAATATGAATATTTGCCATACACGGTTCTAGAGCTCCCTTTTGGAGGTGTAGCACAATGTTCCCATTGATTAAAATTTAAAACATTTCTAGGTTGTGCAGATTTATGCAAGAAATGGTTACCATAATGGTTATAGCAGTACATGCTGTCATAATTTGTAGAACCCTGCAAATAATCATGTTTTGTAAATTTAGCAGACATTACTAAGTCAGACATCATATTGTTTATACTTTCAAAGTCCCAATCATCAGCAAATGAGTTTGGTTTAGCAAAGTCACTCAAGGAGATCTTGATTTGGTGTGGATATTTCAGGATCTCGACCGGACCATAAATTTCATAGTCAGTGTTGTCCCAGGCTACCCCACCAGATATTGGAATTGCTGTGAAGTTGGCTGAAGAAAGTTCTGAAGAAAGTTCTCTTTTCTCGACGTGTGAAGATGTGTGTGGTTTGAGGACCAAGTTGATGTTCTGACTTGCTGTGTCCATTTTAGCATATTTTCCCTCAATGAAGCGTCCCAAGGTAAATACCATGATGAGCCAAAGTATGAGGATAAAAGCACCAAAACCCACCCAAAATTCAATCCATGGAGAAACTAGATATGTTTCTTTCAGTTGTTTCAAAAGTTCCTTAGCTTTGTCTTTAAAGGATTTTGATGATGGCTGTGTCTTTTGTTCGCTGAAGCCTTCCGAGGAATCATCGAAGTTGATGAAGTAACCGGATGCAGTTCTGTCAATTGTTCCAATTGGTTCAGGATTTTTGTTTCTCGCATTTTCACTTGGTACTTCTGTATAGATTGGTGTGTCTCTGCTAAATGTCTTTATTTGGGTTTTCAGAGGTCTAAGTTCTATTGCATTGTTGCATAGTCCTTGTTGTTCTTCTGTAGGCGTTTCGAATGTGATGAGCCTCTTTGATAGGACCTCTGTACTGGTAGCAAACCTTGGTGTTCTGCTACTTATTGGGAGTCCACTTGGCCTACTGTTGGTTATCGGCCACATGTTGTGGTTTTACCAGGTCGATGGATACAACTCGGTTCTCCTTTTTTCCAGCAAGTGGCGGTAGTACAACTGATCTTGTCCCGTTGACAGACAATACAGGAACTGCTTTTCTGTAAGAAGGCCCAAATTCCTTCTTTACCGCGATCTTCTCCCTGACTAGATCCCCGACTTTTGGAATCCAGACAGGTCTTGCTGGGACAGGTGGTGATTCTTCAGTGGTCGTTGGCTGTTCTTTCAACTGTATGTTGCTCAGGTCTTTTCTTGTTTTGTTTAAGTCCTGCAAAATAGCCAAACGGTCTTTGACATCAAAGCTTTTTTCTGTTACCACTGAAGTCTGACTATCAAGGTCAGAGATCAACATCCTAGTTCCGAATAATAATTCGTACGGACTGAATCCCTTCAGAGAATTTCTTGGCAAGTTATTTAGACTACGTTGGACACTTATTAGATGTTTGACCCACCCAGCTCCCGAACCTAATATCCTTTCTATTATAGATTGCTTTCTGTCTTGGTTTTTTCTTTACACCATCCCATACCCTCAGGAAGGAAGTGAGAAGATTCCCGCTGGGCTGTGCTCATTTGGCCATTCTTTCCCCCCCCAGGCTGGATTGCCTGAGAAAAAGAAAAAAAATTGGTCGAACGTAGCATGCTCTTAGCGTATATGCCATTTAGACTCGCAAATCTTGTATAACAGTCCGGACGTCAGCCGAGTGTTGTGGATCTACATTATAAGTGGGAACTAGCCTGTATATGTTAATCGCAAGCCATTCTTTTTAGTGGTGATGTTATCTGCCTTGATACGACGAGGTATTAAACTGCTTCTCTCCCCACTGCGATCTCTGTTGCAGTTTGGGCAGTTTTTTACAAACATGGTGTAGTGCAGGCTCATGCCTGGCCACCAGTACCGTGATTGTAATTCTTCCAGAGAATCTTTTAATTTAAGATGTCTGAGACCCTCGCCCATGTGTGCGTCTGCGATTAACAAGTTTCTCCTGTCCATGTTTGGAATCACTCTATCCCCCACTCCAGGGATTCGAGCAAAAGGAATGGAGTTTGCATCTATGATGTATGTGTAATTGAGTGGATAGTTGATCGGTAACGCCGAGCAGTCGCCTTTTGATGACGTTTTTACTGCCAGCAATGTTTCGCCGTCAATGTATTTTAATGTACGCTTTTTTCGATCTACGGGAGCCGGTTTACTGGCTGCCGCTGCGGCTGTTTCAGCCAATGAATTCCCTACAACGTGAACGCCATCACGCTGATGACTCAGTGAGTGTGTCACGTGAGTCTTTGGTAGTTCTTTTTTCAAAAGAGCTACCTGTTCCCAGAGCAATCTCTGCTTTATTGGTGCATCTGTGTCATCTTTGTAACCGTTCTGAATCCATGTCTGCAAATCCTTGTTATATGCTTTGACGCAGAAATATGAATCTGACACTATAAGCGTCGGGAATTCGCGATCCGCATTATCTAGCGCCATTTTCAAAGCTAATATTTCAGTTTGTAGTTCTGAATTAGTTTCTACTGAGTGTGATTTTGTTAATAGAGGTCTTAGTTTACCTCCGTGCCACACTTCTTTTGTAATCTCACATGTGGGATTGTATGCATGTTCTCCCCAAACGGAGGGTTGAGCATGTCCGTCTGTATAGATTACACAGGCGTAATGTCGTAGAGGCAGAATGTCGATTGGCAGAGGATACGTTTTTTCATATTTTAGATTTTTTAATTCTTCTAGTTCTGGATCAAAGAAGTAATATACTTTGTCCGTTGTGATTGAATTTACCCATTGTAACCATTCTGGATCCAATGTTGTTGTTGGTAAATTACACGGTGTTGTTAATGCCTCAAAAGCTGATTCTGCTGTTCTGACTGCGATATGTCTACCGTCAGCTATGTCTTTTTCTCTAGCTATTGCGGTTTGAACTGCTTGAACAATTTTTCCTTTGTTGTTGAATCTCTGTTCAGCTTTTGTGTACAAATGTGATTTGAATGCAATTGGTACCTTATCTCCCTCATTAGAGGTTAGGTATGTGAATCCGTATCTCCCTGGGATGACTCGGATCAAAAGGTTGCGTGTATTATCACGGGTTTCTAATTTTGTTTTAATTAGCATGTCTGTTTGTAAGGATCTCAAAATTTCTGTGTGTGCTTGAGTCCAACTGGATCTTTTAAAGTCTGGTTTAATTAGATCGTAAAGGGGTTTGACCCTTTCTGCGTAATTTGCAATGTATGTTCTTCCGAAATTTAGGAAGCCTAGAATTGACTGTAGGTTTTTTAGTGTTTTAGGAGCTTGGATTACGGCACATTTCTCTAGGAAATTGTCTGCCAGGCTTTTGCCTTCACTTGATAACTCATATCCTAAGAATAGGACCGTCAGATGGGCAATTCTGGACTTTTTGAAGTTGAATTTGTAACCCTCTGCAGCGAAACCAAGTATTATGGTGTTCACTCTTTTCAAGTGAGTCTCCAAGTCATCATCTGTTAAGTAAATGTCATCGACATAAGATAATGCTTCATCATCATATAGTTGTAGTAATTCTGTTACTCTCGCTGAGAATACCCCCGGGCTATTCTTGTACCCCTGGGCTAACCGACAGAATTGTTTTTGAGTGCCATTTACTGAAAATGCAGTTAAATATCTGCTCTCTGGTGCTATGTTTTGACAAAAGAATCCATTGGAGATGTCCAAGGTTGTTTTGTATTTTTTGCGCACTATGTTATTCATTAGTGCAGCACTGTGTGAGTTTTGCACTGCAAAAGTTTTGCAACATGTGTTAAGGTGTCGGTAATCCAAAACTAGACGATATGAATTGTCTGGTTTGGAGACCGGAAACAAAGGATTGTTCATTTGTGAGGTGCAAGTTTCAATCACCCCCTGGTATTCTAGCTGATCTAGTATTTCATTTACTTGTTTTTTAGCTTCTTGCTTAATTGGGTACTGCCTTTGTGCAGTAGGTTGTGATTTTAACTGGACTTTGTGAGGAGGAGAATCCTCATCCCATCCTACATGATTTTTATATAAAGCAGGTGCTAAGGCCACTGCCCACTTTCTAGCAAGTGTATATTTTTTATGAATCGGTATTTGATTCGAGAAGGCAGGCATAATTACTTCTTCGCCATGAGGGCACTCCCTGACAAACTCCGGTGGCCAGTCTTTTTCAGCTAGAAGGATGTCATAGCCCTTGGATAGGTTATCCCAAAATAGTCCCCTTATTTTCCTAGTCTTATCTCCCTCTATACGTAATGTTATCTCGTATATTTTGTGGGGCTTGCTAACTCTGGTGTCTGCAGTTTCCACTTGAAGGTATTCATTCGTGTCCACTGTCTCCAGATGATTCATAAGGACTTTGCGAGCTATGCTCACCTCTGCTGCGCTGTCTAGCATTGTCTGAGCCCATTCTCCGTTTTTCAGTTGTGTCCTCAGTATTCTCGGCATTGTTAACTACCTTGATACTGGCTACCTTCTTTTTTGGAAATTGTGATTTCTTTTTCAGTTGAGCAGGTTCCTTGTCTTTGGACTTGGCGTGCTCTTCTGATCGTCCTCTTCTTTCCGATTTCTGCGAGGAATTCTGAAAAGATTGAGAGGGACGTGTATCAATGTCTTGATATCTATCAGGTTTTTTAATATTATCCCTATTTCTAAGGTTATATCTATTCCCAGAGGGTTCACTCTGAGGTGACCTTTGTCTCGGGTTTGGAGATTTCTCTCTTCGCCTAGGAGACCTTCCTCTGGACTGGAATTTCTTTTCTTTAGGATTGGATTGTTTATTTCCATCCCAGTTCTTTTTTGGTGAATTACTATTAAAAAATATTTTTTCGGGACTTGTAGTCAGTTGCGGTTTTACTGGTATTCCACCTAGACTATCTCTGCCTAGTTCTTCATAGGATTTTTCTATGATTCTGGCAATTTCAGCTGGTTGGTCTGCTATATCTGTCTCTTTTAACCTCTGGCGGATCGCCACGTTTGCTGCTTCACCTTTTATGTTGGCTAGTAATATAGCCGAGACTTGCTTGAAGTCTTTCAGTAATTTCATACCAAGAGTTAAAGCAGGTTCTGGACCGTATTCATCTTGAATTTGTTTTAGCACATCTGGTATTACCGAAATGGATGGAACACCGTGCGTTTTTGTATAGATGGAAGCAAAGACTGTACCCCAAGTGTCACAGTCCTCAATGTGTGGTGCGATTCCCATTGGGAGACATATAGTCAGAATCCTGTGTTTTTCCAGCGGGGTGGTGTCAGGAAACACCGCCTCTATTTGGGTAATTTTCTGTGCCAACCAGAATGGTATTTGTTCCCGTTTAGCTGGAACTTTACCTAGGCAGGATTGGATGTTCTGTGGTGTAATTTTATTCGTGTTCCCCTGGTGAGGGGTCAGCTGTGGAAGTTTAATCGCTGGCTGAATTGTTGAAGTCCGCATTACATACTGAACTAATTGTCTGTGAATCTTTAGTAGTTGTTTTAGCTGTATTAATAGCTCTGCTGCAGGCATTCTTTCGATGTCTGGATGTGGTGTGTATCCAGCTAGGACCGGCCACGTTGCTCCTGGTCTTCCTAAAGGACCGAGCCTTGTAATGTGATTGTTATGTATTAGGGCGCCATCAAATAAGAGCAAATGCTCTTGGAATTTGAGTGGTACTTCCACCTCCTCGAAAGGAGTGTACTCATTAGGAGGTTCCTCTACTTTGTAATAGTGGAAGTACTTTGTTACAGCATTTGCTGCTGGAAAATGTATCCATGTATAGTATACCTCTGTCTGCCGATATTCGTGTGCCTCGATTACGAATATGACTGTACCACCTCTAGGTGTCAGTCCATTTTCTATAAGTTTTAGAGTTATAGCTCTCCTTTTGGCGACCTGGATGAGTATTATATCCGGGTCTGCATCGAGTGCTGTAGTATCAGCTGCTGCTATTTCAGTAGCTAATCTAATTGCCTCTCTTTCTCCATCACTGTCTCCCATTTTACAGACAGGATGGTATTATGTCTATTTGCAGATCAGGTTTCTTTATGGAAACAGAGATTAGATGCACAATATTCTGGAACTGTTTTATCCTTCAACGTTGACTAGACCAAGAACCATACATAGGAGTTCCCTCCTGCGAGGTTTTGGAGGATATTATAACCTTTCACCCACTCCAGACGTCTTTGGAGTATTTGGGAAAAGGGGTCTGAGTGAGAAAGCACGACTGAGTTACTCTAAATGTCTTACGTTAGTTTTATCGCCCTTTCCAAACGCGTTGGGCGCCATGTAGTGTAGCTCCTATTTTCCCAATAGGCTCTGCGCATTGGAATAGTACCTACAGCAGTAAAGGCCTAGGCCAGACGTTAACTAGGTCTACTACTGTCGATACTAGACTTAATTTTTGGGTTTGCCAGCTAAGCTCAGAGTTCGCTAGAAACTTTCTCGAATGTTCAAGGAAGGATGAACTCCCCTGATTAGACAAGAAGGGATTTAGTTTCTGACAACCATAGAACATGACAACTTTGCTCTCCCCTAATCAAGAGTCAATCTCGAGAGTCGTGTGAGCACAAGGCAATTATTTTACTCAGTCAGTACGTGCATTCTTAGTCTCATCAGAATGTAGAGAAAAGGAAGAGACGGGCGTGTTCAATAAAAGATGTTATTTATTGATCAGTCTCTTTTCTCGTACAAGAGAAATGGATCGATATTATTGCAATACTTATAGTTAAGTAAAGTGCATACATTAGAAGCAATAGTATAAAATAATACTGTAAAAACATTGATATGGTTTCTGAGCCATATGATGTTTAAAATGATTAAAATATGTTTACATACACATATACATTTTGACTAAACGTACTCAACTGGTGTTTCTAAATACGCCTACCCCGTGTACCTGACCTAAGTCTAATGCGTGGGCGGGAATAGAAAGTTACAGTTTAAGTTAAGTTTGTTTTTGCCAAGTGAATAACTAAAGAATTCTCTAGGAGGGGTTATTCAGTTCTGTACCTGGAATTTAGGATGAATGAGGAATGGTATCTCTTTCTCTGCTCTCGATATTCCAGGCTGCCTGCGAGGGCTGCCCAGAAGCGCCGGTGCTGGGTCTCTCGGCTTGAGATAGCAGCGCGTCTCTCAGCGCGTCAGGAAGGCGGGGCTGCTGCCTGCGGGGTCTGCTTCTGCTCTCGGCTTCGGCAAGTATGGCTGCTCCGTCTTGTCACCACGCGTGTGTTTGCATAGGGCAAGGTCGGCAATATTTATACCTTAAAGGTGCCGAGATTGACGTAAGGATGGACATAGGTACGTCAATAAAGATGTCATACGACTTGCTCGTTAGCACATTCTTTACTAAAGTTCTCTGTGAAATCAAAACAATGGCCGCACGGATTATCCAGGTTGTCATAGGTTTGATTTGTTATGAGAACGTCGTATGCCTTATCAGGGGCTGGAGGAATGTCGCTTGTCTAATTAGATCTCAAGCGTTATGACCTAATCAGATAACACGTTCCTGTGCCGTAGTGTGACTGCGTCAGATAACGGTATCTGCATCATGGGGGTTTTCTTGCCTCATGGGCTGACTGTTAGTTAACTAGCTAGTAAGTTTAACCAGAATAGGGTCAGGAATAGGGGGATCGAATCAGAACCTATAGAAATACACGACAGGAGCAAGAGGAAAGGGGGGGGGGCCGCAACAGACACCCTAATGCAAGTAGGAAATGCCTTGCTCAGTTCTGATAAAATGCATTCAGGCTGGCTGACTGGCTACATCCAGGGTAGCCAGCCAAGATTCATCAGGGAATGGAATTAATCTCAGAGGCTGGTGAATGATTGAATATGTTTGTAGAAAGGGTACATTTGTCATTTGTATGGTATGCAAGGAATTTAAAATTTGGAAAGCAGTTGAGGCATTATTATATTCTCCCAGGAAGACATTACTATCAGGAGTGAAGAGACAAGCAGTTGAGGCAGGCTCACACCACGAGAATAACTTCTGCAAATTAATTAATAATTCATGTATATTCCTGTTATACAATGCAAAAATATATACCCCACTTAGGGTTCAGAAAGATGAAGTGGGCAGCGGTCCCTCAGCTACCAGAATAGGTTCGGAGGGAGGTGATCCAGTTTCCATACACTCTTCATCACATGATACTGCTTCTGCCACTTCAGGAGGTGAGTGGACAGCATCTCAAAGCCACTGGTGCTTCCAGTAGTCACCTGCCCTCATTTGTTGTTGAAACACTCATGGAGGCATGCCGTTATATCTGACCTTTAAAGGTTTTCAGTACTCAGGGTTGATAATGAGTCATCAGTCAACATAGAGAAACATTTTAACATTGATAAGCTCCCATCACACAGTCTGTCTCCTTCTTCAAATAAAGGTGGGTCTCCGCCTCCATGTACATAGAAGGGGATCAGCTAGCCTCCATCACTTGCGTAGGAAATGGCATCTACTGAAGATGGTGTATAACCATGCCCTCCCAAAAAACAGACCCTCCTATTAACTGAAGTTTGGATCTGCCTTGTATGCAGCTTCATGTGAAAGATTTTGTTCCAACTGACAAAGGTAGACGTAAAATGGTGATCCGCGTATCAGTGGCGATGCCAAATAAGATGAACGATTAGTTGTAAAGAATAACCCGCGTTATTTAAACCCCCACATAGGAATCGCTGTTGTTTGCTGCTCGAGGAAGTCCCGCTGCTGGAACGTTTCCCCGGTGCTCTTTGCGGATCACAACAATCGAAATGCGGCCTTAATTATTCTTTTCTCTGCCTCATTTGGCTTCTAGCAAAGAGCTGTTGGATGATGGGATGTTGCCTTTACCTGAATAAATTGTAGGTTCAGCAGTCTCCTATTCTTTTTAACTAATCGTTCATCTTATTTGGCATTGCCACTGATACGTAGATCACCATTTTACGTTTTGAAGATTTGAACCTGCACTTCTCCAGGAAATAGATGGTGGCAGTACTGTACTCTGAATTTTGGGTTTGGTCTTTCAATCTCTAGCCCAGCAGTGGCCTGTATATAGACGGCGTTAAAGAATCTTGCAAAAAATATTTTGCCGGACGTGAACACAGCTCTGATCAGTATCTTTCTCTAGTTCTTCCCCAGTCTAGGAAGACATCTGATTTTCATCTAGTGCCCTGAAGAAGTCCTGCACTAGGACGAAACGCGTCGACTGTACTGTGTGTGCTCTTTTTGAAAATGGGATAAAGGGAGAAAAAACTGAGGAATTCTTCTCGTGTTTCTATTGGATATGGACTTCACAGTAGTTCCTATTTTGATCTATTGTTAATATGTGGCGCACCTTTGCTTTTTTGTTTGAAGTGGGCAAAGTGGCCAGTTCCTCCGCCCTTTTAAATCACTCTAACAGAACCCTTTGGGATCTTATAATCAGCTTCCGATCTGTCTCCCAGGGAAAAGTAGATAACTTTCAGGAAATCATTTAAGAAATAATGCTTACTTCTAATAGTGGGTCTAATTGGTTTGACTTAGGATACTACTGACACTGTGACTTCTGACATCTTCCATGCTGTTTCAGAAAGATGTTTGTTGTGGGTTAGACATAGCGCTTTTTCTTCTCATGCTCAACAGAAAGTGCTTACACCTCAAAAAGCTGAGCAAATGGAATAAGAGAAAAAAATAAAAATGGTAACTATCCATCAAATCTTCCTCTACCTGCAGCAAAATAATTTAATGTGTACATTAGATCAACAAGATGCTTTTTTTCCTGTATCCATTTTCACCAAGCATATGCTTTTCTATGGTTCAAAATCGGATTACATCATTACCAAAACCAGGTTATACATTTTAGAATGGAGTCTACTCTCTGAGGTTTTTGAAAGGTCATGGCAGTTGCTCCTGCAATCCTGGGTAAAATAGGGCATTCTTCTATCCTTACTTAGATGATTGGTTACGAAAGCTTTGGCTCATCTAAAGCTTCTACCGGACCCGATGATAACAATTGACTTGCTTAAAGTTTGACTGAAGTATACAAAAAATTGATGGTGGAATGTTTGAATTAATGTCAAACACAGGGAACTACACCGATCCTACATTCCAGTCCATCGTTATTTTGCACTCCATACCACCTGAGTTTGGACCCAGCAGATTGCAAATCAGTCGGTACCCTGCTCTAATGGGAACTATCCATCCCGAACTGCCATGCCAGGTCCTGTCTAAATGAGAACACAAGCAACCCAACACATGTTTCACCCTTACTAATGCACATCAGTCAGGCTTTTGTTACTTCAAGTTTACCCTACATCTCAATTTAAAAAAACTAGACCCTTGTTCTAAATTATTCACCATAGATGTTCAGTGCTAGGCACATGAAAAGGAAAAGTATCTCTTTATCAGGAGAAATTACTGTATATCTAGTAAAAATGTATTTAGCTACTGGTAATACAGACTCCTTCCGTTTGCCAACTGTCCTCATTTCTGGGATCCATGTCCTCATGCATTTCTCTGGTCTGGAATGTAAGACTGCATATGAAACCATACATTAGTGAAAGATGCCTCCCTGAAGAGTTTGGGGCACTTATATAAATTAACTCCCATCACAAGGGTTGGGGTCTCCAATGGAAATAGATTATTATATATGTATATTGGAACTGCGAGCAGTTCACCCAGCTCTGAAGTTTTTACTGCCAAGGAGTCGGAGCCGGTCCCGTCCTGCTTCAGACAGACAAGATGTCCACCATGTCCTACTTGAACAAGCAGGGAGACACTAGTTAAAGAGGGCTCTCCAGGGAAGCTCAAACAATGTGGCAGTGTTCCACCTTTCAGGAGCTCAAAACTCAAATCCAGATGAACTGAGCTGCCATTTGCTGGAACAACACAAATGGGTCTTAAACAGTGATGTACTTTTTGGGGGTCATCCAGAAATAGATTTTTTTGCAATAGAAGAAACTAGAAATTCCCCACTTATACCTCCAAGTTTCTAGAACCCCAGTGCCTTGTCTGTGGAATACACTATTGATGAGTTGGTCGAGAGGATATATTTATGCTTTTGATCTTATACTACTTCTCCCAAAGGTGATAACAAAGCTCAGACGTAGCAACACGAAAATGATACTCAGTGGTCTCAGAAACGCTCCAAGCTATCCTGAGTAGTATGCTGGACACCAAGTTAGGTCCCATCTTACTAAGTCTAACTTTGATTGAAAAAAGTCTAGCAGTACGAAACCGGTCGAATAAACCGGCGATCCTAAGCGCACAAGGTAATAAGATAGGCCCTAGTCCTGTTATCAAGACAACTGTTACAGGTTTGTCTACTTGTTCAAAGACTGCAGCCAGGGAACAGTTACAGAGCCGGTGTTTGTTGACTCATGCAGCACAGGGGGAGGCAGTAGGTTCTAGGGCTAGCCAGGTATATAGCAGGGGCTCGACAGCACAACAGCAAAGGTTGGGCTACCATCCCATTGGTGGATGTTCAGCAGGTATACAGGGGCAGATAGTGGAAGAATTTCAGCGTTTTCCTGCCATTCAGCTCCCTCCAGAATTTACCCCTTATGTAGTGGTTCTGGGGAATGTGCCACCGCTCGCCAAGGGTATTAAAGAGGATTTTTATCAGCTTAAAAATAAAGTACTGCATTGGTTATCTAGCAACACCACAGTGGGATCGTGGGCTGAACATCACATCATTATGGTGCGTCGAGTTAGGTGGATAGGCCTCTCACGGAAATCCGGGGGGCGACTGTGTTATTGTGAATTTTAACAGAGCATCTCTTGCTGGAATTATCTTGTCCGGGGACTCCTATCCGGGTCCTTTAACTCATGGGTTCGATGTACAGGCACTCCTGTTGTTGTTTTTTTATAAAGTAGATACACAAAGGTATACATCAGGGCCTAGTAATAGGGAGTTCCCCCGAGAAATACGGTTTCAAAAACCCTGTGCAGCACAACAACAATGGTGCCCACAAACTACACGCAGTGGCTTTCAATATTCTCGGCATAATCCTGTTCCCCCTGTAGAGCTATCCAATAGATTCTCCGCACTATCTAGGCTGGAGGAGTGCGATTGACTATGTAATACTGCTGACCCCGCCACAGAGTCAAATGTTCAGCAGAAGGCTCATCCCCGAATAGAGCAAAATGTGCTGGTCCCTAGTGCTCCGAACAATAATGTCTTGTCGTGGAACATTGCAAGCTTGGCTGACAAGTTCCAGGATCCCATATAGTTTCAGTTTGTTAGGGAATTCTCAGTGGTCTGTTTCCATGAGACCTGGTTGGTGAATAGTAATTTGTTTTTGGAGGGATTTAAGGCCTTCTTCGTCCCTGCTTCGCCATCAGCATGCGGTAGAGCCAAAGGCGGTCTGGTTATTTATGTATCATTGGCAGTGGATTGCCGGATTCAGACCCTAACGTCGTTGAAGCCGGGTCTTCAAGCTATTGTATTAAAGAAGGGGGCTACTAGTATGAGCTTGATACATTTTTATAACGCGACTTCATGCACCTTGGGGGAATGTAACATCGCCCAGTTGGGTTCTTAAATAAGGCAGACATGTGGGTTTATATCACATAACCTAATGGTGTTGGGTGATTTTAATATACACCCCTGCGGAGATCCGAGGAATACCAGCATGGCTGACTTGGGTTGCCCCGAATGAGGGAGTTTCATTTTGAACACTCCACCCAGGGAGAAGCCATGAACAATTTGCTTAATGAATTTGACCTTTTAAGGAAAGTGTGCACAGTGACGGTAATCCCTTTTGTGTACAACTGAGTGGCCCGCTTCTTCTTAATAAATCTAGGGTGGTGATTCAGGGTGCATTGAGACCAACAGACGGTAAGCGCCGTCTTAAATGGTCGCAGGTTTCACCTAATGATATTTATAGCACGGTAAGATCTTCATGTGCGGCCGAATTAGCGCTCTTGTGTCTTATTGGGTACCGCCTCAAACAATGTCCTTAATGCCTTTAATGTCATCATTGGAAGGGTTGGGGAACTCAGTGCACTTGTATCTAGGGTGATTCTAAAAGTCACACCAAGAAACCCACCACTGATACGTGCCTGCCGGAAAGAATATAAACAGGTTTTGGCCACACGTGGGGTTGTGCTGAAGGAGGAAGCCTGGAAGGATCTGTTAGAGACGTGCACGCTAGGCAATAATTCAAGGTTTTGGGCAATGGTCAATAGCCAGTTATTTGAGAAAGGTACAGCGAGTGATATAGGTTCCCATATAACCGAGAAATCAATCAATCAATCAAGAACATTTATAGAGCGCACTACTCACCCGTAGGGTCTCAAGGCGCTAGGGGGGGGGGGGGGCGTTACTGCTCGAACAGCCAGGTCTTGAGCTTCTTCCTGAAGGAGAGGTGGTCTTGGGTCAGGCGCAGGTCGGTCGGGAGGGAGTTCCAGGTCTTGGCGGCCAGGTAGGAGAAGGAGCTGTTTGTTGACGGTCTTTTCGATGACTTTGGCCGGGAACGGGAGGAGCGAGATGGGACGGTAATTCTTGAGTTCGGTGGGGTCCGCTGTAGGTTTCTTGAGTAGAGCGCTGAGTTCTGCGTGCTTCCAGCTCTCCAGGAAGGTGGCGGTGTCGAAGGAGGTGTTGATAATGTCCCGCAGGTGGGGTGCGATGACAACGTCGGCCTTGTTGAAGACGTGGTGAGGGCAGGGGTCGGTCGGAGATCCGGAGTGGACTGAGTTCATTGTGCGGATGGTGTCTTCGGTGCTGATCGGAGTCCAGGCGCGAAGGGTGGTGGTGGGTGGCGTTGCTGCGGTTGTGGCGTGCGTCGGTTGGGTGCTGAAGCTGTTGTGTATGTGCGCGATCTTGTTGTGGAAGTAGGAGGCGAGGGAGTTGCAGAGGTCTTGCGACGGGGTGATGTCGTTGTTTCCGGCGTTGGGGTTGGAGAGCTCTTTCACGATGTTGAAGAGTTCCTTGCAGTTGTGTGCGTTGTTGTCCAGCCGGTCCTTGTATGCATTTTTCTTGGTGGCGCGGATCAGTTGGTGGTGTTTCCGGGTGGCGAGCTTGAGGGTGGTCATGTTGTCCATTGTTGGTTCCCTTCTCCATGCTTTCTCGAGGGCTCGGCAGTTCTTCTTGGAGCTCTTGAGTTCGTCGGTGAACCATGGGGCTTTTCTGCTGCCGGGTCTGCTGGGCGGGGTCCTCAGAGGGGCGAGTTCGTCCGCGCAGTTGCTGATCCACTTCGTGAGGTTGTCGGCGGCCTGGCTGGGGTTCGCTGAGCCGGCAGGAGGGTGCTGGTTCAGGGAGGCGGTGAGCTGGTCGGCTGTGATCTTGTTCCAGCTTCTTCGGGCAACCTGTTGCTGGTGGTGGTGGAACGTCGTTCTTTTGAAGGTGAAGTGGACGCAGCTGTGGTCTGTCCAGTGGAGTCCTGTTGCGTGGCTGAAGGCGATGTCTTTGCTGGATGAGAAGACGGCGTCGAGTGTGTGTCCGGCGAGGTGGGTGGGGGTGGACACCAGCTGCTTGAGTCCGAGGTTGGCGAGGTTGTCGAGCAGGGTGATGGTGTTACGGTCGCTGTTGTTCTCCAGGTGGAAGTTGAGGTCCCCCAGGAGGATGTAGTCGGCGGAGGGGAGGGCATGCGGGCTGATGAAGTCGGCGATGTCCTCGCTGAATCGTGTGCGTGGTCCCGGGGGTCGGTAGATCAGGGTGCCTCTGAGGGTGGTCTTCGGGTCGGTGTGGATCTGGAAGTGCAGGTGTTCGGCGGTGGTTAGGGTGTCGTCGGTGTTGGTCGTGATGCGGATGGTGTCCCTGTGGATGATGGCGATGCCTCCTCCCATCTGGTTGGCGGTGCGGTCCCTCCGGGTGATCTTGTAGCCTTCTGGGATGGCGATGGCGATGTCGGGTGCTGAGGAGGCGTTCAGTCAGTCAGTCAGAATATCTTTATTCGACTTTTACAAGTCATGCAAAGAATCAATCGCAAAAACATCACATACAATTCATATTTCATAAAAAGCAGCAGACAGACTGCACATTAACAAACTATCTACATATATAAAATATTTACATTTTGTGTCAGAAAAGAAAACATTTTAAAAACAAATACATTTAAGGCGAAATAAGGCCGGCAGCTTTCGCCCTTGCCGCGGCCACCAAAAAATTTGCAGTGCAGAAAGAGATGCGGGGGTTTGACAAAAGTTGTAAAAAGAGCAGTGCCGGGCGCACCTGTATGAAGCCAGCTTCTTTCAGGATTGACAACAAATATTTTTTCCTCTGCTCGTGATACAGACTACAAAACATAACAAAATGCATCGTATCCTGCACTGAGAAATGATCACAGCGACAAGGGGGGGCTAAGTCAGGTTTCTGCCAGCTCGTAAAAGATCCTAGACAAAGATGTAATAGGTTAAATCTAAACCTAGTTAATAAAAACCTATGGTAAGGGAGAGTAACGAAACTAAGGTAAGGTGCGAGGGAGGGTGTACTAACCAGAAGACTATGAGCCCTTACTGCTGGCTTCAGCAATTCATGAGCCTCACGGCGCGCTTCCATCCTTTCCTTAAAGGTCTTTTTTATAAAGTCTATATCCTCAACCTTAATTTTCTCTGGCGTAGAAAAGAGTTCTGGGCGACCCAATTCTAAAAGCAATTTGGCTATATACGCCAGCCAGGGGATACTACTATGTTTGTCTAGCGCTAGGACATCACGTAGAATTCTGTGATTTAAAGGAAGGTCTTCGTTCAACCACATTTTCAGCCACAAAGTCAGGGGGGCTAGGCTCAGTATATCTGACAGATCGGGTAGGCCCACCTCTTTATGGATAGAATAGGTTGGGGTTGACTGCGGAACAGAGAGCAGAGATCTAATAAATCTATTTTCTGCCCTCTGAATAGGGTCGAGGTTTACATACCCCCACAGAGGTGCCCCGTATGATGCAATAGCCACGGGCTTGCTCTTATAGATTTTTAAAAGAGCTTCCATGGGCCTAGCTCCTAACTTGCCAGCGAAACCCAGTAGCGCTGAGGAAGATCTGATTACAGCCAACCTCTTTGCACTTATCTGTGGGCCCCACAAACCTTTCTGATCGAACAATACCCCCAGATAGGGGAATGTGGCCACCCTAGAAACAGGAACCCCTCTGCAAAAGAATGTTTTGTGTCTTTTTTTAGTGCACCCACACCCCAGGACCATCGTGTGTGAGTTAGTGGCGTTGACTTTAAGGTCCAAGTTCTCCATGTAAGAACCAAAGGCATCCAAAAGGAGCTGGAGGCCAACGCCAGTTCGGGCGATTAACACGGCGTCGTCCGCGTACAGGAGTGCTGGAATTATTGTGCCTCCTGCATGCGGTACGTCCGCTTCCAGACACCGCAGGTGGTCTCCCAAGCCATTAATGTAGATGGTGAAAAGCAAGGGGGCTAGGATACATCCTTGCCGTACCCCCTTTAAAGATTTAAACAATGGGGTGCATCTGCCTTGATTTGACACTCTAACGGCTGCAAAAAGCTCCTGGTGCATAGACGCCATAAACCCAACCAAAGCTTCATCAATACCCAACTCTACCAAAATTGACCATAGTTTTGACCTGTTGACCAGGTCAAAGGCCGAGGAGAGGTCCATGAAAGCTAAGAACACAGAACCCTCCTTAGCCACAGTGTATTTAGAGATGAGTAAATGCAGATTAATACATTGTTCAATGGTCCCTTTTCTCTCTCTGAAACCATATTGTAATTCAGACAGTCCACCGCAACCCTCGACATTCTCCCTCAATCTGGATAAAAGTACTCTGCCCAAAATTTTAATAGTTGAATCCAGAAGGGATATAGGTCTGTAACATGAGGGATCATCCCGCTGCCCTTTGTTTTTGAAGATGGGTACGATGGTAGATATGGCCCACGATGCGGGGGCTTGATTGCCTCTCACTGCGTTAAACACGTGTGTCAAGACCTCCGCCCACAGGTTTGGAGAGAACATAAAAAAGTCAGCAGGGACTCCGTCAGGGCCAGGTGCCTTATGTTTTGTGGTTGACAAAAGAGCCTTTTTCACTTCTTCGGGGTTAAAGATGATGATGGATTGTGCCTCAATACTGGGCAGTGGGGTCGCTTTATTTTCTTCTTCCGTGCCCCCATAAACGTTTTTGAAATGAGACAACCATTTTCCATCGGTAATTACGCAGTCCATGGGTGCATTTTTGTCGTCGGAGAAAAATGGTTGTTTAATAATCTCCCAGAATCTCCTACTGTCTTTCAACACAGCCGCTGAAAGGAGATTGTCCCAGGCCTCGCGTTTGATAGTGTCCTTACGATTCTTTATGGCTGCCTTGTATTTTTTCCTTAGACTGGAAATGACATCTTTAGCCCTGGGCACTTTTTTTAAGGCTGCCAGCAATTCTCTGTGGGCGTTCGAACATGCAGAGTCAAACCAGCGCTTAGTACCTGGGGTTCCCTTTATAGGTTTAGCCAAAAGGTCCTTTGACACCTGGGCACATATTGCCTCGTATGCTGCGATTATTTCTTTCCCTTGAACACCTGGTTTTTTACAAAGTTCGACCTTATCTTTGATTTTTGGGAAGTTTAGCGCATAAAAGTTTTCCGGGATCACTTTGGCCCATTTCACTCGTCTGTCGTTATCAGTGGCACTCAAAGGTTGTGCAGGTTTTGCTATGGTTGGAGATACCCCCATCAGGGCTCCCCAGGCCACTTCAAGTAGTACGGGGTTATGATCGCTATGATGACTTAACACTGTACGATAATCCTTGGTCCGTCCTAAGATGCCTTGTGAGACAAAGATATAGTCGATCACTGAGCTATGCTGAGTACCAAAAAAGGTTGGCATTCTTGGACCCCAATCAGGTTCGTACAGATTTTAATTAGCGAGTAGTTCTTCAAGCTCCTGCCCCTCTACGGAGTGTTCAAAATGAGGGCCCTTTAGATCTGCGTCATCCACCTCGTTGGCACCACCTCCCTTACATGCTAGGTTACATAAATGAATATTAAAATCGCCTAATAGAATTAATTCAGATGCAGGCTGGATATTCTGAAATACTGAATATAAAAAACTATCAAGGTTAGCGATATTGCGCCCTCTATAATCGCTGTTCCCAGAGTTATAAAAATTGACATATAGGGTCCTACTGGTTTTATTAATCACCCTTTCGACCATTAAAATATTATCGGAGTCAGTACTGATCTGCCTATAACTGCCTTTTAAATCTAAAGAGAATAGGATAACCAGGCCGCCTTTGGCTCTACCCGCTCTGCTGGCTACGGCAGGTTTTGTGAAACTAGTGAACCCGTCCCACCAAAGATTGGCAGAAGTGTCCCAAGTTTCTTGCAGGGCGATGATATGATGCTTTGAGATAAAACTCAACCAGACATTATCCTGGCGTTTCGTATTTAAGCCTGCTATATTCCAGCTTATGATTTTACAGGAGTCGGTAGGTGGCCTAGGTTCACTTATCCCCTCCCCAACCCCTTCTGCTAAGTGTAGCGTTGGCGATCCCTCTTCGAGTTCCCTTTGAAGGGGGCTCTGTGTATTTACACTATTTTGAATTGAGGCATCGGCGACCACCCTCTGATGTGAGGTCGAGGGCTGGGCAAGTATTGCCGACTCATGGGGCCTCAAAGCTTCCTTATGACTGGGGATGCAGTAATGTTCGGTGATATTATGTCCACCCCTTTTTGTTATCGGCAGATTCGGAGCCACAATATCTAAGTCACCTCCCCCTATAAGTCAGTCGCAGGTGTTTAGGTCTGACAGAGGGCCATACCTATTTCGGGTGCCGAAACCCCACCCAAGGGGGGTAGCTATTTGGCCCTGGCCAAAAGCTGGCATATTCCATATTGGATGTGGTGTGTTTGGGCGTAGCCTAAACTGGTCGTTACTCATCGGATAAGTAAACCTGTCTCCCTGACCATGATAATCACCACCTAGGTGATTAGAGCCCCAGCAAGCCATACTCGGTTCATGAGACATAGTGGGCCTGGTGTATTGCTCATTCGAGTGATTAAGTCTGCCTAGGTCTGGATTGGTTATAAGTTGAAAGTGGCCATTAGGATGTCGAGGTCTGGTGTCCCCTCCCCAACTAATAAGTTTGGTGGGTTTCTTGTAGTTGGAGATGCTACGGGTAGTGACCAGCTGAGATTTACTGTAGAAAAATTTAAGGGTAAGCGGGACTATAGTGCCACTGCGTCGCTGAGGTGGAAAAATGTTGGTCAAGATGTCTGGCAAGACCTCCGCATTGGCAAAATTTAAGATCACACAATCCCCCTTAAACTTTTTAGGGTTACTCCCAATCCAAGGTACCCTCCTGGTCATAATGATGTCCCCAGCCAATTTATCAAACCCTTGGTGTGCCATATGCATATTGCTGGTAAGCCAATGTAGCGCTTTATCTTTCAAGCCCTGGTTAGACTCTATTTTATCTTGTGCTAAAACAGGAACGTTAGCCAGTACAAGAACTACTGGCGAGGCTTCCAAGATGAATTGGGCTGAAACATCCTCTGGTTGTAGAACAACATTGGCAGCAGTGGTGCTAACGGGAGGGTCTGCAACTTCTGCTTCTTGACTAAATGCAGATAGAGGAGGTTGAGATGGAGAAGGAGAAGATAGCGGCAACTCTTGTAGGATGGATGGTGAATTGCTTTCATTAGGAATTACCACCGCATCCGTTGCCGCCATGGTTGTAACAAAGGAAGCTAAGTTCTCCACTTCCTCTACCAACTTGCTCTGTACACCTCCCAACTTTTTTACTTCGGATGTAAGTTTGTCCAGCTTCCCAATCAGTGGCTTAATAATAGTCCTGATTTTAATGTCAATCATATCTTGGATCCTGTTAAATAGGTCATCGTCAACTCTGCGTTTAGACTCTGCGTCAATGTCGAAATCGCCATTTCTAACTTCGCAGCATGGCGGAGGGGTGGCGGGCTTTTTCCTGCTTTGTTGTTTCCCACCCCGTTTAGCTGTATATTTTCTGCAGGCTCTAACTGCCCGTGGGGCGGGCAGCGAGGGTGATAGAACTTCGTCCACTATGGCAACCTGGTGATTAGAGTCGTTAGCGACATTATCTGAGAGATCTATTAAATTTATTAATGGATCAGAGTCGTCGGGCTCAATACCATTGGCTTGAAAAATAGAGTCTGTAAGGTTTGTGGAGGGGTTATCAGGCAGAATATCCGTTATGGCTGAGTTTGGATTACTTGAGGAGGGGCTCTCTGTAGGCAAGATAGGCGACTGACTCAAGCCTAAAGATTGCCTTCTCTCGGTGTTGATTTTACTAACTACTTGGACCAAGTAGGAGTCTAGGGTATTGACTGACTCTGTAGGGGCAGGTGCCAATTTCTTCCCCATGTTTGCTGCGGTCTGTCGAAGGATATCCAGGGCTCAATTAACTAGCAGGTGTAAGATCAGACAACTTTCAATGACGATATTGGTGATAAAACTAATGGGGCAGCAAGGAATGAATATCAGACTGTAGCAGCAGGATCGCAAACTGGGTGCATAAGAGCAATGTTCAATAGATAGGCAAGATGTGCACAGTACCTTATCGACGCCGGGGAGTCGTTGACAGAAAAATGGCCTAACCTGGCCTCCTCGTGCCGATGAGGGCCGTAGAGAGCCCGCCCTTTGCCCGGGCTTAGCCCCGGGCGTCCCGCACGCGTCCCGCGTAGCGGGTATCAGTAGCTCCTAATGAGGAGATGAGGCGGTTGGGGGCGGGGCAACCAGGGAGAGCGTCCAGGTGCAGGGGATGGCTACACAGGGACTCCTGGGAAATGGAGTCCCTGTCCCTCACCTGGCGCTCGCAGCCCTGGCTGAATGTTCTCCTCTCCTGCCCTGTGAACACGCAGTGCGCCGACAAGGTCCTTCACCTCAGCGAGGCAGCCCAGCAGGACGGGCGAAGCGGGACCCGCGCAGCGGGTTCCGCGAGGCGTGGCAGCAGTTCAAGTTGATCCGGCAATAGAGACGTTGCAGGGATTCCGGCAAGCTCCCTGGTCAGTAACAGTTTGGTTTAGTGGTTCCCAGCTGGCTTCGGTGAGCGGCAGCTTTAGCCCGGCGGTCGGGGGCGGGGCAACCAGGGAGAGCGTCCAGGTGCAGGGGATGGCTACACAGGGACTCCTGGGAAATGGAGTCCCTGTCCCTCACCTGGCGCTCGCAGCCCTGGCTGAATGTTCTCCTCTCCTGCCCTGTGAACAAGCAGTGCGCCGACAAGGTCCTTCACCTCAGCGAGGCAGCCCAGCAGGACGGGCGAAGCGGGACCCGCGCAGCGGGTTCCGCGAGGCGTGGCAGCAGTTCAAGTTGATCCGGCAATAGAGACGTTGCAGGGATTCCGGCAAGCTCCCTGGTCAGTAACAGTTTGGTTCAGTGGTTCAGAGGCGTTCATCCAGGTCTCCGTGAGGAAGGCGATGTCAGGGGCTGTGGTGTCGAGGAGGTTCCAGAGTTCGACGGCGTGTCTGTGGACGGAGCGGGTGTTGAGCAGGATGCACTTGAGGTGGTTGCTGCTGGTGTTCGGCTTGGCGGGTGCTGGTGCAGGGTAGGTCCGGATGCAGGTGAATTTGCAGGCGTGGCAGCTGAAGGGGCCGTGGGTGTGCTTCGGGGTGGCTCGGTGGCATCCCGGAATGCCGCCGGTGTTGAGTGCGATGAGATCGGCGGCGTTGTAGGTCAGTCGGGTCGGCTTCCGTCGGTGGGGGCCAGGGGTCCTGGCACTGGGCGCGGTCCAGGTGCGGACGGGCGCAGACGGGCTTACCTTTGGCGCGCCTTCGGCGCACAATCGGCGCGCCCGCTGCGCGCCCGCTGCGCGTTCGCACGGTCGCCATATATGGCGAAGTGCGCGGGGGGCGGAGCAGCTGGGAGGCGGGAGCGGGGAGGGTACAGAAGGAAAAAGGGGCGGGGTTTGCGGCGGTGGCAGGAAGCAGGGAGCGGGGAGGGACAACGGAGGGCAGCTACAGCAAACAGTGGACAGCAAAACAGGCAAACAGGCAGTACAGAAGAAAAGTTACACAATTTACCACAAATCTATCAATGAAGACACCAGGGTGAGAAGCGGCGAGCACGGACCACGCCGCTCGATGGAGGGGGCGTGGTCACGCGGCGGCAGCCGGGCGGCGAGGCAGTTTAGGCAGAGAGGCACACGCAGCAGCTGGTGGCCGTGCGGCGCGGGGGTGTCCTAGGACGAGGAAGAATGGGTATCCCATTTTCAATGTATGTTTAAGGGCTGCACAGACCAACCCCAACAGCCAGGTAGGGCGGCTGATATAGCCTTTGTGGTTTTTGAGCTGAAGGAGGTCGAGGTTGGGATTGTCGGACTGACAGGGAACAAGGCGCCAGGTCCGGACGGTATCCCCCGGACCTCTTTAAATCAGATCCACTTTTTTTTGGGTACCGGTTCTCATGGCCGTGTTTAATGCTGCAGCCAGGGATGGTTGTCCTGATTCCTGGTCTACCTCCACTATTGTGCCGGTGTTCAAGAAGGGGGACCGAAATAGCACCCATTGCTACAGACCGATTTCCCTCCTAGACTCAGTGGTAAAGGCCATAGGAAGGGTGTTACTAGAAAGGTTAACAACCTGGGCAGAGGAGCATAATATAATCTCTGATATTCAATACGGATTTCGACCTGGGCGGTCAACTGTGGCCCAATGCCTTAATCTCTATATGATCCTTGGTAAGTACGCGATTGCTCACCCAGGTACGATCTACATGGCCTTCATGGACCTTTCATCCGCATTTGACTGCGTCAACCGGACCAAGTTGTGGCAGTTCATGAGGGCCCTGGGGGTGGAGGACAACCTTGTTAACTTCCTGGAGGATATGCATAGGGCCACCAAGGCGAGTTTTTTAGATATGCTCAGGACCTTCGTGTCTCTAAGGACTTTAAAATTGGCAGGGGTGTACGTCAAGGTTGCATTTTGGCACCCTTCTTGTTTAACCTCTATATAAATGATCTGGATAGAGTGTTGGTCAGTACCGGGGCAGACTTCCCGTATGTGAGCCAACGGGGTCTCCCCATTCTATTATATGCAGACGATGCGGTTCTCATTGCTAGAACGACTAGGGGACTCCAATCCCTGCTTGATGCATTCATGAATTTTATGGGGACTCGAGACCTAGCAATAAACAACGCCAAATCGTATATAATGCAGGTTGGGATCTGGCCAAGGAGAAAGTTTGTCTTTTCTGTTGGTCCCGAGAAGGTCCCACTGACGCCTGTCTTCTCTTACCTGGGTGTTCTAGTGGATGATCGCTTGAAGTCGGGGCCGCTGATGCAGAAGAAAAGGGGTGAGCTCACCAGAATTAACGCAGCCATCTTCAACTTCGCAGCAAAGGTGGGCAAGAGCCCAATTGCACCCATGTTGAAGATTTATCAGGCAAAAAGGATAGCAACAGCGTGTTATGGCAGCAAAATTTGGGGGTACACTAGCACAGATGTATTACAAGTGGTCGAGAATACATTTTTAAAGCGTTTGCTAGGTGTGCCATGCGACTTATCGAACCTGGTGGCTCACGAGGAATTGGGGGTATCTTTTTCATGTGATACTTTGGCTTTGCGCCCTCTAGTGTTCTGGCTCAAGTGTTGGCTGAATAAGGAGCTAGCCCTCAGCCAGCAGATTATACATGATTGTATGAGCCTCGACCACTTGATATGCGTACCATGGTTGAAATATATCAGGGGGTACTTTGAAGAGTTGGGGCATCCTGAACTTTTCTCAAAGCCAGATTTGATTGTACAAAAGGATGTGGATTTTGTTAAGAATGCCTTTAGTAGCTTAAGGAAGTTAGGAAGAGATACATTAGAAGTGTCAAAGCCCAGTGTTCGCAAATTCCTTATGCTAAAAACAAACCCATCAACAGAGCCGTATCTCCTGGGGTCTCTGTTCACATACAAGCGTTTTTTACTGGCCAGATTTCGTGTGGATATGTTTCATTTGCTACTCGCTGTCCCAAAAGGGTGCAGCAGAGGCCAGGTGTTAGCACCATGTGGCTGCGACGGTGAGTCTCCGCAGGATCTGCTACACTTTATGATGTTTAGTAAATACTAGACAGACCTAGTAAGGTGGGGGGACAAGTAGCTATCATATATAAAGACCCATAAGTCTAGCCCTATCACACCAACATTTATGATTATATCCAGTTACATCTGAAAGAGACACGTTAGTGATAGATTCCTTACCTTAGAATATCCCCAGGCGTCAGACTGGATCCGGAAATTTTTGCGTAGCAATACCCCTGCGCGTCGGTAGGCGTCGTCCACGGCTCCGCGTCCGTCGTCGGCGTCGTTAGCGCCGGAATGACGTAGTCGGAGTACTTAGACGCCGCCCATGCGCGCTGACGTCAGTTCTTCTTTTTTCCGCGCCAGCTAGTGCAGATCCGGAGAAGCTCTACCCCTAGTCATTTTTTGACTAAACTTTTTGATCTTTTTGATCATTTCTCTACTCGAGTCTTCGACTCCAACGGTTCCGGTAGGTATGCCCGGGTTCAAGCCCTGTTCGAAGTGCGACCAACTGATGTCGGTCACGGACCCCCATCGCCGGTGCCTGAAGTGCTTAGGCCTCGACCACGACGACCGCACCTGCTCCGACTGCCGGGCCCTGACGTCGAAGGCTAGGCTGGAGCGGTCCCGCAAGCAGCTCGAGCTCCGGCAGTCGGCCCCGCGCCATTCCAGGTCCCGGTCCCACGGGAGGTCGAGGGACCGGTCGCGGGGTCGGAGTCCCCGCAGCTCCGGGAGTGGACATCGGTCGTCGGGATCCAAGTCCTCAGGTAAGAGGCATGAGAGGTCGGAGCGGCATCATCGCTCCTCCGACCCACCCCGACGCTCGCACGATGCGGCCGGGGGTTCGGGCGACACTGCCGACGCGGCTCCAAGAGAGTCGCAAGCGTCGCCGCCTGCCCCACACCTTTGGGTCCCTGGGCACGGCGCGACGCCGGAGGAGGTCGAGCGGTACCTCATGGCCATGAGGTCCCTCCCTCCTCAGCCGGGTCCCGCGGCGCCTCCGGGCCCAGCGGTCCCGGCTGGAGGCCCTAGCGGGTCGGGCGCTTCAGCCCCGACGCCACCGGGTGCTTCGGCCCTGGCGCCGCCGGCGACTTCGGTCCCGGCTCCGCAGGACCTCACCGGATCCGCTTCCGGATCCGGGGCGTCGCCGGTAGACCTCACGACCTCACCTGCGCTGGCCCCGAGGGTGTCACCCCCGGCGCCCATTGTGGACGCCGTCCCCAATCTTCCCTTTGGTCCGACTCTGGCGCCGGAACGGCGCCGTTGGGCGCCGCTTCAGACGGCCTTTGGAGATTTTTATTTCCATGAGGAGGTCCAGTCTGTTGACCCTGGGTTACAGGAGCCTGGTGACGGAGGTGATTGGGAGGGGTCTGAGGACCCTCTGGCACAGGAGTGCCAGTCTCAAGAGGACTGGACATATGAGCTTGGGGAGGCCAGTGGTATTGACACCTCGCCAGACACTGGATTTGTCTCCCCTCCCACCGTGGCGACGGAGGAGGGGGCTGCTTATAGCGTAGTGTTGACGAGGGCAGCCAAGGCCTTGGGCCTTGAGCTCCCCGTTGCGGCCGTGAGGACTAACCTCCTCACTGAGGTTCTTAAACTGCAGGCAAGCTCCAGTGAGCCTCTGCTGTCGTTCAATGAAGCCTTATGTGACGTTCTTGTGAGCACTTGGTCCAAGCCCGCCACAGGTCCGCCTGTGGATAGGAACGTGGCCAGACGCTACCACCCGGCTCCGGGCGACCCTTGCTTTTTGTCCACCCATCCCACCCCCGAGAGCCTGGTTATCCAGGCCTCCACTTCCCAGACCGCATTCCCGACGGCCCCGCCCGATCGGGAATCCAAGAGATATGAACAGTTCGGAAAGAAGGTGTTCTCGTCCCTGAGTTTGGGGCTGCGGTCTGTCAATACCGCGTGTCTCTTGGGCCGCTACACCCACACCCTGTGGGACACGGTTGCGGACGTGCTGCCACAATACCCGGAGGAGGTCCGGGCTAAACTCGCCCAAGCTCTTGTGGAGGGTCGAGATGCGGCACGATACTCTATCCGGTGTGGGCTGGATACCACGGACTCACTGGGTAGGGCGATGGCAACGACGGTGGCGGTTAGACGCCATGCCTGGTTTAGGTCCGCCAATTTTTCGGCCGATGTCTAGGCCACTCTTCTGGACATGCCGTTCGATGGCCGTCGCCTTTTTGGCGACAAGGCAGACCATGCGCTGGAGCGCTTTAAGGACTCCAGGACTACGGCCAAGTACTTAGGCCTTTCGGCCACGCGCCAGCAATCGGCTGCCTTTCACTCCTTTCGTGGCCACGGAAGGGGCGTCCCCACACGTGCTGCCAGCCACGCACCGCAGAATGCCCAGCAACGCGGTGGCGGCCGTGGAAACCGCCGTGGCGGCGGTTGGGGTCAGCGGCGAGGCCAGTCCACACCTCCCTCCTTAGCACCTGCCTCAAAACCTTCCTAGTCCGAGTTTTCAGGCCCATGTGACGCCTGTGGGAGGCAGGGTTCGCCATCACCACTCCCACTGGCGCACTGTCACGTCGGACAGGTGGGTGCTGCAAATCGTGCGTAGGGGCTACTCCCTCCCCTTCGAGGTGACCCCATCAGCCATGCCACCGCAATTCCACCGCGTGTCGGGGGATCACTTGCAACTTCTGCAAGAGGAAGTCACGGCCCTCTTGGCCAAGGGGGCCATCGAGCGCGTTCCTGGGCCAGAAGTAGGGTGTGGATGTTACTCCCACTACTTTCTGGTGCCCAAGAAGGGCAAGGGGGGCCTGCGCCCTATCTTGGACCTACGGAACGTCAACGGCTTCCTCCGACAAGAGAAGTTCAAGATGCTGACTTTGGCTCAGGTCTTAGCTGCCCTGGACCCCGGAGACTGGATGGTAGCGTTGGACTTGCAGGACGCTTATTTTCACATCCCCGTCCTGCCGGCCCACCGGCGTTACCTGCGGTTCACGGTAGGCCACGAGCAATTTCAGTTTACCGTGCTCCCCTTCGGCCTTACCAGCGCCCCACGGGTGTTCACGAAGGTGATGGCGGTGATCGCAGCTCATCTGCGCAGGTTAGGGGTGTCAGTCTTCCCCTACCTCGACGACTGGTTGTTGAAGGCGGGCTCGCCCCAGACAGTCGTCAGCCACCTCCAGACTACGGCCGACCTCCTGCACTTGCTGGGGTTCTCCATCAATGTGCCGAAGTCGCACCTGTGTCCCTCTCAGAAGCTCCTCTTCATCGGAGCGGTTCTAGACAGTTTCGGGTTTACCTTCCCGAACAGCGGGTTCGGGATATTCAGGCTCTGGTTCCACTCTTCCAGCCTTTATCCCTGGTCTCGGTCAGGTTGACGCTGCGGCTTCTGGGACTGATGGCCTCCTGCATCCTTCTGGTGCGTCACACCCGGTGGCTGATGCGGGCTCTGCAGTGGGACCTGAAATTTCAGTGGGCCCAGCATCAGGGCAACTTGTCCGACCATGTCTTGATCTCGGAGGGCACTGCAAGACAGTTGCAGTGGTGGCTGACGGACCGCGATTGGGTCAGTGTCAGATCCCTCTACCTACCCCACCCGGAGCACGTAGTTGTGACGGACGCGTCCCTCCAGGGCTGGGGTGGCCACATGGGGGAGGCGGAGATCAGAGGACTCTGGTCTCCGGCGGAGGCCCGGCTCCACATCAACCTGTTGGAGTTACGGGTGATTCGTCTAGCACTGAAGGCATTCCTCCCCTCTGTCCGGGGGAGTGTAGTGCAGGTGTTCACGGACAACACCACCGCCATGTGGTACTGCAACAAACAGGGCGGGGTGGGGTCGTGGACCCTATGCCAGGAGGCTCTGCGCCTCTGGCAGTGGCTGGAACGTCAGGGCTTGACCCTGGTGGTTCAACACCTGGCAGGTTTACTGAATGCCAGGGCGGACAAACTCAGCCATCGGTGCATGATGGATCACGAATGGCGTCTGAGCACGGACGTGGCGCAAGGCCTCTTTCAGCAATGGGGAGAGCATTGGTTAGATCTATTCGCTACCGAAGAGAACGCGCAATGTCATCAGTTCTGCGCGTTGGAATTTCCAAGGCGGCGCTCGCTCGGAGACGCTTTTCGTCGCGAGTGGAGTTGCGGTCTATTGTACGCCTTTCTGCCTATACCACTTCTGCCCAGAGTACTGAAGAAGATCAGGCGCGACCGGGCCCAGGTTATCCTTGTGGCTCCGGACTGGGCACGAAGATACTGGTATCCAGAGCTACTCAGCATGTCAGTCGATCCCCCGATTCGTCTGCCTCTTCGGGAGGACCTTCTGTCGCAGCAGCAGGGGACGGTCCTCCACCCGAACCTGTCCAGCCTCCACCTACAAGCTTGGAGATTGAGCGGCGACAGTTGAGGCCATTTGACTTGCCTCCCGAAGTCTGTAATGTCATTCTGGCAGCCAGGCGTCCCTCCACAAAGTCGGTATACACCTGCCGGTGGAACAGATTTGTGGCATGGTGCACAGCAATGGCTGTGGACCCACTCTCTGCCCCCCTTTCTGAGGTTCTCCTCTTTCTTCTTTCTCTTGCCCAGCAGGGATCTGCTCTGGGCACTATCAAGGGGTACCTTTCTGCCCTTTCCGCCTTCTTAAGGCTACCTGATCAGCCTTCTCTGTTCAAGTCCCCTATTGTAAATAGATTTCTTAAGGGCATCACACACATGTTCCCTCCTGTTCCCTTAGTAATGCCCCAGTGGGACTTGAACCTTGTTCTTACTTTCCTGATGTGCGCTCCCTTTGAGCCGCTTCACAACTGTCCTCTTCACCCTCTTACTCTGAAGACTGCTTTCCTGGTTGCCATCACTTCTGCCAGGAGAGTGAGTGAGCTCCAGGCACTATCTTGTACTCCACCTTTCCTTTCTGTCCATCTGGACAAGGTTGTGTTGCGTACCAAGCCATCTTTCCTGCCCAAGGTTGTCTCAGCCTTCCACATCGGGCAGTCCATCACCCTGCCAACCTTCATTCCGCCTCCGCATCCCTCTAAAGAGGAAGAGCGGCTCCACCGTCTGGACCCAAAACGTGCGCTTTCATTTTACTTGCATCGCACACGCCAGTTCCGGTTGGAAGACCAACTCTTTGTTGGTTACGTGGTGTTCCGTTGCCGACCGGCCCAACACCGCAGGAGTGAAGAACGTCCCAATCCTCTACCCTCACCGTGACCCCCAACACCCGCAATCAAAACGGATGGTGGAGAACACGACACCGGGAGAAGGTGGGTAACAAAACAAGGGAACCCAAGGTCTTGGGGAACATAACTCGTCTCCTCTGGCTTCTCGGCAGCTGACAGCTTGACACAGACGAGACCGCTAAAATGAAAGAAGGAGACAAGATTAAACACACCCCTACTACTATTACCAGTGCCAAGTACACACACGAACCACCGACCTCCCTGCTTACCCCAGATAACATACGGGAGTGGCTTGATACGAAACAGGAATTCTTCCACTGCAATCGTATTGGTTGTTTCTTGCGTAACCCCAGACCAACCACGCCCCCTCGGGAAACACCGAGAATGACAAAGGGGGTGGAATTCACAATTTTTAGGACAAAAAAGGACAGGGGAAAAATGGTATCAAAGGGAATACGAAAGACACCCAAAAAAACCCTGGAATCTAAAAAAGAACACGAAGGTGGCGCAAAAACGGCCGTTATTCAGCTCCTTCGTGAAACCACCCAAACACAGCGTATAACAAGATGGTTTGGAAACAAAAAGGGATAATAACGGGACGTTAAAACTCAAAGGAAACGCAGCCGCGAATCCCAGAACGTCACCGAAGATCAAAAACAGGTCCCCAATAAAGGGTTCAGAAATGCCCAAGGGAATAGGAAAACAAGGGAGCAGGGGAAAAAGGGGATCAAAACCCAGCACTAGAAAAGACCGCTGGAACGGAGCTCGAAGGAAGGGAAACAAGGTAGAACCACAGGAACAGGAATCACACGGTGTGAGAAGTTGGCCTGATGTGCAGTGTTCACTATTCTAGTGATCACTATATATCAGTCCAAACAACCCTTATTGATGATTGGTTGTAAGTCAACCTTATAGACCAGCTATCCTAGTAGCATGGATACGAGCAGTCTAAGGCTAAGACTCTAGAGGGCGTGTTAAGCCAGCTGTTTTACCATCACATTACCCCTTGAACACCCAGTGAAAGGACACCACACAAGTGTTATGAAAATAAACAGTGTATTTATTAGAATCACAACAACCCTGTACTCTTTATGAGGACAGGGTGCTAGGCACACAACAAAACTCTTACGAAAATACTTAAGTTAGCACGTTATACACAAATGCCCGAGGGGCACGAAAAACCATATACTTAAAAAGTGGAATGCGAAATTACTAGCAGGTAAGTACAGTACTAATAGGCTTTGGAATCGCTAGGACTTGACTAGGGAATCGTTAGATTACTTCTAGGAGACCTAGGGGACTCGGGTGCAGAGTGTGCACTCTCACGCGGGATGCGGGACAAAGTCTATGGAAGCTAATAAAGGCAAAGTTAGTGTTCACGGGCGAACCCGACCTGGTAGGAAGAAAACGACAGTGGATCCTGACCCTAGGATAGTGAGGCTATGCTGGGACACCGAAGTGCCGAAGTTACCTAGCCCAGGGGCTGCAGCTGCATAGGTCTGAAAAGACGTCGGGGATCTCGTTGCCGGACCAGGAGCCTGGAAGAAGGAAGTTGCTGGCAGGCGACCAGTGAAGGAAAGTTCGATGGATCCAAGCCTGGATCAAGGAAGAAGAAAACCTGAAAGCAGAGGGGACCAAGTTCTTGAATCACTAGCCAGTGATTAAGTGGGCACCAGGATGGCACCGGGCGAAGTCACCTCGACTAGGTGAGTGGGCGACGCTGGCTCTGCAGATCTCACGGACCAGGAGGCGTTGTCGGCGACCAGGATGGAGAGGCGAGCTGTCCCACGATGGATGAAGCTGTCGGCGTCGAAGTTACCCAGGATTGGGCAACAAGCCTTGGCTAATTCAAGCCCACGCGGTGGACTCAAAATGGCGTCTTGAGTGGACCAGGAGGGTCCGGGGGGCTCCTCTTTTGGAAGGGAGCAAGGGCCAGCCTGGAGCAACCAGACCAGCAGCAGAAATGTCGTCGGGCGTCGTTCAGAAGGCCACAAGCCAGCGGCTAGTAGCCAAACAACGCGGTGAGCAGCAAAAAGCAGAAGGGCCCCACGCAGATCGTGGAGATGCTGGGAGGCTGCACTTCGGTGCTGGAGCTGCTCAGGGTCGGGGCTTCTCGGACCCCAAAGCACTCACCAGGAAATTACTCGGCGGGCTTGCTGGAAAGAAGTCGTGCAGTCTTGAAGATGGCCGGTCCCTCGAGGTCTCGTCACACCCACGAATCTCAGCGTGACTGATGATGCAGGTAGAGGTCAGAGGTGCCAGGGAAGCCGGTTCTCGTCGAGCTGGTCAGTCGGATTCCGGAGGAAGGACTTGCAGCAGACCGCAGTGTTCTTAGATGGTGCCTGCGGATGCAGGGTGACTACTCCTTAGCCACAAGGGAGAAATCTTAGGAAGAAGTCTTGAGTTCCTTTCGTGGAAAGTAGTTTCAGGATTCAAAGATGATCTGATCTGGAAGGGGGCCAGTTCCTACCTTTATCCTGTAAAAAGGGGCTGGCACGCGACTAAGTCCTGCCCTATGGGTGGGACTAGGAGGGGGGTGGTTACACCCACTTCCTTGGCGGGCTTTTCCCCAGCACAGGGTCTGGAGTGACCCTGGAACTGGTTCCAGCCAGCCTATGCACAGTGAGCACCGGGGTGCCACGTGCAGTCACCTTCCTCTAAAGCCCTGCCTACCTACAATACACAAAACCCTGTCTGGGACGGTGCTGGCACCGCCCCTGGCAGGAAACCCTTTGTCCTTATCTCCTGCTCTGGGAGGACTCCCAGCAGCAGGAGGGCAGACTTGTGTCTCGGTGGCAGCATCCATTTTGTGGATGCTAAGGCTCTGTCTGACTTTAACCGGGGTTAGGGGTTACATACATGTCGTGTCCCTCTAGAAGGGTGGAATGCTAACCCCGTCGCCAGAATTGGCGAGGGGTTAGTATTCCAATTCGTATGACACCTTACTCGACATGTTTTGATAAAGCGATACCAGAGTTGGCATATAACCGCGAGGATTATAATGCACTTAAGAGTATATGGTATGCGATATCATGGAAACGGCTAAGGGATGGATCCCGAAAGCCGCAGACAGGCTCAGCTCATGCCAGAGCACCATCTCACACGATTCCAAGCACTCTGCCTTCAGGATTGTTAAGGCCTGCCATAGGAGTGACTGATAGGAGATCTGTGTGTCCATTTTTAGGGTTAGATATAGGTATACTATATCTAAAGCAAAGGGTGATTACACCACCTTGCCCCAGCTGTCGTGCAGCCAGTTGTGTCAGTTTAGTTAGTCAGCCCAGGGGTGGCATAATACATGCTTCAGCCCCTGGGAGACTTCTGGGTACACCTCAGCCCTGGGTACAGGGACTTGGAGAGGGCCCAGTGCCAATTCAGTACCTGAGTACAATTTGGATAGAGAGAACAGCTAGGCTGTGGGTCTGATTAGCAGGCCCACAGCCAGGGAAAGTCGTAAACCAGTGCAGCAAAAAGCAAAAATCTGGGTGATCATAGGATTGCAGACCCTACTCTCCTACATGACCCCCCCCCAAACTTTGGGACAATAAACTAACCTTGACCAGGTGAGTCTTCTTGCTCTAAGTGGAAATACCTGGAGAGCCCATCAGCATTGCTGTGATCAGTACCAGGTCTATGCTCCACTGTAAAATCCATCCCCTGTAGGGAAATGGACCACCTAAGCAGTTTGGGGTTTTCACCCTTCATCTGATTTAGCCACAAGAGGGGCTTATGGTCTGTCTGAATGGTGAAGTGAGTGCCAAACAAGTAGGCCCTCAGCTTCTTCAGGGCCCAGACCACAGCAAAGGCCTCCCTCTCAATAGCTGACCAATTTTTCTCTCTGGGTGTCAACCTCCTACTAATGAAAACAATAGGCTGATCATTACCATCAAAATTCAGTTGAGACAGAACAGCCCCCACACCCAACTCAGAAGCATCTGTTTGGACAATGAATGGCTTGGAGTAATCTGGACTCTTTAGGATAGGTGCTGTGCACATGGCCTGCTTTAGGTCATTGAATGCTTTCTGACAGCTTGCTGTCCACTGAACTTTCTTTGGCATCTTTTTGCTTGTCAGGTCATTAAGAGGGGTCACTATGGACCCATAATTTCTGACAAACTTCCTATAGTACCCAGTCAGGCCCAAGAAAGCTCGAACCTGAGTCTGGGTGATTGGAGGAGTCCAGTCCTTGATGGCCTGTATCTTACTCTCCAGTGGCTGAACCTGGCCTCCACCCACAAGGTGGCCCAGGTATACAACCTGTGTCTGCCCTATCTGGCACTTTGTGGCCTTGATAGTGAGGCCTGCCTTTTGCAGGGCCTCTAACACTTTCCTCAGGTGGACCAGGTGATCCTCCCAGGTGGAGCTAAAGACAGCAATATCGTCAAGATAAGCTGCACAGAAGTCATCCAGCCCAGTGAGGACTTGATTCACCAACCTTTGGAAGGTGGCAGGGGCATTTTTCAGTCCAAAGGGCATTACCACAAATTGATAATGCCCTCCAGGGGTAGAAAATGCTGTCTTGGGTTTGGCCTCCTCAGCTAACCTGATTTGCCAATACCCAGCTGTCAAATCAAATGTACTTAAGAAGTTGGCAGAAGCCAATTTATCTATAAGTTCATCTGCTCTTGGTATTGGGTGGGCATCAGTCTTAGTGACTGCATTGAGGCCTCTGTAGTCTACGCAAAACCTCATCTCTCTCTTACCACCCTGGGTGTGAGGCTTTGGCACTAGAACTACTGGGCTAGCCCAAGGGCTATCTGAGGGCTCAATGACTCCCAGCTCCAACATTTTCTGCACTTCAGTTTTGATGCAGTCTCTAACATGATCAGGCTGTCTGTAGATTTTACTCTTGACAGGCAGACTGTCTCCAGTGTCAACATCATGGGTACACCAATCAGTTTGGCTGGGTGTCAGAGAGAACATATGTCGGTAGGATTGCAGAACTTGCCTGCAATCCTGTTGCTGATGTTCAGTGAGGCTGCCACAAAAGACAACACCATCAACTGATCCATCATCAGGATTCTGAGTGAGCAGGTCTGGGAGAGGGTCACTCTCTTCCTCCTGTCCCTCATCTGTGGCCATGAGCAAGCTCATGTCCTTCCTGTCAACATATGCCTTGAGCCTGTTAACATGGAGCACTCTGAGAGGGCTCCTGGGAGTTCCAAGGTCCACCAAGTAGGTAACCTCTCCCTTTTGCTCAATGATGGTGTGGGGCCCAGACCATTTGTCTTTCAGAGCTGCTGGGGCCACTGGCTCCAGCACCCACACCTTCTGTCCTGGCTGGTACACAGTCAGAACAGCCTTTTGGTCATGCCAAGCTTTTTGAAGTTCTTGGCTGGCCTCAAGGTTTTTGGATGCCTTTTCCATATACTCAGCCATCCTGGAGCGGAGACCAAGTACATAGTCCACTATGTTGGTTGCAGGCTTTTTGAGAGGTCTCTCCCATCCTTCCTTCACCAAACACAGGGGTCCTCTTACAGGATGCCCATACAGAAGCTCAAAAGGGCTGTAGCCAACCCCCTTCTGTGGGACCTCTCTGTAAGCAAACAAGAGGCAGGGGATCAGGACATCCCATCTTCTCCTAAGAGTTTCAGGTAGTCCATGAATCATCCCTTTCAGGGTCCTGTTGAATCTCTCAACAAGCCCATTGCATTGTGGGTGGTAGGGTGTGGTGAACTTGTAGTTCACACCACACTCCTTCCACATTGCAGTCAGATATCCTGACATGAAGTTTGTACCTCTGTCAGAAACGACCTCCTTAGGGAAACCCACTCTGGAGAACACTCCAACTAGGGCTCTTGCCACTACAGGGGCTGTAGTGGTCCTAAGGGGAATAGCTTCAGGATACCTGGTGGCATGATCCACTACCACCAGTATAAACTTGTGCCCTGATGCTGTCTGGGGTTCCATTGGACCAACAATGTCAATCCCCACTCTTTCAAAGGGAACCCCCACCACAGGTAGTGGTATGAGGGGGGCCTTTGTTGTGCCACCTGACTTACCACTGGCTTGGCAAGTGACACAGGAGCGACAAAACTCCTTGGTATTCTCATTCATATGGGGCCAGTGAAAGTGTGAGACAAGCCTGTCCCAAGTCTTTGTCTGACCTAAGTGACCTGCAAGGGGAATTTCATGGGCCAAGGTGAGAAGGAAACCTCTCAGAGACAAGGGGATGACCAGCCTCCTGGTTGCACCAGGCTTGGGGTCTCTTGACTCAGAGTACAGGAGTCCATCTTCCCAGTATACCCTGTGGGCACCTGTGGCATTCCCTGCAGCCTCAGCAGCAGCCTGCTGTCTGAGGGGTTCAAGGGAAGGGCAGCTCAACTGTTCCTTCCCCAGGTCTGCTCTGGAGGGTCCCCCTGAGCCCAGAAACTCAACTTGATCAAGTTCAAGCTCTTTAGGCTCAGTTTCCCTCAGCTCTTCCAGATCAGCCTCCTCAGAGACTTGATCCTCAACCTGGGGCAAGGGGGAAGGCAAAGCCTTACCCTTACTGCTCTTCTTCTTGGAAGGTGTCTGGTCCATCATTTCAGGATCCAGCACCTGTTCAGTGGGGCATTTTCTGGCCTGTGACCTAGTCACAGGAAGCACATGTGCTGGCAAGCCTAACATTTCCATGTGAGTCCTCTGCTCCACTTCTGACCATTGTGATGACTCCAAATCATTGCCCAACAAACAATCAACTGGGAGGTCTGAACTGACTACAACTTTCTTTTGTCCCTTCACTCCACCCCAGGAGAAAGCCACAATTGCCACACTATGACTAGTAGTGACATTGCTGGCATTGGTCACCAGGAAATCAGTACCTGGCATGATCTGTCCAGGGTCCACAAAGTTAGGTGTCACCATGGTGACACTGGCACAAGTGTCCCTATAGGCCTGAGCCATTTTGCCATTTATCAAAGGTGTCTGCCTGTATTTGCCCAAAGTATTGGGACTTATTTCAGGGGACATATCCATATCCCCTGTACAGACAAGGACAGCCTGAGTGAGTGTGCCAACTAAGTTGTCAGACCCCTCAGTACCCAAGGTTAACCCAACTAATGCCTTGGGAGGTGCACTACCACTACTGACTGTACTAGGGGGTGCAGTTGCCTTAGGGGCTGTAGTGGCAGGAGTTTGTCCTCCTCTTTTGGTGCACTCACTAAACCAGTGAGATTTACTTTTACAGTACTGGCACCACCTTTTTGACTGGCCTTCTTGAGTCTTCTTCTTCTGGGAAGCCTGACCCCCACCCTCTTTGGTTTGTTGGGGACCTGGTGAAGACTTCTGGTCATTTTGCTCATTCTTAACATTACCCTTCTGGTCTGCTTTCTTCTGACCACCCTGGTTCTGGTTCTGGTTCTGCTTGATCCTTGTCCTGACCCATTTGTCTGCCTTCTTTCCCAATTCTTGGGGAGAGGTCAGATCTGAATCAACAAGGTGCTGGTGCAACAACTGGTTCTGACAATTGTTTAAAATTTGTTCTCTCATCATTAGATTATACAATCCTGTGTAATCTGTAACCTTGCTACCCAGCAACCAGCCCTCCAAAGCCTTAGTGGCACAATCCACAAAGTCAGACCAGTCCTGAGACTGAGTTTTCTGGGTATCTCTGAACAGCAACCTGTACTGCTCAGTGGTTAAACCAAACCCATCAACCAGTGTATTCTTCAGGACCTGGTAATATTTAGCATCCTCTACTCTTGTAGTGAGGAGCTTATCTCTACCTTTACCATCAAAGGAGAGCCACAGTATAGCTGCCCACTGACTCTGGGGAATGCACTGCACAGTGCAGGCCCTCTCCAAAGCAGCCATCCATTTCTGGATATCATCCCCTTGCTTAAAGGGGGGCACTATTTTAGTCAGGTGTTTAGTATCTAAACCCTTCTCTCTATCTCTTGGGAGATTGCTGCCACCAGTGGGAGCTAGCCCACTCATCTGCTGCTCTCTAGCAAAGGCAAGCTTCTCTTTGGCCAGGGCAAGTTCTTCCCTTTCAATCCTCAGTTCAGCTTGTCTCATTCTAGCTTCATGCTCTTTTCTCTGAGGGGAAGTAAATCTCCTCTGTGGAGGATTCCTTCTCCCCTGAGAAGAGGCATTAGAGTGCAGAGATCTATTGGAGTCCCTAGAAAGAGATCTATCTCTCCTAACTCCAAGGTTAGGCCCACTTCGGGTTAGTACTGGGGGTCCCCCAGATCCTAGCCCAAGTAAGTCTAAGTTGGCCCTGGTTAGCCTTCTGACTACCTCAAGACCTTTGTCTACCTCATCCCCAGAGAGTTCCTCTTGATCCTCCTCCTCAACTGCAGTAGCAATGTTGGGGAGATCTGGATCCCCAGAGGTTCCCTCTAAGGCTGGCATGTTCTCATGTAACTGAGAAAGCTTTCTGGCATCATATGTCTCTAAGAGACCTATCAGAAAGGGAATGGTGGGGTTAGACCCCTGCTTCAGTTTTCTGGAGACACAGATTTGTCTCATCTCCTGGAAACTGAGAGCTGCATATCTTGAAGTGACCTGTGGAGGGTCAACACTGACCAGGGGAGTCTCAGTAGAATCTCCCTGGGTAGACATGCTTTTCTAGTGAGGTGTAAGTGGTGCACTTACCTACACTATATGTTTGCCTACTGATCCCTTGCTAGAGTTGTAGTTTAGGGTGTGCTAAGCCCTAGGAGCTACAACAGCTGGTTCAGTAGAACTCAGAGTATTCTAAGCTAAGTTATATGTACCTTTAGTACTTATGTGATCTTTCACAAGATATTCTTAGGGCTTGTGTGGTAAAACAACAGCAAGCTCAAATCCCAACCGCTGCTCACCAATGTAAGAAGTTGGCCTGATGTGCAGTGTTCACTATTCTAGTGATCACTATATATCAGTCCAAACAACCCTTATTGATGATTGGTTGTAAGTCAACCTTATAGACCAGCTATCCTAGTAGCATGGATACGAGCAGTCTAAGGCTAAGACTCTAGAGGGCGTGTTAAGCCAGCTGTTTTACCATCACATTACCCCTTGAACACCCAGTGAAAGGACACCACACAAGTGTTATGAAAATAAACAGTGTATTTATTAGAATCACAACAACCCTGTACTCTTTATGAGGACAGGGTGCTAGGCACACAACAAAACTCTTACGAAAATACTTAAGTTAGCACGTTATACACAAATGCCCGAGGGGCACGAAAAACCATATACTTAAAAAGTGGAATGCGAAATTACTAGCAGGTAAGTACAGTACTAATAGGCTTTGGAATCACTAGGACTTGACTAGGGAATCGTTAGATTACTTCTAGGAGACCTAGGGGACTCGGGTGCAGAGTGTGCACTCTCACGTTGGATGCGGGACAAAGTCTATGGAAGCTAGTAAAGGCAAAGTTAGTGTTCACGGGCGAACCCGACCTGGTAGGAAGAAAACGACAGTGGATCCTGACCCTAGGATAGTGAGGCTATGCTGGGACACCGAAGTGCCGAAGTTACCTAGCCCAGGGGCTGCAGCTGCATAGGTCTGAAAAGACGTCGGGGATCTCGTTGCCGGACCAGGAGCCTGGAAGAAGGAAGTTGCTGGCAGGCGACCAGTGAAGGAAAGTTCGATGGATACAAGCCTGGATCAAGGAAGAAGAAAACCTGAAAGCAGAGGGGACCAAGTTCTTGAATCACTAGCCAGTGATTAAGTGGGCACCAGGATGGCACCGGGCGAAGTCACCTCGACTAGGTGAGTGGGCGACGCTGGCTCTGCAGATCTCACGGACCAGGAGGCGTTGTCGGCGACCAGGATGGAGAGGCGAGCTGTCCCACGATGGATGAAGCTGTCGGCGTCGAAGTTACCCAGGATTGGGCAACAAGCCTTGGCTAATTCAAGCCCACGCGGTGGACTCAAAATGGCGTCTTGAGTGGACCAGGAGGGTCCGGGGGGCTCCTCTTTTGGAAGGGAGCAAGGGCCAGCCTGGAGCAACCAGACCAGCAGCAGAAATGTCGTCGGGCGTCGTTCAGAAGGCCACAAGCCAGCGGCTAGTAGCCAAACAACGCGGTGAGCAGCAAAAAGCAGAAGGGCCCCACGCAGATCGTGGAGATGCTGGGAGGCTGCACTTCGGTGCTGGAGCTGCTCAGGGTCGGGGCTTCTCGGACCCCAAAGCACTCACCAGGAAATTACTCGGCGGGCTTGCTGGAAAGAAGTCGTGCAGTCTTGAAGATGGCCGGTCCCTCGAGGTCTCGTCACACCCACGAATCTCAGCGTGACTGATGATGCAGGTAGAGGTCAGAGGTGCCAGGGAAGCCGGTTCTCGTCGAGCTGGTCAGTCGGATTCCGGAGGAAGGACTTGCAGCAGACCGCAGTGTTCTTAGATGGTGCCTGCGGATGCAGGGTGACTACTCCTTAGCCACAAGGGAGAAATCTTAGGAAGAAGTCTTGAGTTCCTTTCGTGGAAAGTAGTTTCAGGATTCAAAGATGATCTGATCTGGAAGGGGGCCAGTTCCTACCTTTATCCTGTAAAAAGGGGCTGGCACGCGACTAAGTCCTGCCCTATGGGTGGGACTAGGAGGGGGGTGGTTACACCCACTTCCTTGGCGGGCTTTTCCCCAGCACAGGGTCTGGAGTGACCCTGGAACTGGTTCCAGCCAGCCTATGCACAGTGAGCACCGGGGTGCCACGTGCAGTCACCTTCCTCTAAAGCCCTGCCTACCTACAATACACAAAACCCTGTCTGGGACGGTGCTGGCACCGCCCCTGGCAGGAAACCCTTTGTCCTTATCTCCTGCTCTGGGAGGACTCCCAGCAGCAGGAGGGCAGACTTGTGTCTCGGTGGCAGCATCCATTTTGTGGATGCTAAGGCTCTGTCTGACTTTAACCGGGGTTAGGGGTTACATACATGTCGTGTCCCTCTAGAAGGGTGGAATGCTAACCCCGTCGCCAGAATTGGCGAGGGGTTAGTATTCCAATTCGTATGACACCTTACTCGACATGTTTTGATAAAGCGATACCAGAGTTGGCATATAACCGCGAGGATTATAATGCACTTAAGAGTATATGGTATGCGATATCATGGAAACGGCTAATGGATGGATCCCGAAAGCCGCAGACAGGCTCAGCTCATGCCAGAGCACCATCTCACACGATTCCAAGCACTCTGCCTTCAGGATTGTTAAGGCCTGCCATAGGAGTGACTGATAGGAGATCTGTGTGTCCATTTTTAGGGTTAGATATAGGTATACTATATCTAAAGCAAAGGGTGATTACACCACCTTGCCCCAGCTGTCGTGCAGCCAGTTGTGTCAGTTTAGTTAGTCAGCCCAGGGGTGGCATAATACATGCTTCAGCCCCTGGGAGACTTCTGGGTACACCTCAGCCCTGGGTACAGGGACTTGGAGAGGGCCCAGTGCCAATTCAGTACCTGAGTACAATTTGGATAGAGAGAACAGCTAGGCTGTGGGTCTGATTAGCAGGCCCACAGCCAGGGAAAGTCGTAAACCAGTGCAGCAAAAAGCAAAAATCTGGGTGATCATAGGATTGCAGACCCTACTCTCCTACACACGGCAAGGGACCAATAAAGAAACCAAGCACCTGTTTCCTGTTGGCAGCCCCCTTTTAAAGCTCGCCCTAGGGAGCGTCCATAAATTTGCATATGCACTTGGCACTTTTAAGAAAAAACGCTAACGGGGAACTAGACAGAAGGAACCAGGCCCCCTTGAACCCCAACAGTACCCCCTCCCGAAAGCCTCCCTACAGGCCTTGGCTTCCCAGGGTGCAGGCGATGAAACAGACGAACTAACCGGGCAGCATGAACCCTACTTGCTGTAACCCAAGAACGGTCCTCTGGGGAATAACCCTTCCAGTCAATTAGGTAATACAGCCGTCCCTTCATCCGCTTGGAATTCATAACAGTTTTAACCTCATTCTCCACGTTATCATCTATTAAAACGGGAGGAGGAGGTGGCAACTCTTGAGAAGTGGTGACGTATGGCTTCAACAAAGAGGTGTGAAATACAGGATGAATACCATACTCAGCCGGTAAAGCCAACCTGATCGCAATTGGATTCACCACCTTCTGGACAGGAAAGGGACCTACAAACCGAGGCTGTAATTTTCTTGGTCCTGGCAACTTCAGATTCTTCGTTGATAGCCAAACCCTATCCCCAACTGCATACAGAGGAGCTGGCCGTCTATGCCTATCTGCCTGTACTTTCATGGCTTTCTTGGACTCAAATAAATGCTGTTGGGCTTTCTTCCAGATTTCAATCAAACCCCTACTCAGGGAATCCACTGCTGGTACCCTCTCAGATGGCTGAATAGGAATGGTCTTGGGATGGAACCCCATTGAACAATAAAACGGTGACATGCCTAAAGCTGAGTGCATGCTGTTATTATATGCAAACTCAGCCACAGGAAGGGCTTGTACCCAACTGCCCGTCAGTGACGTTAGCAAACAGCGCAAATACTGCTCCATGGTTTGATTGGTACGTTCTGTTTGCCCGTCGCTTTGTGGATGGTAAGCTGTTGACAAACGTACTTCCATCTTTAATGATCGACACAGGGCAGTCCAAAAATGTGAAACAAACTGTGCCCCTCTATCTGAAACGATGGCAGTAGGAACCCCATGCAGTCGGATCACTTGGGCCATAAACACATCAGCCAATTCTCTAGATGTAGGTAACCCCAGCAAGGGAACGAAGTGAGCCATTTTTGTGAATAAATCCACAACAACTAAAATGACCGTAAACCCTGAATCAAGCGGCAAATCGGTCACAAAGTCCATACTGACCGTATGCCAGGGGGAAGGAGGCACTGGCAATGGGTGCGACAACCCAGACGGAGGCATGTGCGAGGACTTACTAACAGCACACACCGGGCATGAGGCCACAAATACCTGTACATCATGGGCCAGAGACTTCCACCAAAACCAACGCATACACAGCTCTTTGGTCTTATTGATCCCGGATGCCCAACCAAGGACGATGAATGACAATATGTAAGAACCAGTGTACGCAATTCGGGGGGCACAAACAACTTCTTTGCCTGATACAATAACCCATCCTTTAACGTGATTCCAGGTTCCGACAGCCACGGAGCCAGATCTAACTGCTTCATTTCATCCTGCACTTTAACCATGAAATCGTCCATGGAAGCACAACCAACTATCTTATCACCAGGAATCATAAAACAGGACTCCTCCGTCTTGTTTCCTTGTGACGGATCCGCATAAATCCGAGATAATGCGTCAGATTTCCCCTGTTGAGCAGCTGGCCTATACGTGATGGTAAAATCATATTCATTGAAGAATAGCACCCATCTCATCTGTCTGGGAGTTAAAGCCCTAGCGGACCGGAAAAACTCCAAGTTCTTGTGATCCGTATAGATGGTAATGGGGTGACGAGCCCCCCAAAGGTAATGGCGCCATTCCTCAAAAGACAGCTTTATGGCCAATAGTTCCCTTTCGGCAATCGTATAATTCTGCTCAGCAGGTAGTAATTTCTTTGAAAAGTACGCAATTGGATGCATCAACCCAGATTCATTGTCACGCTGAGACAACACGCCCCCAACGGCTAGCTGGGACGCATCCGCCTCTACATAAAACGGAAGAGCAGGATCAGGATGCATCAACACAGGAGCAGATGTAAAAAGCCCAATCAATCTTTCCAAAGCCAACTGTGCCGCAGGCGTCCACTCAAACACCACTCCCTTCTTCAACAATGAAGTCATAGGCGAAACAATGTCAGAGAAATGACTGATAAAATGCCTGTAGAAGTTGGCGAAACCAAGTAGCACCTGTATATCCTTAACACATGCGGGTATGGGCCAGTTAACTATAGCTTCGATCTTCCGGGGATCCATCTTTATACCATCCGCAGATATCAGGAATCCCAAAAACTCAACATGTGTCGCACCGAAAGTGCATTTATCCAGCTTGACAAATAAACGGTGTTTCAACAACTTAGACAAAACCTGCGAAACATGAGCATCATGTTCCTCAAAGGACGGGGAAAAAACCAAAATATCATCAATGTAAACAATCACACTGACATCCAAAAACTCACGCAAAACCTCATTTATAAAAAACTGAAAAGCGGCAGGGGCGTTACACAAACCAAAAGGCATAACACAATATTCAAACAAACCAAACTTAGTACGGAATGCCGTTTTCCATTCGTCGCCCTCGCGGACACGAACGAGATGGTAAGCGCCTCTTAAATCAAGCTTTGTGAACACCGTGGCATGTCGCAGCTGGTCTAACAACACCGGTATAAGAGGTCATGGGTACTTGTTCTTTATTGTGACCTTATTCAACGCTCTGTAGTCCACGCAAGCGCGAAGATCACCCTCCTTTTTCGGTATAAAAAATATGGAGGAAGACACAGGCGAAGAAGAAGGCCGAATAAACCCATTCTTTAACATCTCATCCAAATACTGCCGTAGATGTTTCTCCTCCGGCTCCGACAACGCATAAACCCTACTACAGGGCAAAATGGCCCCCGGAACCAAATCCATACGGCAATCAAAAGCCCTGTGTGGTGGCAATACGCACGCCTGATCCTTATCAAACACCTCCTTATATGCCACAAACGAAGGAGGCAAACCGTTCTGATTGCAACCACTCGCTGCACAAGACAACGGAGACACCCTATCAGTCGCCTCACAATAACAGTGAAGAAGACAATACTCCGAATCAAGCGTAACCAGCCTCCGCGCCCAATCGATTCTGGGATTATGGGCCTGTAACCAGGGTACCCCGAGTACCACCCCAAATGCTGGTGCAGCAATCAGATCGAAACAGACCGTCTCAGAATGCCCATTATCAAATGTCATCAACAAGGGTTCGGTTTGTCGTACAATCGACCCAGAGGCTAGCTCCATGCCGTCAATAGCCCTCACGGGTTCAGGTTGTATTTTCATCACACAGGGAACCATCAACGACTCGGCCAACCCAATGTCCATAAAGTTCCCTGTGGCCCCACAATCCAATAATACCGACAAGGAAGCTCTACCACAAGATGAGTAAGCGAAGCAAGCCGATACCGTAAAATGATGTGGGACTCTTTGAACCGCCCCTTGTACGTCATATGGGTTACAAAAACCTCTTTCATGGACTAAAGGACTCTCACAATCCCTTCCCACGAAAGCCACAGCCTTATTCTCCGGGATCCGGGACGGTTTCGCTGGACACTCTCGAGCAAAGTGTCCACCCCTCCCACAATACAAACACAACTGTAACAAGCGCCTTCGCTCCTTTTCCTCCTTGGATAAGGGACCCGGCACCCCACCCAAAGGCATAGGTTCAGGATCTGTTTTAACGCCCCCATTCTTAGATGTTTCTCTCTTGGTTACAGTTGTCCTTGGGGGTTGAAACCTGATCTTTTCCCCTTTTCTTTCACTCATACGATGGTTGAGTTTGACAACCAAATCAATTAACTCAACACAATCTTCAGGGGGGTCTACAACCTGAGAGACTATATCTTTTAAGTCCTCGCACAAGCCCTGATAAAACAAAGAGGTTCTTTTTGCCATGGGCAATTGTGTCTGCTACTAGGCGATTGAAAGAAGCCACATAACCCAAAAGATCCTGCTTACCCTGCCGTAGCTTTACCAATTCAACATCGCTTGCCTGCATAAAAGCATGCTTAGCAAACAGACTATGCATCTGGTTCTTAAAGGCCGGGAAACTATTCAATACAGCGTCATTGTTTTCCACTAAGGGGACCGCCCAACTAGCTGCAGTACCCGAAAGATATGAGATCACAAACGCTACTTTAGTAGTGTCGTCAGGAAAAGTGGTTGGTCGACACATGAAGTGCAAATGGCACTGGTTCATAAATATAGCATATCTGCTACTATCCCCCGAAAACCTCTCTGGAGCTGCTAGAGGCACCGGCACGGGAGTGTTCACTGTAACGGACATAGGAGAAGGAGACCCACTCTGCCCCCCACTCCTCTCATATTTAAATGTGGCTGGTTGAATCAATGGGGGCTTAGCCTTAACTGAGGGATCCCTCCCTCTTCTCTTAGTGCTTTCCTTCACCTCACTCAGTGTCCCCCGTAACTCCTGATTCTCCTGACGCAGGGAATGGACTTCACCCTGTATGTGCGCTAAAGCCTGCATGATTTCCTGCATTGAAGAAGCCCCCCCTGCTGCCTCCTCAACCATTCTTCACTCGGGCGGTGTGTTAATTCGTGGGCTTGGCTTTCTGTTCCGTTGCCGACCAGCCCAACACCGCAGGAGTGAAGAACGTCCCAATCCTCTACCCTCATCGTGACCCCCAACACCCGCAATCAAAACAGATGGTGGAGAACACGACACCGGGAGAAGGTGGGTAACAAAACAAGGGAACCCAAGGTCTTGGGGAACACAACTCGTCTCCTCTGGCTTCTCGGCAGCTGACAGCTTGACACAGACGAGACCGCTAAAATGAAAGAAGGAGACAAGATTAAACACACCCCTACTACTATTACCAGTGCCAAGTACACACACAAACCACCGACCTCCCTGCTTACCCCAGATAACAAACGGGAGTGGCTTGATACGAAACAGGAATTCTTCCACTGCAATCGTATTGGTTGTTTCTTGCGTAACCCCAGACCAACCACGCCCCCTCGGGAAACACCGAGAATGACAAAGGGGGTGGAATTCACAATTTTTAGGACAAAAAAGGACAGGGGAAAAATGGTATCAAAGGGAATACGAAAGACACCCACAAAAAAACTGGAATCTAAAAAAGAACACGAAGGTAGCGCAAAAAACGGCCGTTATTCAGCTCCTTCGTGAAACCACCCAAACACAGTGTATAACAAGATGGTTTGGATACAAAAAGGGATAATAACGGGACGTTAAAACTCAAAGGAAACGCAGCCGCGAATCCCAGAACGTCACCGAAGATCAAAAACAGGTCCCCAATAAAGGGTTCAGAAATGCCCAAGGGAATAGGAAAACAAGGGAGCAGGGGAAAAAGGGGATCAAAACCCAGCACTAGAAAAGACCGCTGGAACGGAGCTCGAAGGAAGGGAAACAAGGTAGAACCACAGGAACAGGAATCACACGGCAAGGGACCAATAAAGAAACCAAGCACCTGTTTCCTGTTGGCAGCCCCCTTTTAAAGCGAGCCCTAGGGAGCGTCCATAAATTCGCATATGCACTTGGCACTTTTAAGAAAAAACGCTAACGGGGAACTAGACAGAAGGAACCAGGCCCCCTTGAACCCCAACAGTACCCCCTCTCGAAAGCCTCCCTACAGGCCTTGGCTTCCCAGGGTGCAGGCGATGAAACAGACGAACTAACCGGGCAGCATGAACCCTACTTGCTGTAACCCAAGAACGGTCCTCTGGGGAATAACCCTTCCAGTCAATTAGGTAATACAGCCGTCCCTTCATCCGCTTGGAATTCATAACAGTTTTAACCTCATTCTCCACGTTATCATCTATTAAAACGGGAGGAGGAGGTGGCAACTCTTGAGAAGTGGTGACGTATGGCTTCAACAAAGAGGTGTGAAATACAGGATGAATACCATACTCAGCCGGTAAAGCCAACCTGATCGCAACTGGATTCACCACCTTCTGGACAGGAAAGGGACCTACAAACCGAGGGTGTAATTTTCTTGGTCCTGGCAACTTCAGATTCTTCGTTGAAAGCCAAACCCTATCCCCAACTGCATACAGAGGAGCTGGCCGTCTATGCCTATCTGCCTGTACTTTCATGGCTTTCTTGGACTCAAATAAATGCTGTTGGGCTTTCTTCCAGATTTCAATCAAACCCCTACTCAGGGAATCCACTGCTGGTACCCTCTCAGATGGCTGAATAGTAATGGTCTTGGGATGGAACCCCATTGAACAATAAAACGGTGACATGCCTAAAGCTGAGAGCATGCTGTTATTATATGCAAACTCAGCCACAGGAAGGGCTTGTACCCAACTGCCCATCAGTGACGTTAGCAAACAGCGCAAATACTGCTCCATGGTTTGATTGGTACGTTCTGTTTGCCCGTCGCTTTGTGGATGGTAAGCTGTTGACAAACGTACTTCCATCTTTAATGATCGACACAGGGCAGTCCAAAAATGTGAAACAAACTGTGCCCCTCTATCTGAAACGATGGCAGTAGGAACCCCATGCAGTCGGATCACTTGGGCCATAAACACATCAGCCAATTCTCTAGATGTAGGTAACCCCGGCAAGGGAACGAAGTGAGCCATTTTTGTGAATAAATCCACAACACCTAAAATGGCCATAAACCCTGAATCAAGCGGCAAATCGGTCACAAAGTCCATACTGACCGTATGCCAGGGGGAAGGAGGCACTGGCAATGGGTGCAACAACCCAGACGGAGACATGTGCGAGGACTTACTAACAGCACACACCGGGCATGAGGCCACAAATACCTGTACATCATGGGCCAGAGACTTCCACCAAAACCAACGCATACACAGCTCTTTGGTCTTATTGATCCCCGGATGCCCAACCAAGGACGATGAATGACAATATGTAAGAACCAGTGTACGCAATTCAGGGGGCACCAACAACTTCTTTGCCTGATACAATAACCCATCCTTTAACGTGATTCCTGGTTCCGACAGCCACGGAGCCAGATCTAACTGCTTCATTTCATCCTGCACTTTAACCATGAAATCGTCCATGGAAGCACAACCAACTATCTTATCACCAGGAATCATAAAACAGGACTCCTCCGTCTTGTTTCCTTGTGACGGATCCGCATAAATCCGGGATAATGCGTCAGATTTCCCCTGTTGAGCAGCTGGCCTATACGTGATGGTAAAATCATATTCATTGAAGAATAGCACCCATCTCATCTGTCTGGGAGTTAAAGCCCTAGCGGACCGGAAAAACTCCAAGTTCTTGTGATCCGTATAGATGGTAATGGGGTGACGAGCCCCCCAAAGGTAATGGCGCCATTCCTCAAAAGACAGCTTTATGGCCAATAGTTCCCTTTCGGCAATCGTATAATTCTGCTCAGCAGGTAGTAATTTCTTTGAAAAGTACGCAATTGGATGTATCAACCCAGATTCATTTTCACGCTGAGACAACACGCCCCCAACGGCTAGCTGGGACGCATCCGCCTCTACATAAAACGGAAGAGCAGGATCAGGATGCATCAACACAGGAGCAGATGTAAAAAGCCCAATCAATCTTTCCAAAGCCAACTGTGCCGCAGGCGTCCACTCAAACACCACTCCCTTCTTCAACAATGAAGTCATAGGCGAAACAATGTCAGAGAAATGACTGATAAAATGCCTGTAGAAGTTGGCGAAACCAAGTAGCACCTGTATATCCTTAACACATGCGGGTATGGGCCAGTTAACTATAGCTTCGATCTTCCGGGGATCCATCTTTATACCATCCGCAGATATCAGGAATCCCAAAAACTCAACATGTGTCACACCGAAAGTGCATTTATCCAGCTTGACAAATAAACGGTGTTTCAACAACTTAGACAAAACCTGCGAAACATGAGCATCATGTTCCTCAAAGGACGGGGAAAAAACCAAAATATCATCAATGTAAACAATCACACTGACATCCAAAAACTCACGCAAAACCTCATTTATAAAAAACTGAAAAGCGGCAGGGGCGTTACACAAACCAAAAGGCATAACACAATATTCAAACAAACCAAACTTAGTACGGAACGCCGTTTTCCATTCGTCGCCCTCGCGGACACGAACGAGATGGTAAGCGCCTCTTAAATCAAGCTTTGTGAACACCTTGGCATGTCGCAGCTGGTCTAACAACACCGGTATAAGAGGTAATGGGTACTTGTTCTTTATTGTGACCTTATTCAACGCTCTGTAGTCCACGCAAGCGCGAAGATCACCCTCCTTTTTCGGTATAAAAAATATGGAGGAAGACACAGGCGAAGAAGAAGGCCGAATAAACCCATTCTTTAACATCTCGTCCAAATACTGCCGTAGATGTTTCTCCTCCAGCTCCGACAACGCATAAACCCTACTACAGGGCAAAATGGCCCCCGGAACCAAATCAATACGGCAATCAAAAGCCCTGTGTGGTGGCAATACGCACGCCTGATCCTTATCAAACACCTCCTTATATGCCACAAACGAAGGAGGCAAACCGTTCTGATCGCAACCACTCGCTGCACAAGACAACGGAGACACCCTATCAGTCGCCTCACAATAACAGTGAAGAAGACAATACTCCGAATCAAGCGTAACCAGCCTCCGCGCCCAATCGATTCTGGGATTATGGGCCTGTAACCAGGGTACCCCGAGTACCACCCCAAATGCTGGTGCGGCAATCAGATCGAAACAGACCGTCTCAGAATGCCCATTATCAAATGTCATCAACAAAGGTTCGGTTTGTCGTACAATCGACCCAGAGGTTAGCTCCGTGCCGTCAATAACCCTCACGGGTTCAGGTTGTATTTTCATCACACAGGGAACCATCAACGACTCGGCCAACCCAATGTCCATAAAGTTCCCTGTGGCCCCACAATCCAATAATACCGACAAGGAAGCTCTACCACAAGATGAGTAAGCGAAGCAAGCCGATACCGTAAAATGATGCGGGACTCTTTGAACCGCCCCTTGTACGTCATATGGGTTACAAAAGCCTCTTTCATGGACTAAAGGACTCTCACAATCCCTTCCCACGAAAGCCACAGCCTTATTCTCCGGGATCCGGGACGGTTTCGCTGGACACTCTCGAGCAAAGTGTCCACCCCTCCCACAATACAAACACAACTGTAACAAGCGCCTTCGCTCCTTTTCCTCCTTGGATAAGGGACCCGGCACCCCACCCAAAGGCATAGGTTCAGGATCTGTTTTAACGCCCCCATTCTTAGATGTTTCTCTCTTGGTTACAGTTGTCCTTGGGGGTTGAAACCTGATCTTTTCCCCTTTTCTTTCACTCATACGATGGTTGAGTTTGACAACCAAATCAATTAACTCAACACAATCTTCAGGGGGGTCTACAACCTGAGAGACTATATCTTTTAAGTCCTCGCACAAGCCCTGATAAAACAAAGAGGTTCTTTTTGCCATGGGCAATTGTGTCTGCTACTAGGCGATTGAAAGTAGCCACATAACCCAAAAGATCCTGCTTACCCTGCCGTAGCTTTACCAATTCAACATCGCTTGCCTGCATAAAAGCATGCTTAGCAAACAGACTATGCATCTGGTTCTTAAAGGCCGGGAAACTATTCAATACAGCGTCATTGTTTTCCACTAAGGGGACCGCCCAACTAGCTGCAGTACCCGAAAGATATGAGATCACAAACGCTACTTTAGTAGTGTCGTCAGGAAAAGCGGTTGGTCGACACATGAAGTGCAAATGGCACTGGTTCATAAATATAGCATATCTGCTACTATCCCCCGAAAACCTCTCTGGAGCTGCTAGAAGCACCGGCACGGGAGTGTTCACTGTAACGGCCATAGGAGAAGGAGACCCACTCTGCCCCCCACTCCTCTCATATTTAAATGTGGCTGGTTGAATCAATGGGGGCTTAGCCTTAACTGAGGGATCCCTCCCTCTTCTCTTAGTGCTTTCCTTCACCTCACTCAGTGTCCCCCGTAACTCCTGATTCTCCTGACGCAGGGAATGGACTTCACCCTAAATCTGCGCTAAAGCCTGCATGATTTCCTGCATTGAAGAAGCCCCCCTGCTGCCTCCTCAACCATTCTTCACTCGGGCGGTGTGTTAATTCGTGGGCATGGCTTCCTGTCCTGTTGCTGACCAGCCCAACACCGCAGGAGTGAAGAACGTCTCAATCCCCTACCCTCACCGTGACCCCCAACACCCGCAATCAAAACAGATGGTGGAGAACACGACACCGGGAGAAGGTGGGTAACAAAACAAGGGAACCCAAGGTCTTGGGGAACACAACTCGTCTCCTCTGGCTTCTCGGCAGCTGACAGCTTGACACAGACGAGACCGCTAAAATGAAAGAAGGAGACAAGATTAAACACACCCCTACTACTATTACCAGTGCCAAGTACACACACGAACCACCGACCTCCCTGCTTACCCCAGATAACAAACGGGAGTGGCTTGATACGAAACAGGAATTCTTCCACTGCAATCGTATTGGTTGTTTCTTGCGTAACCCCAGACCAACCATGCCCCCTCGGGAAACACCGAGAATGACAAAGGGGGTGGAATTCACAATTTTTAGGACAAAAAAGGACAGGGGAAAAATGGTATAAAAGGGAATACGAAAGACACCCAAAAAACCCCTGGAATCTAAAAAAGAACACGAAGGTAGCGCAAAAAACGGCCGTTATTCAGCTCCTTCGTGAAACCACCCAAACACAGTGTATAACAAGATGGTTTGGATACAAAAAGGGATAATAACGGGACGTTAAAACTCAAAGGAAACGCAGCCGCGAATCCCAGAACGTCACCGAAGATCAAAAACAGGTCCCCAATAAAGGGTTCAGAAATGCCCAAGGGAATAGGAAAACAAGGGAGCAGGGGAAAAAGGGGATCAAAACCCAGCACTAGAAAAGACCGCTGGAACGGAGCTCGAAGGAAGGGAAACAAGGTAGAACCACAGGAACAGGAATCACACGGCAAGGGACCAATAAAGAAACCAAGCACCTGTTTCCTGTTGGCAGCCCCCTTTTAAAGCGAGCCCTAGGGAGCGTCCATAAATTCGCATATGCACTTGGCACTTTTAAGAAAAAACGCTAACGGGGAACTAGACAGAAGGAACCAGGCCCCCTTGAACCCCAACACGTGGGCGCTAAAAAGGGTAAGGCGGTACACAACCGGACCATTTCCCGGTGGATCATCTTGTGTATCCAGGCATGTTACTCCATGGCTAAGAAGGAACCCCCTGTTGGATTGAGGGCTCATTCCACTCGGGCCACGGCGACTACTACTGCCCTGGGCCGGGGGGTGCCCTTGCAGGACATTTGCCAGGCAGCTACGTGGGCCTCGTTGCACACGTTCACCCGACACTACTGCCTGGACAGTCAAGTCCGGAGGGATGGCTTCTTTGGCCGTTCCGTCCTCCAGGACTTTCTGGTGTGATTATTGCTTCGCAGACCCTCCACCGGGGTTGGTATTGGTGGGGTATCTATTCTAAGGTAAGGAATCTATCACTAACGTGTCTCTTTCAGATGCACAAGTTACTTCTTGTGTACGATATATCTGTAAGAGACATTAGTTAGTGATAGATTCCTTACTGACCCACCCATCCTCCCCGTTCTGCGAACCGATATCTAGGGTTAAGGTCATCCCCTTTCAGGGCCCTAGTTTCTTGGCACCAGTGTTGGTTCTATCATGGCTCTGCTTATCTGGCGCGGAAAAGCTGTGTATCAGAACTGACGTCAGCGCGCATGGGCGGCGTCTAAGTACTCCGACGACCTCATTCCGGCGCTAACGACGACTGACGCGGAGCCGCGGAGCCGCGGACGACGCCTACCGACGCGCAGGGGTATTGCTACGCAAACATTTCCGGATCCAGTCTGACGCCTGGGGATATTCTAAGGTAAGGAATCTATCACTAACTACTAATGTCTCTTACAGATATATCGTTACACAAGTAGTAACGTGTGCATTAATATCATATTACAATTTAGGCACAGTTGTTACATCCAGAATATTTTTAATTATAGTATCTTTCTCCAAGTCCACCCAACACGTGTTTCGTCGTATGGGGTCAAAACCCACGACTTCCTTAGGGCTGGGAAAGAAAACATACAAAAACATCATGTAACCCCGCAGTACATCGGGCATTATTACAAGTTAGATGCATTAGATCACATCCATGCATTGGTGGCAACCTTCGCTGAGGTGAATCTCACATTCAAATCCCACCACCAATGAAGGTAGTGTGGGTAGATATAAAGGGTGAGTAAAGTATGAGGATAGAGTTCCCCTAAAGAGTACAATTGTTATTAAAACGGGTAAAGGTCAGAGCCACACATCCATAATTCTCACAAGAAGATTATCCAGTGCAAGTCTGGCTCATAAACACGTCAGGTGACAGCATCCAGAAATGACCAGTATGCCATATCAGTGCGACAACACCCCAAGTGTCTATTTCCACAAACATATACTGAGCAGCAAGCTCAGGCCTACCTAGTGTTGCTCCGTATCTCTCTGTATGCCTAAAAATGGATAGTTCAATTAAAAATATTCTGGATGTAACAACTGTGCCTAAATTGTAATATGATATTAATGTAACTGGATATAATTATAAATGTTGGTGTGATAGGGCTAGACTTATATGTTGGAGATCTTCGGATCCATTTCAGAGGTTTTGGATGATTACCTCTCCCTAAGCACCCAACCACTAATATTGAAACACAACCAAATACTTGCCGTTATATCTGTGAGCGCCAATCACACCCAGGGCTAATCATTACACTTTTTTCTCTCATATATAAAGACCCAATAAGAACCACTATACTAGACCAACTTAGCAGTGACGAAATTGAAATTTTAGTGTTCAGAATAGACCTCCACGCTCAGATGAGCTGGAAAGGAGCCCTTGTTTACCGCCCCCCAGGACCCCTCCTCGATTCCATCACTAGACTCACAAATATGATCGCCCCAAATGTGATCTCATTGAATCATTTCCTCCTCTTGGGAGACTTCAATGTCAACAGCGAAAATCTCGAAGACCCCGAGACCGCCACCCTCCTTACTGAGCTAGCGACACTCGGACTCACTCAAACCAATGAGGCTCCCACACACATCGCGGGCCATACTCTGGAACTAGCACTTTCCAACTCCCCGCACATTATATACAAATCTACAAGCCCTCTGGCCTGGTCAGACCACTCCATGATTGAGTTTCATTTAGTGGGCCCTACTGAGAATAAATCCCAGAATAAAACAACCACACAAGCATATAGACAGTGGCACAAATCGACACCCACTCTCTTTAAGGATACTTTCGCCCCCCCCTCTCCTCTCTTAATTCATACACAGTAGAGAAATGCCACTCTGACTTCCAACACGCAGTAAAATCCACCATATCTGAAAGAGACACGTTAGTGATAGATTCCTTACCTTAGAATATCTCCAGGCGTCAGACTAGATCTGGAAATTTTTTGCACGTCGGTAGGCGTCGTCTGCGGCCCGCGTCCGTCGTCGGCGTCGTGGGCGCCGTGATGACGTCGTCGGAGTACTTAGACGCCGCCTCCGCGTGCTGACGTCAGTTCTTCTTTTTTCCGCGCCAGCAGCGCAGATCCGGAAAAAATGGTACCTTAGTCACTTTTTGACTAAAACTTTTTTGATCTTTTGATCATCCTTTTTCGAGTCTTCGACTCCGAAACGGTGCCGGTAGGGATGCCTGGTTTTAAGCCCTGTGAGGATTGCAACCGGCTGATGTCGGTCACGGACCCTCACCGTCGGTGTCTCCACTGTCTCGGCGTCGACCATGACGACAAGGCCTGTTCCGACTGCCGGGCCCTGACTTTGAAGGCTAGACGGTAGCGGTCCCATAAGCGACTCGAGCTCCGGCAGTCGGCCCCGCGCCATGAGAGTTCCCGGTCCGGACGGAGGTCGAGGGACCGGTCGCGGGAGAGGAGCCATCATAGCTCCGGGAGTCGACATCACTCCTCAGGGTCGAAGTCGTCAGGTAAGCACAAGAAGTCGAAGAGACGTCATCGCTCTTCTGACTCCCCCCGACGCTCGCGCGACGCGGCCGGGGGTTCAGGTGGCACCGCCCACGCGGCTCCGTCGGAGTCGCAGGCGCCGCGACCGGCCTCACGCGGCGCCGGAGGAGATCGAGCGGTTCCTCATGGCCATGAGGTCCCTCTCTCCTCTGACGGGCACCGCGGCGCCTACGGGCCAGCGGTCCCGTCTGGGGGTCCTAGCAGGTTGGGGGCTTCGGTCCCGACGCCATCGGGTGCTTCGGCTCCGACGCCACTGGCGCCTTCGAGCCCAGCGCCGCAGGGCCCCGCTGGATCCGGTTCCGGATCCGGGTCGTCGCCGGTGGATTTGACGACCTCCTCGACCCGACCCCTCAGGTGTCACCACCGGCGCCGTCCTCGGGCGGCGCCATCCCCGACGCCTCCCTCGACCCAGTTCTGGCACCGGAGCGGCGCCGCTTCAGACGCCGTTCGGAGAATTTACTTTCCATGAACCGGCCCCATCCTTTGCTAACCCTGAGTACCAGGAGATGGGTGAAGAGGAGGATTGGGAGGGGTCTGAGGACCCTCTGGCACGTGAATGCTAGTCTCAAGAGGACTGGGCAGGTGAACTTGGGGAGGCCAGTGGTATAGACACTTCGCCTGACACTGGCTTTGTCTCGCCTCCTACCGTGGCTACGGAGGAGGGGGCAACCTATAGTGTGGTGTTGATGAGGGCAGCCAAGGCCTTGGGCCTTGAGCTCCCCGTCGCGTCCGTGAGGACTAACCTCCTCACCGAGGTCCTTATGCCGCAGTCATGCTCAGCCGAGCCTCTGCTGCCGTTTAACGAGGCCTTAATCGACGTTCTTTAGGGCACTTGGTCAAAGCCCGCTACGGGTTCGCCCGTAGATAGGAACGTAGCCAGACGCCACCGCCCGGCCCCGGGCGACCCATGTTTCCTGTCCACCCACCCCACCCCCGAGAGCCCGGTCATCCAGGCCTCCAATTCCCAGACCGCATTCCCGTCGGCTCCGCCGGACAGGGAATCCAAGAGGTACGAGCAGTATGGTAAAAAGATCTTCTCCTCCCTTAGTCTGGGACTGCGGTCTTCCAACACCGCATGCCTCTTGGGCCGTTACACCCACTCTCTGTGGGATACGGTTGCGGAAGTGCTGCCAGAGTGTCCGTTGGAGGTACGGGCCAAACTCTGCCAAGCCCTTGTGGAGGGCCGGGATGCAGCCAGATATTCTATCCGGTGTGGGCTGGATACCACCGACTCACTAAGTAGAGCGATGGCAATGAGGGTGGCGGTCAGACGCCACGCCTGGTTGAGGTCTGCCAACTTTTCGGCTGATGTCCAAAACACACTGATGGACATGCCGTTGCCTTTTTGGCGACAAGGCAGACCATGGGCTTGACTCCAGGGCTACGGCCAAGTCCTTGGGCCTCTCGGCCCCGCGCCAGCAATCGGCTGCCTTTCACTCCTTTTGTGGCCACGGAAGGGGTGTACCCACACGTGCTGCCAGCCACGCTCCGCAGGGTAATACCCAACGCGGTGGCGGCCGTGGAAACCGCCGTGGCGGCAGTCGGGGACAACGGCGAGGTCAGTCCACACCTTCCCCCGCAGCATCCGCCTCAAAACCCTCCTAGTCCGTGCTTTCAGGCCCATGTGACGCCAGTGGGGGGCAGGGTTCGCCATCACCTCCTCCACTGGCGCATTGTCACGTCGGACAGGTGGGTGCTGCAGATCGTCCGAAGGGGCTACTCCCTCCCCTTCGAGGCGACCCCTCCAGCCATGCCACCGCAGAACCACCGTGTATCGGGGGATCATTTGCGACTTCTGCAGGAGGAAGTTACGGCCCTCTTGGCCAAGGGGGCCATCGAGCGCGTTCCTGGGCCAGAAGTAGGGTGTGGTTGCTACTCCCACTACTTTCTGGTACCCAAGAAGGGCAAAGGGGGCCTACGCCCTATCTTGGACCTAAGGAGCGTCAACGGCTTCCTCCGGAAGGAGAAGTTCAAAATGCTGACACTGGCTCAGGTCTTAGCTGCCCTGGACCCAGAAGACTGGATGGTAGCGTTGGGCTTGCAGGACGCTTATTTCCACATCCCCATCCTGCCGGCCCACCGGCGCTACCTGCGGTTCACGGTTGGCCACGAGCACTTTCAGTATACCGTGCTCCCCTTCGGCCTTACCAGCGCCCCATGGGTGTTCACAAAGGTGATGGCGGTGGTCGCAGCTCATCTGCGCAGGTTAGGGGTTTCAGTCTTCCGCTACCTCGACGACTGGTTGTTGAAGGCGGGCTCGCCCCAGACAGTCGTCAGCCACCTCCAGACTACGGCAGATATCCTGCACCAGCTGGGATTCTCCATCAATGTGCCAAAGTCACACCTGTGCCCCTCTCAGAAGCTCCTCTTCATCGGAGCGGTTCTCGACTCGGCGCGGTTTCGGGTTTATCCACCCAAACAGCGGGTCCGGGATATTCAGGCTCTGATTCCCATCTTTCAGCCGTTATCCCGGGTCTCAGTCAGGTTGACGCTGCGGCTTCTGGGGCTGACGGCCTCCTGCATCCTACTGGTGCATCACGCCAGGTGGCGGATGTGGGCTCTGCAGTGGGACCTGAAGTTTCAGTGGGCCCAGCATCAGGGCAACCTGTCCGACCACGTCCTGATCTTGGAGGGGACTGCGAGACAGCTGCAGTGGTGGCTCACGGACCGCGATTGGGTCAGCGGCAGAACACTCTCCCTTCCCCAACCAGAGCACGTAGTTGTGACGGACGCGTCCCTCCAGGGCTGGGGTGGCCACATGGGAGAGGCGGAGATCAGAGGCCTCTGGTCTCCGGCGGAGGCCCGGCTCCACATCAACCTGTTGGAGTTACGGGCGATTCGTCTAGCACTGAAGGCATTCCTCCCCTCTGTCTGGGGGAGTGTAGTGCAGGTGTTCACGGACAACGCCACCGCCATGTGGTACTGCAACAAACAGGGCGGGGTGGGGTCGTGGACCCTTTGCAAGGAGGCTCTGCGCCTCTGGCAATGGCTGGAACGCCAGGGCGTGACCCTGGTGGCTCAACACCTGGCAGGTTCTCTGAACTCCAGGGCGGACGAGCTCAGCCGTCGGTGCATGATGGATCACGAATGGTGTGTGAACTCGGACTTGGCGCAAGGCCTCTTTCAGCTTTGGGGAGAGCCTTGGTTAGATCTATTCGCCATCGAAGAGAACGCGCAATGTCATCAGTTCTGCGCGTTGGAATTTCCAAGGCGGCACTCGCTCGGAGACGCTTTTCGTCGCGAGTGGAGTTGCGGTCTATTGTACGCCTTTCCGCCTATACCACTTCTGCCCAGAGTGCTGAAGAAGATCAAGCGCGACCGGGCCCAAGTCATCCTTGTGGCTCCGGACTGGGCACGAAGGTACTGGTATCCAGAGCTACTCTGTATGTCAGTCGATCCCCCGGTTTGTCTGCCTCTTCAGGAGGACCTTCTGTCGCAGCAACAGGGGACGGTCCTCCACCCGAACCTGTCCAGTCTCCACCTCCATGCTTGGAGATTGAGTGGCGACAGTTGAGGCCATTTGACTTGCCTCCTGAAGTCTGTAACGTCATTCTGGCAGCCAGGCGTCCCTCCACAAAGTCGGTATACGCCTGCAGGTGGAACAGATTTGTGGCATGGTGCATAGCAAAGGCTGTGGTTCCTCTTGCTGCCCCTCTCTCTGAGGTTCTCCTCTTCCTTCTTTCTCTTGCCCAGCAGGGCTCTGCTCTGGGCACTATCAAGGGCTACCTTTCTGCCCTTTCAGCCTTTCTGAGGCTGCCTGATCAACCTTCTTTGTTCAAGTCCCCCATTGTAAATAGATTTCTTAAGGGCATCACACACACGTTCCCTCCTGTTCCGTTTGTGATGCCTCAGTGGGACTTGAATCTTGTTCTTACTTTTCTGATGTGCGCTCCCTTTGAGCCACTTCACAACTGTCCTCTCCACCTTCTTACTCTGAAGACTGCTTTCCTGGTTGCCATCACCTCTGCCAGGAGAGTGAGTGAGCTCCAGGCTCTTTCTTGTACTCCTCCTTTCCTCTCTGTCCATACGGACAAGGTTGTGTTGCGTACTAAGCCATATTTCCTGCCCAAGGTTGTCACAGCCTTCCACATCGGGCAGTCCATCACCTTGCCAACCTTCTTTCCGCCACCGCACCCCTCTAAAGAGGAAGAGGGGCTCCACCGTCTGGACCCAAAATGTGCGCTCTCATTCTACTTGGATCGCACACGCCAGTTCCGGGTGGATGACCAACTCTTTGTGGGTTACGTGGGTGCTAAGAAGAGGAAAGCGGTGCACAAGAGGACCATCTCCCGGTGGATCATCTTGTGTATCCAGGCATGTTACTCCTTCGCTAGAAAGGAGCCCCCTGTTGGATTGCAGGCTCATTCCACCCGAGCCACGGCGACTACAACTGCCTTGGGCCGGGGAGTGCCCTTACAAGACATCTGTCAGGCAGCTACGTGGGCCTCGCTGCACACGTTCGCAAGACACTACTGCCTGGACAGTCAAGTCCGGAGGGATGGCTTCTTTGGCCGTTCTGTCCTCCAGGACTTTCTGGTGTGATTATTGGTTCGCAGACCCACCACCGGGGTTGGTATTGCTGGGGTATCTATTCTAAGGTAAGAAAACTATCACTAACGTGTCTCTTTCAGATGCACAAGTTACTACTTGTGTAACGATATATCTGTAATAGACATTAGTTAGTGATAGATTCCTTACCGACCCTCCCATCCTCCCCGTTCTGCGAACCGATATCTAGGGTTAGGGTTATCCCCTTTCAGGGCCCTAGTTTCAATGGCACCAGTGTTGGTTTTTAACATGGCTCAGCGCTACTGGCGCGGAAAAGCTGTGTCTAAGAACTGACGTCAGCACGCGGAGGCGGCATCTAAGTACTCCAAGGACGTCATCACGGCGCCCACGACGCCGACGACGGACGCGGAGCCGCAGACGACGCCTACCGACGCGCAAGTGTACTGCTACGCAAAAAAAATCCGAATCCAGTCTGACGCCTGGGGATATTCTAAGGTAAGGAATCTATCACTAACTAATGTCTCTTACAGATATATCGTTACACAAGTAGTAACTTGTGCAGATGCACTGATCTCCCTGAAAAGATCGTCAGAGGCCCCAAGCTTCCCCAGACCCCATGGTACTCCTTGGACCTGCGGACAGAAAAAAGTAAACGTAAAAAATTAGAGCGTCCATGGCGCTGAACTCAGGCCCCCTCGACAAAGGAAAGTATAAAACCGTCTTAGACATGTATCATAAAAACATTAAAACCGCCCGGAAGAAATATATAGTCATTCAACTTGAACAGACTGATAACACTCCTGATATTGATTACCTCTCATAAAAGATTGACAACATTTATAAGAAAATCACAAAGAACTCCACATGTTCTTGCCATAATGCGACCAATGACCCCCCCCGCCCCACACAGTTCCCTGATACTCACAGTATTCCCTCTGCTCACCATTCAAGAAACTGAATCTCTATTAAAATCTACCAAATCCGGATCCCCAATGACTTAATCCCAGCCAAAATCTCCAGAAGTTTCACAGCTGAGCTTGCAGCACCACTAAGCTCCATCCTAAATAGCTCTATCAAGGAAGGCAAGCTCCCCAATGTGGAAAGCCGCCCAGATAATGCCCATTAGAAAAAACACCAAGCTCCCCCCTGACGTGATTTCTAACTACTGTCCGATCTCTCTTCTCCCTCTTCATAGCAAAATATTGGAAAAACACATTAACACAACCTATCCACCTTCATCGAATTCTCTCACTGCCTTGATTATTCACAGTCAGTATTCCGCCCCAGACACCGCAGGGAATCCGCCTTGGTCAATGTCATAGATGACATCCAAATGTATGCGGACGCTGGCCAAGCAGTAATTCTCATATTGCTCGACCTGTCCGCTGCATTCGACACCATATCACACCAGATCCTGCTGGAAAGACTACGAACCATAGGCATCCAGGACAATGCATTAAGCTGGCTGACGGACTATCTGAAGGGGAGAACCCAAACAGTAAACCTTGGCCCCTTCAAATCTGAGACCACCATGGTACCCAAAGGTGTTCCCCAGGGCTCCTGTCTGTCACCCCACTACCATCACTCCTAAGGAACATTGGATTCACTCCCCTATCCTACGCGGACGATACTCAACTCCCCCTCACCTTTGACAAAAACACCCCTAACATCAAGAGCACTTTCGCAGAAGTCATGAAAACCATTACAACATGGATGAGCAATAACTTTCTACAGTTAAAAGCAGAAAAGACAGAAATAATGCTATTCAAAGATGCAGTAACCAGTTGGTCACCTAGCTGGTGGCCTGAGGAACTGGGCACTGCATCATCCCCAAGGGCAGTGGTTAAGACCCTAGTAGTCCTTATCAACAGCAAACTTAACCTAGATGAGCACATTGCTGCAACTAAACAGGCATGCTTTCATGCTCTGAACCTGCTCCATAAAGTCATTCACTCCCTCCCTTCCTCCACACCTAACACCTTGTTTACATGCTTTGGTCCTTAGCCGGATAGACTACAGCAATGCGCTGCTGATCTCTGCCAAGGAAACCTCCCTGAGCAGTCCACAAGTGGTCCAGAGCACAGCGGCCCGCCTAGTAACCAGTGCCCCGTATAGAACGCCCTCACTCCCCCTGCTTTGCAAACTACACTGGTTACCCATACGCAAAATAATCATATTTAAAATCAGCTGTATGGTGTTCAAAGGCTTAAATAAAATGGGACCAAGATATCTGGCGGATACACTGATCAGACACATGCCCTCGCGCACCCTTCGTTCTCAAGGCAAGGGTCTCCTCAATATTACGCGCATAAAACAAACCAGACTAGGAGGCAAAGCATTCTCCCACCAAGCCCCGCAAATCTGGAAACAACTACCCCTGGACATACGTCAATGCACTAACTACATGACCTTTAGGAAAAAACTCAAAACGTCACTTTTCTAGCCCTTTCTCACTGTCTCTCTCACGGCCGCAGCGCGGAGATACCCCACCCGGGGTGATTCATGCGCTATATAAACAACATAAATAAAATTCTATGAGGTCCCACGGAGATATTTTTTAACCCTCCTTTTAAAGAACTTACATTTTAATCAGGTTCGTCCAGCGCTCTTGTATCTGCAACTGTTGAAGGCAGACTGCATATTTTTTATTGTGGGTTATTCGAAATCCACTCTGAGAACAAGGGCTTGTATGGAAATGTGGTATCTTCATCTAGCTGTATGTTCCCCCTGTTTTATGTTGTATGCCTTGTATATGAATTTTATCTGTAGGGTACTTCTTATATTTCGTATTGTTATGAATTGTATGTAATTTTATTATATCATGTTTTTAGGTCATTTAGATGCTATTTAACGTTTATGGTTTTCATGTATGAAACCGAATGAAGTGTTTTTTGACTTGATTTGATTTGATACTCATTGCCCAGCTTGGTCTCACCAGTGGTGGCATCTCCTTATTGCCACTCAAGAGACTGCTGATAAAGCTGGACCTTCTTTCTAGGATGTCGAGCAGGCTTTATAATCCCACACTTCCATTGCTGAATGTGACTGCCTAGACTTCTTGCAGTAAATGCTCTTGAAGTTGTGAGGTGACTGTATGCCCATCGTGTTAGAGAAGGGAACCGACCTTTGACAAGATCTTCATATGCATTCAAATGGAGAAGGTTTTACACATGCTGTTTCTAATGCAAAAAGAGAAGATATTGTCTTATTTTGTTTAACAGACAAAATCTGGTTTGCATTTTTCTTCCATTAGAGTGCATTTGTCTACCATCCCTGCTCACTTTAGGTCCATTCTCAGGGGTCTCTTTCTTAACTACTCTAGTGATTAAGGATTTCTTGGAGGGTCGTCTTAAGAGCATGTTGCCCCTTGTTACAAGGCCCTCCTCTCCCTCATAGCTTAATGTAGAATTCTCCAAACAAATGGCTCCTCCCTATGAGCCTTTTTACAAGGCTGGCTGGGTTCATCTTTGCTGAAAGGTCGCCTTTTTACTGGCATTATCTTTGGAAGGAGGGTAAATGAGCATCATGCTCTGTATATCTAGGAACACGTACACACCTTACTATTGTAATAAAGTATAATTTAGAACTCTAACTTTCATTTTTCCGAAAAGTGACTTCTGATTGATTTTTTCCATTACAAACACACTATTTCCTTGCCTATTTTTCCAAAATCCATCATCCCTCGTGGAAGGGCATTAGGGGCCAGATGTAGGTAAATTCCATTTACCGATTCATAAATACCGACTCATACCGAATCGGTATTTCCGAATCGGTAAATGGAATGTAGGTAAAAAGTCGGTAAAAGTTACCGATTCGGAATGACTCGGTAACCCAATTCGGTAATTACCGAATCGGAAAATTCCGAGTCGGTAAATTCCGAGTCGGTGAAACCCAAGCTTTCTTATGGGCCTCCTGGCCCATAGGAATGAATGGGATTTACCGATTCAGATAAATCCGAATCGGAATATACCGATTCGGTAATTACCGAGTCGTGAGTTTGAAAACAGCCATGTGAGCCTGCCAACCAATCAGGGACCCCCTCCACACCCCACAACCAAGGCCCTGAGAATCCAACCAATCAGATTGAAGCACTCCACCCCAGTACCTGGGAGTGGCCACACCCATGCAGGTGCAAAGCCAACAGAACAAACATTGCAGCAGAGGTGAGAGGAGCAGAGCATCCACAGGCAAGCAGTGCAACAGGATGGAGTCAACTGAAGGCCAAAAGGATGGTGGGGAGAGAAAAAGGAAAATCAAGTTCAGCCCTGATTAACTACAGGTGGCTGTAGAGGAAATTGTAAGCCACTACAGCCAAATTTTCGGGAGGCAGTTTCTGCATGTTGCAGAGTGTGAAGAGGAACATTTGGATTTCCATACAGGGCAAAGTGAATGCCATTGGTGTGACCCACCGGGAGATTGAGGACATAAAAAAGCGGTGGTATGACCTGCGCATCGTGACAAAAAAGAAGATTGCGGCCCAGAAAAAGGATGCTGGGGAGACTGGAGGTGGCAGGAGCAAAGCCCCTAAGCTGACAGCGATTGAGGAGCTAGTGGAAACCACCATGGAGCCAGAATGCATCCATGGGATAGGAGACATTGACAGCACAGCAAAAGCTACAAAAAAACAAGGTAAGAGGCATGTACCCTTATCCACACCCATCAACCTGACCCCGTACCCCACTGTGTAGACCCATCATACTACATAACAACTCATGATCGGTGTTAGCAATGCATCATGGTAGATGTAGTCATGAATACATAGATGCAAAGCATCCACCACATAACTCTGCAAGTTATGCCACACACATCACCAAACACACAATGTGCACTGGCCAAAGATGTGTAGACTATTTATTTAGGAACTACACACAGGTGAACAACAACATTGACCCTATGTCAATTTCATTCCACAGGAGAGTTCTCACGCAGTTCAGCACCACCAAGGGAGGAGAGGGCAGCAGCACCTAAGAGAGGGGGGAAAGAGAAGAGACAATCTGGTCACAGCGCGGTAGAAGGAGGCAACGACAACACCCAGGCAGCCTCATCACCAGACCGACCCACAACATCTGTCCCACTTTCCCCTCTGTTGTTCGGATCTCCTGAACTGACAAACACACCCATTGCAATGTCCAGGGTGTCCATGCCGGGAGGGGCAAGTAGGCATGAGGAGCCCCCTCAGAGGATCCTGCAAACCTCTGAATCGGAGGATGAGGATGACATCCCCCACAAGAATGCACCTGTGGCTGACAGGGCAAGACCACCGACAGCAGCAGGCGCTGCACGCACCAGTGTGCTTGGCAGGAGGGCACGTGAGGGTGGGGAGGGGCCGGAAGGGGAGAGCGTCTTCTGTGGCCTGGAGGGCACAATGGTGAAGGTACAGCGCCAGCAGGCCAAAGCACTGTTAGCCATGCATAGGCAGGTCCGCTGCATGAACAGTAAAATGTCCAACATGGACAAGGGCATTGGCCACATTGCCTCAAGTCTGGACCAAGTTGCAAAGGGGATTACAGACATCTCCACATACATGGGAGTACTGTCAGATAATCTGGACAGGGATCATCTGCAGCGTGCCAGGGATCGACAGTACATGCGCCAACAAACTAAGGCAATGAATCGATTTGCAACTAGTACCTCACTACTCTGCAGACGCTCTATTTCCATGCAGGATGCAGTAGTGCACTGCTGCACAGACTTGACACGGGGCATGGGGAGAGTGACGTCTGCGATGGAGCAGATGCTCAACACCAACACTGGCAATGCTGGTGACACCGGTGTGGAGGAGACAGAGGGGTCAAGCAGCAGGAGTGGCTCTAGTACACCAGTCCTGGAGGTGCGCAGGAGCGGCAGGCGCGGCCATGCAGAGTCAGGCCTCAGCAGGGGATCTGAAAGCCAGGAACAACATTCGCCCAATGTGGTGCGTGGACGTAAGCACTGACCTATGGTGCTGATTTACTGAACTGCGCACAGTGACGGCAACTGAGCAGGAGCAGCCAGAGACATTGACTTTGAGTAACGAAGCCTTTTCCGTGTGACAATGATGATGTAGTGCAGATTAAACTACACTTGTCAAACACTACACCTGTCTATGTGTCATACATTACCTAGAAATATCGACGTGTAATTTCTGTCCGTCTCAATCTACCATCTAGTGCTGCTGGTCCTGTTACCTGGGGCTCTGCATGTTCTTGGTCCTCATCGATGTCCTCGTGATGTGTCAACTCCACCTCTGTGCCTTCCTTGGTAGCAAGATTGTGCAAAATGGCACAGGTCACAATTATCATGCAACACAGGATGGGGGTGTACTGTCGAGCACCTCCACTCTTGTGGAGGCAGCGGAACCTGCTCTTTAGGAGTCCAAATGTTCGCTCCACTACGTTGCGAGTAGACCTGTGTGCCACATTGTATCGCCTTTCGGCTCTGTTGGTTGGGTTGAGGTACGGTGTGAGCACAAAGGAACGCAGGGCATATGCACTATCACCTGGGAGGGAATGAGAGGTACATGAGTTACAAACACATTGCACAGTCAGCTGCCATTCATTACAGGGTGTGTTACACGTATTTACCTAGCAGATATCCATCTCCAAAATCTCCAGCAACTAGCCGTGTGTATATTCCGCTGTTCTGGAAAATGAAGGAGTCGTGCGTGCTCCCAGGAAATTTGGCCACTATGTCGGTGATGATGTTGCCTGCATTGCATATCACCTGCACATTGATGGAGTGCGTAGACTTACGGTTTCTGTATATGAGTTTGGTGGCTGCAGGTGGGCATAGGGGAATGTGGGTGCCATCTATGCAGCCTATCACATGCGGGAAGTGTGCCAGTCCATAGAAATCTGGTTTTGTTTTTGCTAGTTCCGCAGGTGTGTCAGGGAACCGGATGTAATGTCCCATTCTCTGCGCCACGGCATCCAGAAACCTCCTGAAAAAACGGGACAGACAGCTCTGGGATACACCTCCTACTGCAGCTATCACACTCTGGTAGCTCCCAGAGGCCAGCAGGTGTAAGCTACACAGCACCTGGACATGGGGTGGGATGGCGTGGGCCCTGGGTGTTGGGTGATCCAGGTATGGCTGGAGGTCCCTTATGAGGTCCATGATGGTCCTGGGGTGCAGCCTGTACCTCTGGAGTATCTCAGGCTCAGTCAATTGGAACAGTGTGATCCGCTGCCTGTATACCTGCTCCTCCCTTTGCCATACCCTCAGACCTGCAGCCTGTAGCCTTCGCCTCCTCGCAATCACATAGAGTGCCGCCATTTTTGCAACACTGTTGCATTTTGGGCCCATTTTTATAGGCTGCACATGGTTACCACCTGCTTTCAGTCCATGGTAAATACCGACTCTTAAATACCGATTTTCATTGTATTCGGTATTTTTGGCCTTTCCTACATCTCAATGGGCTTTTTTTCCGATTTCTTATTTACCGAATTGGTGAATAAGGACTCGGTAAATAAGGAATCTGTAAATACCGATTCGGTAAATATGTATTCGGTAAAAGTGTTTAGAGTCATTTTTCTGCCAGAAATTGGTCGTAATAGAAGCTTCTGAGTAGGAGGAAAAGTCTTTAAAAATTGCAATTTTGGTCAGTGTTGGGCTTTAAAAAGTGGTTATTCAACAGGAGGCCCAATCCTTTTGACATTTTGCATCATTTTTTCAACATTTGAAAAAATATTTTTTTGATGAAAAACGATGACCCCGGACCTGTCGAACTTTCTCCAGATGGTCAGAAATGGTCATTTTTTAATGTTTTCTCTTTTGACTGTAAACAATTATTAAAGGTGAATGATCACTTTTGGAACTAAAATAAGTGTTAAGAGACATTTTTCTGCCAGAAATTGGTGGAAATAGAAGCTTCTGAGTAGGAGGAAAAGTCTGTAAAAATGGCAATTTTGGTCACTGTGGGGCTTTAAAAAGTGGTTATTCAACATCAGGCACAATCCTTTTGACATTTTGCATAATTTTTTCAACATTTGAAAAAATATGTTTGGCGGTGCGGGCCTCTACTTCCCAGGGTGCGTTCCCTTCCGCCCCACCGGAAAGTGAATCCAGGAGGTAGGATGCATTTGGGAAAAAATAGTTTTCTTCCTCCAGCCTGGCATTGTGGTCAGTAAATACAGTTTGCTTATTGGGCCGTTTCTACCACTCCCTTTGGGAGATGGTGGTGCAAGTGCTGCCACAACTCCCGGAGGAGCCTGGGCTGTTCTCTCCCAAGCAGTCAAAGATGGAAGAGATGCAGCAAAATGCACCATTCAGTGTGGCCTAGATACGACAGATTCACTGGGCAGATCAATTTCAGTGACAGTGGCCCTAAGGCACCACCGCTGGCTTAGGACAACTGTTTTCTCGGGTGATGTCCAGGCCAATCTCATGGACATGTCCTTTGACGGAACCGGTCTTTTTGGGGAAAAGGCAGATTCAGCCCTAGTCAGGTTCAAAGACTCTTGAGATATGGCCAGATCCTTGGGCCTCTCCTCCACTCCTCATTGCCATTCTTCCTTCCGCCCCTTTCTTGGCAACGGAAGGGGTTTCCAGCTGCGTCATCCCTATTCCAGCCACCGTCCTGCACAGATTGCCCAAGCTGTGCGGGGACGTGGATGCAGTGTATTACGATTGATGAATGGAGACCATAAGTCGTCGGCCACCCTACCCCCGGCAGCCGCAGCCTCCAAGCTCTCCTAGGTTGTCTCTGCAAGACCACACTACCACAGTTGGTGGGAGAATGCATCAATATCTCCCCCACTGGAGATCCATAACATCGGACAAGTGGGTCTTGCAGATCGTTTAAGAGGGCTATTCTCTGCCTTTCCTTTCCTCTTCTCATTCTGCCAAAACAGGAACGGATGATGGAGGATCATTTAAGATTACTCTAAGAGGAAGTTTCAGCTCTCTAGGCCAAGGGTGCTATAGAAAGGGTCCCCGTTTCAGAAGTAGACAGTGGTTGTTATTCCTGCTACTTTCAGATTCAGAAGAAGAACGCAGGGTTACTGCCAATTTTGGATCTTCGGCCCTTCAATCTCTTCCTCAAGAAGGAGAAGTTCAAGATGCTAACTCTAGCTCAGGTCATGTCTGTCCTAGACCAAGAAGACTCGATGGTAGCGTAGGACCTGCACAATGCGTATTTTCGCATCCCCTTTTTGCCGGGCCACAGGCAATACTTGTGGTTCACGGTAGGTCACAAGCACTTTCAGTTTACTGTGCTCCCCTTCAGCCTGGCCAGCGCCTCTCAGGTGTTCACCAAAGTGAGGGGGGTGGTTGCAGCTCATTGTGAGAAGTTGGCCTGATATATGATGCTCACTAGTTCTAGTGATCACCTTGTATCAGTCCAAACAACCCTTATGGTGATTGGTTGTAAGTCAACCTTATAGACCAGCTATCCTAATGGTAGCATGGACAAAGCAGTCTTAGGCTAAACTCTTTTGGCATGTGAAGCCAGATGTTTTACCACAATATAACCCCTTGAATACCAGATGAAAGGACACCACACAGGTTGTTATGAAAGTAAACACTATATTTATTAATAACAACACCTCTGAACTCTTTGAGGTCAGAGGGCTAAGCACATGACAATCTCTTAAGAAAAATACGACAAGTTGCACAAAATTACAATGGTGCCCTAGAGGCACACAAACCATATACTAAGTAAGTGGAATGTGAAAGTCAATAGAAGGAATGGAGCTGTCCAGAGGCAGGAGGTTCACTAGGACTACGCTATCTTCACCTTAGGTAAGTAATAGGAGGCCCACGGGACGCGTGTGCAGAGTGTGAACTCACACGCGAGATGCGTAACAACGTCTATGGACAGTACAGTTCAAGTTAAAGGTGAGTACGGGCAATCCTGACTAGTTAGGACAAAAACGACTGTGGAACTGGACACTAGGACAGTCAAACTACCCTTGAGCACCGAAATGCTCTCGTTACCTCACCCACAGGCTGCGGGTGCATAGGTGTCAAAGTGTGTCGGGTTCTCGCGTTGAAGTCTATGGAGCCTGGAAGAAAAGATGCTGCAGGCGACCAGGAGGAAGATGTCCGGTGCGATCCAAGGGTGCATCGGTGAAGAAGAGGACCTGAAAGCAGAGGGGACAGTGTTCAAAGTCACTAGCCAGTGACCGGTGTGGAACCAGGAAGGAACCAGATGCTGTCATCGCGATCAGGTGAAGAGTGGACGCTTGTCTCTGCAGCCACCTGGACCAGGAGGTGTCTTCGACGACCAGGATGGAGGCACGAGCTGTCCCACGCAGGCTCTTGCTGTCGGCGGTGTTGGATCCGGATTCGGCGTCAACAGGCCTTGGCAAAGGCAACCCACGCGGTGATTGGAAACGGCGTCTGGAGTGGACCAGGAGGGTCCAGGGTGCTCCTCTTTTGGAAGGGAGCAAGGGCCAGTCTGGAGCAACCAGACCAGCAGTGAAGGTTTCAAAGTTTGTCGTCTAGGAGGCCACTAGCCAGCCGGCAAGTGACCAGACAACGTGTCGAGCAGCAAACAAGCAGAAGGGCCCCACGCAGATCTCGTGGAAGCTGGAGGGCTGATCTTCGGTGCAGGGGCTGCTCGGGGCTGGGGCTTCTCAATCCCCAAAGCACTTGGTCGAGTTTACCTCGGGAGTCGTGCTGGAAGCGAAGTGCAGGTTCTTTCAAGATGGCCGGTCCCACGTGTCTCGTCGCACCCACGGGTCTCAGCTTTGCTGCAGATGTGAGTTGAGGTCGGAGAGGTCTGGGAATCCGGGTCTTGTCGGGCTCTGAAATCTGGATCTTCGAGGGAAGACGACAAAGTGAAGCCGCTGGACGCTTGATGGTGCCTGCAGTTGCAGGGTGGACACTCCTTGCCCACAAGGGAGATTTCTTCAGTCTTCTGTGGAGCAGAACGTCGAAGTCCAGAGTTTCTTCTTGTAAAGTTGTTCAGGATAATCTAAATTTGGAATGGGACCAGCTCCTACCTTTATCCTGCTAAAGGGGGCTGCACTACTGACTAGGTCCCTCCCCTGGGTGGGACCAGGAAGGGGGGTGGCTACACCCCCTATCCTTTGTCCGGTTTCGCACCAGAGCTGGGGCAGGGATGCCCCAGCAACTGGTTTGAACCGGTGTTTGCACAGGACACCTTGTGTGCCCCAGGCATGTCTCATTCCTTTCAGGCCTCCCTACCCAATACACAAAATCCTGTCTGGGGTGGTGCTAGCACCTCCCAAGGCAGGAAACCCTTTGTCCAAGCCTCCCTCGCTGGAAGGACTCCCAGCAGCAGGAGGTCAGACTTGTGTCTGTGGTGGCAGCATCCATTTTGTGATGCCAAGGCTCGAGTTAACTTTAACTGGGGTTCACAGTTACATACATGTCGTGTCCCTCTAGAAGGGTGGAATGCTACCCCCGTCGCCAGAATAGGCGAGGGGGTAGTATTCCAATACGTATGACACCTTACTCGACATGGTTTGATAATGTTATACCAGAGTTAGCATTTAACCGCGAGGATTATAATGCACTTAAGAGTATATGGTATAGCGTTGTCATGGAACAGCTATTAGGACTTGGTTCCGCAAGCTGCAGATGGGCTCAGCTCATGCCAGAGCACCATCTCACATAATTCCAAGCACTCTGCCTTCAGGATTGATAAGGCCTGCCATAGGAGTGACTGATAGGAATATATGTGTCCATTTTAGGGATAGATATAGGAATACTATATCTATAGCAAAGGGTGATTACACCACCTTGCCCCAGCTGTCTTGCAGCCAGTTGTGTCAGTTTTAGATGGCCAGCCAGGGGTGGCATAATACATGCTTCAGCCCCTGGTAGGCCCTGGGTACACCTATGCCCTGGATACCTAAGGTACACTGTACAGGGACTGATAAGGTGGCCCAGGACCAATTAGATATGTACCTAAGGTACATGGAATCCATTTTAACAGAGAGAGTAGGAAGCCTGGGGTCCTGAATAGCAGGATCCCAGGCCAACTAAGTCAAAAACCAGCAAAACACTAGGCAAAAAAGTTGGGGGTAACCATAGTCAGATATCCACCTTCCTACATAACCCCCCCCCCCCCCAAACAAAAGGAGATAAGGCTATCCTTGACCAGGTAAGCCTATATTGCCTGAGTGGCCATATGAGGAGGTGCATGCACTGGCATGGTTACCCCCTATCTCACGTCCACTAAGCAATCCCTCACCCTAAGGGTATCTGAGGGTCTCCACCATAGGGAATCTCTACCTGTGGTGTGTTTTGGCAAAGTAAAAGGCTGGTGCTGGGATGGAGTACTGAAGTGAGGCTCCACTAATGTTGGGCTCAACTTCCTCCAATCACTATCCACCATATATGCCTTTCTCTCCAGGACTGAGTTGCTGTATGCTCTCAGGGTCAACCTCTGGCTACCTAAAGCTGGAGGCTGGGTCCCTCTGTTTGGCTTACTGGAGGGACAGGCCAGGTTTGGGGCCCTTAGGTCCCAGGTTTGGCTATGCCCAGCAGTGTCCATCTGTGGGAGGTCCCTAACTAATTTCACTTGGCTAGGACTACTAGCTTCTGTGCCCGTAATCTGCTGATTGGGGAGTTCTTTTGGACAGGGGCCCTTTGGGGCCCACCACTGGCCTCCCTGACCTCTACAGCCCTGTGCTGACTGAGGCAGGGTAGAGAGGGGCAGGTTATCTGCTCCAGACTGGGTCCCACCTTGGAAGGGTCCACTGACATCAGGGGTTCTGCCAGGCTAGGCCTGACTACCTCTGGGGCAGTTTCTTCCCAAGGGGTAAGAGCAGTTCCTCTAAAGTCTGGTGGGAGGGAGATTTCTCTTCCTCCTCAATGCTCTCTGTTTGAGTGGAGTGATCCATAGTTTCAGGCTTCACAACACTATTATCAGTCTGAGTTTGGGCTGTGGCCATCACAACCCCACCAACCTTTTCAGGAAGGGACTCAGTTTGGGTATGGGCTGTTACCATCACAGCCCTGCTAACCTTTTCAGGGAAGGAACCTGTTTGAGATTGGGCTGAGCCTGGCACAGCCCTCCTATCCTGTTCAGGAAGATTTACCATTTTAGAATGGGTTTCTTGCTCTACCTCAGCCCAGGCTAAGATCTCTAAATCATTCCCCAGTAGGCAATCTACAGGCAAGTTTGATGACACTGCCACTCTCCTGGGGCTAGTGACACCTCCCCAGCTGAGATTTACCACTGCCATGGGATGATTTTTCTGCACTCCATCAATGTTTGTCACCTGGTATCTGGCACCAGGTATAAGTTGCCTGGAGGGGACTAGGCTCTCAGTCACCATGGTGATGCTAGCCCCTGTGTCTCTATAGGCCTCAACTTTCAGACCATTGATGAGGGGCTCCTGTCTGTATTTGCCCAAAGTGTTGGGACAATCAGTGAAGTTGGCAAACCTCATGCCATTCTCACAGACAAGAGTATCTGAGTTAGGGGACCTGGTTAGGCCAGAGTCCCCAGGAACTCCCAAAGTAAATCCACCCAAATTCTTGGGGGCACTCCCACCACCTGGGGGATTACTACTAGTAGTAACAGGAGGCTTGCAAGTGTTACTTGGGGGTCTGTTCTCCTTATTGTTGTTGGCCCTTGGGCAACTGCTGTCAGTTTTCCAATGGCCTACCTGTTTGCAGGTATAGCAATAAGGTTTCTTCTGGTTATTGGAAGGATTCTGGGACCCACCCCCCTCAGAGGATTTTTGGGGCCCTGATGTGGTTTGATCTGTAGATTTATTCCCACCCTTCTCTTGAGGCTTGGTTGATTCCTTCTTTTGGTCACCACCTTGGTTCTTAGGCCTAATCCTGGTTCTGACCCATTTGTCTGCCCTCTTACCCAATTCTTGTGGAGAGGTCAGATCAGAGTCTACTAGGTGCTGGTGTAATAACTGGTTCTGACAATTATTTAAGATTTGCTCTCTCATAATTAGATTATACAATCCTGTGTAATCAGTAACTTTACTTCCCAGCAACCAGCCTTCCAAAGCCTTAGTGGCACAATCAACAAAGTCAGTCCAATCTTGAGCCTGAGTTTTCTGGGTATCTCTGAACATTAACCTGTACTGTTCAGTGGTTAAGCCAAACCCATCAATCAATGCATTTTTCAAGACTTGGTAATCATTAGCATCCTCATCTCTAACAGTGAGGAGCTTATCTCTACCTTTACCTTCAAAGGAGAGCCACAATATAGCTGCCCACTGACTCTGGGGTACCTGCTGTACTTTGCAGGCTCTCTCCAAAGCAGTTATCCACTTGTGGATATCATCTCCTGTCTTATAGGAGGGCACTATTTTACTCAGGTTTCTAGTATCAAAACCCCTTTCTCTATCCCTAGGGATATTGCTGCCACCAGTGGGGACTACCCCACTCAACTGTTGCTCTCTAGCAAAGGCAAGCTTCTCCTTGGCAAGGGCAAGTTCTTCCCTTTGGATCCTCAGATTAGCCTCCCTCATCTTGGCTTCATGCTCTCTCCTCTGAGGGGAAGTCATTCTCCTCTGAGCAGATGAGATCTATCTCTCCTAACCCCAAAGTTAGGCCTGCTAAGGGTCAGCACTGGGGGTCCCCCAGCTCCTTCCCTATGTAGCTCTAAGTTGGCCCTTGTAAGTCTGCTGACTAAAGGTTGCCCATTTTCTGCCTCATCCCCAGATACTTCTTCTTCTTCCCCACCATCTACACTCTCTGTTTCAGGGAGGTTAGAGTCTGGATCGCTAGGAGTACCTTCTAAGGGGGGCATGCTCCCATCTGGATTAGAGGGGCCTGCAGTAGCAGCCCTTCTGGCATCATATGTCTCTAAGAGACCTAACAGAAAAGGAGTGGTAGGGTTAGAACCCTGTTTCAATTTCCTGGAGGTACACAATTGTCTCATCTCCTGGAAACTGAGAGCTGCATATCTGGAAAGGACCTGTGGAGGGTCACTAACCAATAGGGGAGTCTCTGAAGTCTCCCCATGGGTAGACATGCTTTCTAGTGAGGTGTAAGTGATGCACCTACCTACACTATGGGTTTTCCTACTAATCCCTTGCTAAGAGTTGTAGTCAGGGTGTGCTAGGCCCTTTCTACTACAACAGCTGGTTCAGTAGAACTCAAAGTATTTCTAAGCTTGTTATATGTACCTAGAGTACCTTATGTGATCTTTCAAATGATATTTCAAGATTATATTTGGTAAAAACAACAGCAAGCTTAAATCCCACCCGCTGCACACCAATGTGAGAAGTTGGCCTGATATATAATGCTCACTAGTTCTAGTGATCACCTAGTATCAGTCCAAACAACCCTTATGGTGATTGGTTGTAAGTCAACCTTATAGACCAGCTATCCTAATGGTAGCATGGACAAAGCAGTCTTAGGCTAAACTCTTTTGGCATGTGAAGCCAGCTGTTTTACCACAATATAACCCCTTGAATACCAGATGAAAGGACACCACACAGGTTGTTATGAAAATAAACACTATATTTATTAATAACAACATCTCTGAACTCTTTATGAGGTCAGAGGGCTAAGCACATGACAATCTCTTAAGAAAAATACGACAAGTTGCACAAAATTACAATGGTGCCCTAGAGGCACGACAAACCATACACTAAGTAAGTGGAATGTGAAAGTCGATAAAAGGAATGGAGCTGTCCAGAGGCAGGAGGTTCGCTAGGACTATGCTATCTTCACCTTAGGTAAGTAATAGGAGGCCCACGGGACGCGTGTGCAGAGTGTGAACTCACACGCGAGATGCGTAACAACATCTATGGACAGTACAGTTCAAGTTAAAGGTGAGTACGGACAATCCTGACTAGTTAGGACAAAAACGACTGTGGAACTGGACACTAGGGGCCAGATGTAGGTGGCCAATTACCGGTCGGTAACGGCCGAATTCGGCCGTTACCGACCGGTATTTGGCTACCGAGATGTAGGGGGACTGTTACGCTGCAAATCTGTAATTTTAACGGTCGGTAAATATACCGACCGGTAAAATTACCGACCGGTATATTTACCGACCGGTAAAATTACCGACCGGTATATTTACCGACCGGTAAAATTGATATTTAGGTGGGACTCTTCTGAGTCCCACAAGGCCTACAAAATCGGTATTTTACCATCAAATTGTATTTGATGTTAAAATACCGATTCAGGTGTGCATGCACATGTGTGCATGCACACCTGTGCCATATGACAGGCAGACCTGCCCTTAGGGCAGGTCTGCCTGCCATATGGCCCCCGAACCTCTTTTGGGGGTGCCAGAGGGTGTCAAAGTGACACCCCCTGCACCCTTGTCAAAATCGGTATTTACCGATCGGTAAATACCGACCGGTAATGCCCCATTCATTCCTATGGGCTTCAAAGCCCATAGGAATGAATGGAGCATTACCGGTCGGTATTTACCGATTCGGTAAATACAGATATTTACCGATCGGTAAATTGGAACATCTGGATGTTCCTACATACCCCCCCTTCTTATTTACCGATTCTTATTTACCGAATCGGTAAAATTCGGTAAATAAGAATCGGTAAATAAGTTTTACCTACATCTGGGCCTAGGACAGTTAAACTACCCTTGAGCACCGAAATGCTCTCGTTACCTCACCCACGGGCTGCGGGTGCATAGGTGTCAAAGTGTGTCGGGTTCTCGCGTTGAAGTCTATGGAGCCTGGAAGAAAAGATGCTGCAGGCGACCAGGAGGAAGATGTCCGGTGCGATCCAAGGGTGGATCGGTGAAGAAGAGGACCTGAAAGCAGAGGGGACAGTGTTCAAAGTCACTAGCCAGTGACCGGTGTGGAACCAGGAAGGAACCAGATGCTGTCGTCGCGATCAGGTAAAGAGTGGACGCTTGTCTCTGCAGCCATGTGGACCAGGAGGTGTCTTCGACGACCAGGATGGAGGCACGAGCTGTCCCACGCAGGCTCTCGCTGTCGGCGGTGTTGGATCCGGATTCGGCGTCAACACGCCTTGGCAAAGGCAACCCACGCGGTGAGTGGAAACGGCGTCTGGAGTGGACCAGGAGGGTCCAGGGTGCTCCTCTTTTGGAAGGGAGCAAGGGCCAGTCTGGAGCAACCAGACCAGCAGTGAAGGTTTCAAAGTTCATTGTCTAGGAGGCCTCTAGCCAGCCGGCAAGTGACCAGACAACGCGTCGAGCAGCAAACAAGCAGAAGGGCCCCACGCAGATCTCGTGGAAGCTGGAGGGCTGATCTTCGGTGCAGGGGCTGCTCGGGGCTGGGACTTCTCAATCCCCAAAGCACTTGGTCGAGTTTACCTCGGGAGTCGTGCTGGAAGCGAAGTGCAGGTTCTTTCAAGATGGCCGGTCCCACGTGTCTCGTCGCACCCACGGGTCTCAGCTTTGCTGCAGATGTGAGTTGAGGTCGGAGAGGTCTGGGAATCCGGGTCTCGTCGGGCTCTGAAGTCTGGATCCTCGAGGGAAGACGACAAAGTGAAGCCGTTGGACGCTTGATGGTGCCTGCAGTTGCAGGGTGGACACTCCTTGCCACCAAGGGAGATTTCTTCAGTCTTCTGTGGAGCAGAACGTCGAAGTCCAGAGTTTCTTCTTGTAAAGCTGTTCAGGATAATCTAAATTTGGAATGGGACCAGCTCGTACCTTTATCGTGCTAACTCCTACCTTTATCCTGCTAAAGGGGGCTGCACTACTGACTAGGTCCCTCCCCTGGGTGGGACCAGGAAGGGGGGTGGCTACACCCCCTATCCTTTGTCCGGTTTCGCGCCAGAGCTGGGGCAGGGATGCCCCAGCAACTGGTTTGAACCGGTGTATGCACAGGACACCTTGTGTGCCCCAGGCATGTCTCATTCCTTTCAGGCCTCCCTACCCAATGCACAAAATCCTTTCTGGGGTGGTGCTAGCACCTCCCAAGCCAGGAAACCCTTTGTCCAAGCCTCCCTCGCTGGAAGGACTCCCAGCAGCAGGAGGTCAGACTTGTGTCTGTGGCGGCAGCATCCATTTTGTGATGCCAAGGCTCGAGTTAACTTTATCCGGGGTTCACAGTTACATACATGTCTTGTCCCTCTAGAAGGGTGGAATGCTACCCCTGTCGCCAGAATTGGCGAGGGGGTAGTATTCCAATTTGTATGACACCTTACTCGACATGGTTTGATAATGTTATACCAGAGTTAGCATTTAACCGGTTGGATTATAATGCACTTAAGAGTATATGGTATAGCGTTATCATGGAACAGCTATTAGGACTTGGTTCCGCAAGCTGCAGACGGACTCAGCTCATGCCAGAGCACCATCTCACATAATTCCAAGCACTCTGCCTTCAGGATTGATAAGGCCTGCCATAGGAGTGACTGATAGGAATATATGTGTCCATTTTAGGGTTAGACATAGGTATACTATATCTATAGCAAAGGGTGATTACACCACCTTGCCCCAGCTGTCTTGCAGCCAGTAGTGTCAGTTTTAGATGGCCAGCCAGGGGTGGCATAATACATGCTTCAGCCCCTGGTAGGCCCTCGGTACACCTATGCCCTGGATACCTAAGGTACACTGTACAGGGACTGATAAGGTGGCCCAGTACCAATTAGATATGTGCCTAAGGTACATGGAATCCATTTTAACAGAGAGAGCAGGAAGCCTGGGGTCCTGAATAGCAGGATCCCAGGCCAACTAAGTCAAAAACCAGCAAAACACTATGCAAAAAAGTTGGGGGTAACCATAGTCAGATATCCACCTTCCTACACTCATCTGCGCAGGTTAGGGGTGTCAGTCTTCCCCTACCTCGACGACTGGCTGTTGTCTCCCACTGTAAGAATACGGCAAACCTCCTGCATTCGCTGGGGTTCTCTATAAGTGTCTCGAAGAAACAACTGACTCCTCAGACGCTCCCTTTCATCAGAGCAGTCTGGACACAGTGCAGTTTCGTGCCATTCCTCCCGAGCAGCGAGTCTAGGATATACAGGTTATGATTCCGATGTTTCAGCCTCTATCCTGGATTTCTGTGAGTCTAACTCTGAGGCTGTTGGGCCTCACGGCTTCCTGCATGCAGTTGGCCAGGTGGTGTATGCGGGCTTTGCAGTGGGACTTGAAGTTCCAATGGGCACAGCATTGAAGAAATCTCACCAACATGGTCCAGATCTTCGAAGGAACTGAGAGAGATCTGCAGTGGTGGTTGACGAACCGCGATTGGGTCAGTGCAGACCCCTCTCCCTTCCCTAACCAGAACTCACAGTAGTGATAGATGCATCACTCCTAGGATGCAGCAGCCATCTGGAAGAGGTGGAGATCAGGGGCCACTGGTCTCTGGCGGAGTCGGGCTCCACATAATCTGTTGGAGCTCTGAGTGATTCAATTGGCATTGCAGGCATTTCTTCCCTCTGTCAAGGGTAAGCTAGTGCAGGTGTTCACGGACAACATCGCCATGTGGTACTGCAACCGACAGGGCGGGGCGGAGTGGGGTGGGGTCGTGGACCCTTTGTCTAGAGGCCATACATCTCTGGACATGGCTGGAACAGCAGGGTATAATACAGGTGGTTCTGCAACTGATAGGTTCTCTAAACACCAAGGTAGACAAACTCAGCCGTAGATGCCTTGTGGATCATGAATGACGTCTCCAGTCGGAGTTGGTGCATGGTCTCTTTCAACAGTGTGGGGAACCTTGGTTAGATTTGTTTCTCTCTGAAGAGAACGACCAACGGCCAATGGCAGCAGTACTGTGCACCAGAGTTTTCAAGGTGGCTATCGCTAGACAACACCTTTAACCGCAAGTGGAACGCAGCCCTGCTGTACGCCTTTCGCTGGCTTCTCTCTCATAGAGACAGCGCTATGTGCCTCACCTTAACAGCGGTATCGGGATGCCTCCAGGTGCGTGCTCGCTTCCTGCCACAGCACCGGTACTTCCTTGTTCCTCGTCTCTCTAACGTCATATTGTGGGCTGCGCCCGCCACACGCCAGCCATTGTCCGTTCACTCGGCTAGGGGCTTCATTTTCTGTCATGAGGGCACATGGAGTGGTGTGGCTCACTGGTTAGAGGCGGCAGATCCGGAAGCAGAAGTCGGCCCGGGACCAGGGTTCGATTCCCGACGCGGCAGGGTCGTGGACCAGGGTCAGCGGACTCGATAATTCTCGCCTCGGTGCCCACTCTAACCAGGAGTCCCACTCGGCGACTCTGGGCATTAGCTTGCCTAATCTCCACTACGGCCCCCCCAACGCTGGGGATGCTTGGCTCCATCTTGGGGATTCCCAGCAGGGACCATCCCACAGGGAAAGCCAGGACGGGTTCCCCAGCGGTATACAGCGCCGAGATGCCCCCCGGTGATTCGCGCGCTCTACAAAAAATACATACACATGCCCCGGCTTCCTCATACGTGTCTGCCTTGCGCCTGGCCTATATACAGCTGCACGACATGTGCTCTCTGCTGCTACAGTCAGGGCACTTTCCGGGAAAACCGCCACACTGCAGGACACCAAGCCGGGCACCAGAACTTCCTCCCGGTAAGTCATTACCTTGATTCAGCAGCATCTGGGGAAAGGGTGACGCACATAGGGTTTATCGATGTCTTTCAGAGTCCTGTTTTAGTTTCTCCAGCCCTTCTGCAGCAGCCATTCACACCTCTTGGGCTGCGCGGGGCTGGGCCACCCAACAGAGACTCCTGTACCTTTCCTCATGTCACACATGCAGCGCTTTCACTCCTCCTGGTCCGGTTGGGGCCAGCTTCACTGTGGGCTACTGCAGCAGTCGCCGGGCTCACCTCATGCCCGCATGCTGTCACGTTGGTGCGGCTTGTGCTCCCGTTCGGCTTGCTCTACTGTCAGGGGTCACTCTTCTTTCACCTGGCACTTCGTCTATGCTTCAACTGCATCGCCACAAGCAGCCCACACGACCAGCGCACCCCTCTATGCTTCTAGGGGCACTCTCGGTGCGCAGATACCAGCGCCTTCCATCGTATTGGTAGCATGGGCAAAACTCACTCCCCTTCACCACCAACAACAACGGCGGCTGCACATTCGGGATTTTCCCATCCTCGTTGCCAATGTTAAGTTCTGAGCACTAGGCCCACACGTTGTCGGAAGGATGACACGGACACTGGAATGTGGTACTGGAAACTAGCCACAAGCAAATGCACTCAGGCTCTTTTATTTGCAGGGTCACCTGACTGCTGACGCCTGTGTTGGATGGGTGACGGGGTGTGTGTGTGGGCCAGCCCTCAAGGGAGTGGCTGGCAGAAACACTAGACTGTGTCCAGCAGGACACAACAGAGCTCAGCCACCATAGAAATACACAATGCCAAACGCAAATCTTTTGATATATAGTGCAAGATCAAAGGATTTACTGGGCCTAGCAAAAGAGGGATCTGAAAGAGACACGTTAGTGATAGATTCCTTACCTTAGAATATTCCCAGGCGTCCGACTGGGTTCGCAAATTTGTTTGCGTAGCAGTACCCATGCGCGTCGGTAGGCGTCGTCCGCGGCTCCGCGTCCGTCGAGGCGGAGATCAGAGGCCTCTGGTCTCCGGCGGAGTCCCGGCTCCACATCAACCTTCTGGAGCTGCGGGCGATCCGGCTTGCACTGAAGGCATTCCTCCCCTCTGCCCGGGGGAGTGTAGTGCAGGTGTTCACGGACAACACCACTGCCATGTGGTACTGCAACAAACAGGGCGGGGTGGGGTCGTGGACCCTATGCCAGGAGGCTCTGCGCCTCTGGCAGTGGCTGGAACATCAGGGCGTGACCCTGGTGGTTCAACACCTGGCAGGTTCCCTGAACGCCAGGGCGGACGAACTCAGCCGTCGGTGCATGATGGATCACGAATATCTTCTGAACTCGGACGTGGCGCAAGGCCTCTTTCAGCAGTGGGGCGAGCCTTGGTTAGATCTATTCGCCACAGAAGAGAACGCGCAATGTCATCAGTTCTGCGCGTTGGAATTTCCAAGGCGGCAATCGCTCGGAGACGCTTTTCGTCGCGAGTGGAGTTGCGGTCTGTTGTACGCCTTTCCGCCTATACCACTTCTGCCCAGAGTGCTGAAGAAGATCAGGCACGACCGGGCCCAGGTTATCCTTTTGGCTCCAGACTGGGCACGAAGATATTGGTATCCAGAGCTACTCAGCATGTCTGTCGATCCCCCGATTCATCTGCCTCTAAGGGAGGACCTTCTGTCACAGCAGCAGGGGATGGTCCTCCACCCGAACCTGTCCAGTCTCCACCTCCATGCTTGGAGATTGAGCTGCGACAGTTGACGCCATTTGACTTGCCTCCTGGAGTCTGTAAAGTCATTCTGGCAGCCAGGCGTCCCTCCACAAAGTCGGTATAAGCCTGCAGGTGGAACAGATTTGTGGCATGGTGCACAGCAAAGGCTGTGGATCCACTCTCTGCCCCCCTTTCTGAGGTTCTCCTCTTCCTTCTTTCTCTTGCCCAGCAGGGCTCTGCTCTGGGCACTATCAAGGGCTACCTTTCTGCCCATTCCCCCTTGTTAAGGCTGCCTGATCAGCCTTCTTTGTTCAAGTCCCCGATTGTTAACAGATTCTTAAAGGGCATCACTCATATGTTCCCTCCTGTTCCTTTCATGATGCCCCAGTGGGACTTGAACCTGGTTCTAACTTACCTGATGTATGCTCCTTTTGAGCCGCTTCATAACTGTCCTCTCCATCTTTTTACACATAAGACTGCTTTCCTGGTTGCCATTACCTCTGCCAGGAGAGTGAGTGAGCTCCGGGCTCTTTCCTCTAAACCTCCTTTCCTTTCTGTCCATCCGGACAAGGTTGTGTTGCGGACAAGACCCTCTTTCCTGCCCAGGGTAGTCAGAGCCTTCCACATCGGGCAGTCCATCACCTTGCCCACCTTCTTTCCGCCTCCGCATCCCTCGAAAGAGGAAGAGAGGCTCCACCGTCTGGACCCAAAACGTGCACTCTCATACTATGTGGATCGCACACGCTAGTTCCGGGTGGATGACCAACTCTTTGTTGGTTACGTGGGCGCTAAGAAGGGACGGGCGGTGCACAAATGGATCATCTCTCGGTGGATCGTGTTGTGTATCCAGGTGTGCTACTCTTTGGCTAAAAAGGAACCTCCTGTTGGGCTGAGGGCCCATTCCACTCGGGCCACGGCGACTACTGCTGCCCTTGGCCGGGGAGTCCCCTTGCAGGACATTTGTCAGGCAGCTACATGGGCCTCGCTGCACACGTTAGCAAGAAACTACTGCCTGGACAGCCAAGTCCGGAGGAATGGCTTCTTTGGCCATTCCGTCCTCCAGGACTTTCTGGTGTGATTATTGGTTCGCAGACCCACCACCTGGGTTGGTATTGCTGGGATATCTATTCTAAGGTAAGGAACCTATCACTAACGTGTCTCTTTCAGATGCACAAGTTACTACTTGTGTAACGATATATCTGTAGGAGACATTAGTTAGTGATAGATTCCTTACCGAACCACCCATCCTCCCCGTTCTGCGAACCGATATCTAGGGTTAAGGTCATCCCCTTTCAGGGCCCTAGTTTCATGGCACCAGTGTTGGTTTTTATCATGGCTCTGCGTTTCTGGCTCGGAAAAGCTGTGTATAAGAACTGACGTCAGGGACGCGGAGGGGGCGTCTAAGTGCTCCGACGACGTCATCATGGCGCCCACGACGACGGACGCGGAGGCGCGGACGACGCATACCGACGCGCATGGGTACTGCTACGCAAAAAAATTCCGGATCCAGTCTGACGCCTGGGGATATTCTAAGGTAAGGAATCTATCACTAACTAATGTCTCTTACAGATATATCGTTACACAAGTAGTAACTTGTGCTTTAAAATACGTGCCTATGCTATTCCATATGACCGCAATCTCAATGTTCTGGAAAAGAAAGGATTACTTCATCATGCTTTTCTCATTAACTGTGATAAACCCATTTCTGAAGGGAATTTTAGAATCTTTTCCCCAGTAGGACATCCACCAGAACTGTTCTGAGCCAACTCATGTTGAAACACCCCCACCTCCCTGAAACTGATCCAAAAAGTGCATCTGAAATTCCCTTCATGGAAAACATCCCTTCTCTTGGTGCTCACTTCAGCATAAAGACAAGGAGAAATCCGTGCATTTACTCTGAAAGAACCCTACCTTTATTTCACTAAGGACAATGTTCTCTTACAGACCAATCCGAAGTTTATTTTCAAAGTCCCTTCTGACTTTCATCTCAATGGGCCCATTATTTTGCATTTCTTTCCAAATATGGAAAAATCAGCTGAGAATCACTACGCGGTCGTTACAACGACCACGTTGTGATTCCGCATACCATTACTCCGCAAGTTGGAACAACGACTTGCGGAAGGGGGGGGAGGTGTTGGATTTAAAATCCAGCACCTTCTCTACTGTCCGCACATACTGCAGTTGGAATGGTAAATTATACTATTCCAACATCCATCGCCCCCCTCCGCAAGTCGTCGTTCCTACTTGCGGAGTAATGGTACGCGGAATTACAACGCGGTCGTTGTAACGACCACGTTGTGATTCCCTGCGGGGGAAAAAGAATGCGGGATAACAATGTATATTCCTATTCAAGCAGGGGATTTCACATTGGTTATGAGTGGGAATCCCCTTGTGCCACAACAGGGCAAAGCATCCATTCCAGGGACGAGTGAGGGCACATTCTACCAGGAGCATGATTGCGACTGCAGCACACTCACCTTTACAAGGCACCTGCCGTACAGCGACCTGGAGGAGAAAGCACACTTTCACAAAGCACTATTCCCTAGGTGTGAGCACTAGAGCCAACTCGGCAGTGGGAAAAGCTGTGCTTAGTAAACTGTTTTCTGAAATGTAAGCCTGCTTTCTGCTTTCCATGTATTTATATTATTGTCATGCACTACTTACTAATCTGATTAATGCATGTGAACATATGACATATCCAATGATAGAGAAGAAATTATTTATTTAGCTGTTACTCCAGTTCTCCAGTGTTGGTATCTCTTTATTATTGTCACATGCAATCTTAACTCCTCCCCAGAAGAAGCTCATCTATTGTATACTTTTCTCAAACGTGTGCTATGAAATCTGAGCTAAGGTGGCCTTTAAGGGAAATAGGAGCACTGACACTCATCGGCTAAAGTTCAGGTTGCCTAAAACGAGGTGGATGTGCTACTGAACAAACACTGTTTTTGAAGTCTGTGGCCATTTTAACACATTTTACTGCTGTTTAAGATTACCAGGGATTCCTAGCTTGACTATGGGGACTGATTAAACTATGTCAATATTTAAAAGATACCAATGCTGGAGCACTGGATTTACAGGTAACTAACCAGTCTCTTAAACATCATCTTCACCAATAATATATATTCAATTCAAATCAAAATGTTCTGAGAAATTCCCAATGTTATTTCATTCAACATGGAACACATCCACATCCAATCTGCTTGCCTTTAGGAAGGGTCTTAAGACTTGGTTATTCTCTGATTAAAGCTCTGCTATCCTTATCCTCTGTTTTAGCTTTCTTTGTTTGTTATGTTTTTCAGTCTCTCTTCTGGGTCTGGAGCACAAAGCGCCGGGACACTCCTTTGGAGTAGCCGTTGCGCTATACAAGACCCATAAATAACATAACATAACATAACATAACATAACATATCTATTATATTAATACATTTTAATTTGTAATTCATAACCCACACATCCAAAAGGCATATCTTAACAACATTTGGCAACAGGAGCACGATCGGGTCAGCATCACGAGAGTGTTACCCGTATTGTACCTAAATGGAACACCATTGCAAAACTTAAACTTAATTACCTGAAAAGAAATTCACTATAACTGGAAATCTGAACAAAATGCTCCACAGGTGTACAAATTGCAGGCGGTTACTATGTGGAGAGCTCGCACTGCCTAACCTACAGAAAATGGAAACAAAATAACAAAATATAGATTTCCATTTTTGGTAAATTTCCAAAGCAGACAAAACTTTTACCAGCTGAGCACACACATATTTCTTAAAAACATTGATTCCTGCTTAAACGGATGTTAGATGCTAAGAGGGCATTTATATATGTTGGTAAGACTAAAGAGATTTGTATGGTTAAACAGCTCGTTGTCAAATATGGTATTGTTTGGACAAGTCTTGTATTCTTAGACCATAGACGGTTGGACAAAGTCTTGTTTTGTTACTTGCTATAAAAAGGCTAATAAGCCTTTTCCTGGTAAAGCTAAAGCTCACCCAAAGAGGAGGGGAGCTGCCACTGATGCCCTGAGGAGAAATTTCCCCATTCCTGACCTTTGTAAGGATACTACTTGGTGTTCAGTCCATGCTTATGGTAAACGGTATTGCCTGGACTCTGCTTCTAGGACTGATATGCTAGTGTGTAAGGCTTCTCTTAATACATTATCTGCTTAGGAATATTCAAGCTGTGGCTCTGATTGTGCTTTTAAAGTTGACTTACTATGCGATTCTGTTCTACTTTTCATGAATATTGAAAGGGATCCTATAGTGAAGAAACAAATGTTTGTTGTGTAATATTAGTTCTTCACCATGTGTATTCCATCTGAATTCATAAAGTTTCACCCGCCTCCCTGCTCTTAAGGACTCCGATTTGAACTAGTTACTGTATATACATACCTTCCCTATGCTCCAAAAAAGAGATCTTCCTCACTGTGCTCCTTCTAAGCGTGATGGTATAGTGCAGCTTTCCAAGATTCTTAAAACGTGACAGGGTCAGTTTTCACTACTATAGTGTTGTTATAAAAGGACACTATTCCTGCTCCTTTTCTTTTTTTAGTTCACTTTTTAAGTAGTGACTCAGCCAATTGTACCGTGTCATGGTAAATTGGCTATTTGGGCATGTTTCACTACCTGTTGTTTGGGAAATATTTTTACATTTTTGGATAAGTGGAGATATTCATACGGAAAACCTTTGGTCAAGAACAATGGGGCTGATTACAAATTTAGCGGTACAAATGGCGCAAAACCACATGTGCTGCACCACCGCCGTGAGTGCGCAATGCCCTCCGCCGTGTTACAAGTTGTGCCTACAGAACCGCCACCGCTGGCTTGGCGGTTCAGTCAGTGGTCCGATTCACTGCCAGGCACCACATGTGCCTCAAGCCCAACCGGCGAGCATATTATGTGTACAAAAAGGTATCTGCAGTCCGGTAGTGGCATTGACCTTTAGGTGGTCCTGCGCCATCTTCAAATGGCTCCATTGTAATCAACAAACTACAATCCAGCGACTATTGTCTGTTTAAAAAATTTGATCCACATGAAGTTACGTTGGTGTGTGCTTCGGAGATAGTTCAGTAGGTACAGCATACGGAAAACAGGTACGATGGCCTCCATGGCTGCAACAGTAATGTATCGATGAGTAAAGGTGAGTTTCGGCTTTATATCCCTCCCTTTCCGCCTCATGTGCAGCGGCGAATGTACTGCAGCACTTGCGCCAGGCTAAAGGCAAGTTGTAAATGGCTCGGCGGTCTTGAGCGATGGAGTTTGCTTCCCAGGACTTCATTGGTTTATTGCACCGAGCAGATGCAGATACGTCCCTGGCAATGTCGGCGCACATGTATACTCCTTATGCAACTTGTAATACTCGTAATGCAGTGGACGGAGGACTGCCAGGGTCGACATGGCGGTCCTACTTTTGCCAAAATCGTAATCAGGCCCTTGGATTGCAAGTAAGCAGCTTCTTTACTAAAGATGCAGAATATTTTAATTTGCAATTAAAAAAAAAATAATAATAACACATTTCTGAAGTTGAATGCAGGTTTTGCTAGAATTGATAATCTAAATCCTACAGGGGGAACTTTAGGTCTAGCCACTAGAGATCAAGGCAGACGGTTGAAATGGTCCAAAGTAGTTCCCGAGCTATTTCTGAGTGACCTCTGTGTTAAAATGGGAGTAGATATCCAGAAATGTTTGGTGGATATTAACCATCCAGAGGAGACGATTTTAGCATTTGAGGCGATATGTAAACAAGTGGCAACAGACCTAAGAGCTCCATCTAAACCCAGAAGAGAAGTAACGAATAGATGGTTTGACACTAAATGCTCAAAAGCTCACCGTAATCTGAAGTCCGCTTTAAAAGCCCATCCTAGGGACAAAGCACTCATTGCTTCCCTCAGAAAGGACTATAAAATTACACTGCAGACCAGTAAAAACGACATCAAAAACGCAACATGGGACAGTCTAACATCTGCTGCTGTCCTGAAAGATAGCGCCAAATTCTGGGCGATTGTGAATAGCCCTCTGTTAACTGGGGAAAACAATGGGTTGTTAGAAATAAATATCACTGAATCTGAGTGGCTGGGACACTTTGAGACAATCTATGCTAGCAATGAAAATTTTGATCCCTTTATACCGCCAGCAAATTGTACATCCGCCTCTATGGACTTGTTCCAGGAAGCAGATGTGGAAAAGGCAATACTAGATACTGCTGCCAATAAAGCCCCGGGACCAGATGGGGTTCCATCTGACTTGTTTAAGGTCGACCCCAAACTATGGGCCTCAGTTCTGACAAATGTTTTTAAGTGCACAGTAAACTATGGTTTTCCCGCCTCTTGGTCCCGCTCAACCATTATACCAGTTTTTAAAAAAGGCCTACGAGGGGACCCGAGATGCTACAGACCAATTTCACTTATTGACTCCTCTGTAAAAATCCTAGGGAAAGTTTTGCTGTCCAAATTAAATGATAGGGTTAAGGAAAAGGGGTTATTAGCGGAAACACAGTATGGATTTAGAGCCGGGAGAAGTACTGTGGATCAGAGCTTAAACCTGTACCTCCTAGTCAATAAGTATACAGCAGCTAGAAAGGGTTCTATGCATCTTGCTTTTATGGATCTGTCCACAGCTTTTGATTTAGTTAATAGGTCAAAGCTGTGGACAATCCTACTGGACATGGGGATTGATTCTGGCTTGGTGCTTTATATGGTGGATTTACATCGGGAACTTTATGCCATGAGGGCACCTGTACTAGACTTTTTAAATCTGGGAGAGGGGTGAGGCAAGGGTGTATCCTTGCCCCTCTCCTTTTTACACTGTACATTAATGCCCTGGAAACAACATTGTCACCAGCCACATTAGACGTCCCGCGTATAGGTAGCACCGCCATTCCGGTGCTCCTATACGCGGATTTGCTAGCCCGTACCCCCAATGCCCTCCAACAGTTACTGAACTCCTTTGGAGATTTTATGTCTTCTCTGGATTTGGTCGTTAATTCCTCCAAATCCCAGGTCATGACTATGGGGCAACATGTTAAGAAGCAAAGAACACTCTTTTGTAAAGGGATTGAACTACAAAGAGTAGTGGCATTCACATATTTGGGGGCTTTATTTGATAAAAATTGTTCCTGGGCCCCCCAAAAAACTGCTAAAAGAAATGCCCTAACTCGTGCTGGATCTGCCCTGCTTAACCTGACCCATTGCCTAGGGGGAAAACCATATGATGCAATTTTAAAAATATATAAAGCCAAATGCATAGCATTAACCATCTATGGTGCTGCTATTTGGGGTTATACCTCAATGACTGAGATACAAAGGGCTGAAAATAAGGTATTTCGGTGTCTTCTCTCGGTCCCTCAATCTACTGCCACTTTTGCAGTACACCAGGAATTAGGCATGGGGTATGTTGAAGACCTAATAAATTTGGCCCCCCTCATACAATGGATAAAAATATGGCTTAATTTTAAATCAGCAAATCATGAGGGATTGTATTTGCCTAGACAATGCTAAAGATATCAAATGGCTTTCCTATGTTAAGTCTGTTTTTATTAAGCTAGGAAGACCAGAAATTTACAAAGGCCGGACTCCATTATGAAAGGAGATATACATTGGGTCAAAACGCACTTTATGGCTCTAAGGATACAGGAGCGGGAGGCTGATGAATTGCTCAAACCCACAGTAAGAGCCCATTTTTTAACTGCTACCCCAGATTCTCTGGAATTATATTTAAAGGTAGTCACTAGACCTTTCCACAGATGGCTATTAACAAGGTTTAGGTTCAATCAAATCCCTTTTTTGTTAGGAACAAACCAGGTATGGAATACTGTTGACAAGGTTTTACCCTGTGATTGTGATAATTGTTCTGTCCAGGACACTACTCATTTCATCTTTTTTTGTAAACATTATTCAGTAATAAGGAAAAAATACATCATTCCATTACTTAAGGGCACAGGGTTACGTCAAGTCAAACCTGCTCTAATGTTTCTGCAATTGTTGCATAATGTCTGGGTCATTTTTAGGGCTCGGGCCTACGTCACCACGAAGTGGGGGCGGAGTTTCCGAGCTCTTATGTATTAGAAAAAAAAAGAATTCTGAAAGGGGTCCGGGCTGCCACATTCCAGAAAGCGCGCGTTTTTTGCGTGTGGTATTTTGCCATGTGCATGGTAATTGGTCCAGGCAAGGCTGTCTTTAAGTAAGGCAGCATGCCATAGGACTTAGGAATTTGTCAATGTCCACTTCCTGCATAAAGTGTTCGGACACGCGCAGAAGAATACATAAATCCTCAATTACCAGCTGTCCGAGGTGCCGGTAATTGAAGGCAGATGGTGCTGGGAGCGTGTGCATTGCTGTGTTTTTTTTCCTTTCAGCTCTGTGTGCGCGCATGAACAGCCGGCCAGCAATGTAGAGAATCACATGCATCAGATCTGGTTTTTTTAAACAATTGCGATCGCGAAAGTGATCTCTTTCTGTGCTGCTTGTTTAAACAATTGCGATCGCAAAAGTGATGCTTTCTGTGCTGCTTGTTTAAACAATTGCGATCGCGAAAGTGATGCTTTCTGTGCTGCTTGTTTTTCGTATGTAATCTTGTTCTTCTACGTTATCCAGTATTATGGGTGTCTTTCATAGATTCACATGCCTGAATCATTCCCCGTCGTCGAGATGGGAGCCCCGGTAATAGAAAAGTAATGTCCTATAGACATACATAGAGAAAAATAGGCCTAAGGGCCTTGCCTTAGTAGCCTATCTATGTCCTTTTGTAAAAAAGGACCAAATTTCCAAAGGTAGCCAATCAGCTACCACCTCCCTCTAGAACCTTCCTGCCAGGAGCCTCAGTCTCTCAGATTTTCTACCGCACGTTGTGCTAGGGAGTCCCCACCTGAGCTCTCCTCAGGTTTCTTCAAATTCTCTCCTTTTCTTCAAAAAACTTGGATTATACTTCAACTATGACTGAACAACAGAAAACAGGACTCTTCAGAGCTTGTTCTTCTTGTGGCAAGAAGAGACTGCACGTCGACGACAAGCATGAGACTTGCCTCTACTGCCTCTACCCTGACCATACAGTAAAGGACTGCAGGGTATGTAGAACATTCTCTACCAAAACACTTAAGGATAGAGAAGGCAGACTGCTCCTCTGGTTAAACAGACTCAAAACCAGAGATGATGAGGTGCTCTCCTCGGAGGGCAGTGAAATGGCTTCAGTTTCCTCAAAACTGTCCTTAAAAAGGCCACGGGAGGCTTCCCCTGGCCATTCAGACGTCCCTCACAAAAAGTCTACTTCAAAGTCTTCTGAGGCAAGATCTGACACGTCTGTGAAGGATGCTGCAACCTTCAGAAAGCCATCGCAGTCCTCGTCGTCTACTTCCACGACGTTCTCTTCAAGAAAAACGAACTATGTCTCCACATCGACGACGACAGTCTCGACGACGGTGGCATCGTCAGCCTTGACTTCAACGACGACGACCACCCACTCGTCGACGACGGGTAAGCCAATATCGTCGATTGTACTTATTAAAAAACAGCAATCGTTTGTCAAAACTCCGTCGTCATCACCGTCGACGTCGACAAAACAGAAAACACCGACATCGTCGACGAGAATTCAGTCGACGTCCACCGCATCGTCGACGAAGACACCGATGACGGTAGGAGCACCGCCGACGACAAATGCACCGTCGACGGCTACTACGCCGCCGACGACGAAACTGCCGTCGACGACCACATCGACGACGGCGAAAGTACCGTCGACGACCACATCGACGACGGCGAAATTACCGTCGACGACCACATCGACGACGGCGAAGGCACCGTCGACGGCCGCACCGTCGACGACCGCCCCGTCGACGACAGCTTCATCGGCGAAGGGACACTCGACGCTTGAAAAACGATCGACGTCGATACCGTGGACGGCACCAACGACGACCTCGTCGACGACGACATCATCGACGCCATGGAAAAAAGCGGAGTTGGTTCCATCAAAAAAGGTCACCAAACTCACTATTACGCCCGAATTAACATCACCCAGTAGGGTTCAAACACAGCTCCCTTCTCACATACTACAAGATAACCCATAAGGAAGGAGGCAAGGTCCATTCCCATAATAGAGCACATCTGGGAACAGGGGCTACAACTCATGCAAACACCTGCATCTGTTTCAATAGTGGTCCCTAGACTGGATAAAAAATATAGAGCTCCGTCAACGGCACCCACTTGCTTTAATTCACATCCAAAACCAGATTCGGTCGTCACTCAAGCCGCCCAGAAGAACTCCAGAAACCCATCCTCGCCACTGTCAGCACCACCAGACAAGGAGGGCAGGAAATTAGATGGCATAGGCAAACGCTTCTCCACAACGTCAGCCATGACGGTCAAAGTGGCCAACGCCATTGCTCTGCTAGGCAGATACAATAGGCAACTATGGGAAGATATTGCTCCATATCTCACGCACGTACCTGACAACTTGAAAGATGAGGTCCAGGCACTCCTTCATGAAGGTCAAATGTCAGCATCAGAAATCATAGATTCAGCCGTCGATGTCGCCATGACAGGCTTCAGACAGCTTGCAGGCGCCGCAGTTTTGCGCAGACAAGGATGGCTCAAAGCGACGTCCTTCAGACAAGAGGTACAAACCAAAGTTGTAGATATGCCCTATGACGGAAAACAACTATTTGGAGCTAAAATAGATGAAGCCTTGCAGACGATAAAGAAAGACACCGATACTGCAAGAGCTCTCGGGACTTTACAATTCAGAAACCAGTCCTTTCGAGGGCACAGAGGAAGAGGACAATCCACATACAGAGGATCCTATCAAGGCAAATCCACATACTCATACAATCAAAATCGCTCACAATATCCGCAGCGACAGCAACAACAAAGTCGTCAGACCTCCTACGGGAGATCGAACTTCAGGGGCAAATCTCAAAAGAAAACGGCTGGTGGAAGACAATGACCATTTCCCGCAGCCAGTCCCTCCACCGTCCTGTCCGCTCAAAATTGGTGGCAAGCTGACACATTTCCTCCACAATTGGAAATTGATTACGACGGATCGGTGGGTACTACAATTAATTCAACATGGTCACACCTTGGAATTCAACTCCATCCCACCGTTAACTCCTCCTCACAAACATCATCACAAACACCTTCGTATGTTACTAAAGGAAATCTCTTCCATGATAAAAAAGGGAGCAATAGAGCGAGTCCCACCAGCTCAAAAGGGAAAGGGATTTTATTCCCGCTTCTTTTTAATCCAACAGAAAAAGAAGAAATGGAGGCCCATTCTAGATCTCAGGGCGCTCAATGCCTTCCTGAAAAGCCAATCGTTTCGAATGGTGACTATCCAGGAAATCTTAGGCTCCCTGGAGGAAGGAGACTTTATGACATCTTTGGACCTGCAAGATGCATATTAGCATGTCCCAATACACAGACGACACAAAAAATTCCTACGATTCGAAGTAGCAGGTCTCCACTACCAATTTTGTGTCCTCCCATTTGGCCTCAAATCAGCGCCTCGCATTTTTACAAAGTGCCTGGCTCCTGTGGCAGCTTACCTGAGACAACAGAATCACCAGGTCTTCCCCTACCTGGACGACTGGCTGGTGAAAGCACCGTCTCTCACAGACGCGCAGCTGTCTTCCAACGCCTGTCTCGATATTTTCCGGAACCTAGGTTTGACTCTCAACTTCGAAAAATCTACTTTACAACCCACCAGGATAATAACATTCCTGGGGGCCACTATCAACACCATTTCCTCCAAAGCTTTCCCGTCTCAGGAAAGAAAAAGCAAACTGATGACTCTAGCTACCGCAATATCTTCAAAACAAACCATCAAAGTAAGGATTTTCAAATCTCTTCTATGGATGATGTCTTCCTGCATTCTGCTCATCCCTCACTGTCGGCTCAGAATGCGCCCCCTTCAGGAGGCCCTGACCAAACAGTGGACCCAATGTACAGATTCCTTCGAAGATCACATAGTCATCACTCGACAAATATCCGAGACACTGGGTTGGTGGATGAAGCACAAGAACCTATCCAAAGGTCTCACGTTCTTGTTACCAGAAACTCCACACGTCATAACGACGGACGCATCTCTCGAAGGATGGGGTGCAGTCCTTCAAGACTTACAAATCAGCGGCAGATGGTCGGAGCAAGAGAAGGCTCTGCATATCAACCTCCTAGAACTACGTGCAGTCCTTCACTCCCTACAGGCATTCCTCCCTCGCATCAAAAATTCAGCAGTGCTAGTGAGGACGGACAACACGACCACAATGCACTACTTAAACAAGCAGGGAGGGACACGCTTGCTGACGCTGTCTCGCGAATCACAAAAAATTTGGAACTGGCTACTACTCAACAACATCACATTAACATCAGAGTATGTCCCAGGAAAAGACAACGTCATAGCAGACGCTCTCAGCAGACAGAGGTCAATGTCCCACGAATGGGAACTGAACCAACAAGTTCTAGACAACATCTTCTCGGCATGGGGAAAACCACAAATAGACCTCTTCGCCACCAAGGAGAACAAAAAATGCCACGGCTTCGCAAGTTGGCATCCCCAACAGAGGTCATTAGGAAATGCATTTTCCATCGCATGGCGCAACGTGTTTGCGTACGCATTTCCGCCATTTCCCCTGATAAGCAGAGTCATCCGGAAAATGAAAATGGAGCATTGCACATTGATTCTCATTGCCCCATACTGGCCGAGACAACATTGGTTCGCGGACCTCCGTCGCCTCTCAGTCCGACCATCAATCCAACTGCCTCAACATCCCTCTCTACTCTCGATGTCCAAAGGCCAGATACTCCACCCGAATCTGAAATCTCTCAGATTATCGGCTTGGCTCCTGAGTACCGAGAATTCTGTCACCTAAGCATCCCGCAGGAGTGCAAGGAAGTCCTAGCTAAAGCAAGAGCAGTTAGCACGAACAAAACTTATTCCTTGAAATGGAAACGATTTTGTATTTGGTGTAAAGACAACAATATACACCCTTTCAGGATCACTCCAGAGCAGATACTGCCTTATCTCCTGCATCTGGCCCAAACAGGTCTTGCACATGCTTCCATCAGGGTACACCTGGCAGCAATCTCACGCTTCACGAGGTCTTCAAAAGGCCCTTCACTATGGTCCAACAGACTGATAAAACAGTTTCTTAAAGGGCTTTACAGATCTTTCCCTAGACCAAGGCGAATACCACCAACGTGGCATCTGAATATTGTACTCAATCAATTAATGAAACATCCATTTGAACCTATCCATAGGGCTGATATCAAATACATTTCCTGGAAAACTGCACTTCTTTTAGCTTTAACATCAGCCAGAAGGGTCAGTGAGTTACAAGCTCTTTCGATACAGGATCCTTTCTTGCAATTTAGAGAGGACAGAGTCATATTAAGAACCAACCCCCGTTTCATTCCTAAAGTCCCCTCGGACTTCCATCTCAATGAACCGCTTGTGCTTCGCTCATTCTTCCCGAACCCAGGCACAGTGGCTGAAAGATCTCTTCACTCTTTGGACATTAAGAGATGTCTAAAATTTTACCTGGACAAAACGAAAGCTTTCAGAAAGACAAAACAACTTTTCGTTGCCTTCAGCAGGCCGAGAAAAGGCATGCCACTCTCCAAACAATCCATTTCCAGATGGATATCGGCAGTAATTGCATTTTGTCATGACAAAGCCGGACGTTCATTACATTCCACAGTCCGAGCACATTCCACGAGAGCTGTGTCCACATCGGCAGCACTATTCGCTGGTGTACCGATTCTGGACATCTGCAGAGCGGCCACCTGGAAATCGCCGCACACCTTTACCAGACACTACTGCCTGGACACGGAACTGATGCAGGATGCAGCTGTGGGCCAAGCTGTACTTCGCCATCTCTTCCAGTAAGATGAGCCTTCCTACTTCCCACCGTCCTGCAATGGTATGCACATTTATTTACTTTACTCTTTATATTACTGATGGTATCTAGTCACATGATATGTATTATCTCAGACTGTTATATTCCATCGCATATGTGCATAATGTATTGCTTGCTATTCTGATTCAGGCATGTGAATCTATGAAAGACACCCATAATACTGGATAAGAAATGCGTTACTTACCTGTAACAGCAGTTATCCAGTATTGGTGTCTTTCATAGATTCACATGCAACCCTCCCACCTCCCCAGGAAGGGCTCATCTCTCACTACAGAGCATATGTTACGTCTACCTAGCTTAGCTTGGTGCGTACGAAAATCTGAGAGACTGAGGCTCCTGGCAGGAAGGTTCTAGAGGGAGGTGGTAGCTGATTGGCTACCTTTGGAAATTTGGTCCTTTTTTACAAAAGGACATAGATAGGCTACTAAGGCAAGGCCCTTAGGCCTATTTTTCTCTATGTATGTCTATAGGACATTACTTTTCTATTACCGGGGCTCCCATCTCGACGACGGGGAATGATTCAGGCATGTGAATCTATGAAAGACACCAATACTGGATAACTGCTGTTACAGGTAAGTAACGCATTTCAACTCGATGGTAGCGGAGTATCCCATCCTCACCCTCTAGGTCACTTCATTAATTTTCCACGAGTCCGCCGTGTCTGGTGGCGAGTGCAGATTGGTAGTGCAGAGTGGTAGTGCAGAGTGCAGAGTGGTAGTGCAGAGTGGTAGTGCAGTTTGGTAGTGCAGAGTGCAGAGTGGTAGTGCAGAGTGCAGATTGGTAGTGCAGAGTGGTAGTGCAGAGTGGTAGTGCAGAGTGGTAGTGCAGAGTGCAGAGTGGTAGTGCAGAGTGGTAGTGCAGAGTGCAGAGTGGTAGTGCACAGTGCAGGGTGGTAGTGCAGAGTGGTAGTGCAGAGTGCAGAGTGGTAGTGCAGAGTGGTAGTGCAGAGTGCAGAGTGGTAGTGCAGAGTGGTAGTGCAGAGTGCAGAGTGGTAGTGCAGAGTGGTAGTGCAGAGTGGTAGTGCAGAGTGGTAGTGCAGAGTGGTAGTGCAGAGTGCAGAGTGGTAGTGCAGAGTGCAGAGTGGTAGTGCAGAGTGAGAGTGCGAGTGGTAGTGGTAGTGCAGATTGAGAGTGCAGATTGGTAGTGCAGATTGGTAGTGCAGAGTGGTAGTGCAGATTGGTAGTGCAGAGTGGTAGTGCAGAGTGCAGAGTGGTAGTGCAGAGTGCAGAGTGGTAGTGCAGAGTGCAGAGTGGTAGTGCAGAGTGCAGAGTGGTAGTGCAGAGTGCAGAGTGGTAGTGCAGAGTGCAGAGTGGTAGTGCAGAGTGGTAGTGCAGAGTGGTAGTGCAGAGTGGTAGTGCAGAGTGGTAGTGCAGAGTGCAGAGTGGTAGTGCAGAGTGAGAGTGCGAGTGGTAGTGCAGAGTGCAGTTTGGTAGTGCAGAGTGCAGATTGGTAGTGCAGAGTGCAGATTGGTAGTGCAGAGTGGTAGTGCAGAGTGGTAGTGCAGAGTGGTAGTGCAGAGTGGTAGTGCAGAGTGGTAGTGCAGAGTGGCAGTGCAGAGTGGCAGTGCAGAGTGGCAGTGCAGAGTGGCAGTGCAGAGTGGCAGTGCAGAGTGGCAGTGCAGAGTGGTAGTGCAGAGTGGTAGTGCAGAGTGCAGAGTGGTAGTGCAGAGTGCAGATTGGTAGTGCAGAGTGCAGATTGGTAGTGCAGAGTGCAGAGTGCAGATTGGTAGTGCAGAGTGCAGAGTGCAGATTGGTAGTGCAGAGTGCAGATTGGTAGTGCAGAGTGCAGATTGAGAGTGCAGATTGAGAGTGCAGAGTGCAGATTGGTAGTGCAGAGTGCAGAGTGGTAGTGCAGAGTGCCTAAAACACATTGCCATTTACAATGCCATTATCTCTAACTTAAAACAAACCCGAGCCCTAATGCATTCCTAATGCTTGTTAATATTGGGAGCTACTTGGTGGCAGCTGTTAGATTGAAAAAGCTAAGACCTATTAATAACGCTAAATTATGATGCTCTATGTTTTAATGTAGTTCATTGTATCTGGTTATGCATTTTGCACCATAGTCTTGTCAAGTAGAATATGTGCAGTATTTGGCTTTTAAATCTTATGAACGAATATTATTGATTTTATATTGTGCTCACCCATCGATTGAATGTATTTATATTGTATGTTGTATTGTGTCCTTTTATGATTTTTTTTTTTTTTTTTTTTTTTTTTTTTTTAAAAACCTTTATTTGAGCAAGCAGAAACGTACAAGGATGGGCCTACAACCACACGGGCCAGCCGCTAAAAAGGAGTAGACACATATCACATAAGCCCGCAGAGGTAACCGTCAATCAACAATGCAATACTCCACATTAAATACAGGACCAAAACAGGTTTTATATATATGAAAGAACAAACATACAAAAAGGCGAGAGTGTATCACTGAAGGTCAGCCCAAGGGACGCAAGGGGGGGACAGCAGCGGAGGTGCAGTAATAATATCCTAAGCACTAAGGAGTATGGAGCGGGGGGGGGGGGGAGGGGGGCAGAGATCAGGAAGAAGAAGGGGGGAAGAGCCGGTGACACCAGCTCAGTCCCTATATGAAGATTCCGGGAACGCTAGCCTAGGGAGATAGGGTAATCTCGATAGTGTCCACAAGGGGAGGAGTACAAATGTCGCCACGGTATTCGTTCCATTGACCCCACACCTTCACCCATGCCCTGGGTCTACCCCTGGCCACATAAACAGTTTTCTCACGGAACATGGACCAATCCATATTATCCTCCCATTGCGAGAGGGCAGGGGGCCTGGAGGCCCCCCAGAGTTGCGCAATATCTCGCTTCGCAATCATATAGCCCAGGGTGGCCCATCTAGTCTGTGCCACCGAATAGTCCGTGGGCTCCCAAACATTCAAAAGACAGCGACGAGGTTCCGGTCGCAAGGATATCCCCGTCACCACAGTCATCAGATCAAGCACGGCCACCCAATAAGCAGCCACCATCGGGCACTCCCAAAGAATATGCAGGAAAGTAGCACGCAAACCACATCCACGCTTACACAGTCCATCAGAGGAAAAGCCCATCACCATCAGTCGCGGTCCCGTCACGTACACCCGATGAAGGATCTTCAATTGGACCAGACGGAGTCGAGCCGGTATAGCCACCTCCTTCGGAGAGGAGAGGGCCGATTGCCAATCCTCATCATCAAGTTCCAACCCATCTCCCATCCACTGTTCCCGAAGTCGGGCCAATAAGTCAGTCCGATTGTTGATCAACTTTTTATAGATCAGGGAGATAGTGCTATCAGGAAGATGTCCGTCAAGGATACGGTCTTCAAGTGGGGAAGAGTCAGGCGGAATCTCACCAGGAGCAAACACCGAAACCAAAGCGTGCCTGATCTGTAAATAACGAAAGAATTCCCGACTACTCAGGCCATAGTCAGCCTGGAGGGCCTGAAACGGGCGCACAGAACCCTTAGAATATACATCCCCCACTTTAGAGATCCCAATCAAGTCCCAACGGTCAAAACCCTTGGAAGACCAAAGACCGCCCAGACGTTCTGAAGCATAAAGCGGCGTCGCCAACGTCAAGCGATCCTCCCAGCCCAGGCTCACATTCGCAGCACGCCACACTGTCAAAGCAGTCAAAGTAGGTCCCACAAGATGGCGCCCAGCGGAGCGAGAATAGAGTACTCTATTAAAGTCACCTCCCGGAAGCTGAAGTTTATCCATCTCAAACGCCGGATTACGACCCGGAGAGAACATAGCGTGATTAATAGCGGACAGATGGGAAGCCCAGTAGTATCTCTTAATATCGGGGAGCGCCATGCCCCCATCGTACCACGGGATAGAAAGTTTCGCGAGAGCAATGCGCGGTCGCCCATCCCAAATAAGTTGCCTCTGAAGGCTCTCAATCTCCCGAAAATAGGTCTTGGGGATAGGATCATAATAATTCTGGAGAGCGTAGAGAAACCGCGGTAGTGACATCATCTTAAACAGGGCCGCCCGACCCAGTGGAGACAGGGGAAGTTTGCGCCAGCGGGCAACGTCCAAACGGAGCCTAAGCAACGGGGGAAGGAGATTACGATCAAAACGAAGGGACGGATCCAAGGTAACGAAAACCCCCAAGTATTTGAAACCATCCCGGACCACCTGAAGAGGAAGTCTACTCGGCAACGGAGGCAAGATACCAGATAAAACGTATACACAGGATTTAGACCAGTTGATGACGAGGCCTGAGTTAGCACCAAAGGACGCAAGAACGTCAAATAAAACAGATAAAGACTTGCGAGGGGAAGTAAGATACAAGAGGATGTCGTCCGCATAAAGCGAGACGCGGTCTTCGAAGTCCGGGGCCCATCGAATACCTTTAAGGGACGGTTCCCAACGGAGCCAGGCCGCCAACGGTTCAAGAGCGAGCGCGAACAACAGAGGGGACAAGGGGCAACCCTGACGGGTACCCCTGCCCAAGGAGAAGGGGGTCGACACTCTACCGTTCACTACAACTTGCGCCAGAGGTTCCGCGTACAACAGCCTAACCCAGCTAATAAACTCGCACCCGAATCCAAATTTCTCAAGTGTCGCCCATAAATAGGGCCACTCCACAGTATCAAAGGCCATGGAGGCATCCAGGGACGCCAAAATGGCCGGTTCAGTCAAAAGCCCCGCCCTCGCCAGCGCGCCGTGGAGGCGACGTAAATTCAGAGCAGTGTTGCGATGCGGGATAAAGCCAGACTGATCCGGATGGACCAACTCCCCAAGAACCGAAAGGAGACGGGTCGCCAAAAGTTTAGCCAACACCTTAGGTTCAACATTTAATAGGGATATGGGCCTATACGAGGAACAGAGGTCACGCGGTTTACCCTCTTTGGGAATGACGACGATTGTCGCCAGACGCTGATCATAGGGAAGCATGTTCCGCTCACGAGATTCTAGAAACATGGCGCGGAGATACGGCGCCACCTTATCGGGGCGTAATTTGTACAACTCAATAGGCAAACCGTTCGGGCCCAGTGCTTTGCCCGAACGGAGCGATCGAACTGCATTGGCTATCTCATCATTCGTAAAAGGGGAGTCCAAAGCAATACGGTCCAAGTCGGTGACACAGGGCAAAGTGATATCACGCAGAAGAAGGCGGGAGTCGGCAACATCCCTCACAGACACGGGAGCATATACCACACGGAAATATTCTGCAAAACGATCAACAATGGCGGTCGGATCAATCACATTCTCACCACTCGCAGACTGAATCACGGGCACCACACGATTGACTCTTTCTTTCTTGTCCAACCACGCTAGGAGTTTGCCCGCCTTGTCACCCACATCGTACAATCTGCCCTGCTGCTCACGAAACATCACCTTTGCAGCGTCAGTGACCAGAGATTTATATGCAAACTGTTTTAGACCCAGGGCATGGAGTTTGTCAGGCGTGACACCAGATTCCAACTCGTCCTCCAAAGCAGAGATCTCCCCCTCAAGGTCCACCACCTCCTTCCTCCCTGCCCTCTTAGCTTCAACAATCAAGGAAAGGGCCTGTCCACGAATCACAGTTTTAAAAGCTTCCCACAGGGACACAGCCGAAGAGACCGACCCCTCATTTTCCAGGAAATATGCATCCATGGACTTGAGCAAGAGGGTACGAGTCTCAGGGGAGGAAAGATACCAAGGGTTAATGGGAGCCACTCGGCCCGCCGCCTCTACCCCAACCTCGAAACGAAGCCAGAGCGGCGAGTGATCAGAAATACCCCTCGGCAAGTGTAAAATCTCACGAACCGCCGATGATTGGGCTGCGGGCATCAGGAAATAATCCAGCCGGGACAGACTGCCATGGGCCCCAGAATGGAAGGTGTATTGGAGCTGAGTAGGATGCAACAGTCGCCAGCAGTCCACAAGGCCAAAGGTATCTAAAAACCCACCCAACCACTGCTGAGCCTGCGGGGTATCTCTAGGGGGATGGCGATCGTGAAGGCCGGAAAGCACCGAATTAAAATCACCGGCAAGAAAGAGAGTGCTATCAGGGAGATCCAACAGAACACGGCCCAAGTCAGTAAAAGTAGAGGCCTGCAAACCCGGGGGAACATAAACATTGAAGAGAGATAGGGTGCGGCCTTCATATCTACCCACCAGGACAGTATATCTCCCACGGTCATCATGAATCACCTCATCGATAGCCAGGGGGAGGGAGGTTCGAACAAGAATACCCACACCCCTAGATCCGGAGGTAAACCCTGAGTGCGCCACAAGGCGGTAGCCCCATCTATTCATCGCATAACAAACATTACCAATCAAATGGGTTTCTTGCATGAAAACAATGTCCGGCGACAAACGTCGTATACATTTTAAGACCACACTGCGCTTAATACGATCTCCCAGGCCATTAACGTTCCAGGAAAGAAATTTCAACCCTCTACCCCCCATCCCAACCACCCGAGCCAAGACCCCTCGTCCATGAGCTAGACATCAGAAACAGCAGCAAACACAGGAGCAACTCGCCTTGAAAACAACACACAGAAAAGAAAAAACTTCCCAACCCCCCTCCCCCAAACTGAAGAGAAACACCCCCCACCCTGCACCCCTGCAAAAAGCTAAAGAGCCACCCCAACCTGCAGTGTGCCTGTCGCCCAAGAACCCCTATTCTACACAAAGACCCCGGAGGAGGAAAGGTCTCCGTTCCATCCACCCCCCGACCTCAGCAAGAACAAAAATAACAAACGAAAAGACAGAATGATCACAATGTAGAGGGACGCCGGCCAACACTCCTGAGAATGTATTCAAAATAAGACATAAGAGCCGAACAGTTAGATCTCCACACCACCTTCGGCACCGCCAGGGTGAGCGGCGGAGTCTGTCTCAGGAGGACAGTCAGGCAATGAGTCCAGCCAGTCATTAACAGCATCTGGCCGATCAAAGAAAAGGGTACGTTCATTGTATTCAACCCGGAGTCTAGTGGGAAAGAGCATGGCGTAACGTAGGCCCCGATCCCGGAGACGTTTCTTGGCACCACGAAACTCCATACGTTGTCTCTGAACCTGTTGGGAAAAGTCCGGGTAAAAGTTCACCGTAGCATTCTCAAAGGCCACCGGGCCCTTCACCCGCGAGGCCTGCAGGATAGCGTCCCGGTCTCTATAATGAAAAAGCTTCGCTACAATGGGTCTCGGCGGGGCTCCCGGCTTGACTTTGCCCCCTGGAACACGATGTGCACATTCCACCGTGAAAAATTTTGTGAGACCAGAAGGGGCCAAATGGTTCAAGACCAGATCCTCAACCAGGAGATCCACCGAGTGGGGTTCAGGGTTTTCCGGTACACCAACCAGGCGAACATTGCAGCGACGCGCCCTATTTTCAAAGTCCTCCAGGCGACGGGTCATGAAGTCGTTCCCCCGACGGAGATTTCCAATCTCTGTTTGGAGCTCCGAGACGTCATTCGTAAGGCTAGAGGATTTAATATCCAGTGATTGTACCCTCTCATTCGTCTTGCCGAGGTCAGCACGAATCAGATTCACCTCAATAGCCACGGTGTCAAGTTTGTGGGCCAAGGCCTCGTACTGTAGGCCGATGGATTCCCTCACACCCGAGATGGCGCCCATGATATCCTGTAAGGAGGGCTCCGCCGACTCTTCCAAAATTCGTTCAGACGCAATACTAGAACCAGGCAGGGCAGCTCCGGGGGACCCCTTAGAATGGGTATAACGGTCCATGACATTTGATTGAACTGGAGCTCCGCGCAGAGGTGTTTTCGTCTTGCGCGTCTCTCTGTCCCCTCTGCCCGCCATTTTGAAGATGCGTCACAGGACAAGCCACCAGGTTCGACGGGCCCGACACCCAAAGTACAGGATCAAAAGTACAGAAAAAGGGGGCACAACTCGGGTAGAGGTCGCCAAACCAGCAAATAGGTCACATGAAAGCCCAACAGCCGATCTGCCTCCAAGTCTCAGTCGCAACACGACATCCACATCCGTGGCCCGAGTCGGAACGGAATCGAAACCGAAACTTAGGAAGGGGGGACCCACAAGGCCAGATCTCCTGCCGTTGTTGTTCAATTGCAGGACGGCTACAGTACCGCACCCCGTCCCGGGCGCACCTCAAGGGCGGAGCCCAAAAGTTCAGAGCACCATATCTCAGGAATACGAGATCCAAATCGATTTCTGAAAAGTGCTAGGGTAATCAGCCAAACGTCCCCTACACGAATTCTTGCAAGAAATCAGGATTCAGCCAGGATAAAATGTCGGGAGCGGCGAGGGTCCGGAGAGCGCTGTGCTCAAGCGGCCATCTCGGATGCCCGCCAAGCTCCTCCTTCCTTTTATGATTTTAATTTAATCGAATAAAGTGTACTGAAAGAAAAAAAAACATTTCTCTTAATGCTGTTGAGATATGTGGAATATCCTCTGCAATGATAAACTGAGTTGAACAGTCCTTTTATTCAAACTTTTTGAGTCTTTCCTTTAGGGTCTTGAATATTTTAAAATTAACAATGGTACTGCTGGTTCTGTCCAAATGTTTTTCACCCTAGTCCATGAGTCTTCTTTACTGATGCAGAGTACTAGATGTAGTATACCAGGATTGTACGTCCTTATTCTTTGGCCACCTAACGCTATTAAAAACTAATATCATCTTAAGAGTGTTTGCGGTCCTGTGCCAGACGTATTTTGGGGACGCCCATTTGGAACAATTTTGAATTGTATTGCCTATTTTCTCCAAATTCAAGTCTGTATTAAAGAAGCAATAAAGAAACAAATGGCAAGGGTGAGATTGGGTGCTCGAAAGATCACATTGCTATGGGGCCCCTTGAAAGGTGGGAGCCCTGGGCAAATGCCCACTTTCCGCATACCTTAAAACGTCTCTGATCAAAACAATTGACATTGAAAAAGAATTCATACGATGTGCGCTAAAGGGTTCCTCCTGGAGTAGCAAACGGCTACTGTAACAAATAAGTCTCATGCAAGGGAGGTTAACTAGATAATGTACGGTTATTATAGTTAAATAAATATGTTATGTTAAGCAGGTTTGTAATCTGATAACTCACCCATAAAGGGTATCCTAGCCCAAAGAATTCGGCACTGTATAACTTCCAAGTTTATAATCTAGCTTTTGTTTTTGAAGATGGTCTTTCAAAGCAAGAGAGGGAGTTAATTTCAGCTGAAAGCCACCAGGTAGGAAAAGGAGCGTCCACTGGATCTCAAGAGCCATATACTGAGTCTACTACTTGCCACTGTAGACAGGAATGCAGAAGTGAGTGGGTTGAAGAAAGGAGCTTCTGATGACCTGATAGAGTGGGCTGGAATCATGTCGAACTGTGCTACAAATAGAGACAGGCAATACGGCCCAGTTTAGCCTAGAAAAAACAGTGGAGGCCATTGATGCCATTAGGCTGGGAAAAATCCATGGCTGGGACAAAATCCCAGGAGATTTACTTAAACACAATAAAGAATTGTGGGTTCGTTATGTAAATCTGATTAGTAATGCAGTGGCACCGAGAGTACCTATCCCTTCCACATGGAAAGGAGCTGAAATAGTACCAATTTACAAGAAAGCTATCAAGCACGAACCAGGGAACTACAGGCCAATTAGCCTCACAGATGTAATGCAAAACATCTATGCCAGGCAAGTCCTGAATTGAACAATTGGATGGATGATAACACCCTAACAGGCAGGGTTTACGACCCGTTTTAGTACAATCCGTCTGGTTTTCAGGCTATTATGCATCCTGTGGAAATACAGTAAAATATGGGGTGGGCACATACATATTGCATTTATAGGCATAATAGCGGCATTCAGTCTTGTTCCAAGAGAGCCTCGTGAAGAATCTAGGGGTACCTGATGACATTTTGACCCAGGCAATTAGGCTGCGTCAAGGTAACTACAAGAAAAGTCAGTTGGGGGTTGCACCCCGACCTTACACCTACCCTGTTCTCACTCTATAGTAATGATGTCATTGCCCACCTCAAGAAATGCAGCCTTGATTTGCCAAAGCTCTGTTGGACCCCTGTCCCTGCGCTACTCTTTGCAGGCAATGTAATTTTGGTCTCACAGACGCCGAGGGGTCTACTTGATGGCTTTAATGCATACCGTGCAATAAAGGGACTAGTAATAAACATCAGTAAGATTTAGTACATGGCCATAAAACCCCACTGGTACTTTAAAAGAAACACAGCAGTTCGTGAGGAAAAATTATAGTATGTATCAAATTTCAGTTACATGGATATTACATTGGACCCTAGGTTATCATGGATCCCACAAATACATCCGGCAAACGTGGCCCTTGTACATAGTTCAAGGGCCATCATTAATAAATATCAAACATCTACAACCAAAATGATTACACCGGCCTTGGGGATTTACAAATACAAGGCTTAATCAGCAGCCTTATATGGGGCCAAGTTGTGGGGCAAAGGTAGCCTAAAACAACTCATTCTGAGCGAAAGTACGTTTATGAGAGGGCTACTAGGTTTACCGGCATCGACACCATTAACACCCATGTACCAGGATTTAAATATCAAACAGATAGAGCATATAGTAGTCCTGAGACCTATGCCTTAGGGCATTGCTGGAACTTAATAGAGCTGTAACTTTCCCCTGGTTTAGACACATTCAGACTTGGTTTAGCAAACGTGGCCTACGATCGATTTGGAGCAACCCACAAACACTATCTTGAAGTTCCAAGAAACAATTGAAGCAAGTTTATTGGGAGTATCTTAAACATTCTTCACCAAATTCCTAGACTAGGTAGGCTGACAATACGATTCCTCGCTGCCAGCCCAAATCCAAGTTTGGAAGAGTTTTTAGACACCTTGTGAAAATATTATATTTGAAGTTTTGATAGGAAACCCTTCAAATTAAAGCTTATACTACAATGTCGAAGTCGTCTAACAATATGGTTGAAGACTCTATATGCACTTTAGTCAGTATCGAAAACATTGCACATTTTTTGTTCTTTTGCGCAGCTTATGACAGGTTTCAGAAGAAATTGATTCATCCTGTCTGCATTAACATGGGTTCAGGAAGCACTTAGAAGCTCTAAGAGTCCTGAAATATGATACAACTTCCCAAATAGATTTTGGAATGAGTAGCTATCTGCTTGTAGTGGGATTTGCACATGGAAAGATGAGTTTGAAATTTTAAAAATGCTATGAATTTATTGGTTTTAACTAAATCAAGTTTTTTACAATATTAACTGAATCTCTTGTAAATTATCGCATATGCATGTATTACATTGTTCTTATCAAACATGATGCAACATTGTATGCATGCTTTTAATGGTTTTTAACTGAAATAAAAGATATTGACTGACTAAGTGTGGCAAAGTATCAGGGCGAACGAACCGCGGGATCAATATCTTCCAGATGCCCACCTTCAGGCAGCACTGAATTTGATTGGTGATTCTTCAGAGTATCGGAGTGGCCAGATAAGGTAAGGGATATTAGGGACGGTACTGCAGTGAAGGAGACCTAAAACCAGAACAACAACAATCGGTGTACGCACTAATGAAATATAGCAGTATTAACGCATTACGTAATCTAGCTCACTCAGTGTGCTTCCAGTGCCTTACCTGTAAAGAACTAAATAGTCCTTGAATTAAGTAGTATTTTACTATTCCAGTTCGTGTACTTGATTACATGTCCTTAAATTGCATAATGCCTCTCACACAGCTTTACTTGTAGATTGATTAGCTCTCTGTCCTATTATGTTCAATGTGCCACTTTTTTTTCTATTCAGATACTGGAGTGTCTTCTCTGAGAGAGTAATAAGCAGTTCCAGAGTTCCTTAATGATTGACATTCACCCGGCAACTCGTCTATGAATGTCTGTCAGGTCTATAGTGTTCCATAAAATTGTTTAGTTTCTTTTCATGCACAGGTGTGGATCCTCGTTTTTGATTTCCTTTTTAATTAAAATATAATCTTGTTAATCTATAATCTTGTGTCCTGCCTGTGGTCGTTTCTTCACCTGCTCTTCTTGGGTTCCTCCGCTATTCTCTACCCAACTTCTCCTTCTATAAATCCAGAGTCTTTGTCAGCCTATTCCTATTCCTCAAAACGAAGGACCACCTAATACCAAGCACTTGGGATCCTCTGACTAATAGGCAGTGGGTAGGGCGAGCTGCGGCCTTTGGTAGGAAAGATGACCACAGATATTTTATTTTTTCTCACAACATTTAACATTGGGTGAAGAGTTTGATGAAGGCATCTATTTTAGATGTATCACTGATCGATCCTGTTGAAAGGCTACCATTCCTTATCTAATTTGATGTTTGCACCAACCACGATTAGCAAAATTGCAGCCATATTGGCATGGTTTTGTGCCAACATTTTCATCACCATTGACTTCTATTAATGAGTTGTTTCTCGCAAAGTTTGTTTGTTCCACAAGACTGAGCACAACGTTTATCAAGTGGTCTTTTCAGAACTGCAAGCCAGTGAAGAGACCTTACAGGGGGACATTTATAGGCCTGCAAGGGGAGGTTGAGTACCAGGTAAGCAACTGCATTTTGAATGGCCCGAAGTCTCTCGATGAGGGCAATGTGAATACCTACATAAAGAGTGTTTTCATAATCAATACAACTGGTGATAAGAGTTTGGATAATCGATTTGCAAGAGTCTAAAAGGACCAGGCACACAGTTTCTGGAGCATGCCAAGAATGCTAAAGGAAGATGCCACAATTGAAGCTACTTGGGTAAATTAGTATCAAGGATGATGCCGAAAATTATGGCTGTGTTGGTAGGCTGAGCGGTGTTCCCCAGTTTCTTTGGCCAACAGCCATCTGCCCAGTACAGTGTTGCTTTATGAATCAGCATGACATCAGTTTTATCGCTTTTGAGTTTGTAGCAATGGGTATACATCCAGTTAGTAATTTAAATCATATTGGATGAGCATTTGACCAGTGTGGCTCATACCTTGTCTGCGATAGAGAAAATGAGCTACATATCATTTGCGTAAGAGAGACAAAATGTAAGCCATTGTATTTGACATTAGCCAAAGGGGACATGTATATGTTGAAAATGTTAGAGCTCAGGAAAGAGCCTTGAGGTGTTCCATTTTTCAACTAGGAAATGTTAGGAAAAATGGAGTATAAAGGACAGATCGTGATCTCTCAGTGAGAAAGGATGTTAGCCATTTGAGAGAATTAAAGCAGATAACATATTCATGCCTGTTCTATACCCGTTTTATAGCTAGTGTAGAACTTGAAGCAGCCTCCTTACTATTGTTTGGTGTGAAGTTTTTGAAGATTGTTTTATTCATACACATTTTATGGATTTATTCCAAAATAAACTATTTAAGCGAATAAAATAATGCTTACTGGTAACTTTTTGTTAATTTTGGTGCTACTTCTGTCCTTGTCCTTTCTGGCCTAATCTTCTGCATCGCTATCTATCCACAAGAGTTTCACATTGATATTTTGCTTTGCAAATGGTTTCTAGAAAGCTATGCAGCATTCTTTACATGTTTTCTTGTTGTTATCTGAACCTGAATGACAGCAAGTGAATTGTCATGTTTTCCCTTTCCTTCAAGGTGAAATGGCCCAAGAGACGGTCTATCTAATCAATAATGAGAAGCGAGGCTTTGATTTTACTCTGAGAGAGCACTCCTGTCATTCTGAAGGATATATCCATAACTTGCTGGTTCGACCCATGGAAGGTACAATCCCAGCGTGCTCTAAGTAAGTAATTTATGGTTTATCTCGGTGGAGTTTCGAGTTAGGTCTCAGAGCTGGGTTATGTAAAAAAAGAGTATCTTGCCCTATTTTTACTAACTCCCCGAAAGACTAATTAATCACCTCTACCGTGTTATGAAAACACTACTCTGAAGATTCTAAAGCCTAGAGGCATCCCGTTCCTTCAGGCAATCTCTTCACATGGACTTGCGTATCCCAGGCAGTCCTCTGGCAAATTCAGCCATTCCACTAGCTAATCACGTGCTATCAATCCCGGCCATAAGCCTGTGACCACCTTTCTGTCCTCACCTGAGGACTGTCCTTTGGCCCGGACACATAGACTGGCCATGCTCGACACCCCATTTCAACAACAGAAGACCCATGCCGTCTGATAACTGACCCATGGCCCTAGGCACAGGGTCTGTATCTGTTCTTTTCCCCTCTCTGACAGCAGCCTAGCCTCTTATGTCTTGCCTGGACATTCCTGTTCCTGTCTTTTTCAGTTTTTTTACCATTTGGGTTTTGAGCTTCTCAGTCCAATGTGCAGTTGTCCCCGACTTAGACCCAGTCACCTATCTCTGAGCATTCCTTGCATGTAAGCTTGTAAATTCATGAAATATACCAATATTGGAGAACTACACTTGTAAATAAGAGAGTACTTATTTTAAGGTCTTATAAAAAAGATTCATCAGGGAAGAGGACAATTAAAAACATACTGGTTGTAAAGGTCCAAGATTTTAGGTACAGCTACTGAGAAACGTTGGACTAATCATTGACAATGATAACATCTAGGAATGGTGAGGCCTTTTCCATTATGTGGAGTAGTGGATGTACAGCAAGATATACAGAGGGTCACTTTGAAGGTGATATAACAAATCTTGAACAGACTGACAGTATAGTGGCAACCAGTCCAGATAGCTTGTAATGTGAATACCGGGACCCACCATGCCATTATAAGTGATCACTCAAATGTCAAATGAGAGGAGTATGTCACTGAGCAAGCGGGTACAGAAGTAGGCAACGTTAGAATTGTATTCCACTGTCAGGCCTAGTTGAAACCAGATGTTGGGCATCCACCCAAAGAGTATAGGTGGTTTCAAGCAAACAAATGTATTTAAAAAAAACTAAATTCGGACAGTATGATGGTGCAACACAGTGATTGAGTGGTACTAAGTGTAGATATTGTTGAAAGCAGGCTTTGAAACTGAACGGAAAAAGTAATTGAGATGAGATAAAATTTAGTCATGGAAGAATTACATTTTAAGAAATTAGAAGCCATCCAAATCTCTATGACAAAAAGACAAATCCTCAAGCTGTCGAAATCCTCCAACAGTAACTTCCTAATTGAGTTTCATCAGATACTGGTGAAATGAGATGACTGAACTAGCCACCCTATGTGCCACTTCTTTGAAATTAACGTTGAATAATGGGGGGGGGGGGGTCAGTCCTACATCAATCCATGGGTAACCCTAGCCATGAGGAAGAGGGGGCTTGACATGAAAGAACCTATCTGGATGACGTATTAGGTCCTTCCAGAAAGGCAGACAACCACACTTGGGCACACCATGCCCCCAATGTTCCATGGTTGACTGTATCTGGGTCCACTGAGAGAGTCCATAGGATGACAGATACACCATTAATCCAGCACACTCATGCCATTGTCCACCATTGCCCTCGCAGTTGGAAATGCAAATTTAAGCACTTTCCAGAAATAAGTTTTTCATTTCAGCAAGCATCATGCTTATAGAGCTGTCTCAAATATTTTCTTTCTTTTTCCCTTTGCAGTCTGCATAAAACATATGAATGGCACTTAGGGATATAACTTTGTGCTGGTTATGAATGGTGTAGACATAAGAAGTGCTACATCTTCCAGCTCCCCATTGCTCTACCACGTTGAATTGGAGGATATCTCGATGTGTTTCGATAAGGTTTTTAAAAATATGTTCAAAATTACCATATAGTCATCTGCAGAAGGGATATTTCTTAGGTGTATTCCCTTCTTCAAATGGTGGTAACCAACCCAGGTGCTGAGGAAGCAGATGTTGAATAGCAGGCTTATGCCCTTTTCAGACAAGGAGGATATTTTGGGTGTTCTTTGCAATGTCTTGTTGCTGCTGGGGAGCAACTTAAATAGACATCGCATATAATATGCACATTATTTGTCTTTAGTAAAGTCTAAATTTTCTCTGTGCATGCAAGGACAAGCCTCATTTTTTAGCCCTCCTGTCATTTAATGATTATGATTGCCGTCTACCTAACTATTTGATATACTGTTATTTTTATTTGTGAAAAATCCGCTATAAGCGTGCAGGAAGTCATCTACCTCTACTTTTACTACATACCATAGCTTGTACCGAGGTTTTTCAGCAAACCTCAATGCTTGCACATTCAGGCAATTGTATCCACTGTTGTTTCTTCTCTACTCAGATCCTGTCCTAATCACATAAGCCTACCAAAAGCTGCTTTGTCCTTGCTACTCTCTACTTTTTAATTTTTTCACTAGATCACATGTGCATTTAAATGGAGTCATTTATGACTTTTCTTCGGAGCCAAAGGTTCATATAACAGTACTGTTTTGATTAAAATATTGCCGTCCTGAGCAAAGAGCATTTTGATGGTCTTCTTGCTAATTTCAACACTTAAGGAGTTGACTGCAGGAGGTATGCGTGTCACTGCCCCCACGGCTTGTCTCTGGTTCCTGGGCTCCAAGGCTCCAATCACAACTTAAACTTTTATGATAAATGTGCCCTGATTCCCTCAAAGGCATTCATAGAGTTGGAAGCAAAATTATACATCATAGAAAATAAGAAGAGGCCGAGTATGAAGCAGCGGTCTTGCAATGGGTTGTGGGACTACTCCAAATTCCAGATCATAGAGTTGTTTACATGCTAGATATTGGTCCGGTTCAAAGTCTTCAACTAAGTCAATCCAAGGTGTTTCACAAGGGCAGGAAGGCCTGGCTGGATTAACCTCCCTCTCACCACTTGTAGTCTTAAAAGAAGTCATGCAATCATAACTCCAAGGGCCTTTCCCCTCCAGTGTCTACCAATTCTGAACCCTTTCATCTAGACCAAGTGCCTCAATTTCTTGGGCATCTGTTGCATTATATTGAAGTCTTCAAAGAGGCCCTGTGCAAATTTTTAAGATGCTAGCTAAACAGTTATTGCACCTCACCTTTGTATTATTAATATTTGAGTGCTGAGGTGCAATAACTGTTTAGCTAGCTTCTTACAAATGATTTCCTTTGGATTTCAGTTGAAGTCGACATCTGTGGTAGTGGGATGTCACTGTCACCTCGAGGGGCACCTTCACCTTACTGAAAATAATTTGGACTTACAAAATTCATTATGACATAATCTTGCAGAATTTTTTAGATTGGAAGTGCGACAATTTATACCACAACTACCTGTGCTGTAAATGTCGGAATTTGTAAAGTGCACAGCTACCTCCACCGGAGGTGTCCCGGCGCTGTCCGTATACCGCTTAGGAACCCTTCCTGGCTTCCCTGGGAAATGTCCACTCCTGGGCACCCCCCAGGTGCAGCCAGGCATCCCAGCGCTTTTGGGGCCTTTGTGGAGATTAAGCAAGCTATTGCCCAGAGTTGCAGAGTGGGACCCATGATTAGAATAGGCACCGAGGCGAGAAATCAGGTCCGAGGAAATTGAGCCCAAGACCTGCCGAGACGGGAATTGAACCCTGGTCCCGGGCCAGACCTCTGCATCAGGGTCTGCCGCTCTAACCATTGAGCCACACTTCTCCACAGTATCATTGCAAATTCTTAAGATGTTTCTTTCCTCCTTTGGTGTGCTTTTGTGGCTAACTGGGAGCCCCCCCCCCAGCTGACTCACTCTACATGATCTGATCTCAGCCCCATGCTGACACTGGTCCAGACTTCCACTCTGGTTTCAGAGACAATGCCAGTATCTTCCATGTTGGCACTTCTATCAACTTCACCTGTGCCAGCACCAGTCTCGACACCAAACCAACAGCCCTGTGGAATGAAATCACAAAATCGCAGCCAACCATAATTGAACTTGACGCCCAGCCTCTTCCTTGGCGCGCACATGTTATTAGAGGTTGAGGGCCCTGTTTGAATCAATTTCAAACAAAGTCCACATTTTACAGCTGTCCCACATGACGACAACATTGATGAGACAAATTACTCACCCTCAATATACAGGTGTAGATATTTTTCTCATAGAGGCTTCTCGCTGCAGATTCCTCACTTTTTGAATATAGCTCCTGAAACTTTTCAGCAGTAACTCTGCGGGTAAGAAGGAGAAGCCTCGGGAATCAGCACTGACCCCGTTCCACTCCAGAAATGACGTGTGGGGCTATATAGGTGATATTCCCATGCCCTGATGTTCATTTTTTCTGCGCCACCAAATGTTAATCTGGAACTCCCTTTCATATCTCTGAGGCTCTTATCATGACATTTTTTCCAGTGGGCAAGAGGTGTCACCCCTAACACTACAAACAAATGTCTGTGACAAATCCTCATCTGATAAGCATGAGGTCGAGCCATGACTTCGAGGCCTGCAGCGACTGACCTTGGATGAATCCGAAGGCCAAGGAATGCGAGGCAAAACTTTGTCACCAAGCAAAAGAAGACTCCAAGTACGGACCATTCCAAGACCCTCTCCTGGTCCCGTTCCCAGTCCTAGATTCAACGGTGCTCCTCCAGATGTCTGTTTTCTTTGTGCTCCAAGTCCTCAGGTAAGCGTAATAAACACAAGAAATCAAAACAGTATTCCGCTCCATTGCACCACTCGCATTCACCTAACGAAGCCTGGGGACTGTGCCACCCTTCTCGATCCTGCTACTGGAACATGCAGACTTTGGTGCCAATCCTACAGTTGGTTCTGGCACAACTTGAGTTGGGGGGCCTTCAGCCATGCTGCATCTGATCGAAGAGTTCAGTGCAGCTATGCTTAAGCTCTTTGGCTCACTGCTGACTCCCTATGGCACACCTTTGGGTCACAGGGACCTGAGAGGTCTTCCACTTGGGATACCGCCAGCAGTTTGCCCTTGGAGCCAGATGGGCCCTTCACACTTGTCTTACCGCCAACTCATCTGATGTGCCATGACCCACACAGACCCTGACATGCCGACGCCGACTTCTCCACTTGAAGAAACAGCCCCAATTGTCCTCTCGAACACTGAATCTATGTCAGTCCAACCACGACCAACATCGTACCTGAATCTGCCTGAGGTGGCACTTCCCCCACTTGAATTACCACAGGCTCAACAACACTCTTTTTGTTCCCTTTTTTTGGACTGATTCTGATAATGACTGTAACCTGGGTGCTAAGTTTGCTGAGCTCTACCAAGATGATCACTGGTATGAGGGCTTACAGGGAGCTAGTGGCCTCGATACCTCTCTGACAACAGCTCTCTTTCTACCTCTGGAGCAACTACAGAAGAATTTGCTTCCTACACCATAGTAATGCATAGGGGGTCTGAAGTTCTTAACCTTCAGCTCCCCAACTTGAAGGTTAAGACCTAATTAGAGCAGTCCTCCACCTGTGACAAACATCTTCTGAGCCTCTTCTTCCTTTAAGGAGGCATTGACATATACCTTAGTGGGGGCTTAGGCCAAACCTTGCTATGGCCCCTCCAGTCAACAGACAGATTGTCAGCCATCATTGCCCAGGCCCTGGTGACCTGGCTTTTCTCTTGCAGCACCTCTTGCAGGAAGGCCTACTGGTGCAGGTTTCAGTCAGCTGCCCTACTCAAAATACATTTCCCACCACTCCTCCTGAAAGGGAATCTAAGCAAGTAGAAACATTCAGCAAGTGTATCTTTTCTTCTACCAGATTGGACTTCCTATCTGTTAACGGCCACTGTTTGTTGGGGTGCTGCTCACATGCCCTTTAGGATTCGGTACATGAAACATGCAAAAGGTGATGGGAGGCTGCCTGCAATAAATCTAACCACTGGCAATAGCTCAGGTAGGACTCCAACCCATTGTTCCTTTGCTCACCATGCCACCTCTGCTTTGGACCTAGCCATATGCAAATCAGTCTTGACCCTGCACCTCATGGGAACAGTTCAGCTCAAACTACCATGCCAGGTCCTCCCTAAACCAAAACACAAGCAATCCAGGACCGGTTTTGCTCTAGTTATGGGCTCAACAGCCAAGTACAGCTTGGTTCCAGTGGCACAGTGAAGACAGAATCCATGTCTGGGCATACCGATTACTATAACGGTGTGTGCAGTTCCTGTAAGGGGATGCGGGGAAGACACGTCTTTCTTTGTGATGTTCTCATGCACCCCGAGAGGTGTCATGCTTCATCATTGGGCTTTTTCCCTGGTCAAGCCAGCGCTGCAGTGCCTGACTGGCTCCCGAAACTGGGGCTCTTTGGCGGGGATCTTTTGAAGAAGAAGCCGTAAGGTGCGTGCAGGTGTGGGGGCTAGGAAGTGCACAAGGGAGTGAGAAAGTTAAAATAGGTAAGGAGCAGTCCTGTGGGGATCAAATTTTAATAAGCTAGGTAGCTCCCGCCTAATTAAAAACGGTGTGTGTGCCCCTGTGTGGAAGATAATGTCCCTCAAGGGTCAAGTTATGTGTGAAAGGTTAACATGTTTCGTGCCTGGTTTGCCCCTAACGGGTCAAATGGCACTTCGTCAGGACCGGTAATGTGTAAAGAAGTGCACTACCACCTGGTATTCAGTAAATTGACAGAAATTACCAGGTAGGTACGAAGGCCTAGTAGACGTATACTGGGGCGATCAGTAGACCCCTAGTACGAACATCCTAGTGCGGGGTGCACCAGAGCACGTCGTTGCTCTGGTGATAGGTTACTGGAGGCAACTTGCCTGCGTCCTACCCTTGCTCCGGCATACCGATGCCACTTAGGGTGGTACGTGAAACACACATGTGGGTCCTGTGCAAACGGTGTCACTAAACTGTAGCTGGCTGATGAGCCCTAACTTGGGCGAAACCATACCTAGTTCAGAAAGGGACCTGGCTTGGCAGCTCAGGCTTGACTGTTCTTATTGGAGCAGGGTCAACACTGATTTCCATATAGCTAGGTCCAAATTGAGATGGCATGGTGTGTTAGACCTGGCACCTTGGCGTTAGTTTCCCTTCCACTTTTTGCTGATGTGCCTCAGATGTTTTGCTGGTGTTCAATGCTCAGGGCCCTGCGCCACGGCCAATCCGTGCCGCTGTGCAAGTGCTCCCAATGTAAAGTGTATGTGTAATTGATTTCCACAATTGACTTATTTGGTTTACTTTCAGTCCCCAGTAAAGTGCACGAGGAGTGCCGGGGCTTGTAGATACAAATGCTGCTAGTGGGCCTGCAGCGCTGGTTGCGCCACCCACCGAAGCGGCCTCGTAAGATGTGTCTCGGGTCCGCCATTGCTGACCCTGCGTACAGTCCCGTACTGTCACGCTGACTGCGCAAGTGCCCACACTTGCCAGTCCTGGAACCTTCCCTAACCTTCATATCAGTCACCCCTATGGTAGGCCTACGGGCAGAGTACATTGTAAGTGTCAGGTAGGACAAGCCTAGAGCGTGGCACGTCCTAGTAGTGAATTACCGCTCTTTAGGTTCTTCACTATTGAAGGGCTACCTGTTCTCTTAGGCCAGATGAGCTGCCGGAGCTATTACACGCTTTAGTCCCGGCAGGCTCAGGGAACACGGTAGCACGTCAAGTTTAGTATGCCTGAACTCAGAATAATAAAATACTTCCTTTAGCAAGGTTTATTTTAATATCCTGTGTTTGCAAATGCTACTTTTAGAAAGTTAGCCTTTGCTCGCCTAACTGTTCAGCCCGCCTCTGCCAGGATGTGTATCTGCTGTCTGGGTTTTTGTGAGTGACAGGGCTAGGAGATTACCGGGGACAGTCGGGTGCTCCAGGGGGTGAATGGGGTGCTTACACCAGGATGGGTGGGCGGAGTAGTCCTTGACTCTGAATAGGGTTGTGCTCTACCACCACAATGCTGGCTCCACCTCCTGCGGAGCATCTGATGTCTCTGCCCTGCAACCTGAAAGAAGACGGCAGAGTCCTGTCAACAGAGTACTCCAGAACCGGGTTGAACCAGGCTCAGGCCCCCTGGCCTGCCAAGACAAAAGAAACGCAGTATAAATATAGGAGCTCCGCTCCTTACAAATCAGATCCAGTTTTGACCACGACAAACCTCTGCCTGACTAGAAGGACCAAGAGAAGCTGAAGGACGGAAACCAGTCTGTATCCTGTTGGACTGGCCTGCAGTGGTGCCTTGCTGAGAATGGAGAGGAAAGGACCAGAAAGGACTTTGTTGACTTGTGCCTCAAACGATCTCCAAGGGCTTGATCGAGAGCTTGCCCCCTGAACGGAACCCCAGGACCATTGGGTTCTATCTGCTTGTGCCCGTCTGCTGTTGGGCCTTAGTTCTTATTCCCTCGCCAGAGTTGTGACTCGGGTGCCTTCGCCCCCTCCCAGGTCGTGACAGCTCGGAGCCTGGTCGCCCAGCCGTAGAGAGCCCCGCTCATCCCTGAGTCGCTCTCCGCTTCAGTGCCGGGCCGCCCGCTCTCCTGTCACCTCGCCGCTAATGGAGCGCGTTGGGTACCTCTCATCTTCTCCAGCCGGAATCTGCACGGAGCGCATTCCATAGCCTCGGACGGTCCGTACGTCATAACGTACCCGACTGTCTCGCTTTGCCCTCCTGCATACCAAGGCTCGTGCCGCACCTCAAGAAAGGCCTCCCCATACAGTGGTACCGAAAGCCTGGTGCTGCACCCGCCTGCCATAGAACGCGATGCCCCTCACAGATCCACGAGTACGACCCGGCGTGCTAAGAAGTAGTGCGTCCCGCAGGCCTGAACGGCGCCTCGCCCTGTGAGCTGCATCGATCCCGGATCGCCGCAACCCTCCACAGTCTAGCTCCCCCGCCTCGCTCCTCCAGGGGGACCGAGCCAGGGAGATCCTCTGGAGAACCGTCGGCCTCGGCCAGGGTCCGCCCTCACCAGTAGCCGCGCCTGAAACGCCTCGGACTTCCACCAGCAAGGTACACTTGAACTCCGACCCGAGTTCATATCGGATCCAGGGTCTGCAACGTTCTTATTTCCCTGTCATCGTACCTTGCTGAACATCGAACATTTAAAGACTAAGCTTGCCTATTGTAATCTGGTTGCCTCAAATCGCTAAACGTTATTTGGTCTTGTGATAATCCTGCTTGAATCTATCTTTTAAATAAAGTATACGTATTTTTGATACAACCATACGACTGGTGTCCATTTGTGGTGGGTCAGTGGGTTTACTGTGTGTGATCATAAATGCTTAACTTAATATCGCCCTGAGGATTAGCCTTGTCTTCTCGCGCCACACTACCTAGAGGGTGAGCAGGTGTTATTCGAAGGAGTAGTTCCCTTGCCCTGATGTGGAGCTGAGGGTCCCTGCTTGTCACAAGTGCATACCTGTGCCAACCAGAGACCTCCGGTTCCAACAGTGTGCAAAATAATGATGGATTGGGATGCGACCTGAGTGATTATTAGTAACTGAGATTTATTCAAGCATTTCATCCATCACTGTGTTGTATACTTTAGGATTTGGTGGCTTTAATCCTCCCTGGCGTGCCTGAAGACCTTTTCCATGTACTAGCTCAGGTCATTTAAGATGGCTATGATGCTGCCAAGTTCACAAGTCATTGTTGCTTTGACATCTTTGATTTCCTGCATGGCTAAGATTGACTGGATTGTCTGACAATGTCCAGTCCTCCCTGATGGACATGCTCTTTGATGGGATTCACCCTTTCGATTAAAAAAAGGCTGATTCTCCTCTCAAGTGCTTTAGGGAGTGCAAGGCTACTGCTCATTCCTTGTGGCTTTCTGCCCCACCTGCCAAAGGCAACAGTTTCAAGGGTCCTTTAATGGCTTTGGTGTGGCGTCCCTTACTTGCCAACCTGTCCTGCCCCCACAGGGAACCCAGCAGTTTTGGTTTCATCCTACAGCCCCATCTGCCAAACCTCTTCAACGTGCCCTTGCAGGTACACTGCTACCAAATGTGAATCACAATCTACTGATTCTTACCAGGTTGGCAAGCAATCAAGAACGACTGGAGGGTCCCACAGATTGCTCACTAGAGATTCGCCTTACCCTTTCTCTGTTCGCCTCCGCACCTTCTACCGTCCCTTCAGTGACAGAACCATCTCTCTATTTTGCGGCAGGAAGGGCAAGCCCATTTGGTCTAAGGGGCTTTCGAGAGGTTACTGGTGTCAGAAGTAGGACGTGGTTGTTACACTCTCTACTTTCTGATGCCCAAGAAGGACATAGGTGTTCTGCCTATTCTAGATCTGTGCCCTCTCAATACCTTCCTTCAGAAGGAGAAGTTCAGGGTGCTCACCCTGGCCCAGGTCTTATCTGCCCCGACCCAGGACCTTGGATGGTAGCGTGGGATTTGCAGGATGCCTATTTCCATATTCCCATTCTGCTAGCCTATCGATGCTACCTGCAGTTTGTGGTTAGAGAGGAGCATTTTCTGTTCACTGTGCTCACCTATGCTCCTCTGGCATTCAAGTGATGGTGTGGGGCAGCACACCTTCATAGGTCAGCGGTTCCAGTCTTTGCCTACCTTGATGATTGGCGGTTGCAGACGGGTTAACTCAAGGCAGTCCTCAACCACCCCCAGACTACGATGAACCTTGTGTCATCTTTGGGGTTCACTATCAACAAGCCAAAGTCACACCTCACTCCTTCTCAGGCGCTCCCCTTCATGGCAGCCATTTTGAGCACAGTACGCTTTTGTGCCTTCCCCCTGGAATGAGAGTCCAGGACATTCAGGCTATGATCCCAATCTTTTATCCACTGTCCTAGATTTGAGTGAAGTAGACTCTGAGGCTTCTGGGACTTATGGCCTCTTGCATCCTACATGTTGAGCATGCAGGGCATATGCAGGCTCTGCTATGGGATCTGAAATCCAGTGGGCTCAAGATCAGGGGCACCTCTCTGACCACGTTTAGATTTCTTAGGACACTGCAAAAGATCTTCAGTGCTGATAACAGGGCCGAGATTGGGTCAGTGGCAGACCCCTCTCCCTGCCTACCCAGAGTTGACAGTGGTGACGGATGAATTGCTTCTAGGTCGAGGCGACCAAGAAGAGAGATGGAGATCTGAAGCCTTTGCTCTTTGGCAGAGTCCTGGCTTCACATCAGCCTTCTGGAGCTTAGGGCCACCTGCTTGGCATTGGAAGATTTCCTGCCATCCATCTAGGGGAGGCTGGTACATATGCTCATGGACAACACCACCCCCACTTGGTACTGTAACAAACAGGCTGAGGTTGGGTCACAGACCCTGTGCCAGGAGGCCTTGCTGTTTTAGAAATGGCTGCAACAGCAAAGAATTTTCATGGTGGTGAACCAGCTGGCATGATCATTGAATGCCAGGGCAGACAAGCTCAGCTGTCGACATCTGGCGGATCATGAATGACAGCTCCACATGGCTATGGCGCATGGTCTCTTCAGGGAATGGGGAGAACATTGGCTCGATCTGTTTGACACTGCAGAGAACGTGAAAAGTGAGCAGTTCTACACACTGGTGTTTCCAAGGTGTCACTCGCTAGTAGACGCATTCAGCCTAGAGTGGAACTTGTGACTACTGAATGCCTTTCTGCCCATACCACTCCTGCCGAAGTTCCCAAGAAGCTCAGGACAGACTAGGCCCAAGTCATGCAAATGGCTCCGGATTGGGCACTGAGAGTAGGGTATTTAGAACTCATGGGCTTGAGCATATGCCCCTCGATCAGGCAGGCCCTCTTGGGGGTCCTGCTATTGGAGCAATAGAGCAGGGTTCTGCACCAAGCCTGTACAGATTCCACCTTCATGCGCGGAGATTGAGCGGCGAGAGATTAAAACATTTGACCTTCCTCCAGAGCTCATTGATGTCATCTTGGCAGCCAGTCATGCCCTAACGAAAACCGTATATGCCTGTCGCACAAATTTCTGGCTTGGTGCGGCACACACCAAATTGACCCTCACCAGGTCAAAGTATCTGACACTATTATTTGTTATGTCTCTTGCCTGGCAAGGCTTTGCTTTGGTCACAGTTAAGGGTTTTCTTTCAACTGGTTTGTCCTTCTTAAGGTTGCAATATCAGCCCTTGTTGTTTAGGTTGGTTGTGATGCGATTTTTGAAAGGGCTGTAACACGTTTCCCTCTTCTACTTTTGTTATGCCCCAGTGGGGCCATAATCTGGTCCTGACTTACCTAATGTGCACTTCATTCAAGCCACTTCACAGCCGAACTGTCCTTTATGGCTCCTTGCTATCAAGACTGTGTTCATCATTGCTATCACCTTGGTACGCGATGTGAGTGAGCATCAGGCTCTTTATATCAATCTGCCATACAGTTCCTTCTTCCCAGACAAATGGATACTGCGGACACAGGCATCCTCTCTGCTGAAAATGGTGATGCTGTTCCACATCAGTCAAACAATCACCCTGCCAGCATTGTATGCTTCACTTCACCCCTTAAAGTAGGAGGAGAGACTTCATTGCTTGGACCCCAAAGAGAGAGGAGCATCTACGTAGATAGTACAAAAGACCAACCGATGGATGATCAGCTGTTTGTGGGGTTTGCTGGAACAAAAAAGACAGCCCGTATAAGCTAGCACTGATATTTATTTACTGAAGTTAGAAACAGCAGATATCTGCTTTGCTGGCCTATTTTTTATAAACAGTGACAATATTTTAAGGAAATGGTATGAACCAGGTCTGTGAACCAGCAAGGGGAAATGGGTACCTTCGGCTATCGCGGGGCACCCGCCACAGGAAAAGCTCATACGTACGGCTGCCTTGGGGACTGCCACAGGCTTCAAAAGGTCTAGCTATGCCCTCTATCTATTGAGATTTTTAGAAAAATTAAATCTACTGAATTTTTGTACGTAATGTTTTATTATAACTGTATTGACAGTTTTTTTGATATTTATTAGATTACCACTACAAGTACTTTTAAATATGTAGTGCTAACATTTTATTCATACTTGTCTTTGTTGATATATTGGGGTTTTAGATGATTTTAGTGTTGTTGTGAACTGATGCGATTATGTCCTTTTATGGCTGTTTTTAGCCGAATAAAAATTCGTATGAACCTGGCTTATTATGTAGTATACCAAAACGAGGTATGCTATGTAGAAAGCCCAGACGACCCTTATTGGATTACAGAGCTTAAACTAATAACCCCATCTGCTCTCTTTTGCGGTAGTGTGGGTGATCAGTTTAGGCATATTAGAGGGTAGCGTTAATGCATTTGTTGAACACACATGGAGTCAATAAATGAGGAACACACTTGAGAAGAACCTCAAGACAATGTATATAAATATCAAGTATTTTTATATTTATTTTAAAACCAAGAATTTTGTTAATAGAAAAGTACTTTTCATAATAGCATTTTTAGCAGGCAAGTAAAATATTCACATAAATTCATTTTTACGTGGTAATGCTTTCCTATGGAGAAAAAGACATGTACTGCATACAGTTGTTTGCAAACAGTTCTTGGTGTCCCCTTAAGGACTTCAGGAGTTAGGGGGCCAAGGTCCAAAGTACCACCAGCAGTTCGAGTTTATCTGCCCTGGTTTGTCTGGGTCCAAGGTGCTAGACGGGTTGGTAACCTTGCTCACTAAACCGTAAGTAAGGAGGGGGGCACCTAGAAACAGGCTGCAGAGAGGGACGTGGGGACAAATCCGGAAGCTCGCAACGGGGGGCTCGGTTTGTGGGGATGCTAGGAGCAGGGCAGCACTGGGAAAAGGAGCTCGGCTGCAGAAGGCTTTGGTCGGCTGGTGCCCATACATTGCAGGTTTAACCAAAATCCGGGGGTACATTCGAAGGGGACAAAACAGGACAGCTGAGCCACATTCGGTGCTGGCCTCTGCCATGCTCATGTCCCTCGTTGGCTGCTCGGTCTTTGAGGCATTGGAGTCTGGATTGGATTCCAACAAGCTTTGCTTTCTGCAAGGAGTCCCATGCCCCTGGTATAGGTGCAGGGTGGCTCTGGTCGGTCCTGGCATCTTCTCACTTAGTGAGTAGATTGATCAGACCTCTAGGAGCACGGTTAGATCTTCCTGGGCAACTGTTGCGTTGGTGGTCCCGGTGAACAGCAGAATGGTGAATCAGACGTTGCAGTCAGTGCCTGCAGGCTGCAGGGAAGTGGCTCCTCCACTTCAAGGCAGATGCTAATGGCTTGGGGAATTGCTGGAGCTGCTCAGAGGCTTTTGGAGGCTTCACAGCTGCAGGACGAGTCTGGTGTCGCAATTGTCGGGACAGGAGGAGGTAGGTAGGCAGGGTTTGATGCTAAAGTCCACCAGCAGTCAACCTGCAGTCCTCAGTTCTTGCTTCTTCTGCTCTTCTTTCTTCTGTCAGTCAAATCTAAGTTACTGATGTTAGGGGAGAACCTAAATACTCAATTTAGGGATGTTAAGGGGAGTGAAGGGTAGTAGCCATGGGCCACGTACCCTTGGGGTCAATACACCCCCTATATGACCACTTCCTGTAAAGACTGGGCATAACCTTGTCCCAAAATTCCTATTTCCACCACATCAGGGAACCCGCCTTAGCAGTGTGACTGGCCTGGTAGTGCACCACTCCTCTTAGCATAGCTAATTTCCCAACTGCCCTGTTGCCAAATGGGCCTCAGGGCAGGGGTTGGCCTCTCCCAGGTCTGGGGGAAGCCGGGATCGCATTTCAAAGGAGGCATCAACTTAGAAGTCCCTGTCCTTGGTATGCAGATTCACTAGCCATCCTGTTGGTGGAGATGTGAACGCCTTCCTCTGGAGCAGGCATTGTTTCTGGCCTCAGAGAGTGCAGGCTCTCACCTGCAAGGGGTCAGACACTTGTCTGTGGTGGCATGCTGGACAATACCAGTCAGGCAGCACACTAAGAGACTGGAAAGTTTTCAGGGGGCATCTCTAAGGTACCCTCTGGGAGCATGTTTTAATAAATCCACTACTGGAGTTAGCAAGGATTTATTAAGACAAGGTGTTTGATATCAAGCACCATGGGTTCCACTGAAGCCATCATGTAATTGGGAAATACTCGTAATGGTCAGTGCCCAGTACATATACTTAAGATTGTTTCCCTGTGCACTTGTACTATCTAGTAATTGAACTAGACAGCACAGGAGCATCTCTGCTCTTGCAGATATGTCCTCACATGTTATATCCTGCCTTAGGGCTGTAATGCCTGCTGTAGGCGTGACTTACATATATTGCATGCAGTGGGTGTGGGAATGGCACACTGGGTTTGTGCCATGTCCTATTTTCACTTCTTTTTTGTGCACCATTTCACTTATCCTGCAATGGCAGTCTGCACGAGTTTGGTGGTGGGTCCCTTCGGGTGGTACAATACATGCTGCAGCCTTTAGTGACCCTCTTTTGTACCCATGCCCTAGGTTCCAGGTGTACCATTTACTAGGAACTTAAACGGTGCTAAAGGTCTAGCCAGTTGGGGAGAAATTGCACAGTTACTTTGTTTTAGAGAAAAAGCATTGGCACCCGGGCACTTGGTTACTAGGAACCCAGTACACTTCAGTCAAAACTGTATCAAATACCAGGCTAAAAGTGGGGGTGATGATGTCAAAAAGGGATTGTGCGCTGCATTAAAATCTGCTATTCATTGGCAAAGAAGCAGCCTCAGTAAGCACTGTGTGCTCAGTCTTTCAGGGCCAAAACTGCTACCACTGTTTTGCCATGCGGAATCCCTATCTTAGACAGTTGCCAGACGGCTACGTGGGTGCCTTCCATATGTTCATGAAGCATTATTGTCTGAATAGTGAGAATCACCAAGAGGGGCATTTTACCAGCTCGGTCCTGCAGGATGTATCAGTTTGAGTCCATCCACAGACCCATCTCTGAAAAGTTATTAATTTTATCTATTCAAAAAGTGAGGAACCTGTGGCTAGAAGTCCCTATTAGAAGAACAAGTTACTTATCTTCAGTAACTCTTTTTCTGGTAGAGACTCTAACTAGCCACAGATTCCTCACTGACTCTCACATTCTCATCGTTCTATGGTTTGACTCTACTATTAATAAGATCCCGTCTAGGAATCTACTCTCTGTCTGCCAATGTGCTTTTGGGGCTCTGCATCTGTGGGCACAGACTGTCTCGAAAGCACTTGACGTCAGCACGCAAAGTGGTGCCTACATAGGCTCCTCACAACATTTCTGGAGCAGAACGGAATCAGTGCTGAGCTGCAATGAACAACTTTCCGGCACACACCGTGTAAGGGATTCCTATACTAACCCCTTGAGATCATGAATATTCCGCTCCATAATTGATTTGAGCTGTTAACGACGACTATGGAGATATAGATTGACCAAGAACACAGCATGTGAGGGGGCATGGTCACAGGAGGGTGGAATTCCTATCGTCCCCGGGAGATCCCTCTTATGAGCAGGAACATGGTCAAGATTTGCTGCACGAGCATCGGATAGATGGCAGGCAGCATCCAGTTCATAGTACTGAGGGCGCGGACATGGATGAGGACCTTATTAATATTCAAGGCAATCCTGATTCTAGATCGAAAAACGTAGCATTATCAACCAGGGCCGGGGATAACTCGGTCAGAAATGTGATAGCTAACCTATCAGGAGGGGGACAGGCTAAGTCAGTTACCAACAAAGCTTGTAAAATACTCTCTTGGAATATTGCGAGTCTATCGACTAAAGTGAGAGACCCTCAGTGGTTAACCCTCATAGAAGAACACTCCATAATATGTTTACAAGAAATTTGGACATCTAAGGAAACTCATATTAGTGGTTTCCGAACTTTTAATACACCGGCTAGTATCAGCAAGCAGGGGATCAATAAAGGGGGACTATGTATTTATGTCTCCAACACGGCAGGGGTATCTAATATGAAACTTGCAAGTGATACTGAGTACTATCAGATCTTATCAGTAAATATGGGAGGAGAAAATTATATAATGCTAATACATTTCTATAATAATATCTCCAAAGTTTAGACAACGACTGTGTTAGCGAATTTATATCAAACACTGTGTAATTTATAAGAGAAAATGTCAGTGGATATGTGTATTATATGGAGTGGTGATCTCAATTGTTTTTTGTGTCAACATAGCAAACATGGAATTTGTGGCATAGGTAAAGACAAAGAAGATACGCCAACTCATTTTTCACATACAGCCTTGGGGATTTGCTAAATGGAATTGTTTTCCAGTTTGATTTTGGATATGCAAGCAAACTATGTATTCCCCTTGTACCTTTTGAGCCCACTTTTAACGGGAGATGATGCAATTTCATTATTGATTTTGTCCTAGTGTCAAATAGGTATACTTGTAATGTTCTTACTTTTAAAACGCATGATTGTAAAATGAGTGAGCACTATCCAATTAGTATGTTTTTTTCTCTAGAGGGGATGGTTAGAACTGAAAATAAGAAGGACGCACACTACAATTTTAATATTAATCTCTCAAGCACAAACGGGTATTCTTTAAACTGGGCAAAAGTGGACCCCGTGATTTTTATTAAGCAATTAGTAACTAGGTTGCGTGGCGACCTTGAAGTCTGTGTCTCTCAGACAAGGGATGATGAAGAAATTCTTAATGCCTTCTGTAAGATTACAGGTGAGGTCCAGCAATTGTTAATGAGGGAGCAGAGACAGGGATTACATAAGCCACAGGGCTGGTTTGACAGAGAATGTATTAAGGCCCATACCCAGCTGAAGAATGTTTTGCATAGTGAAACTAGATGTAAGGAGGAAATTAGACAGGTGAAAACCTAATATCGACAGGCGATAAAAAGCACAAGGCACAATTGAGAATGGAAGTGTGGCAGGCGTTGCACCTGGCATGTTTAAGGAAGGATAACGTGGGTTTCTGGACAGCTGTTAATGCTCCTTTTATCGTGAATAGGGACACTGATATTATAGACATTGCAATTGCTGAGGAAAAGTGGGTTGCATTTTTTGCGGGTCTCTATAACGATGAGACCATTGGTCGTAATGAGACATCCTCAGTAGCTGAGGGGAATGATGGAAACATGCAGTCTAGAGTGTTTCCCATAGATATTGATATTTCCCTCAAGGAAGTTACTAGGGCTATAACTGAGAGTGCCTCTGGAGAAGCACCAGGGCCTGATGGCATCCCAGTGGACGTATATAAAACTAACATTGGGCTATGGGCCCCCTCTGTTAACCAATGTTTTAATTAGTTGTAGCCATCATGGTTTCATTCCTAGCCAGTCCGACGCAATTGTGACTCTTATTTTTAAAAAAGGGGACAGAAATGAACCAAGGTGCTATCACCCAATCTCCCTGTTGGATTCCATCCTGAAAATAGTAGGGAGGGTAATTTTAAATAAACTACAAACATGGGCCGAGGAGACAGGCGTGCTATCTAACGTGCAATATGGTTTTCATGTGGGGCTTGGCACAATTGAGCAGGGACTTAATTTAACTTTAATTATAAGTAAATATACACTAGCAAAGGAGGCAAAACTTTTTTTGTCATTTGGTGATTTGAGTTCAGCGTTCAACTGTGTAAAACATGATAAATTGTGGAGCGTCCTAAAAAACATGGAAGTGGATCCTCCTTTGCTATTATTTATCAAGGAATTGTACAGGGAGGCAGGGGCAAGGGTGCGTTATGGGAGGCAGGGGGAGTGTTCAACTAGGTTTCGTATAAGAAAGGGGGTGATGCAAGGTTGTATACTTGCCCCTTTCCTTTTTTCCTTATATATTAACAGCCTTGGTGAATACCTGATTGAACATCGGCAGGACTATCCGATCATCATGAATACTTCCGTTCCCATATTACTGTATGCTGACGACGCAGTTATCATGGCGAGGACGCAGCTAGGCTTACAAAGAACTGTCACTAACTTTGTTAATAAATGCAAGATAGGGGCTTAAATGTAAATATCAGCAAGACATATACAATGAGCTGTGAAACCAAAAGGATTAAAAAATTGGACATGTTTATTAATAGGGAGAAAATCGAAAGTACAGATAAGTTTTCCTATCTGGGAATAAACTTTGATAGAACGGGCTCTTGGAAATCGGCTATGCAGGCAAGAAAACTAAAGTTTTCTAGAGCAATAGGAGCAGTTGCCAACTTTTCAAGAAAATTAGGCTGTAGACCTGTTTCTGAGCTATTAGACATTTATAAAGCAAAATGTATATCAACAGCAACATATGGGGCAGGCATTTGGGGCATCGTAGATGCCCAACAAATTCAATATTGTGAAAATGCCACGGACATCCCCTCGGACCCGAAGCTAATACTCCTGGGGATGACCAATGATGTAGACTTGGCACGCCCATTGCTGATTTTTCTAGGGCTGGCCTTGTTAGTGGCTAAATGAGATGTAGCCAGGAAATGGGGGGCGGCAGACATACCACAGCTAGAGGAATGGAGGAGGGGGATGGACCTTTACATGGCAGCCGAAAGGGTCACGTACAAAGCAAGAGGATGCCCTAGGAAGTCCTGCAGAGTGTGGGGCAAATGGGGACAGTACCATGGATTGGATGGGGGGCTCTAAAGGGTTGCAAACACTTGACTGTATGATTGCCATGGAAGGGATGGGCTTGCAGGATCAGGAAATGTTACCGAAATGGACTCAGAGGACTGTAATGGCTGAACACTTGGACGATGGTGTGTGGATCCTGAATTACGCGGAAGGTGGAGAGGGTGGGGAGGGGGGAATGTATGGGTATTGCTCGATACTGACATGCTTGTTGTATGTTTTTCCTTGTTGCACAGACCAAAAAACAATAAAAAAGGTTTTAAAAAAAAAATACTGTGAAAATGCCTTTATCCGTTATTTGCTGGCGATTCCTAGTTCCACTGCTACTTCTAGCTGTCATAGGGGAATTGGTTTCCCATTCATTTCCGATATCATTAGAATTAACCCTCTTTTACTCTGGCATAAGGTCTGGTCTTCCATGGAGACAGGTTTTAAACGGGATGTAATTACGGATTGTTTAAAACTGGATAGGGTGGCTAATATACCATGGATTAGTAATATAAAAAAATGTTGTATGATATTGGCCATCCTGAATATTTTGACAGTTTAGAGTGTTTGGAAATAATACCTAGAAAAACCTTGAAAATAGACTGCCTAAACCATCTAGAGAATAAGCATTGGCTCACTGAGAGAGGGAAAAATAACAGTCATGGATAATCATCTGACGACAATATGTCCAGGCATACAACCTTACTTGGTACAGGTTCAGGGAAGTTTTAGTCGCATGCTTTCAACTCCCTTTCGGTCTTTTTTTAGAATGATTACTTTTCTAGAAGTTAATGATTGGTCGAGAAATTTGCTCCCATGTCCATGTGATGACAAGTCAACCCAATCTATGTTGCACTGTATCCTATTCTGTAAATACTACACCTTACTTAGGAAAAGGTGTTTAATTCCCATTTTGAATATTATTGGCCCAATTGAATGTAGAACAGCTTTTTTGAGGTTACAATTCTTAGAAAATGAACAGATTATTGTGGCTATCTCCTCATCATTTTTAAAATCTGTTATTATATATAGGAATACAATGTAACGTTTTTAAAGTGATGTCTTTTCTGTGTCTTTGGACCCACACCAATTGTTTTCCTTATTCTTATCATGAAATTTAATGTGAAATGTTTTTAACTGTGCTTTTATGATTTTTATTTATGAGAAGAACAATGGTTCATGGGAGGCCTGACTAGGTCCAGTAACACAAGATCTGAAAGAGACACGTTAGTGATAGATTCCTTACCTTAGAATATCCCCAGGCGTCAGACTGGATCCGCAATTTTTTTGCGTAGCAGTACCCTTGCGCGTCGGTAGGCGTCGTCTACGGCTCCGCGTCCGTCGTCGGCGTCGTGGGCGCCGTGATGACGTCGTCGGAGTACTTAGACGCCGCCTCCGCGTGCTGACGTCAGTTCTTAGACACAGCTTTTCCGCGCCAGAAGCGCTGAGCCATGTTAAAAACCAACACTGGTGCCATTGAAACTAGGGCCCTGAAAGGGGATAACCCTAACCCTAGATATCGGTTCGCAGAACGGGAGGATGGGTGGGTCGGTAAGGAATCTATCACTAACTAATGTCTCTTACAGATATATCGTTACACAAGTAGTAACTTGTTCATCTGAAAGAGACACGTTAGTGATAGATTCCTTACCTTAGAATAGATACCCCAGCAATACCAACCCCGGAGGTGGGTCTGCGAACCAATAATCACACCAGAAAGTCCTGGAGTTCAGAACGGCCAAAGAAGCCATCCCTCCGGACTTGGCTGTTCAGGCAGTAGTGTCTTGCAAACGTGTGCAGCGATGCCCACGTAGCTGCCTGACAGATGTCTTGTAAGGGCACTCCCCGTCCCAGGGCAGTTGTAGTCGCTGTGGCTCGGGTGGAATGAGCCAGCAATCCAACAGGGGGCTCCTTTCTAGCCAAGGAGTAGCATGCATGGATACACAAGATGATCCACCGAAAGATGGTCCTCTTGTGCACCGCTTTCCCCTTCTTAATGCCCACGTAACCAACAAAGAGTTGTTCATCCACATGGAACTGGCGTGTGCGATCCAAGTAGAATGAGAGCGCACGTTTTGGGTCCAGACGGTGGAGCCGCTCTTCCTCTTTAGAGGGGTGCAGTGGCGGAAAGAAGGTTGGCAAGGTGATGGACTACCCGATGTGGAAGGCTGTGACAACCTTGGGCAGGAAAGATGGCTTAGTACGCAACACAACCTTGTCCGGATGGACAGAAAGGAAAGGAGGAGTACAAGAAAGGGCCTGGAGCTCACCTACTCTCCTGGCAGAGGTGATGGCAACCAGAAAAGCAGTCTTCAGAGTTAGAAGGCGGAGAGGACAGTTGTGAAGTGGCTCAAAGGGAGCGCACATCAAAAACGTAAGAACAAGGTTCAAGTCCCACTGAGGCATCACAAACGGAACAGGAGCGAACGTGTGTGTGATGCCCTTTAGAAATCTATTTACAATAGGGGACTTGAACAAAGAAGGTTGATCAGGCAGCCTCAGAAAGGCTGAAAGGGCAGAAAGGTAGCCCTTGATAGTGCCCAGAGCAGAGCCCTGCTGGGCAAGAGAAAGAAGGAAGAGAAGAACCTCGGAGAGAGAGGCAGCAAGAGGATCCACAGCCTTTGCTGTGCGCCATGCCACAAATCTGTTCCACCTGCAGGCGTATACCGACTTTGTGGAGGGACGCCTGGCTGCCAGAATGACGTTACAGACTTCAGGAGGCAAGTCAAATGGCCTCAACTGTCGCCGCTCAATCTCGAAACATGGAGGTGGAGACTGGACAGGTTCGGGTGGAGGACCGTCCCCTGTTGCTGCGACAGAAAGTCCTCCTGAAGAGGCAGACGAACGGGGGGATCGACTGACATACTGAGTAGCTCTGGATACCAGTACCTTCGTGCCCAGTCCGGAGCCACAAGGATGACTTGGGCCCGGTCGCGCTTGATCTTCTTCAGCACTCTGGGCAGAAGTGGTATAGGCGGAAAGGCATACAATAGACCGCAACTCCACTCGCGACGAAAAGCGTCTCCGAGCGAGTGCCGCCTTGGAAATTCCAACGCGCAGAACTGATGACATTGCGCGTTCTCTTCTGTGGCGAATAGATCTAACCAAGGCTCTCCCCATTGCTGAAAGAGGCCTTGCGCCACGTCTGAGTTCAGACGCCATTCGTGATCCATCATGCACCGACGGCTGAGCTCGTCCGCCCTGGCGTTCAGAGAACCTGCCAGGTGTTGAGCCACCAGGGTCACGCCCTGGCGTTCCAGCCATTGCCAGAGGTGCAGAGCCTCCTGGCAAAGGGTCCACGACCCCACCCCGCCCTGTTTGTTGCAGTACCACATGGCGGTGTTGTTGTCCGTGAACACCTGCACTACACTCCCCCGGACAGAGGGGAGGAATGCCTTCAATGCTAGACGAATCGCCCGTAACTCCAACAGGTTGATGTGGAGCCGGGCCTCCGCCGGAGACCAGAGGCCTCTGATCTCCGCCTCTCCCATGTGGCCTCCCCAGCCCTGGAGGGACGCGTCCGTCACAACAACGTGCTCCGGTTGCGGAAGGGAGAGGGATCTGCCGCTGACCCAATCGCGGTCCGTGAGCCACCACTGCAGCTGTCTCGCAGTGCCCTCCGAGATCAGGACGTGGTCGGACAGTTTGCCCTGATGCTGGGCCCACTGAAACTTGAGGTCCCACTGCAGAGCCCGCATCCGCCACCTGGCGTGATGCACCAGTAGGATGCAGGTGACCATCAGCCCCAGAAGCCGCAGCGTCAACCTGACCGAGACCCGGGATAACGGCTGAAAGATGGGAATCAGAGCCTGAATATCCCAGACCCGCTGTTCGGGTGGATAAACCCGAAACCGCGCCGAGTTGAGAACCGCTCCGATGAAGAGGAGCTTCTGAGAGGGGCACAGGTGTGACTTTGGCACATTGATGGAGAAGCCCAGCTGGTGCAGGAGATCTGCCGTAGTCTGGAGGTGGCTGACGACTGTCTGGGGCGAGCCCGCCTTCAACATCCAGTCATCGAGGTAGGGGAAGACTGAAACCCCTAACCTGCGCAGATGAGCTGCGACCACCACCATCGCCTTTGTGAACACCCGTGGGGCGCTGGTAAGGCCGAAGGGGAGCACGGTATACTGAAAGTGCTCGTGGCCAACCGTGAACCGCAGGTAGCGCCGGTGGGCCGGCAGGACGGGGATGTGGAAATAAGCGTCCTGCAAGTCCAACGCTACCATCCAGTCTCTTGGGTCCAGGGCAGCTAAGACCTGAGCCAGTGTCAGCATTTTGAACTTCTCCTTCCGGAGGAAGCCGTTGACGTTCCGTAGGTCCAAGATAGGGCTTAGGCCCCCTTTGATCTTCTTGGGTACCAGAAAGTAGTGGGAGTAGCAACCACACCCTACTTCTGGCCCAGGAACGCGCTCGATGGCCCCCTTGGCCAAGAGGGCCGTAACTTCCTCCTGCAGAAGTCGCAAATGATCCCCCGATACACGGTGGCTCTGCGGTGGCATGGCTGGAGGAGTCGCCTCGAAGGGGAGGGAATAGCCCCTTCGGACGATCTGCAGCACCCACCTGTCCGACGTGACAGTGCGCCAGTGGAGGAGGTGATGGCGAACCCTGCCCCCCACTGGCGTCACATGGGCCTGAAAGCACAGACTTAGGAGGGTTTTGAGGCGGATGCTGCGGGGGAAGGTGTGGACTTACCTCGCCGCTGTCCCCGACCGCCGCCACAGCGGTTTCCACGGCCGCCACTGCATTGGGTATTACCCTGCGGAGCGTGGCTGGCAGCACGTGTGGGTACACCCCTTCCGTGGCCACGAAAGGAGTGAAAGGCAGCCGATTGCTGGCGCAGGGCCGAGAGGCCAAAGGACTTGGCCGTAGCCCTCGAGTCCTTAAAGACCTCAAGCGCATGGTCTGCCTTGTCGCCAAAAAGGCGACGGCCATCAAACGGCATGTCCATCAGTGTGTTTTGGACATCGGCCGAAAAGTTGGCGGACCTCAACCAGGCGTGGCGTCTGACCGCCACTGTCGTTGCCATCGCTCTACCTAGTGAGTCAGTGGTTTCCAGCCCACACCGGAGAGAATATTTGGCTGCATCCCGGCCCTCCACAAGGGCTTGGCCGAGTTTGGCCCGTACCTCCAACGGACACTCTGGCAGCACTTCCGCAACCGTATCCCACAGAGAGTGGGTGTAGCGGCCCAAGAGGCAAGCGGTGTTGGAAGACCGCAGTCCCAGAGTAAGGGAGGAGAAGATCTTTTTACCATACTGCTCATACCTCTTGGATTCCCTGTCCGGCGGAGCCGACGGGAATGCGGTATGGGAATTGGAGGCCTGGATGACCAGGCTCTCGGTGGTGGGGTGGGTGGACAGGAAACATGGGTCGCCCGGGGCCGGGCGGTGGCGTCTGGCCACGTTCCTATCTACGGGCGAACCCGTAGCGGGCTTGGACCAAGTGCCCAAAAGAACGTCGGTTAAGGCCTCGTTAAACGGCAGCAGAGGCTCGGCTGAGCATGACTGCGGCTTAAGGACCTCGGTGAGGAGGTTAGTCCTCACGGCTGTGACGGGGAGCTCAAGGCCCAAGGCCTTGGCTGCCCTCATCAACACCACACTATGGGTTGCCCCCTCCTTCGTAGCCACCGTAGGAGGCGAGACAAAGCCAGTGTCAGGCGAAGTGTCTATACCACTGGCCTCCCCAAGTTCACCTGCCCAGTCCTCTCGAGACTGGCATTCACGTGCCAGAGGGTCCTCAGACCCCTCCCAATCCTACTCATCACCCATCTCCTGGTACTCAGGGTTAGCAAAGGATGGGGCCGGTTCATGGAAAACAAACTCTCCGAACGGCGTCTGAAGCGGCGCCCAGTGGCGCCGCGCCGGAACCGGGTCGAGGGAGGCGTCGGGGACGGCGCCGCCCGAGGACGGCACCGGGGAGGTTGACAAGTCCACCGGCGACGACCCGGATCCGGAACCGGATCTAGCGGGGCCCGAAGGCGCCGGCCCGAAGGCGCCAGTGGCGTCGGAGCCGAAGCACCCGACGGCGTCGGGACCGAAGCCCCCGACCCGCTAGGACCCCCAGATGGGACCGCTGGGCCCGAAGGCGCCGCGGAGCCCGTCGGAGGAGAGAGGGACCTCATGGCCATGAGGAACCGCTCAATCTCCTCCGGCGTCGCGTTAGGCCCAGGGACCGGAGGGTATGAAGGCGGACTTTCTGGTGTGATTATTGGTTCGCAGACCCACCACCGGGGTTCGTATTGCTGAGGTGTCTATTCTAAGGTAAGGAATCTATCACTAACGTGTCTCTTTCAGATGCACAAGTTACTACTTGTGTAACGATATATCTGTAAGAGACATTAGTTAGTGATAGATTCCTTACCGACCCACCCATCCTCCCCGTTCTGCGAACCGATATCTAGGGTTAGGGTTATCCCCTTTCAGGGCCCTAGTTTCAATGGCACCAGTGTAGGTTTTTAACATGGCTCAGCGCTTCTGGCGCGGAAAAGCTGTGTCTAAGAACTGACGTCAACACGCGGAAGCGGCGTCTAAGTACTCTGACGACATCATCACGGCGCCCACAACGCCGACGACGGATGCGGAGCCGCAGAAGACGCCTACCGACGCGCAAGGGTACTGCTACGCAAAACAATTCCGGATCCAGTCTGACACCTGGGGATATTCTAAGGTATGGAATCTATCACTAACTAATGTCTCTTACAGATATATCGTTACACAAGTAGTAACTTGTGCGTTAAGTATTATTTGTCTACTGAATAAATCAATTGGGGAGCAGGCTTTATAGGGCAACATGTATATATTTAATCATAGTAATATGCAGATTAGTATTTACACAAGTACGCTCAGGTGCTCACATAAGTGACAAGGGTGCGTAACGTGACTGAGTGAAAGTGGCAGTATACGAAATATCACACGGATAGCAAAAAGGAAATCCAGAACAATATGTACAAATGGGGGGATTTTCAACAGGGGGTCGACAACGTTTCAATCTTTAGTTAGTCAAGATCATCATCAGGACAGAGTGAGCGTTCTGTAATTATTATATTCAGGTTCACTTAACAGGGTACCCTTGTTTTCCAAACCTACCTTTATGATTTTGATTGCATGAAAAATCGAATAAAGCTGAATTTGATTTGATTTGATTTGACTCATTTGGGGAAAAGTTGTTCCTCTCAGTCAGCTTGGTTTTACACTTGCTACTCATGGTCTACTTTCTGTGTAGAAAAACCCACACACTGTGGGACATGACCAGCAAAATCTTTGTGGCCACTCTTGAGGACCTTAGGGTGATCTTCATGCAAACCATTCAAGATGGGCAGAATGCATCAAAGTCCATGTTTTATGTTGGTCTCAATACCATAGATTGTGCAGGTCCATAGCAGGAGCACAAGAGTTTTTTGGGCAGTGTCCAGGTATCCCTGAGGAAATACCCTTTGATGACTCCAGACGTTTTGGTGAGAAGACCGACTCAGTGTACTGGAATGGTTTAAGGACAGCTGTGCCACGGCTCTCTCAATAGAGTTGCACTTACTGTTCCGCCAGTTTCATCAACAGTTCAGTAAATTCAGGAGACACACTCCAAGCCGTGCATAAATACAAAAGCCCCCTCAAACAGTACAGCTACCAGCCTAGACCTTTCACAGCTCCAAGGAACGTGGTGATGGCCGAGAGCCCTCTCCCATCAGCAATGGCAGCAGTGTCCTACCTCCTCCTCCACTGCCACAGTGGCTGACAAACCTGGTGGTTTGCCCTTCCAGTGCCACGGCCAGGCAGTAGGGGCCAGGATCCGACTTCTCCTTCCCAGCGGGAAATCCATCACATCAGATTGATGGGTGTTTCAAATTGTTTAGAGAGGCTACTCTTGACTATTTATTTTGTGCCCCCCCCCCACACATATCCTCCTACACTGGGACAAATTCACAAGACCATGCAATAACTTTAATACAGAAAGTTCACTTTTTTCTGGCCAAGAGTATTGGCGTTGGAATTAAAGAAAGAAACTACTTTAACATGCTTACTCTGGCTCAGGTTGTTTCTGCCCTGGAACCAGGAGATTGTATGTTGTCTTGAACTTGCAAGATGCCTATTTTCATATACCTTCCTGAAGTCCCACAGATGTTACCTACGGTTCATGGTAGGGTCGGAACACTTGAAATGGATGTATGTCAGTACAATGCGATCTTTTAGATCGCGGTACTTTACAACGCGGTTTCTACAACGCAAGTCGTTACAACGACTTGCGTTGAAGGGCGCGGATTGAGGATTATTATAATTTTATATTCCAACACCAGCCCACGTAACAGTAGGGAAGGTGTTGGAATATAAAATTACAATATTCCTTAACCAACAGCGCCATCCTGCGCAAGTCGTAGTAACAACTTGCGTTGTAATGGCAGCGTGGTAAAGGTAGTGCGGTGTAAACACCACGTTGTAAACGATGTTTCCCCTTCAAATGTGCCGTACTGCCTTTCAGCTCCCCTCGGCCCTCAGGTGTTAACAATTGTGATGACGGTGGTTGATGTTCATCTTCAGAGCTCAGGATACAAGTATTCCTGAATGGCTGATCAAGTTTCTCCAGTCTGTCGGGGACAACCTGGCACACGAGGACCTTACAAAGGAACCTTCAATTCTAGTATGCTTAGATCACAGCAGTGTGTCCAACACATCTGTATCTCAGAAGAGACGGCCCCAGGTCTGGCACCAGCAGAAAACAGACATCTTTGTTACTTGTGAAGCGCCGCTTTCTTCACCCCACCCAGAGCTCACAATAGCGAAGGATGCATTTTTTCTGGGTTGGGGAGGAATCAGAGGGTTGTGATCTCCAGCGGAGCTCTAGCTACACATCAACTTACTTTAGCTCTGTACAATTTGGCTGGCTCTGAAAGCCTTCCTACCGACCATTAAAAAGGAGACTGGTGCATGTTGGCCAGGACAACACGATCGCCATGTCGTACTTTATCAATCAAGGCTGAGTCGGGTCCTGAATCCTGTGCCAGAATTTAGAAAGACTTATTCCTTTGGAAGTGGCTGGATCAGCAAAAATGTTTCCTGGTACCCAATCACCTGGCAGGGTCTCTGAATGCCAGAGCGGACGAGATGAACAGATGTCAGCGCTCTGACAACAAATGTAGTCATCATCCCAAGGTGACCCGACCACTGCGTCTGTCCTGGCTGGATGTTTTTGCGGCAGCCAGGGATGAGCACTGTCAGTTTCCACCAGGAAGTTTGTTAGGTGAACCTTTCCACATACGATGGACTTCTGGTCTCCTGTGTGCTTTCCCACCAGCCCCTCTCCTGCCTTGAATTCTAAGCAAAGTCAGGACAGACTGTGGCCATGTCATCTTGATAGCCCTGATTTGGTCCAGAAGCATCTAATGCTAACACTTCCCCAATTTACATGACTTGTTATAGATTTTCTTAATACATACATAATTCAAAACAGAGTACACGTGACAGAAACCGAGACTCAGATAGCAGGTGCACATCTCTCTCATGAGAAAGAAACATCCCCATAAATTGATCAACATGGTGTCAGCTTTTCTGATGATTTTAATAAAGATGGCTCACGTCCACCAGTTAGGCAGTTTTAGCACTAAACCCAACCCATCCCAAGCTCTTCGCCCCACTAATGGCATTTCACATCTAGGAAGCTACCAGATATTAGGCTGCCATCGAAAAAACATCTGAGCGCCCTAAAAGAGGTAGTAGCTCACACGTGGACAAGAAAGGACCCGGCGATGAAGCATGCAACCCTCGTGGTGGGGGAGGGCTCTCCATCCTGTTCACAGGAAGCCCCATTTGACATCAGTCCTTAAAATACGACTAGGAATATTTAGGCTCAGGGAAAATGAGTGTTAATGTACTGTTATAAAAGTAAATTTTGATGTCAAAGGGGGTGACTGAGTTGGTTATGTAAAGAAAACCAACTTCTTCCCGAATTTTCCGGGTTCTTTTAATCTTGTTACTTCACCCCTTTCTAGGTTCAATTACTCCCGTAAGTTCGTATTTAAGTTGAACCCCATTGCACACTTTCTGAAGCACATAAATGGCACTTTAATTCCTCTTTATATAGTCCTCAAAAACCTTCAAACGACGGAATTCTTTGACCAAACTTTTTTTGCGAACAGCTCACGTTGCCCCTACCGTTATCTGGCTCAGTTGTTTTCTCTTCTAGTTCTCACATTGCATCACGTGGCGATGGCCATTGCAGTCTAACTTAACTTGTACATCTTTATGATGAGGCTATCCGTGCAGTTTTCATCCTTTGTAGTAAAACACCACTTTTCAACAGCCCACCTTCCTGTAAAATCCAATTCAAGAAACTAAATGACTCTTAATGTTCGGCCCTAAGGTTTATGTCGGGCATAGCCACGCTCCACAAAACCAAAGAATTGTGTATGTAGTGTAAGAGCAAGTGTGCACGCTGACTCCATTATCATGTCATCCCCTCCCCTTGCCATTCACTAATGCACAGGGAAAACGCCCACCACCATCATTGACTTTTAACACTAAATCTACATTTGTCTTCTAACTTGCTAATTAAACATGCTTAAAGCTGCTGTATAATCCTTGCAACACTTAACGTAGTGTTCTGTTTTGCTGCACGGTCTAAAAGAAGCTTTTGCTTTAAGTGAAGGAGAAGGTGTGTAAATAACTCTGGGTTAGGATTTTTATTAAGGTTGCACAAGTGACCGAAAAAGCAGTGACAAAAACCAACTGGTAGAGATCAACATTTTCCTAAGGAACCAGTCACAGTGGCCTACTGTTGTAATGTACAAGATGACGTAAGATCTGAGTTAGAAATGTATGACGGTATTGTGTCAACAGACTGAATGCACAGTTGCTCTCCAAGCATTTATAGTAAAATCTCCCTGTTGATTGTGACACACAATTCATACAAACACCGAAAAACGCTAAGCTTGCATTCTTTATCTATCCTGACAGTCTAAAGACAGCCGCGCAACCCTCAGTGATTTAGTTTCATCTTCTCCATCACAGGTTTCCTCTAACCATCCTCTTCACTCCACAAATGGAAGGTGATGCGAACTTCAATCTGCTGTGTGACGTGAAGAGCATGTCTCAGCCCCTGAATCTCAATGTCAAGGCGAATGGTTACCTCATGGATGTAAGCATGAAGTGTGAGGAGAATGATGGGTCCATCACTACCTTAAGTATGCACACAGTCAACTTGATTAACTTCAACGAGGTGAGGAAAACAATGTTTGTGGGAGCAGTTGTAGAGGGGGCAAACAATGAATCACTAATTTGGGAAGAATGTTTTTGTATGTTCAAGTGTGACTAATTTTTGCTAGAATGAAAAGCATTAGTATAGTCAATAGGTCTCACCTATGTAAGAGTTATTGGCTTTGCCAATGTGTTTTAGCCATGTTGCATACCAGAGTGGCTACTGATAAGCATGGCTAAAAGTTAGTTGTACAGAGGAGGGTGGTGTGGGGTGTCATAGAGTGGAATGGAAAAAGTGGAGTAGAGTGTCGTAGAGTGGAATGGCATAGAGTGTCACGCATTGAAGTGGCATAGAGTGAAGACACGTAGAGTGGTGTAGAAGTAGAGTGGACTGGTGTACAGTGCATTGGCATTGAGTGTTGTAGAGTATGTGGCATAGAGTGCAGTGGCATAAAATTCAGCAGCGTACAATACAGCATCGTAAAATGCAGGGGTGTAGATTAGAGTGTTGCATCGTAGGGTGCAGTGGTGCAGAGTGTAGTAGAGTGGCATAGAGAGCAGTAGTATAGAGTGGTTCAGTGTAGAGTATAGTGCTGTAGAGTGCACTTGCATAGAGTAGAGTGGCGTAGAGTGCATAGGCACAGAATGCAGTAGTGCATAGTAGAGTGGCGCAGTGTGCAGTGAAATTGAGTACGGCAGAGTAAAGTGAAGTGGCGTACAGTGGAGTGGCATACAGTAGAGTGGACTGGTGTAGAGTGCATTGGTGTAGAGTGTTGCAGAGTATAGTAGCGTAAAGTGCAGTGACATAGAATTCAGCAGTGTGGAATGCAGTGATACAGATTAGAGGGCTGCATAGTCGTGGAGTGATGTAGTGCGCAGTGACTTGGAGTGGTGCAGAGTAGACTGCAGTGGTGTTGAGTACAGTGATGCAGAGTACAGTGGAATTGAGTGCTTTTGCATAGAATGAAATAGTGCGGAGTAGAGTGGCAAAAAGTGCAGTGTGACAATGGAAAGTGTAGTGGGGTAGAGTGGAGTGGTGCAGGGTAGAGTGCAGTTGTGTAGAGTTTAATTGCATAGAGTAAAATTGTGTAGAGTGTAATTGCGTAAAGTGGAGTAGAGTGCAGTGACAGAGTGTAGTGGTGCAGAGTAGATTAGAGTGTCAAATAGTGGATTGGCGTGGAGTGGTATATAGGAGAATGCATTGATGTAGAGTGTATAGGCATAAAGTGAAGTGGTGTAGAGTGGAGTTGAGCAGGTGGAGTGGCCTAGACTGTAGTGGTGTTGAGTACAGAGGCGAAGAGTGCTGTGGTGTAGAGTGGTGCAGAGTGTAGCGGAGTAGAATGCAGTGGTGCAGAGTAAAGGGCAGTAGCGCAGAGTGGAGTGGCTTAGAATGGAGTATGCATGGTGTGGTAGCACACTGCCATTACAGACAACCCATTTTCATTTCAAATAGTCTTCACATTTGCATGCGCATACAGGTTTACTAATAAAATTATATAGAGCACAAATGATAATGTGTGGAAATGGCATCACCTCAGTGTAATGATTTGTTTTGATCATATTAACGGTACAAAAGGGGGTGGTGATGGACGGAGCATATGAATCAATCAAACACTCACACCCAGTCAAAAGATCTGAGTTTAATCCATCACCGTTCTTTAGCCCACTCTGCCACCCCAGTTCAGACATGGCCATATGCAAATCAGTCTGACCCTGTGCCTCATGGGAACAGTCCAGCCCGAACTGCCAAGCCATGTCTTCCCTGGACCGTAAACAAGCTTCCGAGGACCGGTTTCTGGCATTCCAGCCGTCTTCAGGCCGGCTTGCTTGAATCCAGTGGCAAAGTGAGCAAGGGACTCACGTCTGAGCATACCCTGCCACACTTATGGCGGCCAAAAGCGGTACAAAAGGGGGTGGTGATGGATGGAGCATCTGAATCAATCAAATACTCACACCCAGTCAAAAGATCTGGGTTTAATCCATCACCGTTCTTTAGCCCACTCTGCCACCCCAGTTCAGACATGGCCATATGCAAATCAGTCTGACCCTGTGCCTCATGGGAACAGTCCAGCCCGAACTGCCAAGCCATGTCTTCCCTGGACCGGAAACAAGCTTCTGAGGACCGGTTTCTGGCATTCCAGCCGTCTTCAGCCCGGCTTGCTTGAATCCAGTGGCAAAGTGAGCAAGGGACTCACGTCTGAGCATACCCTGCCACACTTATGGCGGCCAAAAGCGGTACAAAAGGGGGTGATGATGGACGGAGCATCTGAATCAATCAAACACTCACACCCAGTCAAAAGATCTGGGTTTAATCCATCACCGTTCTTTAGCCCACTCTGCCACCCCAGTTCAGACATGGCCATATGCAAATCAGTCTGACCCTGTGCCTCATGGGAACAGTCCAGCCCAAACTGCCAAGCCATGTCTTCCCTGGACCGTAAACAAGCTTCCGAGGACCGGTTTCTGGCATTCCAGCCGTCTTCAGCCCGGCTTGCTTGAATCCAGTGGCAAAGTGAGCAAGGGACTCACGTCTGAGCATACCCTGCCACACTTATGGCGGCCAAAAGCGGTACAAAAGGGGGTGGTGATGGACGGAGCATCTGAATCAATCAAACACTCACACCCAGTCAAAAGATCTGGGTTTAATCCATCACCGATCTTTAGCCCACTCTGCCACCCCAGTTCAGACATGGCCATATGCAAATCAGTCTGACCCTGTGCCTCATGGGAACAGTCCAGCCCGAACTGCCAAGCCATGTCTTCCCTGGACCGGAAACAAGCTTCCGAGGACCGGTTTCTGGCATTCCAGCCGTCTTCAGCCCGGCTTGCTTGAATCCAGTGGCAAAGTGAGCAAGGGACTCACATCTGAGCATACCCTGCCACACTTATGGCGGCCAAAAGCGGTACAAAAGGGGGTGGTGATGGACGGAGCATCTGAATCAATCAAATACTCACACCCAGTCAAAAGATCTGGGTTTAATCCATCACCGTTCTTTAGCCCACTCTGCCACCCCAGTTCAGACATGGCCATATGCAAATCAGTCTGACCCTGTGCCTCATGGGAACAGTCCAGCCCGAACTGCCACGCCATGTCTTCCCTGGACCGGAAACAAGCTTCCGAGGACAGGTTTCTGGCATTCCAGCCGTCTTCAGCCCGGCTTGCTTGAATCCAGTGGCAAAGTGAGCAAGGGACTCACGTCTGAGCATACCCTGCCACACTTATGGCGGCCAAAAGCGGTACAAAAGGGGGTGGTGATGGACGGAGCATCTGAATCAATCAAACACTCACACCCAGTCAAAAGATCTGGGTTTAATCCATCACCGTTCTTTAGCCCACTCTGCCACCCCAGTTCAGACATGGCCATATGCAATTCAGTCTGACCCTGTGCCTCATGGGAACAGTCCAGCCCGAACTGCCAAGCCATGTCTTCCCTGGACCGGAAACAAGCTTCCGAGGACCGGTTTCTGGCATTCCAGCCGTCTTCAGCCCGGCTTGCTTGAATCCAGTGGCAAAGTGAGCAAGGGACTCACGTCTGAGCATACCCTGCCACACTTATGGCGGCCAAAAGCGGTACAAAAGGGGGTGGTGATGGACGGAGCATCTGAATCAATCAAACACTCACACCCAGTCAAAAGATCTGGGTTTAATCCATCACCGTTCTTTAGCCCACTCTGCCACCCCAGTTCAGACATGGCCATATGCAGATCAGTCTCACCCTGTGCCTCATGGGAACAGTCCAGCCCGAACTGCCAAGCCATGTCTTCCCTGGACCGGAAACAAGCTTCCGTCCATCACCACCCCCTTTTGTACCGCTTGATCATATTAGAGTATTTGTTTTCAACAAATTTTCAGAATTACCAAGAAATGTGCTTCTTTTGAGCTTTCTTAATACTATGTTCTGCAATACTTGCACAGTTCATTTAAATGTTGTTTGTGCTAGAAGAAAACACTTTCCAACCCCTAGTATCGAGCAAGATTGTCACATCTCACTTAGAAGTCAGAGAAAGAAAGGTAAACATCAAGCTCCCTCCTAAGACAGAGTCTGACATTTGACCTTTGTCTTTGAATGCTCAGCGAATGTGACAAGATAAGAACGAGCTTTACAGCCTGTTACAGAAGGAGCACTCTTGGAAGAATACAAGGAGAGGTAGTGTGAGAAGGCTTTGCTCCTTGGGAGGGACAAACACAAGCTGGACAGCCTCCTTAAAACAAATAAAACCAGCAAATATAAAAGCTTAAAATGTGAGTTACAAACCACAAAACCAATGATATGCAACAGGCAGAATGCATTCCCAGGGAAGCTTTCTGAATGTCCCAAAGATGACTTTAGCAAACCGGACAACTGCGCTTAGACTTCAAAATGACTACCACATCTTAGGGCCTTATTTAGATCTCGGCGGATGGAATACTCCATCACAAAAGTGACAGCTATCCCGTCCGTTGTATTATGATCTCCATTGGACAGAATGGGATCGTAATACAGCGGACGGGATAGCTGTCATGTTTGTGACGGAGAATTCCCCTCCGCCAAGATCTAAATCAGGCTCTGAGACTTGTGTCGAACAACAAGTAAGTTTCAGGGCAGTTGAGAATCGACTTTTTTGCCTAAAACCTTAAATCATACTTTGTAGCATTTCAGTTTGCTCTATTATAAGGAAGTAACTCAAAACACAGACCTATAGTGAGTGCCGTGGCAGAATCAAAATTTAGACTTAAAAGTTGGTAAAGTTAGTGAGCTTTCAGCTTTTTTGCTAACATTTCAAAAATGTGAAGAATACATTTGTTATTGTGATCAGAGCAAAGATTGATGACTCGTTTACTTTCTCAATGTATTATGCTCCTTTACAGACCTTCTTCACACTGTCTGCGTAGATGGCTGTGTAACATGTTCTCCCTTTGCTTCATTACCTCTATATAGGTGGAAATTAATGAGCTGGTTAGACGACAGTTGCACATCATAAACAATGGGAAATTCACCTTCAGTTTCACTTGTGAGATCTCAGCCCCCAAATCGCTGCTTCCATTTCTGGAGATGGCTCCCGAGACTGGCAGTGTGGAGAGTGGGCAGCGTACAATCTCAACCCTCACCTTCAACCCCACCAGAAGGTGCACACTGAGGGATTCCAAGCTTCTGATAAAGGTACTGCATTCCACCATGAGGCTGGGACACTCCACCTCTGCACTGATAATGCATTATGTGTAGACCGTGTGTGTGAGGGCTGGCACTTAGGTGGCAGAGACGCTTTAAGGCATGGGCAAAGTGGCTCAGCCTTTCAGAGGGGCCCTGATAGAGCCTGCTCTGTTCTGCAGAGTCCTGCCCTGATGACCTTGAATAATTCTTAAACAGATTGTTTTAAATACCTTTTTCATTTCATTTACTTGTAGTGTGGGTTATGTGTGAGAGTCTCCTGCAGACAGTGTGCAGAGAAATGTTGTTTTTGTGTTTCATGCAACATCCATTAACAAAGTTTCTTTTAGGTCATTATTTGCAGTAATAATACTGAGCTGCTGTGTTACAATGTTGTAAACATCACTATTCCTGAATATTAGATGTAAACACATTTAGAATTTGGATAAGTGTGCCTGTGCACTGTCAGTGACCAGGCCATAGAGGGCACGAAAATGCTGTACCTGGATTATAAATTCAAAGCTGTTCCGAATAGGGGCCCCCAAAATATGTTTAAAACCCGTAAGATGTCGCTGTTCAATGGAAAGGTCAGAGTTAAGTGCTAATGAGAAGTCATTCATTCCTCTCACTGTTGGAGGGTGATTGGTTCCTGTAATACCATCAGTAACTATGGTCAGAGCCGAGATCTGGCAGTTATGACTTGTTGAATACTTAAATAGAATTGAATAGCAATCAAAGTTAGAAGAATTATTTAATTACTCGTCAAACCAAAGCAGCCCCTCCCTCTCCCCCGAGGCACAGGGCACAGAAGATAGAGGAATGCATCTACGCTGAAAATCCCTGCTCGCTACTGAGTTCATCCATGAAACCCCCCGGTTCACTCTGTGCAAGTATCATTCCTCTCATGTAAGTTTGGAAAGGCAGGGCGGGACCGCCAAAGGCTACTGCAGTTCACTTCTACCAGTTCCATTTCAGCCTCTCTCCATAACAATATGGAATTGCTTGCATTATGCATAAGCAAAGAAATAAAACGAGACTAACGCTAATGATATGTAATATCTACAGTGTTCTCAGCAAATCATGTTACATCAAACATGATACATAAATTAATATTAAACAAACAAAATTTGAAATCATTTAAAGTCGACCTTGCTGGGGCTAGGAAGGACTGAATTATGATTGGAGCTGGAAAACATTACAAAACTGGGTGTTGAATCAATCAATCATCTGTACTGGGATTGAAGCCAATAGACCACCGTAATGAGCTTCTTGCGACACTTTGGAGGCCTCCTTTCTTCAATGTAGAACATTTGAAGCAGGGGATAACGCAAGCCCTGTGGCGAATGGGGGCCCAACCACCCCTTCAGGGACCCCCATTCAGCCCGTGGCCAATGGACATCTGTGAGATATGGGATGCTTAGGGACCCCTCATCGCATTCTGTGGGGTATGGGCATAATTTTGCATCGCGCAGCTGCTTTGGAGTGCAGGAGCAGTATTTGGATTGTGCAAACCTGGCTAACACTAATAGGACGTTATACATGTCACACATGTTCTGTCTGGGGCGGTGCTTGTAAGGGACTCTCATAACTGCCGCAGAGCATTGCCTGGCTGTGAACAAGGAGGACCTCATTGACTCCTGCTGCCATAATCTAAGGGTCAGTGGCTGAACCATCTCGGAATTGGTTTGTTAGAAGAGGTGTGCATAGGATTGTCCTACAGTGTAGAGTTTCACTCAACCTGTTAATCCAATAATACACAGCACATTTCATACGGAGGGCATGAGGATTAATGAGCAACCGTTTGTCAACAACCGTTTAGCTGTTGCGTTATCATTTTTATACACTTTTGTTTAGTATTTTAGAAACGGAGATGGTGCAGATAAGCCAGGGTTCTGACATCAAAGAGCAGGTGAAGATTCTTTTTTACGGGTCAATAAACAGTTTTAGAAATTGAAACATTTTATTTTATTCTTGTCTAGGAAGTATCTGGTTAATCCTGTATATTCAAATATTTTAGTTACTTGATTTATCATGTTTTAGCCGAAAGAAATGAATGAATGCATAATACGTATGTCGTCGACTTGACCGCGATTTGAAATGGCGACCGGCGGGCCACACACGGACACAAGGAGTACTCTGCTCCCTGAGCTGTGTTATGTGTAAGAAACATCACATGTTCGGCGCCAGCCAAACGTTGGAGGTGGAGCAATAGAGAGGGGAAAACAATATAACACAAAAAATTTGAACGTGGAATCACAGGTGAGATAATGGTGCACAATAAGTGATGACAAGTGATTTAAAACTAGTAACAGGGAGTCATTATCACAATTTTAATATTAGGTACCCCGTCCAGAATTAAAACAAAGAACGTGGATGGTTGGTTGGAGAGCTTATAATGAGATTCCAACCCCCCCACTCTGCATAAATGTCGACATGTTTCAGCCAGCAAAAACTAATACCCCGCCTTTCCTCAGGCCTCTCACCACTGTAATCCCTAGGTGCAACACCTCCCCCCTCAGAACTTAGAGGAACAAGGGGAAATCACCTTAAGTGGAGCTCCTCGCCTTTGGAGAGGAACCGAGTTTATTAAATTCGTAAACCAGAAATGGCGGGGGAGTGAGAACAGCTGCCTATACGCACTCTTGCTTTCAAGGTCAGCGGTTAGCAGATGTATTTTGTCTCTCCTATTCCGCCGTGTTGTGTTTTATTGTTTTCCCCTCCCTATTGCTCCACCTCCAGCATTTGGCTGGCGCGGAGGTGTGTTAGCAGTCCTATGATGAAGCATGACACAGCTTGCTGTGTGTGATGGCAGTTTTACAAAATTGGTGCATTCCCACACACTTATCTATCTCCACGTAGCTTTTTAATCCCTCTTCTTTTTGTGAGGTTTAAACTGTTGAGCGGGAGGTCGAAGAGGGTGTTATCCTCTCAATCCTCTGTACTTTGTGTATTTTTGTACTGAATACTTTGCCTAATATTTTCTAATTTGCTTCTCCTTCTGCACTCTCCCACCAGACCATGTGCCTTTAAATGGTCTAGGTCCCTTTCATCTGTCATTACCCCCAGGTCCCTCCAGTCCTCGTCCCATTCATAACAAAGTAATATAATCTTATCTCACAGACAGAAAAAAAAACCGAAGGAATGCTGGAACTCTATCCCACCCCCTCTCACCGGGAGTACATAGGTGTATTTAGCCAGCATTCCCTTTTTTCCTTTTTTTCTGTCTACTAACAGATTGGGTCGAGTCAGGAGGCTCTGGCATGGCTGTGATTCCTGCCATAAAGAGGTCGTCTATACAGCTGGACATGGCTGGTAGTCTGGTCTCCCTCTCTGCCGGCCTTAGAGAGAGACTTGCAAAGTATTTTTGCTTTCCGCCTGGTTTTCTTTCTGTTGCTTCTGATGTCTTGATGCAGGCTAAGCACCTCTCTGATGACTGGGCATGAAGGGAGGTATGTCTTCAATGCAAGCAGCTGACTTACTGGTTGACCCGGGCTTGTGAGAGCCCTTCTGGGGTAACGTTGCCTGTCTTCCGGTGTGACAGGTGGTGAAGCCGAATGGCGGGAGACAGGCACGTCGCACCTGGCTTGATCGGAGGTTGACGATGGTAGAATTGGTGAACAAGTCACCTACATTAGGCCGGTCCTGTGGAAAGTACTGCATAGTGGTTGTTGGTGTGCCTGCGTGTTTTGCAAATGTGGTGTTTACCTTGTGCTGTGGTGAACATGAGCTACTCCTGCTTGAGTGGGGGGCTCGATGTGCTGTGCCTTACCTGTGGTTTGGCTGCCTCAGTTTGATCTTGGTTAGCGTCTCTTCAGGGAGCCTCCTATTGCTATCAGTGCTGCTCCTACAAAGGGGAAGCATGCTAGGAAGTGGAAGCATGTTGAGACTTCTTCTTCCTCCTCCTCCTTTGTTTAGTCTTCTTCTCCTTCCCAGCCTTGACCAAAGTGCCACAGGGAGGCTGTGGATGCCAGACTTCAATGCCTGATCTGGGAGATTTTGCAGGAGATGGGCGGTGGGGGCAGGCCCAAAGACAATATATAGCTTCAGCCCTCAAATTTCTCGAGTTCGAATGAGGAGAGTCTGGGGGTGGAGGAGCACAAAGGGAATTTTTTTTAAATGGGCATGTTGCCTGACTTGTTGAAGCATGTTAAGCCCAATATGGGATTTTCTGAGAAGGAAGTTCTGAGCACTTCTGGGGGTTTTCTATTTCGCCAGTTCCAGAGTACAGCCTCAGTGGATTTCCCTGTTCATCCTCACATCCACAAGGTGTTAAAGAGGGAGTGGGATGACCCGCATCGGATCTTGCTACCTCTGTTCATGGCAAATATGTACCCTCTTCAGGATATGTCCAAGGTGTTGCCATACTCTATTCCCATTGATTAATTTGTTGATTTGTCTGGTGGGGTGGACATCATTGACCAAGGAGGCTGTTATTAAGGATTCAGTCAATAAAAAGGTATATGCCGCCCTCATAAAAGTATACTCAGGATCCTATCTGGCCATGCGCGCTGGCATTCATGGGACATATGTTGCCCAGTCCCTAATTACTGATGTCAGGGCTCTGTATTGGTCTCTGGATATTACACATGACTGTTGTGGACTGTTTAAACACATTGAGCGCAAGTTTGAGTTCTTTCCATTGTGTTTTTTGATGTGGTGCAGTCCTTGGCTCTTTCTGGTGGTGCTTGTGTGGCGGCTCGCTGCAATCTGGTGTTTAAAGATTGGAAAACTGATTCCGCTCAGAAGAGTTCGGCCCTGCATCTACCTTTCAAGGGGATTATGATGATTGGTGACAAATTGTTAGGCAAGTTACACACATTTTTAAGGAGAAAAAGCATTCCACTTCCTTGAAGCAGTCCTCTTCTTATAAACAGGCTTTGAAGCCTAAATCACCCTTTCATCTGCTATCTCGGAGGCTGTTTTCTAGGGAACAGGGAAGGCTTTCTACGGGCCGAGGGCGAGATAGAAAAGCCAAGTCTCCCTAGTTTAAACTACGCTCCTAACTGTATCATGAACAAGCCGGGATTGTTGGTCAAAGGTCAGATTCAGCACTTTCTTCTGGCCTGTGAGAGATCTTCTTCAGAAGCGTGGGTGCTGGACATTGTGCACAAGGGGTACCGCATTGAGTTCACTGTTCCTCCTCCGGATTCCAGAGTTCAACTGACTCCGTGGCTATCCAGTTAGATGAAGCAGCCTGCATTGTCTCTTGGAATTGGCTTGCTTCTGTGGAAGGGGGCGATTCAGGAGGTCCCTCCTCTGGAGGGAGGACTGGGCTTTTTCTCTATACTCTTCCTAGTGGCCAAGGTGTCAGGGGGATTCTGTCTGGTGTTGGACTTGAAGGCTCTGATCAAGTTTATTGTCCGCCTGCCCTTCAAGATGGAGACTCTGCAGTGAGTGATCCTGTTGGTTCTCAGGGATCATTTCATGTGCACACTGGATCTATAGGACGCCCACTGTCATATTCTGATCAATCCTCACTGTTGCCGGTTCCTGAGATTCTGCATTCACAGAAGTCACTTTCACTTTCGTGTCCTGCCCTTTGGCCTTCGATCTGCCCAAGGTTTTTAAAAAAAGTTGTGACTCAGTTGGTGGCTTCATAACATCTTCCGGGTATACTCCTATACCTGTATCTCGATGATTGGCTAAACCATGCTCCCTCTCGGGACTGACTGCTGGTCGATCTATAGGTGGTGTGTTCGGCCTTCCGGAGTCATGGGTTGCTGCTGAACCATCCCAAGTGTCAGCTGGTGTCTTCCAGGATATAGAACAGCGTACCCCTTTATTGGGGGACGTCCCCTGGTCACAGCCAATGTCCCTGCAATAGGGTTTCTTCAATTCTTCTTACATTAATAATATTGTTTCAAATTAATTCAAGATCCAATCCAATGCTTTTGTTCATGCTGTTGCATTTATTTATATTTGTTCTAATTCTTAGACTTTCACAAATACTCCATTCCAATGCATTTCGGCTTATACTCAAGCCTTCATCAGGGAATGTATCTAAAGAACAAAGTTAACCTTTAGTACACGAGGTACACCTCAAATGAAAATACATGGACATGAAATAACAAATAAGTGCCTATGGTGTAATTACATTGGTAAGTGCCTGCTTTAAAGTCAGTGCTCTGTGGCAACATTCAATAAGGGTTTGTGGACGATAACGGTGTGTCGGGGACTACCGTGAAAATCTATCTAGAGTCAGAGGTAGCGCTGGTGTATTCAAAATCTGATATGGTCTCTGGGGATGCTGAGTTCGAGCCAATGATAAAAGGATTAATAGGGAATGAATAAAGTGACCGCGTATTTATTAAAGCGCGTTCGTGGTGCTCGTAGGTCAACCGATTGTTGATAGTGCCGGGCTCACGCCATCCACGTTATAGTTGGCTCAATGCATACTTAATGCTCACGATTAGTGTCGGTACCTTAGCGGGCTGCTTAGATTAAATACGGCCAGGTCGCTAGCTCATGCCATTACCGTTCGCCCCATCCACTTACTTGTGTCAGTAGTAAGTATATATGCCGATACCCTCTACGTGGTCTTCCTGCAGCCGGGTGCAAGCTTGGAAAATCCTTGCGATGTGGATAAGTCAAATGTATCCCCCGCGGGCATTTAAATGCGGTAGTAACCCATGTTTACATCATGGATAGAGTAAACGGAATATTGGGGCCGTGTTGCAGAGGCCATCTTGAAGTGTCGGGATGTACCCTGGGGCTCCTGTTTGCGGTACAGGTGACTAGAGCGTGCATGTGTTTGGGATGTTGCAAACGGAAAATAAATTAAAAGGGGAAAACCCGAATCGGTAAAACTGAATAAGAACTAACCGTTAAGATGAGCCTCATCTGTTGTCCATGTGTATAACTAGTGTTCATGTATACCACCTACTCTTGATCTCACATATATCGGACTGGTCAAAATTAAACAAAACTAACTGAATAGATGGTTATCAAAAAGGAAGTAAATGTACAGAGACGTGACTTTATAAATAACAACTAAATTCTACTCTGTTGTTCATTCCAAAGGGTTTCAAAGTCTCGAGAGTGTATCTCCAATAGTTCTCTATTTGTAGTAGTAGTTGGTTATTGTCTTTTCCGTCTACTTTAGGGACAATCTCCAAGATTGTGAATCGGAGTTGACTAACGTTGTGGGCTTTCTCTTTGAAATGGCATGCAATAGTCGATTTCGAGACTTTATACGAATATTCGATTTATGTTCATTCATTCTGGTCTTTATCTTTCGTTCTGTTTTCCCCGCATAGCCCTGTCCACATGAGCATTTCAGTAGATAAATCACGTTTTTGGTGTCGCATGTAGCCGTTACCCTCAATTTGATGTTATGCCCCTTGCTAGGGTGTGTAATTGTGGCTCCCCTTAGGATGTTGTTACAATCGGAAAGAGACACGTTAGTGATGGATTCCTTACCTTAGAATATCCCCAGGCATCAGACTGGATCCGGAAATTTTTGCGTAGCAGTACCCTTGCGCGTCGGTAGGCGTCGTCTGCGGCTCCGCGTCCGTCGTCGGCGTCGTGGGCGCCGTGATAACGTCGTCGGCGTACTTAGACGCCACCTCCGCGTGCTGACGTCAGTTCTTCTTTTTTCCGCACCAGCAGCGCAGATCTGGAAAAAGTGGTACCATAGTCATTTTTTGACTAAAACTTTTTTGATCATTCTTTCGAGTCTTCGACTCCGAATGGTGCCGGTAGGGATGCCAGGTTTTAAGCCTTGTGAGGATTGCGACCGACTGATGTCGGTCACGGACCCTCACCGTCAGTGTCTCCACTGTCTCGGCGTCGATCATGACGACAAAACCTGCTCCGACTGCCGGGCCCTAACTTAGAAAGCTAGGCGGGAGCAGTCCCGCAAGCGGCTCGAGCTCCGGCAGTCGGCCCACGCCGTGAAAGGTCCCGGTCCGGACGGAGGTCGAGGGACCGGTCGCGGGAGCGGAGCCACAATAGCTCCGGGAGTCGACATCACTCCTCAGGGTCGAAGTCGTCAGGTAAGCACAAGAAGTCGAAGAGACGTCATCGCTCTTCCGACTCCCCCCGACGCTCGCACGACGCGGCCGGGGGTTCGGGTGACACCTCCCACGCGGCTCCGTAGGAGTCGCGGGCGTCGCGTCCGGCCTCATACCCTTCGGTCCCTGGGCCAGGCGCGACGCCGGAGGAGATCGAACGTGTCCTCATGGCCATGAGGTCTCTCACTCCTCCGACGGACTCAGCGGCGCCTTCGAGCCCAGCGGACCCATCTGGGGGCCCTAGCGGGTCGGGGGCTTCGGCCCGACGCCGTCGGGTGCTTCGGCCCCGACGCCGCCGGCGCCTTTGGGCGGTGCCGTCCCCGATGCCTCCCTCGATCCGGTTCCGGCGCCTGAGCTGGGCGCCGCTCTCGACGCCGTTTGGAGAGTTCTACTTCAATGAACCGGCCCCATCATTTGACACCCCTGAGTACCAGGAGATGGGTGATGAGGAGAATTGGGAGGGGTCTGAGGACCCTCTGACACGGGAGTGTCAGTCCCAGGAGGACTGGACAGGTGGACTTGGGGATGCCAGTGGTCTGGACACCTCGCCAGACACTGGTTTTGTCTCACCTCCTACCGTGGCTACGGAGGAGGGGGCAACCTACAGTGTGGTGCTGACGCGGGCGGCCAAGGCCTTGGGCCTTGAAATCCCCGTCGCGGCCGTGAGGACTAACTTCCTCACTGAGTCCTTAAACCGCAGTCAAGCTCGGCTGAGCCTCTGCTGCCATTTAATGAGGCCTTGACCGACGTTCTTTTGGGCACTTGGTCCAAGCCCGCTACAGGTTCGCCTGTAGATAGGAACGTGGCCAGACGCCACCGCCCGGCCCCGGGAGACCCTTGTTTCCTGTCCACCCACCCCACCCCTGAGAGCCTGGTGATCCAGGCCTCCAATTCCCAGTCCGCATTCCCGTCGGCTCCGCCTGACAGGGAATCCAAGAGGTATGAGCAATACGGTAAAAAGGTATTCTCCTCCCTGAGTCTGGGACTGCGGTCTTCCAACACCGCATTCCTCTTGGGCCGCTACACCCACTCTCTGTGGGATACGGTCGCTGAAGTGCTGCCAGAATGCCCGTTGGAGGTACGGGCTAAACTCGGCCAGGCCCTTGTGGAAGGCCGGGATGCAGCACGATATTCTATCCGGTGTGGGCTGGATACCACCGACTCACTGGGCAGAGCGGTGGCAACGACGGTGGCGATTCGTCGCCATGCCTGGTTAAGGTCCGCCAACTTCTCGGCTGATGTCCAGAATACTCTCATGGACATGTTGTTTGATGGCTGTCGCCTTTTTGGCGACAAGGCAGACCATGTGCTTGAGCTTTAAGGACTCCAGGGCTACGCCCAGGTCCTTTGGCCTCTCGACCCGCGCCAGCAAACGGATGCCTTTCGCTCCTTTCGTGGCCAAGGAAGGGGCGCCCCCACTTGTGCTGCCAGCCATGCACCGCAGACTACCATCCAACGTGGATGGCGGCTGTGGAAACCGCCGTGGAGGCGGTCAGTCCACACCTTCCCCCTCAGCATCCGCCTCAAAACCCTCCTAGTCCGTGCTTTCAGGCCCATGTGACGCCAGTGGGGGGCAGGGTTCGCCATCACCTCTTCCACTGGCGCACTGTCATGTCGGACAGGTGGGTGCTGCAAATTGTCCGAAGGGGCTACTCCCACCCCTTCGAGGCGACCCCTCCAGCCATGCCACCGCAATACCACCGCGTATCGGGGGATCATTTGCGACTTCTGCAGGAGGAAGTTACGGCCCTCTTGGCCAAGGGGGGCATCGAGCGCGTTCCTGGTCCAGAAGTAGGGTGTGGTTGCTACTCCCACTACTTTCTGGTACCCAAGAAGGGCAAAGGGGACCTACGCCCTATCTTGGACCTACGGAACGTCAACGGCTTCCTCCGGAAGGAGAAGTTGAAAATGCTGACACTGGCTCAGGTCTTAGCTGCCCTGGACCCAGGAGACTGGATGGTAGCGTTGGACTTGCAGGACGCTTATTTCCACATCCCCGTCCTGTAGGCCCACCGGCGTTACCTGCGGTTCACGGTAGGCCACGAGCACTTTCAGTTTACCGTGCTCCCCTTCGGCCTTACCAGCGCCCCACGGGTGTCACGAAGGTGATGGCTGTGGTCGCAGCTCATCTGCGCAGGTTAGGGGTTTCAGTCTTCCCCTACCTCGACGACTGGTTGTTGAAGGCAGGCTCGCCCCAAACAGTTGTCAGCCACCTCCAGACAACCGCAGACCTCCTACACCTGCTGGGGTTTTCCATCAATGTGCCGAAGTCACACCTGTGCCCCTATCAGAAACTCCTCTTCATTGGAGCGGTTCTAGACTCAGCGCAGTTTCGGGTTTATCCTCACGAACAGCGGGTTTGGGACATTCAGGCTCTGATTCCACTCTTTCAGCCTTTGTCCCGGGTCTCGGTCAGGTTGACGCTGCGGTTTCTGGGGCTGATGGCCTCCTGCATCCTTCTGGTGCATCACGCCCGGTGGCGGATGCGGGCTCTGCAGTGGGACCTGAAGTTTCAGTGGGCCCAGCATCAGGGCAACCTATCCGACCTTGTCCTGATCTCGGAGGGCACTGCGAGACAGCTGCAGTGGTGGCTCACGGACCGCGATTGGGTCAGCGGCAGATCCCTCTCCCTTCCCCAAGCGGAGCACGTAGTTGTGACGGACGCGTCCCTCCAGGGCTGGGGAGGCCACATGGGAGAGGCGGAGATCAGAGGCCTCTGGTCTCCGGCGGAGTCCCGGCTCCATATCAACCTTTTGGAGCTGCGGGCGATTCGTCTACCACTGAAAACATTCCTCCCCTCTGTCCGGGGGAGTGTAGTGTAGGTGTTCACGGACAACACCACCGCCATGTGGTACTGCAACAAACAGGGCGGGGTGGGGTCGTGGACCCTTTGCCAGGAGGCTCTGCGCCTCTGGCAGTGGCTGGAACATCAGGGCGTGACCCTGGTGGTTCAACACCTGGCAGGTTCTCTGAACGCCAGGGCGGACGAGCTCAGCCGTCGGTGCATGATGGATCACGAATGGCGTCTGAACTTGGACGTGGCGCAAGGCCTCTTTCAGCAGTGGGGAGAGCCTTGGTTAGATCTATTCGCCACCGAAGAGAACGCGCAATGTCATCAGTTCTGCGCGTTGGAATTTCCAAGGCAGCTCTCGCTCGGAGACGCTTTTCGTCGCGAGTGGAGTTGCGGTCTATTGTACGCCTTTCCGCCTATACCACTTCTGCCCAGAGTGCTGAAGAAGATCAAGCGCGACCGGGCCCAAGTCATCCTTGTGGCTCCGGACTGGGCACGAAGGTACTGGTATCCAGAGCTAGTCAGTATGTCAGTCGATCCCCCGGTTCATCTGCCTCTTCAGGAGGACCTTCTGTCGCAGCAGCAGGAGACGGTCCTCCACCCGAACCTGTCAAGTCTCCACTTACATGCGTGGCGACAGTTGAGGCCATTTGACTTGCCTCCTGAAGTCTTTAATGTCATTCTGGCAGCCAGGCGTCCCTCCGCAAAGTCGGTATACGCCTGCAGGTGGAACAAATTTGTGGCATGGTGCACAGCAAAGGCTGTGGATCCTCTTCCTGCCCCTCTTTCTGAGGTTCTTCTCTTCCTTCTTTCTCTTGCCCAGCAGGGCTCTGCTCTGGGCACTATCAAGGGCTACCTTTCTGCCCTTTCAGCCTTTCTAAGGCTGCCTGATCAACCTTCTTTGTTCAAGTCCCCTATTGTAACTCGTTTTCTGAAGGCATCACACACATGTTCCCTCCTGTTCCGTTTGTGATGCCTCAGTGGGACTTGAACCTTGTTCTTACGTTTCTGATGTGCGCTCCCTTTGAGCCACTTCACAACTGTCCTCTCCGCCTTCTTACTCTGAAGACTGCTTTCCTGGTTGCCATCACCCCTGCCAGGAGAGTGAGTGAGCTCCAGGCTCTTTCATGTACACCCCATTTCCTTTCTGTCCATCCGGACAAGGTTGTGTTGGGTACTATTCATTCAGAAACTCTGTCCATCACCACCCCCCTTTTCCAAAATTGTGTTGCGTACTATGCCATCTTTCCTGCCCAAGGTTGTCACGGCCTTCCATATCGGGCAGTCTATCACCTTGCCCACCTTTTTTCCGCCACCGCATCCCTCTAAAGAGGAAGAGCGGCTCGACCGTCTGGACCCAAAATGTGCGCTTTCATTCTACTTGGATCGCACACGCCAGTTCCGGGTGGATGACCAACTCTTTGTTGGTTACGTGGGCGCTAAGAAAGGGCGGGCGGTGCACAAAAGGACCATCTTTCGTGGATCATCTTGTGCATCCAGGCGTGTTACTCCTTGGCTAAGAAGGAACCCCCTGTTGGGCTGAGGGCTCATTCCACTCGGGCCACGGCAACTACAACTGCCTTAGGCCGAGGAGTGCCCTTGCAGGACATTTGTCAGGCGGCTACGTGGGCCTCGCTGCACACGTTTGCGAGACACTACTGCCTGGACAGCCAAGTCCTGAGGGATGGCTTCTTTGGCCGTTCCGTCCTCCAGGACTTTCTGGTGTGATTATTGGTTCGCAGACCCACCACCGGGGTTGGTATTGCTGGGGTATCTATTCTAAGGTAAGGAATCTATCACTAACGTGTCTCTTTCAGATGCACAAGTTACTACTTGTGTAACGATATATCTGTAAGAGACATTAGTTAGTGATAGATTCCTTACCGACCCACCCATCCTCCCCGTTCTGCGAACCGATATCTAGGGTTAAGGTCATCCCTTTCAGGGCCCTAGTTTCAATGGCACCAGTGTTGGTTTTTAACTTGGCTCTGCGTTTCTGGCGCGGAAAAGCTGTGTCTAAGAACTGACGTCAGCACGCGGAGGCGGCGTCTAAGTACTCCGACGACATCATCACGTCGCCCACGACGCCGACGACGGACGCGGAGCCGCAGACGACGCCTACCGACGCGCAAGGGTACTGCTACGCAAAAATGTCCGGATCCAGTCTGACGCCTTGGGATATTCTAAGGTAAGGAATCTATCACTAACTAATGTCTCTTACAGATATATCGTTACACAAGTAGTAACTTGTGCGTTACTGCAGTTATGGCACGGAACTGTTCCATTGTAAGTTTGTGTGTCTTGTGTTTTGTTCAATTTCAAGATTCCTCCCAAGTTATTTGCTCTTTGGTAGGCGAAAATGAGTACTGATTCAAAAATGTTGTTGAAGTCCTTTTCTTGCGCTAAAATTTGCCAATGCCTCTTTATAATGTTTCAATACACTTTGCTTTTTGTGGAATATTTTGATACCACTACTACTCTAGTGTTCTCCTTTGTGGAACTTTTTTGTAACAGTTCTTGTCTAGTTTTCAAGGTGCACCTCTTCTTGGCTTGTTCTATAACCTCCTTGGGGTACCCCCGTTGTATGAATGTGGATGCCATTTCGTTGATTCTTTTTTCAACTGTTGAGGTCTTTTAAACTATTCGCTTAACTAGCAGCATTTGTGAATATGGGAGGTGATTTTTTAAACTGTCCTGGTGGAAGCTGTAATAGTGTAATAGGTTATTGCGGTCTGTAGGTTTCCGGTAGTTGCCTGTGATGAATTCCTTGTCCGTTTTTGTTATCTCAACGTCCAAAAAAGTGATTTTCGAATCTTGAATCTCCGATGTAAATTGTATTCGGTCATCCACTTTGTTTAAGTTATCTATAGCTTCTATCAATGTTTTCTTGGGTCCATTCCATATTAGGAATACGTTGTCTATGTATCTTAAAAATATTTTGGCTTGTGTCATCCACGGCTCTTTTGTCAGAATGTGCTCATCCTCATATCGTGACATAAACAGGTTCGCATAAGCTGGAGCTGCCGAATTGCCCATAGAAGTTCCAGATTGCTGTAAAAAAATACTGTTCTTTCCATTTGAAATAACTTTGGTACAGTGTGAAATAAAGTAGCTCCATTAGAAACACCTTCATATCCATTTCTAGATCTGTTTATAACAGAGCATGCTCTATGGCCTCTATGCCTTTCTGATGGGGTATTGAGGTATATAGGGCTTTCACGTCCATGGTACATAGTACCATAGGTTCTTCTGATGTAAATTTGATGGTTTTTAGTTTATTCAAGAAATCCGTAGTATCCTTAATAAATGTCCTCATCTTGATGACGCTGGGTTGTAAATACTTGTCAATGAGTTGTCCAACAGGTTGGTGTTGTGAGAAAGTGGCTCTATATACTGGACCAGAATAAGGTACAGTGTGTATAGAGTCCACAAACCCCAGAGGTATAACAGAGGTTAAAGCCAGGTGTGACCTTACTCTCTAAAGTGGTAGCTTGGTCGAGCAGTAAGGCAGTACCAGAGGACAGTGTAAAGCATTTGTTGTACACACTCAGTCAGCAAAAGGTTTCACACACTGAAAGACTGAACTCCAGGCCAATTGTTTTTATATCAAAGATATAGATGTTTTAGTTCTAGAACCAACAGGTATCAAAATATACTACTCTCAATATGAGAGGTCTCAGATGATTACTTTGCAGAAAGGCAATAAACTTTGTGAACACAATAGGTACAGGGGTTGCAGTAGGCAACACAATTCTAAACACACTTTGTAGGAGAGTGGGGTCTGCAATCCTATGGTCACCCCAGATTTTTGCTTTTTGCTTCACTGGTTTACGACTTTCCCTGGCTGTGGGCCTGCTAATCAGACCCACAGCCTAGCTGTTCTCTCTCTAAATTGACAACCATGTACTTTAGGTGCATTTACCAATTGGTACTGGGCGACCTTATCAGTCCCTGTACAGTGTACCTTAGGTATCCAGTAGAAATATCAAGGAAACCCTGTCTCAGAAAACAACCAATCGCTGGTGTACAAACTACTAGGAGTGGTCTGGGTCAGGGGGGTCTATTATTCACCAATCTATAAGCTGTACGTGCCAATTAGTACCGTTACAACCTATTGGAATGAACTTGTGACCACACTCGAGTATACCAAACAAGAAAAGATTTGTGTCTTAAAAAATAATCAATAATGATTTATTTGCCTCCCAATGGGGTTACAATCTAACATGTTATCACAATATTAAAAATAATTAAAAAACTCATAACTCTAGTTATACAGTCATATATAAAAAGTCAAAATTTAATAAAAAAAACAGTCGACGCAGCGTTTCGGTGCTTTTTTCTTTTTTCACACCTTCTTCAGGACTTTACAACATTTTGACTCCATTGTTTCTAAAAATAAATAAAAACATTTAAGTATTTCTCTTTTTTGCAAGTTCATCCCATTTGACCTAGTCATATTGCTATCTGTAGTTATACACCACTAGATATCCCCTTCACTATATCAGACCACCTTTTTTTTGAAAAAAGAACAAAAATTTAGTTCTCTTTACATAATCGCAACTTCGATCCTCTAATGATTGTATCTGATTTTTACATCACTGTTTTTAACATTAGGATGCTTTTTATAAATGAATTTATTTATTTATTAAAGATTTTTGGGGATATTTATCGTACCTGTGTTTTAATCAGAAGTGAAGCATTACGAAAAATTCCACATGAATTTGCCAGATACTCAGGTTTCTTGATATCCTTGAGCTGAATTAGTAATAAATAATAAAAATTTGTTTAAATAATGAAACCCTAGAGATCGCAGTTTAGGCTAAATTGCTTAAACAGTTGTCCATATTACCTCTAGGTCTGATCAACTCTGTGTTGTATTTGCACGGAGGAGCCACCATCAATTAGGGCAGTACTTCATATGGTGTTTATTACAAAACCTGGAAATACATAGATAGCCATGCCTCAAAAGTCTTATCACGGATATTAGACAGTTCCTACTTTGTGTTAAGTAATCACCTATGTTTGTGGACTTAGTGGTTAGATCGCCCTCTTACTAACCTTTATCACGTTCTTGGCTGATTCAAAAGTGGGCATCGGCGGCAAGTAGATAGTGCGCGGCCTCACTGTCAGGATTTCTCTCGTCAGGGATCCAAGACTCTAGGGTATTTGTGTAAAAAAACATCCATTTATCAAATGGATTTGACTAGGAGTTACAGATCTACATTCGATCCTACAGTCTTGCTATTAAATCTTATTCTTAGTTATCCTCTTTATGTAGACATTACACATTTGTGTCTAAGATGTCAGCCATAAGTTTCCTTATGAGGGCAGCCACCCTCATGATATTATTACAAGGCTTGTTATGTTAGGCCACATACTACGTCTAAATGTTATGCTCGCGGTAACGCTTTGCATTCATACTTGCTCTTCTAAACATGATTTACAGGAGCAACCTGTTCAGGGCGCTTGGGGCTAGTTCTAAGCAACTGCATTCACACCCAGGTCTCACCTTGTATGTCGTAAGTGGCCTCCCTGCTCCTCCGTAGCGGCGTCTTCCTGGAGATTAGAAGAGTGGCGCCAGTATTTTGAAATGTCTCTTTTATATCCGGTCTCTCTGATTTGACCCGGAAGTGCTAGGATTATCCAAGAAAACCCGATTTATTTCGAGTTTTTAATAATTATAATCAAGTACAAGTGTACTTAGCATTCACAACGTTATAGTCTAAATATTATATCGGCCGTCACCCGACCGGCGATCGAAACTATATTTGAAAAAACGAACTTTTCGTGCTCCTCTTTGTTTAAATAATGAAACACCCTGTTATCACTTATACCAATATTTTTACTTGGATTAAAGGTTCTTAGGCGTATCATCACGTAGTGGCAACCTATTTAAACACTATTTAATAATATCGCCGTATTTTTGATGGCCGCCATCTTGGGACGGGTTAGAAAACCATTGCGCTTCGTTTAATCTAACGTCCCAACCGTCATACGAATGCAGAAAAGTCTATCTTTATTGTATATTTGCATCTAAATTATTGCAATCTCAATCGTCAGTTATCCTTCACATTTTACATCACCATATCTGTTTTAGCAATGACATTAGTATGTTTACATTCTTATCTCGATATTTGCTCGTTTAACATACTGATACATTGGCTACCGCATTATTCTGTATGTATTAGCTAGGCAACCGTTAATACAATATCATATTTAACAAAAACTGACATTACATGATACGCCAATGCAATGCAGGATCACATAACCAATGATAACAAGGCGGGCTGCAGTATCTTTCTGTAAGAAGCCGTATTACTTAAACAAGCATTTTGTTGATCACAACTGACCAAACATTTCTGCATTTCTACATTGCATACATTGCTATTACATCTATTACACCTATGTCGCTATGAACTTTTATTGCTGTACACTCCGGGGACTGTGTGGCGTGTACCATTATCTCATGGGTGTTCTGTTTGTTATTATAAAACCAGTCTCTCCCATTCCTCCCTATTGTTTAATCCAGTGCGGAAGGTATCAAAGAGGGACATATAGAACTGCTCTCTCTTCTTACGTTTATTGTGGAGTAGTGTGGCTCACTGGTTAGAGGCGGCAGGCCTGAGAGCAGAAGTCAGCCTGGGACCAGGGTTCAATTCCCGACGCGGCAGGGTCGTGGACCTTGGTCAGCGGACTGGATAATTCTCGCTTCGTGCTTACTCTAATCAGGGGTTCCACTCGGCAACTCTGGGCATTAGCTTGCCTAATCTCCACAACGGCCCCACCAATTCCGGGGATGCCTGGCTCCACCTTGGGGACTCCCAGCAAGGGACCATCCCACAGGGAAAGCCAGGACGGGTTCCCCAGAGTTATACAGCGCCGGGACGCCCCGTTGCTGGGGCAGCTGTGCGCTTTACAAGTATACTACATTTACATTTACATTTACATTTACATTGTCCGTACTCCCTCCCCTAGTACTCTGGGAGATGGCTTCTACCACGCACCACTTAAGATCCTCTATTTTGTGGTTGTGTGATGTCCAATGTTCCACAAGCGGGGCAGATTTTTTGTTGGTTCTAATGGCAGATTTATGCTCTGTTATTCTGGTTTTGATTTCTCTCGCAGTCTCCCCGATATATGCCTTATCACAGGGACATTTAATCATGTAGATCAAGTTTTTCGTTCTACAATTTACAAAGTTTTTCATTTTATGCTCTACACCGTTATATAATATTGATTTGCCTTTCATTAGCGATGTGCAGTTTGAACACATATTGCAAGTAAAATTCCCCACTGGCAGTGGTGCATTATTGATGGTATTAGTATCAGGGCGTGCTTTTTCTTTAAAGGTGTGAACCAAAGAAGAACTAAAGAAAAAGCACGCCCTGATACTAATACCATCAATAATGCACCACTGCCAGTGGGGAATTTTACTTGCAATATGTGTTCAAACTGCACATCGCTAATGAAAGGCAAATCAATATTATATAACGATGTAGAGCATAAAATGAAAAACTTTGTAAATTGTAGAACGAAAAACTTGATCTACATGATTAAATGTCCCTGTGATAAGGCATATATCGGGGAGACTGCGAGAGAAATCAAAACCAGAATAACAGAGCATAAATCTGCCATTAGAACCAACAAAAAATCTGCCCCGCTTGTGGAACATTGGACATCACACAACCACAAAATAGAGGATCTTAAGTGGTGCGTGGTAGAAGCCATCTCCCAGAGTACTAGGGGAGGGAGTACGGACAATAAACGTAAGAAGAGAGAGCAGTTCTATATGTCCCTCTTTGATACCTTCCGCACTGGATTAAACATAGGGAGGAATGGGAGAGACTGGTTTTATAATAACAAACAGAACACCCATGAGATAATGGTACACGCCACACAGTCCCCGGAGTGTACAGCAATAAAAGTTCATAGCGACATAGGTGTAATAGATGTAATAGCAATGTATGCAATGTAGAAATGCAGAAATGTTTGGTCAGTTGTGATCAACAAAATGCTTGTTTAAGTAATACGGCTTCTTACAGAAAGATACTGCAGCCCGCATTGTTATCATTGGTTATGTGATCCTGCATTGCATTGGCGTATCATGTAATGTCAGTTTTTGTTAAATATGATATTGTATTAACGGTTGCCTAGCTAATACATACAGAATAATGCGGTAGCCAATGTATCAGTATGTTAAACGAGCAAATATCGAGATAAGAATGTAAACATACTAATGTCATTGCTAAAACAGATATGGTGATGTAAAATGTGAAGGATAACTGACGATTGAGATTGCAATAATTTAGATGCAAATATACAATAAAGATAGACTTTTCTGCATTCGTATGACGGTTGGGACGTTAGATTAAACGAAGCGCAATGGTTTTCTAACCCGTCCCAAGATGGCGGCCATCAAAAATACGGCGATATTATTAAATAGTGTTTAAATAGGTTGCCACTACGTGATGATACGCCTAAGAACCTTTAATCCAAGTAAAAATATTGGTATAAGTGATAACAGGGTGTTTCATTATTTAAACAAAGAGGAGCACGAAAAGTTCGTTTTTTCAAATATAGTTTCGATCGCCGGTCGGGTGACGGCCGATATAATATTTAGACTATAACGTTGTGAATGCTAAGTACACTTGTACTTGATTATAATTATTAAAAACTCGAAATAAATCGGGTTTTCTTGGATAATCCTAGCACTTCCGGGTCAAATCAGAGAGACCGGATATAAAAGAGACATTTCAAAATACTGGCGCCACTCTTCTAATCTCCAGGAAGACGCCGCTACGGAGGAGCAGGGAGGCCACTTACGACATACAAGGTGAGACCTGGGTGTGAATGCAGTTGCTTAGAACTAGCCCCAAGCGCCCTGAACAGGTTGCTCCTGTAAATGATGTTTAGAAGAGCAAGTATGAATGCAAAGCGTTACCGCGAGCATAAAATTTAGACGTAGTATGTGGCCTAACATAACAAGCCTTGTAATAATATCATGAGGGTGGCTCCCCTCATAAGAAAACTTATGGCTGACATCTTAGACACAAATGTGTAATGTCTACATAAAGAGGATAACTAAGAATAAGATTTAATAGCAAGACTGTAGGATCGAATGTAGATCTGTAACTCCTAGTCAAATCCATTTGATAAATGGATGTTTTTTTACACAAATACCCTAGAGTCTTGGATCCCTGACGAGAGAAATCCTGACAGTGAGGCCGCGCACTATCTACTTGCCGCCGATGCCCACTTTTGAATCAGCCAAGAACGTGATAAAGGTTAGTAAGAGGGCGATCTAACCACTAAGTCCACAAACATAGGTGATTACTTAACACAAAGTAGGAACTGTCTAATATCCGTGATAAGACTTTTGAGGCATGGCTATCTATGTATTTCCAGGTTTTGTAATAAACACCATATGAAGTACTGCCCTAATTGATGGTGGCTCCTCCGTGCAAATACAACACAGAGTTGATCAGACCTAGAGGTAATATGGACAACTGTTTAAGCAATTTAGCCTAAACTGCGATCTCTAGGGTTTCATTATTTAAACAAATTTTTATTATGTATTACTAATTCAGCTCAAGGATATCAAGAAACCTGAGTATCTGGCAAATTCATGTGGAATTTTTCGTAATGCTTCACTTCTGATTAAAACACAGGTACGATAAATATCCCCAAAAATCTTTAATAAATAAATAAATTCATTTATAAAAAGCATCCTAATGTTAAAAACAGTGATGTAAAAATCAGATACAATCATTAGAGGATCGAAGTTGCGATTATGTAAAGAGAACTAAATTTTTGTTCTTTTTTCAAAAAAAAGGTGGTCTGATATAGTGAAGGGGATATCTAGTGGTGTATAACTACAGATAGCAATATGACTAGGTCAAATGGGATGAACTTGCAAAAAAGAGAAATACTTAAATGTTTTTATTTATTTTTAGAAACAATGGAGTCAAAATGTTGTAAAGTCCTGAAGAAGGTGTGAAAAAAGAAAAAAGCACCGAAACGCTGCGTCGACTGTTTTTTTGATTAAATTTTGACTTTTTATATATGACTGTATAACTAGAGTTATGAGTGTTTTAATTATTTTTAATATTGTGATAACATGTTAGATTGTAACCCCATTGGGAGGCAAATAAATCATTATTGATTATTTTTTAAGACACAAATCTTTTCTTGTTTGGTATACTCGAGTGTGGTCACAAGTTCATTCCAATAGGTTGTAACGGTACTAATTGGCACGTACAGCTTATAGATTGGTGAATAATAGACCCCCCTGACCCAGACCACTCCTAGTAGTTTGTACACCAGCGATTGGTTGTTTTCTGAGACAGGGTTTCCTTGATATTTCTACTGTTTAATCCCCCTCCCTGTTGCATAAAACCAGGGGTACCTCCAATCTTTTTTGCTTCCTTAGGTATCCAGGGCATAGGTGTACCCAGGGCCTACCAGGGGCTGAAGCATGTATTATGCCACCCCTGGCTGGCCATCTAAAAACGGACACAACTGGCTGCAAGACAGCTGGGGCAAGGTGGTGTGATCATCCTTTGCTATAGATATAGTATACCTATATCTAACCCTAAAATGGACACATATATTCCTATCAGTCACTGCTATGGCAGGCCTTATCAATCCTGAAGGCAGAGTGCTTGGAATTATGTGAGATGGTGCTCTGGCATGAGCTGAGCCCGTCTGCAGCTTGCGGAACCAAGTCCTAATAGCTGTTCCATGATAACGCTATACCATATACTCTTAAGTGCATTATCAACCTCGCGGTTAAATGCCAACTCTGGTATAACGTTATCAAAACATGTCGAGTAAGGTGTCATACGAATTGGAATACTACCCCCTCGCCAATTCTGGCGACGGGGGTAGCATTCCACCCTTCTAGAGGGGCACGACATGTATGTAACTGTGAACACCGGTTAAAGTTAATTCGAGCCTTGGCATCACAAAATGGATGCTGCCACCACAGACACAAGTCTGACCTCCTGCTGCTGGGAGTCCTTCCAGCGAGGGAGGCTTGGACAAAGGGTTTCCTGCCTTTGGAGGTGCTAGCACCACCCCAGACAGGATTTTATGTATTGAGGTAGGGAGGCCTGAAAGGAATGAGACATGCCTGGGGCACACTAGGTGCCCTGTGCATACACCGGTTCAAACCAGTTGCTGGGGCAATCCTGCCCCAGCTCTGGTGCGAAACCGGACAAAGGATAGGGGGTGTAGCCACCCCCCTTCCTGGTCCCACCCAGGGGAGGGACCTAGTCAGTAGTGCAGCCCCCTTTAGGAGAATAAAGGTAGGAGCTGGTCCCATTCCAAATTAGATTAATCCTGAACTACTCTACAAGAAGAAACTCTGGACTTCGACGCTCTGCTCCACAGAAGACTGAAGAAATCTCCCTTGTGGGCAAGGAGTGTCCACCCTGCAACTGCAGGCACCATCAAGCGTCAGCGGCTTCACTTTGTCGTCTTCCCTCGAGGATCCAGACTTCAGAGCCCGACGAGACCCGGATTCCCAGACCTCTCCGACCTCAACTCACATCTGCAGCAAAGCTGAGACCCGTGGGTGCGACGAGACACGAGGGACCCGCCATCTTGGAAGAAACTGCACTTCGCTTCCAGCACGACTCCCGAGGTAAACTCGACCAAGTGCTTTGGGGATTGAGAAGCCCCAGCCCCGAGCAGCTCCTGCACTGAAGATCAGCCCTCCAGCTTCCACGAGATCTGCGTGGGGCCCTTCTGCTTGTTTGCTGCTCGACGCATTGTCTGGTCACTTGCCGGCTGGCTAGTGGCCTCCTAGACGACGAACCTTGAAATCTTCACTGCTGGTCTGGTTGCTCCAGACTGGCCCTTGCTCCCTTCCAAAAGAGGGGCACCCCGGACTCTCCTAGTCCGCACCAGACGCCTTTTCCACTCACCGCGTGGGTTGCCTTTGCCAAGGCCTGTTAACTCCAATTCCGGATCCGACACCGCCGACAGCGAGAGCCTGCGTGGAATAGTTCGTGCCTCCATCCTGGTCGTCGAAGACGCATCCTGGTCCACGTGGCTGCAGAGTCAAGCGACCACTCTTCACTTGATCGCGACGACGACATCTGGTTCCTTCCTGGTTCCACCCCAGTCACTGGCTAGTGACTGTGAACATTGTCCCCTCTGCTTTCAGGTCTTCAGCATCTCTGATCCGCCCTTGGATCACACCGGACATCTTCCTCCTGGTCGCCTGCAGCATCTTTTCCTCCAGGCTCCATAGACTTCAACGCCGGAACCCGACACGAATTTGCACCTATGCACCCGCAGCCCGTGGGTGAGGTAACAAGAGCATTTTGGTGCTAAAGGGTAGATTGACTCTCCTAGTGTCCAGTTCCACAGTCGTTTTAGTCCTAACTAGTCAGGATTGTCCATACTTACCTTTTACTTGAACTGTACTGTCCATAGACGTTGTTACGCATCTCGCGTGTGAGTTCACACTCTGCACACGCGTTCCGTGGGCCTCCTATTACTTACCTAGAGTTAGTGTAGCGTGGTCCCAACGATCCTACAGCCTCTGGACAGCTCCATTCCTTCTATCGACTCTCACATTCCACTTACTTAGTATATGGTTTGTCGTGCCCCTAGGGCACCATTATAATTTCGTGCAACTTATCGTATTTTTCCTAAGAGATTGTCATGTGCTTTACACTTTTCACGTCCTCTTGGTATTTGGAGGAAGACGTCTCACTACTGTTATTTTCCATGCCCATGGAAGTGCCTTCCCAGGGTATTCCTGGGGTTGGAGTGTCTGCCTCTTTGGAGTTTTTTCCATGTACCTGTGTTTGGTGCCCTTGTGTAACATGCACACACCACTTTGCCCTTGTATCACACGGTTTGCTACCTCTCACATGTTTTTATCCTTGATACTTGCACAAGTGCCACCTTGCCTACATAACGCTTGTTCGTGTGCCTGAGTGTCTAGCACCTTTTGCAGTATTATACCTCAAATGATACTTTGTTCTCTCTTGTAACTGCACACTTGTCACTTTTTTCTTCCTGTGCACATTTTACTACCTCATGTATTTTTGGCTGCTCACAACTTTCACTACCTCATGTATTCTGTTTGCTCACAACTGTCACTATACCTTTACTACCTCATGTATTTTTGGTTGCTCACAATTTTTACTACCTCATGTATTCTGTTTGCTCACAATTGTCATTATTATCTTTACTACCTCATGTATTTTTGGTTGCTCACAATTTTTAATACCTCATGTATATTGTTTGATCACAAATGTCACTATTATTTATGTAACGTAACGTATGCTTTTGTAATGTTTCTCATTATGTTCCATTTCTGTTCCTTTTGTGAAGCGCTCTGACACCTTCGGGTAAAGTCCGCGCTATATAAAACTGCATAAATAAAAATAAAAATAAATAAAATAAAAAAATAAATGTGCTTAGCCGTCTGACCTCATAAAGAGTTCAGAGGTGTTTGTTATTAATAAATATACTGTTTATTTTCATAACAACCTGTGTGGTGTCCTTTCATCTGGTATTCAAGGGGTTATATTGTGGTAAAACAGCTGGCTTCACATGCCAAAAGGGTTTAGCCTAAGACTGCTTTGTCCATGCTACCATTAGGATAGCTGGTCTATAAGGTTGACTTACAACCAATCACCATAAGGGTTGTTTGGACTGATACAAGGTGATCACTAGAACTAGTGAGCATCATATATCAGGCCAACTTCTCACATTGGTCTGCAGCGGTTGGGATTTGAGCTTGCTGTTGTTTTTACCACATATAATCTTGAACTATCATTTGAAAGATCACATAAGGTACTATAGGTACATATAACAAGCTTAGAAATACTCTCAGTTCTACTGAACCAGCTGTTGTAGTAGAAAGGGCCTAGCACACCCTGACTACAACTCTTAGCAAGGGATCAGTAGGAAAACCCATAGTGTAGGTAGGGGCATCACTTACACCTCACTAGAAAGCATGTCTACCCATGAAGAGTCTTCAGAGACTCCCCTAGTGGTTAGTGACCCTCCACATGTCCTTTCCAGATATGCAGCTCTCAGTTTCCAGGAGATGAGACAATTGTGTACCTCCAGGAAATTGAAACAGGGTTCTAACCCTACCACTCCTTTTCTGTTAGGTCTCTTAGAGACATATGATGCCAGAAGGGCTGCTACTGCAGGCCCCTCTAATCCAGATGGGAGCATGCCCCCCTTAGAAGGTACACCTTGTGATCCAGACTCCAACCTCCCTGAAGCAGAGAATGAAGATAGGGAAGAAGGGGATGTATCTGAGGATGAGGCAGACAATGGGCAACCTTTAGTCAGCAGACTTACAAGGGCCAACTTAGACCTACATAGGGAAGGAACTGGGGGACCCCCAGTGCTGACCCTTAGCAGGACTAACTTTGGGGTTAGGAGAGATGGATCTCCTTCTAGGGACTCCAATAGATCTGTGCACTCTCATGCATCTGCTCAGAGGAGAATGACTTCCCCTCAGAGGAGAGAGCATGAAGCAAAGATGAAGGAAGTTAATCTCAGGATCCAAAGGGAAGAACTTGCCCTTGCCAAAGAGAAACTTGCCTTTGCTAGAGAGCAACAGTTGAGTGGGTTAGCACCCACTGGTGGCAGCAATATCCCTAAGGATAAAGACAGGAGTTTTGATAATAGACACCTGAGTAAAATAGTGCCCTCCTATAAGACAGGAGATGATATCCACAAGTGGATAACTGCTTTGGAGAGAGCCTGCAAAGTACAGCAGGTACCCCAGAGTCAGTGGGCAGCTATATTGTGCCTCTCATTTGAAGGTAAAGGTAGATATAAGCTCCTCACTGTTAGAGATGAGGATGCTAATGATTACCAAGTCTTGAAAACTGCACTGATTGATGGGTTTGGCTTAACCACTGAACAGTACAGGTTGATATTCAGGGACACCCAGAAAACTCAGGCTCAAGATTGGACGGACTTTGTTGATTGTGCCACTAAGGCTTTGGAAGGCTGGTTACTGGGTAGTAAAGTTACTGGTTACACAGGATTGTATAATCTAATTATGAGAGAGCAAATCTTAAATAATTGTCAGAACCAGTTGTTGCATCAGCACTTGATTGACTCAGATCTGACCTCTCCCCAAGAATTGGGAAAGAAGGCAGACAGATGGGTCAGGACAAGGGTCAAGCAGCAGAACCAGAACCAGGGTGGTGGCCAGAAGAAAGCAGACCAGAGGGTAATAATGAGAATAAGCAAAACGACCAGAAGTCTTCAACAGGGCCCCAACAATCTAAGGAGGGTGGGTCCCAGAATTCCCAGAAGAAGAAGAATGATGGTCCTAAGAAACCATGGTGCCAATGCTGTAAAAGTAAGACTCACTGGTTTAGTGAGTGCACCAAGAAAGGCCAAACTCCTACCACTACTGTCCCTAAGACACCTGCACCCCCTAGTACAGTTAGTAGTGGTAGTGTACCTCCCAAGGCTATAGTTGGGTTAACCCTGGGAACTGAGGTGGATTCTCCCTTAGTCAGAATACCTACTCAGGCAGTTCTTGTTTGTACTGGGGACATGGATATGACCCCTACTGAAAGTCCTAGTACTCTGGGCAAATACAGGCAAACGCCTTTAATCAATGGAAAAATGGCTCAGGCCTACAGGGACACATGTGCCAGTGTCACCATGGTGACACCAACATTTGTGAACCCTGACCAGATCATGCTAGGTTCAGATTACCTAGTGACCAATGCTAGCAATGTCACTACCAATCACAGTATGGCAGTTGTTAATTTCTCCTGGGGAGGGGTAACTGGCCTCAAAAGGGTAGTAGTTAGTTCAGACCTCCCAGTAGATTGTCTTTTGGGCAATGATTTGGAATCCTCACTGTGGTCAGATGTGGAGTACAGGTCTTGTGTAGAAATGCTAGGTCTCTCCTCACATGTCCTTGCTGTGACCAGGTCACAGGCCAAGAAATGCCCAGCTGAACAAGTGCTGGATCCTGGAATAATGGACCAGACACTACCCAAGAGGAAGAGCAGTAGGGGTAAGGCTGAGCCTTCCCCCCTGCCTCAGGTTGAGGATCAGCTCTCACAGGAGGCTGACCCAAAGACCCCAGAAGGAACTGTCCTAGAAGAGCTTGAACCTGAACAGGTTAAGTTTCTTGGGACAGGGGGACCTTCCAGGGCAGACTTGAGACAGGCACAGTTAGACTGTTACTCCCTTGAACCCCTCAGACAGCAGGCTGCTGCTGAGGCTGCAGAGAATGCTACATGTGCCCATAAGGTATATTGGGATGATGGACTCCTATACTCTGAGGCAAGAGACCCCAAGCCTGGTGCTACCAGGAGGCTGGTCATCCTCTTGTCTCTTAGAGGTTTCCTTCTCACCTTAGCCCATGAGATTCCCCTTGTAGGTCACATGGACCCCCCAACAGCATCTGGGCACAGATTTATACTGGTGGTAGTGGATCATGCCACCAGGTATCCAGAAGCTATTCCCCTTAGGACCACTACAGCTCCTGTTGTGGCCAGGGCCCTACTTGGAGTTTTCTCCAGAGTGGGGTTTCCTAAGGAGGTTGTCTCTGACAGAGGTGCAAACTTCATGTCAGGATACTTGACTGCAATGTGGAAGGAGTGTGGTGTAAATTACAAATTTTTACCACACCCTATCACCCACAGTGCAATGGGCTTTTTGAGAGATTCAACAAGACCCTAAAAGGGATGATAAAAGGGTTACCTGAAAAGCTTAGGCGAAGATGGGACATCCTTTTACCCTGCCTCCTGTTTGCTTTGAGAGAGTTCCCACAGAAGGGAGTTGGCTACAGTCCTTTTGAGCTTCTGTTTGGGCATCCTGTAAGAGGACCTCTATGTCTTGTAAAGGAAGGATGGGAGTTACCTCTCAAAAAGCCTAAGCTTGACATAGTGGACTATGTACTTGGTCTCCGCTCCAGGATGGCAGAGTACATGGAGAAGGCATCCAAAAACCTTGAGGCCAGCCAAGAACTTCAAAAAGCTTGGTATGACCAAAAGGCTGTCCTAACTGTTTATCATGCAGGACTGAAGGTGTGGGTGTTGGAGCCAGTGGCCCCAGCAGCTCTCCAAGACAAGTGGTCTGGACCCCATACCATCATGGAGCAAAAGGGAGAAGTCACCTACCTGGTGGACATGGGAACTCCCAGGAGCCCCCACAGGGTGCTTCTTGTAAACAGGCTCAATGCATTTTTTAACAGGGAGGACATGGGCTTGCTCATGGCCACAGATGAGGGGCAGGAGGAAGAGAGTGACCCTCTCCCAGACCTGCTCACTCAGAACCCTGATGATGGGTCAGTAGATGCTGTAGTCTTTTCTGACAGCCTCTCTGAGCATCAACAAGAGGATTGCAAACAGGTTCTTCAATCCTTTAGACAAATGTTCTCACTGACACCCAGTCAGACAAACTGGTGCACCCATGAGGAGGACACTGGTGACAGTCTGCCTGTCAAGAGTAAAATCTACAGGCAACCTGACCACGTCAGGGACTGCATAAAGAAAGAAGTACAAAAGATGTTGGAATTGGGAGTCATTGAACCCTCAGAGAGCCCTTGGGCTAGTCCTGTAGTTCTAGTGCCAAAACCTCACACCCAGGATCGTAAGAGAGAGATGAGGTTTTGTGTAGACTACAGGGGTCTCAATGCTGTCACTAAGACAGATGCCCATCCAATACCTAGGGCAGATGAACTTATAGACAAGTTGGCTTCTGCAACTTTCTTGAGTACATTTGACCTAACAGCTGGTTATTGGCAGATCAGGTTAGCTGAGGATGCCAAGGCCAAAACAGCATTTTCTACCCCAGGAGGTCATTACCAATTTATGGTGATGCCCTTTGGTTTGAAAAATGCACCTGCCACTTTCCAAAGGTTGGTGAACCAAGTTCTCACTGGGTTGGATGACTTCTGTGCAGCATATCTAGATGATATTGCTGTCTTTAGCTCCACCTGGGAGGATCACCTGATCCACCTGAGGAAAGTTTTGGAGGCCCTGCAAAAGGCAGGCCTCACTATCAAGGCCACCAAGTGCCAGATAGGGCAGAGTCAGGTTGTGTACCTGGGCCACCTTGTAGGTGGAGGCCAGGTTCAACCCTTGGAGAGCAAGATACAGGCCATAAAGGACTTGGCTCCTCCAACCACACAGACACAGGTCAGAGCTTTCTTGGGCCTGTCTGGTTACTATAGGAAGTTTGTCAAAAATAATGGGTCCATTGTGACACCACTCAATGACCTGACAAGTAAGAAAATGCCAAAGAAAGTTCAGTGGACAGTTAGCTGTCAGAAGGCATTCGAATACCTAAAGCAGGCCATGTGTACTGCACCTATTCTCAAGAGTCCTGACTACTCCAAAACCTTAATTGTCCAAACAGATGCATCTGAGTTGGGTGTGGGAGCTGTTCTATCTCAACTGAATATTGATGGTCACGACCAGCCCATTGCTTTTATAAGCAGAAGGCTGGCCCCTAGAGAGAAACGTTGGTCAGCTATTGAGAGGGAGGCCCCTGCTGTGATTTGGGCCCTGAAGAAGTTGAGGCCATACTTGTTTGGAACTCACTTCAAGATTCAGACCGACCATAAGCCCCTCTTATGGCTAAATCAGATGAAGGGTGAAAACCCCAAACTTCTTAGGTGGTCCCTACAGGGGATGGACTTTACAGTGGAGCACAGACCAGGGACTGACCATGGCAATGCAGATGGTCTCTCCAGGTATTTCCACTTAGAACAGGAAGACTCACCTGGTCAAGGTTAGTTTAATGTCCCTAAGTTTGGGGGGGGGTTATGTAGGAGAGTGGGGTCTGCAATCCTATGGTCACCCCAGATTTTTGCTTTTTGCTTCACTGGTTTACGACTTTCTCTGGCTGTGGGCCTGCTAATCAGACCCACAGCCTAGCTGTTCTCTCTCTAAATTGAGAACCATGTACTTTAGGTGCATTTACCAATTGGTACTGGGCCACCTTATCAGTCCCTGTACAGTGTACCTTAGGTATCCAGGGCATAGGTGTACCCAGGGCCTACCAGGGGCTGAAGCATGTATTATGCCACCCCTGGCTGGCCATCTAAAAACGGACACAACTGGCTGCAAGACAGCTGGGGCAAGGTGGTGTAATCACCCTTTGCTATAGATATAGTATACCTATATCTAACCCTAAAATGGGCACATATATTCCTATCAGTCACTCCTATCGCAGGCCTTATCAATCCTGAAGGCAGAGTGCTTGGAATTATGTGAGATGGTGCTCTGGCATGAGCTGAGCCCGTCTGCAGCTTGCGGAACCAAGTCCTAATAGCTGTTCCATGATAACGCTATACCATATACTCTTAAGTGCATTATCAACCTCGCGGTTAAATGCCATCTCTGGTATAACGTTAGCAGAGTAAGGTGTCATACGAATTGGAATACTACCCCCTCGCCAATTCTGGCGACGGGGGTAGCATTCCACCCTTCTAGAGGGGTACGACATGTATGTAACTGTGAACCCCGGTTAAAGTTAACTCAAGCCTTGGCATCACAAAATGGATGCTGCCACCACAGACACAAGTCTGACCTCCTGCTGCTGGGAGTCCTTCCAGCGAGGGAGGCTTGGACAAAGAGTTTCCTGCCTTGGGAGGTGCTAGCACCACCCCAGACAGGATTTTGTGTATTGAGGTAGGGAGGCCTGAAAGGAATGAGACATGCCTGGGGCACACAAGGTGCCCTGTGCATACACCGGTTCAAACCAGTTGCTGGGGCATCCCTGCCCCAGCTCTGGCGCAAAACCGGACAAAGGATAGGGGGTGAAGCCACCCCCCTTCCTGGTCCCACCCAGGGGAGGGACCTAGTCAGTAGTGCAGCCCCCTTTAGGAGAATAAAGGTAGGAGCTGGTCCCATTCCAAATTAGATTAATCCTGAACTACTCTACAAGAAGAAACTCTGGACTTCGACGCTCTGCTCCACAGAAGACTGAAGAAATCTCCCTTGTGGGCAAGGAGTGTCCACCCTGCAACTGCAGGCACCATCTAGCGTCCAGCGGCTTCACTTTGTCGTCTTCCCTCGAGGATCCAGACTTCAGAGCCCGACGAGACCCGGATTCCCAGACCTCTCTGACCTCAACTTACATCTGCAGAAAAGCTGAGACCCGTGGGTGCGACGAGACACGTGGGACCGGCCATCTTGAAAGAAACTGCACTTCGCTTCCAGCACGACTCCCGAGATAAACTCGACCAAGTGCTTTGGGGATTGAGAAGCCCCAACCCCAAGCAGCTCCTGCACCGAAGATCAGCCCTCCAGCTTCCACGAGATCTGCATGGGGCCCTTCTGCTTGTTTGCTGCTCGACGCGTTGTCTGGTCCCTTGCCGGCCAGCTAGTGGCCTCCTAGACGACGAACCTTGAAATCTTCATTGCTGGTCTGGTTGCTCCAGACTGGCCCTTGCTCCCTTCCAAAAGAAGGGCACCCCGGACTCTCCTAGTCCTCACCAGATGCCTTTTCCACTCACCGCGTGGGTTGCCTTTGCCAAGGCCTGTTGACTCAAATTCCGGATCCGACACCGCCGACAGTGAGAGCCTGCGTGGGACAGTTCGTGCCTCCATCCTGGTCATCGAAGACGCCTCCTGGTCCACGTGGCTGCAGAGTCAAGCGTCCACTCTTCACTTGATCGCGACGACGACATCTGGTTCCTTCCTGGTTCCACCCCAGTCACTGGCTAGTGACTGTGAACATTGCCCCCTCTGCTTTCAGGTCTTCAGCATCTCTGATCCGCCCTTGGATCACACCGGACATCTTCCTCCTGGTCGCCTGCAGCATCTTTTCCTCCAGGCTCCATAGACTTCAACGCCGGAACCCGACACGACTTTGCACCTATGCACCCGCAGCCCGTGGGTGAGGTAACAGGAGCATTTCAGGGCTCAAGGGTAGATTGACTCTCCTAGTGTCCAGTTCCACAGTCGTTTTAGTCCTAACTAGTCAGGATTGTCCGTACTTACCTTTTACTTGAACTGTACTGTCCATAGACGTTGTTACGCATCTCGCGTGTGAGTTCACACTCTGCACACGCGTTCCGTGGGCCTCCTATTACTTACCTAGAGTTAGGGTAGCGTGGTCCCAACGATCCTACAGCCTCTGAACAGCTCCATTCCTTCTATCGACTCTCACATTCCACTTACTTAGTATATGGTTTGTCGTGCCCCTAGGGCACCTTTATAATTTCGTGCAACTTATCGTATTTTTCCTAAGAGATTGTCATGTGCTTAGCCCTCTGACCTCATAAAGAGTTCAGAGGTGTTTGTTATTAATAAATATACTGTTTATTTTCATAACAACCTGTGTGGTGTCCTTTCATCTGGTATTCAAGGGGTTATATTGTGGTAAAACAGCTGGCTTCACATGCCAAAAGAGTTTAGCCTAAGACTGCTTTGTCCATGCTACCATTAGGATAGCTGGTCTATAAGGTTGACTTACAACCAATCACCATAAGGGTTGTTTGGACTGATACAAGGTGATCACTAGAACTAGTGAGCATCATATATCAGGCCAACTTCTCACACACTTCAGCATCTGAAAGAAACAGGTTAGTATTAGATTCCTTACCTTAGAATACCCCCAGGCGTCAGACTGGATCCGGAAACTTTTGCGTAGCAGTACCCTTGCGCGTCAGTAGGCGTCGTCTGCGGCTCCACGTCCGTCGTCGGCGCCGGGATGACATCATCGGAGTACTTAGATGCCGCCCTCGCACGCTGTCGTCAGTATTTTTTCCGCGCCAGCAAGCGCCGATCCGGGAACAGTGGTACCCTTTAATCATTCTTTGACAAACTTTTTGATCTTCTTTTTCGAAGTCAAGCGACTCCGACGATGCCGGTAGGGATGCCTGGGTTTAAACCCTGCGTCGACTGCAACCGACTGATGTTGGTTACTGACCCCCATCGCCGGTGTCTTCATTGCCTGGGGCCCGACCACGATGACCAGTCGTGCCCCGACTGCCGGGCCTTGACGTCTAAGGCTAGGCGGGAGCGGTCCCGCAAGCGCCTCAAGCTTCGGCAGTCGGCCCCGTACTGTTTGAGGTCCCGGTCCGTGAGGAGGTCGAGGGACCGGTCGTGGGGCCGGTGTCATCACGGCTCGGAGGATCGACACCACTCCTCGAGCTCCAAGTCCTCAGGTAAGAGGCACAAGAAGTCGAAGAGGCGACATCGCTCTTCCGAATCCCCCCGACGCTCGCGCGACGCGGCCGGGGGTTCGGGTGACACTGCCCACGCGGCTCCGTCGGAGCCGCAGGTGTCGCGGCCTGCTCCATACCCGCCGGTCCCTGGGCAGAACGCGATGCCGGAGGAGATTGACGCCTTCCTCTCGGCCATGAGGTCTCTCACTCCTCCGTCGGGTTCTGTGGCGCCTTCGGGCCCCGCGGCCCCGACTGGGAGCCCAAGCAGGCCGGGTGCTTCGGCCCGGCGACGTCGGTACCGATGCCGTGGCTACGGAGGAGTGGGCAGCCTATAGTGTGGTGTTGACGCGGGCGGCCAAGGCCTTGGCCCTTGAGCTCCTCGTCGCGGCCGTGAGGACTAACCTCCTCACTGAGGTCCTTAAACCGCAGGCAAGCTCTTCGGAGCCTCTGTTGCCGTTTAATGAAGCCTTGTCTGACGTTCTTCTTGGCACCTGGTCCAGGCCCGCTACAGGTCCCCCTGTAGATAGTAACGTGGCCAGACGCCACCGCCCGGCTCCGGACGACCCTTGCTTCCTGTCCCCCCACCCCACCCCCGAGAGCCTGGTTATCCAGACCTCTAACTCCCAGACAGCATTCCCGACGGCTCCCCCGATCGGGAATCCAAGAGGTACGAGCAATATGGCAAAAAGATGTTCTCCTCCCTGAGTTTGGGATTGCGGTCAGTCAACACCGCATGCCTCTCGGGCCGTTATACCCACTCTCTGTGGGACACGGTCGTGGACATGCTGCCACAATGTCCGGAGGAGGCCCGGACTAAACTCGCCCAAGCCCTTGCGGAGGGTCGAGATGCGGCACGGTACTCCCATCAGATGTGGACTGGATACCACAGACTCGCTAGGTAGAGTGATGGCAACGACGGTGGCGATTCACCGCCACGCCTGGCTGAGGTCCGCCAACTTTTCAGCTGATGTCCAAAACACCCTTATGGACATGCCGTTTGATGGCCGTCGCCTCTTTGGCGACAAGGCAGACAGTGCGCTTGAGTGCTTTAAGGACTTCAGGGCTACGGGCAAGTCCTTGGGCCTGTCGGCCCCGCGCCAGCATCTGCTGCCTTTCGTCCCTTTCGTGGCCAAGGAAGGGGCGCCCCTACACGTCCTGCCAGCCACGGGAGCAGACTAACATCCAGCGCGGTGGCGGACGTGGTAACCGCCATGGCGGTGCCCGGGGAAAACGGCGTGGTCAGTCCACATCCGCCAGTGGGGGGCAGGGTTCGCCATCACCTCCTCCACTGGTGAGACATCACATCGGACAGGTGGGTGCTGCAAATCGTCCGAAGGGGCTACTCCCTCCCCTTCGAGGCGACCCCTCCAGCCATGCTACCGCAGTACCACTGCGGGTCGGGGGATCACTTCAATCTTCTGCGAGAGGAAGTTGCGGCTCTCATGGCCTAGGGGGCCATGGAGCGTGTTCCTGGGCCAGAAGTAGAGTGTGGTTGTTACTCTCCCTACATTCTGGTTCCCAAGAAGGGCAAAGGGGGCCTACGCCCTATCTTGGACCTGCGGAACGTCAATGGCTGCCTCCGGAAGGAGAGGTTCAAGATGCTGATACTGGCTCAGGTCTTAGCCTCCCTGGACCCAGGAGACTGGATGGTAGCGTTGGACTTGCAGGACGCTTATTTCCACATCCCCGCCCTGCCGGCCCACCGGCGCTACCTGCGGTTCACGGTAGGCCACGAGCACTTTCAGTTTACCGTGCTCCCCTTCCGCCTTACCAGGCCCCACGGGTGCTCACAAAAGTGATGGTGGTGGTCGCAGCTCATCTGCGCAGGTTCGGGGTTTCAGTCTTCCCCGACTGGTTGTTGAAGGCGGGCTCGCCCCAGACAGTCATCAGCCACCTCCAGACTACGGCCGACCTCCTGCACCTGCTGGGGCTCTCCATCAATGTGCTGAAGTCACACCTGTGCCCCTCTCAGAAGCTCCTCTTCATCGGAGCGGTTCTAGACTCTGCGCAGTTTCAGGTTTATCCTCCCGAACACCGGGTTCGGGATATTCAGGCTCTGATTCCGATCTTTCAGCCTTTATCCCGAGTCTCGGTCAGGTTGACGCTGCGGCTTCTGGGGCTTATGGCCTCCTGCATCCTTCTGGTGCATCACGCCAGGTGGCCGATGCGGGCTCTGCAGTGGGACCTGAAGTTTCAGTGGGCCCAGCATCAGGGCAACTTGTCCGACCATGTCTTGATCTCGGAGGGCACTGCAAGACAGTTGCAGTGGTGGCTCACGGACCGCGATTGGGTCAGCGGCAGATCCATCTCCCTACCCCAACCGGAGCACGTAGTTGTGTTAGACGCGTCCCTCCAGGGTTGGGGAGGTCACATGGGAGAGGCAGAGATCAGAGGCCTCTGGTCTCCGCAAAGTCCCAGCTCCACATCAACCTTCTGGAGCTGCGGGCGATCCGACTTGCACTGAAGGCATTCCTCCCCTCTGTCCGGGGGAGTGTAGTGTAGGTGTTCACGGACAACACCACCGCCATGTGGTACTGCAACAAACAGGGCGGGGTGGGGTCGTGGACCCTATGCTAGGAGGCTCACGCCTCTGGTAGTGGCTGGAGCATCAGGGCGTGACCCTGGTGGTTCAACACCTGGCAGGTTACCTGAACGCCAGGGCGGACAAACTCAGCCGTCGGTGCATGATGGATCACGAATGGCGTCTGAACTCGGACGTGGCGCAAGGCCTCTTTCAGCAGTGAGGAAAGCCTTGGTTAGATCTATTCACCACAGAAGAGAACGCGCAATGTCATCAGTTCTGTGCGTTGGAATTTCCAAGGCGGCACTCGCTCGGAGACGCTTTTCGTCACGAGTGGAGTTGCGTTCTATTGTACGCCTTTCCACCTATACCACTTTTGCCCAGAGTGCTGAAGAAGATCAGGCGCGACCGGGCACAAGTCATCCTTGTGGCTCCGGACTGGGCATGGAGGTTCTGGTATCACGAGCTACTCAGCCTGTCTGTCGATCCCCCGATTCGTCTGCCTCTTCAGGAGGACCTTCTGTCACAGCAGCAGGGGACGGTCCTCCACCCGAATCTGTCCAGTCTCCACTTACATGCGTGGAGATTGAGCAGCGGCAGTTGAGGCCATTTGACTTGCCTCCTGAAGTCTGTAAGGTCATTCTGGCAGCCAGGTGTCCCTCCACAAAATCGGTATACGCCTGATGGTGGAACAAGTTTGTGGCATGGTGCACAGCAAAGGCTGTGGATTCCCTTTCTGCCCCTCTTTCAGAGGTTCTCCTCTTCCTTCTTTCTCTTGCCCAGCAGGGCTCTGCTCTGGGCACTCTGAAGGGCTACCTCTCGGCCATCCCCTTCTTAAGGCTACCTGATCAGCCCTCTTTGTTCAAGTCCACCATTGTAAATAGGTTCTTAAAGGGCATCACCCATATGTTTCCTCCAGTCCCTTTCGTGATGTCTCAGTGGGACTTGAACCTTGTTCTTACTTTTCTGATGTGCGCTCCCTTTGAGCCACTTCATAACTGTCCTCTTCGCCTCCTTACTCTGAAGACCGCTTTCCTGGTTGCCTTCACCTTTGCCAGGAGAGTGAGTGAGCTCCAGGCCCTTTCCTCTAAGCCTCCTTTCCTTTCAGTCCATCCGGACAAAGTTGTGTTGCGGACGCAACCCTCTTTCCTGCCCAAGGTAGGATTAGCCTTCCACATCGGGCAGTCCATCACTTTGCCCACCTTCTTTCCGCCTTCGCATCCCTCGAAAGAGGAAGAGTGACTCCACCGTCTGGACCCAAAACGTGCGCTCTCATTCTATCTGGATCGCACACGCCAGTTCCGGGTGGATGACCAACTCTTTGTTGGTTACGTGGGCGCTAAGAAGGGACGGGCGGTGCACAAACAAACCATTTCTCGATGGGCCGTCTTGTGCATCAAGGCTTGTTACTCTTTGGCGCGAAAGGAGCCTCCTTTGGGGCTTTGTGCCCATTCCACACGGGCCACGGCGGCTACTACTGATCTGGGCCTGGGAGTCACCTTGCAGGACATCTGTCAGGTAGCTATGTGGGCCTCGCTGCACACGTTCGTAAGACACTACTGCCTGGACAGCCAAGTCCGGAGAGATGGCTTTTTCGGCCGTTCCGTTCTCCAGGACTTTCTGGTGTGATTATTGGTTCTCAGACCCACCACCGGGGTTGGTATTGCTGGGGTATCTATTCTAAGGTAAGAGATCTAATACTAACCTGTTTCTTTCAAATGCACAAGTTACTTATCTTCGGTAACGAGATATCTGTAAGAAACAGTAGTTAGTATTAGATTCCTTACCGCCCCACCCATCCTCCCCGTTCTGCGATCCGATATCTAGGGTTAAGGTCATCCCCTTTCAGGGCTCTAGTTTTTATGGCACCAGTGTTGGTTTTTATCATGGCTTTGCGTTTTCTGGCACGGAAAAGCTGTGTGTAAGAACTGACGTCAGCGCGCGAGGGCGGCGTCTAAGTACTCCGACTACGTCATCCCGACGACGGACGCGGAGCCGCAGAGGACGCCTACCAACGCGCAAGGGTACTGCTACGCAAAAGTTTCCGGGTCCAGTCTGACGCCTGGGGGTATTCTAAGGTTAGGAATCTAATACTAACTACTGTTTCTTACAGATATATCGTTACCGAAGGTAAGTAACTTGTGTATTGAGCTCAATGGGTTCTCATCATATAAGTACAGTTGATTACTTTGTAGATTACTTTGGTAGTTCCAGGTCTGGATCCTAAATTCATTCCTGGGGTCTAATCTGAAAACAGTTTGGTATAAACGTTTTAGTTATTGTAGTGATTTTTCAGGAATATAAAGCTGTTTTAAAAGTTCACACTTAGAAACTGTTCAATGAAAATCTGCCAATGTTATCCAATGGGAGAAAATTCAGGTTGCAGGTAAAGTACGATCTCGTTACTTTTGTAATCCAGTACTGGGCTCCTAGGTCCAGCACTGGGGTCTCAACTTAAAACAGGTAAGTAATTACGTTTCAGTATTTCGTATGATTTTTAAAGAATATTTCAAGTTTTCAAAAGTAGACAGAAGAATTTTCATAGAAAAGCAGACAATGGATTCCTATGGAGAAAATACAAGTTACTAGTAGTCAAGTCAAGTCAAATGATCTTTATTCGGAATAAAAACATCCATAAAAGTACATACAAAATACAACAAAACAATTAAATACAATAATGACATCTGGAAAACAAGTCTAAGAACGGTCAAGCAAGATCAATTTTCAATTTCATATCTATACACAAATTTTGTCCCTTCATATTATATTAAAAACAGCGTTATACACAAGTTAAAAATTTGCAGCTTAAAAGTTCACTAAAACGCATAAAAGAGATGCAGTGTGCAATTATTCTGCCTCAATATTTAAAGTGACTCGTGATCTGACAGCAGCTTTAAGAAAGCAGCTCACCCTGAATATAACTTCATCTGATCCCAGTAATAAAAAAGACCTCAGGGCTAATTTAAAATTAGTCAATTCATGTTTTCTGCAATAAGGCATTAAATAATGGGCGGAAAGTTTTTTATAAAAACCACAAAAGAACAGGAAATGCATAAGGCTCTGTTTCATATTAGGGTTACATGGACAATTTAAAGTTTCTAGGTTTTTATTGTAACCCAAAGGGAAATTTAGTAAATTCACTATACTCCCATCTCGGAAACGAAACAGTAAACCCCTATTCCACCTACCAAGGTGCAGACGTAAATACCTATATGGTGGACCAGGATGTTTCATGTGGGGTTCAGAATAGCCCATATATTTTGTAACAGTGCATTTAATCAAGTTCTTCCTTTCCCGCTCCTCTCTATAATAGGTCATATAGTGCCCTAAAAATGATGGTCTTATGGGAACGATTTATTAAACTTGGTGTAGTGAACAGAGAACCCTGCCCTACACTTTCAAGGCAATCTTTTACCGCTTTTAACCATGGTATACAGGATGCCCTGTCGCATTTTAGGCAATCTAAAATTATTTCACGGGTCAAAATGGCAGCCGGGTTATTCCATATCCTTAGCCAGAAGAGTGCTGGTCTGGATCTTACAAAGTCCTCTATGTATGGGATGTTTAATTCGTTATGACACACATAGTTAGGGGAACAAATGACCCCCCCCAGCACCTTCCGGCAGAACCTATTTTCTTCCATTTGGATATGGGAGCAGTTTGTATAACCCCAGACCTCCGCGCCATAAGTGCCAGTTGGCATGCATTGCGTTTGATAGATCTTAACTAGTGGTGTAATTACGTCTGCATGGTTGGGTTGCCTCAAAGAAATAACACAGTTTATGGCTTTACCCAACTTATTCCTAGCATAAGATACATGTGCATGCCACGAACCAGTGTTTGAAAATAACAACCCCAAGTAGGGGAAAGTACTGGTACTTTTCAAAACATTTGACCCTGATTTAATCTCGGCGATTTTGTAATTTTTAGGGCCACAGCTCATGATTAGGGATTTTTTAAAATTAGTTGTCAGGCCTAAATCGGCCATAAAAAGAACAAATCCTGAAATTAGAGTCCGAAGTGCCTTGGGGGTGCGGCCCATCAGGACCGCATCATCAGCGTAGAGAAGGGTAGGTATAGGGACTCCATTCACGTGGGGTACATCTTTTGTTAAAATACCCTGAGAGCTGCTTAAATTATTAATATACAGAATAAACAGGAGGGGAGCCAGCACACACCCTTGTCTGACCCCCCTACCAATGCTGATGTCATCAGAAACTTCACCAGATTGATTTATACGCACACATGCTTTTAAATCACGATGTAAAAAAGCTAAAAAGTGGACCAAATGATCGTCTAAACCATACTCAAGGAGGGTGGACCATAAGCGGGAACGATTAACAAAATCAAAAGCGGAACTCAAATCCATAAAGCCAAAATATAAAGGGGATTTCTTAGCAGTGTTATATTTTGCCATAATTAGGCTCAGGTTTAAGCATTGTTCCACCGTTCCAACGCTACTACGGAAACCAAGCTGGCTGGGATGTAAGATCTTATTCTCATCTGCCCAAGTTCTGATCCTTTTAAATATAACCCGCCCCAAAACTTTCAAGGTGTTATCAATTAATGAAATGGGGCGGTAACACCCCGGGTCCAGCCTGTCACCCTTCTTAAAAATGGGAACGATTGTGCTGCAAGACCATGTTTCTGGAATTTGCCCGTTTGTTAAATTATTAAAAACATTGCATAATAGTGGAGCCCAAAAGTCGGGCTCACACTTCAACTGGTCAATCGAGAGCCCGTCAGGACCGGGCGCTTTATTTCCAGAACTTTCTAATATGGCATCCTCAACCTCAGATACAGAGATATTGAGTGGGTTTAGGGGGGGTAAAGTCAAAGGAGGGTTATCTGGTGTTGCATAGATTTTAGCAAAATGTTCAACCCAGATAGGACCGGTGATGTTACAATTAATTACCGTTAAATTAGAGCCTATAGATCTTATCTTCTTTACTTCCTTCCAAAACCCAGCAGTATCTTTCAATTCGGCTGAGCGTGCCAAGGAACCCCAGTGATTTTTGAGCAGTTCATTAGATCTATTACGTAGGGTATGTTTATACTCTGCTCTGAGCAGTCTTATTTGTGATATATCCCTAGGTTCAGCTTTTAGGGCAGCTCTCAACTTCCTGTTTGCTTTTGAACAAAGGGCATCAAACCATCTAGGTGTTTCCTCAGCTTTACTAGAGGCTGGTCTGGAAATCTCACCTTTTATTACAGAGCAGAGTTCTGAGAATGATGTAATTATTTTAACCCCATAATCATCAGAACTCAGACAGTTTTCGATCAGAACTGGATGTTTTTTAATAGTTTCAGCTAGGATTCCCCTATTGTCTGCGCCCTTCCAGATTACCCTCAATTTGTCAGTTGATACCTTCAAGTTTATAGCACCTATTTCGTTTCGTAGACACTTGCCCCTCACAAGTGATAGGTGAATGACAATTGGGTAATGGTCGCTATAAATTTTACATACCACTTCAGCCTTTGTTAAAGCATTAGCGACTAGAGGTGAAACGAAAACATAATCGATTGTAGTCCCGCCCCCATGACCAATGAAAGTGGGAAATGGGGCGGCCGTGTTTTCCATACCTACATATTCCATACAATTTACAAGGTCTCTAGTTGCGAGAAGATTTGACAGTTCTGTACCTCTTTTGCATGGGGGATTTCTTAAATGTATATGAGCATTAAAGTCCCCTCCTAGACAGATACCATCGAATTTCCCGTATTTCTGTCCATCTACAATTTCGTCGATAAAATCAAATAAAAGAATAAAATTATGATTAGGTTGGGACAAAAAGTCATTGTTATAGAAATTGATCAGACATAACCTAGTCCTCTGGGTGTAAGATAATGCCATGATGCTGGGACTATTGGTTAGAGGTGTATCAACTTTAACTTCCGCAGTAATTTTTATCCAAATAGATAATCCACCACTTGGGCGACCAAACGGGGGGGCTAAAACAGTCCTATTATGGCAGCTATACCCCTCAAATAGCAAATCATCGGTACACCAGGTTTCCTGGAACATTAGTACATCATGACAGTTAACCCAGTCCTTCCAAGAAGTGATATTCATCTTGGCCTTCAAACCGGCAATATTCCAGCTGAGAATTTTTAAAATGTTATCTAGACTCGGACATGGGCCCTGATCAGATCCTGAAACAGAATTTACTATAGTATAGCCCTGTTGTTCACATGGTGTACCAAGTAAAAAAGTCTTTGGTGTCAACGGAAATGTCTCAGGAAGTATTTCCACTGACTGGCCGATAGCAGGACACACAGAAACCGGTTCAGTGGTGGTAAAGGGCAGTCAATCCAATGTTTCCAGGTCGTTGAATATTGCAAACCTATTATGTAACGGAAAAACTGGAGGGGGCTGCATCATTTTGTGTGGAGGACGATAGAAGTAATTTAGCGGTAAGGGGGTCACCTCTGTGGATATACCATGTCGAGCAAAGTTTTTATTCAACAAAAATTTTGCAGTGCCTGGGCTTCTAAAGTTAATTACAATACAGTCCCCATTAATGTTTTTAAAAAGAGGACCGACCCAGGTTACTCGCCTTGTGGATAAAATTTCATTAGATATATCATAACCCACACCTTTATGCTTTGTTAACCACTCTATACACTTGTTGTGCAGTTGGACCCACGATTCTCCTTGTCCTTCCCTAAGGGGTGGAATACCGGCCAGAACTAGAACATAAGGACAAGCCTCAGGTAAAAGATGTAAGGCAGGGCCTTGATGTTTGACAGGCCTAGTGTCCTCATGTGAGATCTTATTATGGCGCTGGCTAGAATTCAAGGGGGCCTTCTGCACTATACCAGTGGATGTTGCTAAATTACTCTTGTTATTTTTCGATAATGTTCCATTAGCAGCGGTAGATAGAGCAGAAGATTTAATCGAAGAATCAGAAACACTGATAACGTTACTTGGGAGCAAAAGGGGTTTGGTTGACGAGTCAGACGGGTTACTACCTCTTATGCTTTTGCTTTTATTGACCGCGGGTGTAGTAGACGGTATTAGAATAGTAGCAGCCTGTGGTTCCTTAACCATATTATTGCCATGGTCTCCGCCAGTAAGAACTCGAGTGGTAGATTCCAAATCCTTTAGCAGACGTTCTACTCTTATTTTGTCTAAGCTCACAATACCTTTTCTCTTGGCATCATCATTTTTAATTAAGTTTTCCAGTTTGTCAAGTCTTCTAAAAATATTATTAAATTGTTTGTTCATTTGACCTTCAAGCTGTTTAAAAATAGTATCTGCGATGGTCTCAATGAGATTCCCCTCTGATTTAGAATAGTAACTGTTGATGTTGGGGAGATCAGTCTGGGTGGAAATTGACATAGAATTCACATCCTCGTTATTTATAACTACGACATCACCCATATGAGATTGTTCCTGCACAGATACATTATGTTGAGTCAACTTATGTTTCTTCCCCCTATTCCACATACTTTGTGGTGTTGGTTGGTTTACGCTCCTTAATGGCTGCTTCCTTTTGTTATGTGACAGTTTTACGGGGCCCCTCTTTCTCTTCGCTACGACGTTCTCAGTCGCCTTGATGGTAGCCTCTGTGGATGTTACTAACAGAATAGGATCAGGGGCTACATCTGAGGCTATGTATGTAACAGTATTTTCGTCATCCAGAACAATGGGCACAGTAACAACAGGATGTGATGGTTTAATCACAATAACTTCCGGGATGACATGAGTATTAGCGTTTAAACTGTTCGTAGCATTTTGTTTGTTGATATTCATTGGACCCATAGAGAACCTCCTTTCAGTTTCGACAATCTCGTTAAACGCGGTATCTATCAATGTCTCAAAGGATGATATTAATGATACCGAGGTCTCTAAATCCTGAGTAAGAACATCAGCAGTTGTACTAATATCATTGTGGTCACACATTGTATTAACCGGAAAGGAAACTGACCTTACGGGGGAAGAGTTAGTGGGGTGGCCCGCCCGACCACTTCGACCTCTGAGGGCTTAGCCCCGCGCTGTGCCCCGCTCGCGTCCCGCTTCGCGGAGGGGGCGTTGGTGTTTTAAGCACCTCCGGGCGCCTACATACGCGTCACAACTGCGCGTCCCCGCTAAGGCTCCTGGGGGTTAAAGTCCCCTTGCTCTGCTGACCGCGTTGGTGGTGATGGAGGGCGGCAGCAGAGTGGAGTCAGCTCCTGGACCCGCTGGACCGCTGGCGGACTCAATCTCCGCCTTCACAAGGTAGCGTCGCCTCCTGCTTCTCCACGAGTAAGTGATTAGGGCTCCCAGGGCACTCCGGGCGCGCTGGTGTTTTAAGCACCTCCGGGCGCCTACATACGCGTCACAACTGCGCGTCCCCGCTAAGGCTCCTGGGGGTTGAAGTCCCCTTGCTCTGCTGACCGCGTTGGTGGTGATGGAGGGCGGCAGCAGAGTGGAGTCAGCTCCTGGACCCGCTGGACCGCTGGCGGACTCAATCTCCGCCTTCACAAGGTAGCGTCGCCTCCTGCTTCTCCACGAGTAAGTGATTAGTAAACCCGGTAAGGATTACTTTTGCGGTTCAGTACTGGGCCACAAGGTACAGTACTGGCTTCTCTCCTGATAACAGGTGAGTACTTCGGGATTTGGAATTCGGGTGATTTTATATGAATATTTTAAGTTTCCAAATTTTCACACTTAGAAGATTTTTCGAGTCAAGCCAGTCAATGTTATCCAATGGCAGGTAAGTGAGTTACCGGTTTCCAGGTGAGTACTTGACTTGTGAAGTTAAGGTTCTGGGCATAGACTCAAGGGTCCCCAAGGTCAGGTAGGTACAGTTGGTTCACCCTTAGCGGCACAGGGGCGGCCGGGTGCAGAGGTAGTTAGGCCCAATGTTATCCAATGAGGGGCAGGGGGCCTCCGGTTGTTGGCTGCTGGCTAGCAGGCCACGCGGCTGTGGGAGCTAGGCTCCTGGTCACTTGCTCAGGGCAAAGGGGGAAGTAGGATACAACAAAGGTGGCACGGCCAGCGGCACTCAGGCGGCTGGGTGCAGGGTGCTTTTGAGCAGTCAGGCGCTTAATGTTATTCAATGGGAAAGGTAAAAGATGAACAAAGGCTGCAGGCTCGAGGATGGAGACTCTTCAGGGGCGACCACCACTTCGAGAGGTAAGTTGGGATCTTGGAGAACAGGTAGGTACCCCAAAGGAAGGCACAGGTGGTTGCAAGGCGCCGGGTGCAGGGGTGTCTTTGGGGGTCGGAAAAGCTTACCCTCAGCTGGTCGCGGTTGGGGGGGGCCCTGGTTCTGAGTCTGAAGGTGCCGTCTGGTTCGTCGAGGTGGGTCTTTGGGCACTGGACTTCGGGTCCAAGTCGCCGGGGGGGACATCCTCGTGGTCTTGGATCACTCGGGCATGGGCCGGGATTGGCGGGTGCAGAATGGGCTGGTCCGGAGCATCCTGGCTGGCACCAGGGGGGTTGTTGCAGCAGAGCCTCTGCTGATGGGAGTCCCAATCTTCGAGAGGGTCAAGGCAGGCAGGTCCTCTGGGTGTCCCAAGGTTGCTGTCCACTGGAGTCACAGGGATTAGGCAGGAGCAGCTTCCAGGTTCGACAGGCCAGTAGGGCTGGGGCCAAGTCATTTGGGGTTGTCCTGTTGTTAGCAGCTGCACGGCGGGTCTTCTTCTTCTTGATCTTCTTTCTTCTTTTCTTATCAGGATCTGAGGAAGGAAGGTTCAGGGAGCCCCTAAGTACTACATTTTGGGGCGTTACAGATAGGGCAAGGGTAGGGACCAATAGGTCCCTGTCCTGGGGTGGGTACTCCCCCTAGCCCGCTCCTCTCCTGTGGGAGGGGGGCAGGAGCCTAGCTGTGATTGGGCAGGGCTCCCCATCTTCAAGATGGCCGGAGCCCGGGGTCGTGCTTCACCTTGTCTCCCCCACCTGAGGGGTGGGGTTGGCACAGGCTGGCACCCCCCCCCCTTCCTGACGTAGTTTTTCCCACCAGCCTTCCCGCAAGATTGGGGGTCAGGACTGGGGTGCCAGTTGCTGGGTACAGCAAATGGTCAGGAGAAGCTCACAGAGGCAGCAGGCTTTTGAAGCTTCCCCCTGCCCATCCTGGGGGAGGAGACCTAGCACCGCGCCCAGGATGTGCATTGTTGCAGGCCCAGGAGAGCGGGGGGCTCTCCACCCAGGGCTCCATCAACATGTCTGCTGTGTGGCAGCCTAGGCAGCTTCTCAGTCCAGACGTGGATTGTGGTTAGGTTTCAGGGGGCATCTCTAAGATGCCCTCTGTGGTGCATTTTTCATTAAATCCCACACTGGCATCAGTGTGGATTTAATGTGCTGAGAAGTTTGATACCAAACTTGTCAGTCTTCGGTGTAGCCATTATGGGGCTGTGGAGTTTGTAATGTCGACCTCCCAGCACCATATACTCTTAATGGCATCACTGCACTTACAGTGCCCATGAATGGCCCTGGGTGTTGTAGGGGCACAGGGCTCTTGCACCTGTGCCCACACCACTGGCATAGGGCACCCAGCTAGAGGGGTGACTGAGGTATGTCGGGCAGTGGGTTTGTAGGCAAGGCACACAGGGATGTGTGCCATGTCGACTCTTTGTTTAGTTCTGTACTTAGGCACTCAGCCTGCAAAGGCAGTGTGTGGGTGCCAGGGTACAGGGCCCCTAAGGGTGGCACAATAAGGGCTGCAGTCCTTAGGGGTCTTCTCTGGTCACCATGCCCTGGGTACCTAGGGTACCATTTACTAGGGGCTGACAGGTGGCCAGAGATGCCAATTGGGTTTTAGTTTCAACACAGTTTTAGGTGTAGGGAAGGAACACAGGCCCTGGTTACCTGGTTGGCAGGAGCCCAGGGCACACTCAGTCAAAGCACATCAGCAGTCAAAGAAAAGTGGGGGCATACCAATGCAATAAAGATGGCACTTTCTCACAGGTGTATGCTGCCTTTAGTGGAGACTATTTGTTGAAAAGACGGGTTGTATAAGTCTTTGTAGATTTTAGGGACCTTATAGATGGTTGGACTTTTTGGATGACTTGGTGTGAGAAATTTCTTTCATTAATCACTCCATTTTCGATTGCCCTGTTGATGATCAACCTTAGTTGTTCCTCAAAGACTTCAGTCGGGTTGGTATCCAGTCTCATATATGTGGTAGAATCAGATAAATGTGTTGACACTGCCTGTTCATAATGTGTGGTGTTTATTATGACAATGGCTCCACCTTTTGGCAGATAATGTTGGGATTACTTGCTATTGTTTTCAGGATCCCCCATTCTTTGTGCGTTAAGTTGGTACTCCGTGTTTTTTTAGTGTAATTCAATTTAGATAAATCTAATTTCACCAAATTCTCAAAAGTGTCGATGGACTTATGGCTAACTGGTGCCATATATGTGCTACGTGGTGTTAATCCTCTGAGTTGGTCTTCTCCGTCGGGTTTCTGATCAGGTAATACATTGTCAAAAAAATGTCTGAGTCGTATCTTCCTCATAAGTTTAACCCCTTCCATGCTCATGACAAGGTCAGCTCGTCATGCAGTACACTGGAGCTGTTCTTATGACGAGCTGACCTTGTCATGAACAATGTAAAATCTGACTAGTCAGCACCCAGCGGGATTTGCCTTAACACCAATGTGGTTAAATAGACTAATTTCCAATTGTAGAATGGTTGTATTGGTGGTTGGTACCTAAGACATTCCTTTCTGTAGAATTTTCAACTCTATGGGCTTTAACAGTACGTCTCAAATGTTTATTATCAGATTATTGGAGTCTAGTTCTTCTTCGTCTTGTCTTATTTTGCTCCTGGTGTAGTGCTCCTGGTGTTCAGTGTGTCTTTTTCTTTGACCCCCTCCTGGGTCTGCTTTTTTGGGAGGGCCTATTTCTAAAAAAGGCTCACTGGTTTCCTGTTGTTGTCCTGCTCCTTGTACTTGTGTTGAGGTGTGTGGTTGTTCTACCAGTGTTACAGGTCTAGCCTGTCTGGGTCTATAGGTGACCTCACATGGTCTGCTTGACGTCTTGCTGCCCGAAGAAGATGTATCAGTTTGTTGTGTATCTGGTCTGTTCTGGCGTCGGCGAGCGTACACCTCGGCCCATGTGTATACCTCCCCTAGTTTGTAATCCACCGTATCCCGGCGGAATTTCCATATTTTACGTTCATTTACCTCTTGAGAATGTCTAGTAAGTTGTGTATTGATGTCTTCCAGTACTTTGGACCATTCTTCGGTTGAAATTGAATTGGTGAGCTCCGTGGTTACTGTGACGATTTCCTTAGATAGTTCCTTCAAAATGTTTGATAATTCTTTGATGATAAAAAGAATTAGATCGAGCGAACATTTGTTAAGGATCACATACCATCTTTCGTTATACCTTTGTGCGTTTTTGCATAGTGAGGGTTTTAAAGCGATCCTCCGGCCCCTAGGGATGCGTTGTGCGTGATGATATTTAATTAAGGTGCTGGCGTGGAGTCTCTGATTTATCTCCCTTTTTGATAGATACAAAAGTTGTCTTATGTTTTCCTCCTTATTCCGGTGTGACGTGGTTTCGGTGGTGTCCTCGTGTATTAGGGCGTAAATTTGTGAAGCTTCCTCATTGGAGAAAGCCAAGGTGGCTGCCCTTTGGTCTGCGATGCTGGTTATTTCTTCATATATCATGGTGTATTCCTATTTTTTGTGGTGTACTGAGTGTACTGGTCAGAATTTGGATAGTCACAATGGTTTGTTTTACTCGCACAACCTATGTATTGACGGGTTTCGAGGTTGTAGCGTGCTCCAGGGTGTGTACTCCGTTATGCACTAGAATTCAATAGAACAGCGTACCCCTTTATTGGGGGACGTCCCCTGGTCACAGCCTATGTCCCTGCAATAGGGTTTCTTCATTTCTTCTTACATTAATAATATTGTTTCAGATTAATTCAAGATCCAATCCAATGCTTTTGTTCATGCTGTTGTATTTATTTACATTTGTTCCAATTCTTAGACTTTCACAAATACTCCATTCCAATGCATTTCGGCTTATACTCAAGCCTTCGTCAGGGAATGTATCTAAAGAACAAAGTTAACCTTTAGTACACAAGGTACACCTCAAATAAAAATACATGGACATGAAATAACAAATAAGTGACTATGGTGTAATTACACTGGTAAGTGCCTGCTTTAAAGTCAGTGCTCAGTGCTCTGTGGCAACATTCAATAAGGGTTTGTGGACGATAACGGTGTGTCGGGTACTAGCGTGATAATCTAGTCAGAGGTAGCGCTGGTGTATTAAAAATCTGATATGGCCTCTGCTGATGCCGAGTTCGAGCCAATGATAAAAGGATTAATAGGGAATGAATAAAGTGACCGCGTATTTATTAAAGCGCGCTTGTGGTGCTTGTAGGTCAACCGATTGTTGATATTGCCGGGTTCACGCCATCCACGTTATAGTTGGCTCAGTGCATACTTAATGCTTGTGATTAGTGCCGGTAGCTTAGCGGGCTGCTTAGATTAAATACGGCCAGGTCGCTAGCTCATGCCGTTACCGTTTGCCCCATCCACTTACTTTTGTCAGTAGTAAGTATATATGCCGATACCCTCTACGTGGTCTTCCTGCAGCCGGGTGCAAGCTTGGTAAATCCTTGCGGTGTGGATAAGTTAAAGGTATCCCCCGCGGGCATTTAAATGTGGAAGTAACCCATGTTTACATCATGGATAGAGTAAACGAACTATTGGGGCTGTGTTGCGGGGGCCATCTTGAAGTGACGGTAAAACGGAAAAAGAACTAACCGTTAAGAGGAGCCTCATCTGTTGTTTATGTGTATAACTAGTGTTCATGTATACCACCTACTCTTGATCCCACATATATCGGACTGGTCAAAATTAAACAAAATTAACTGAACAGATGGTTATCAAAAAGGAAGTAAATGTACAGAGACGTGTCTGTACAAATAACAACTAAATTCTACTCTGTTGTTCATTCCAAAGAATTTCAAAGTCTCAAGAGTGTATATCCAATAGTTCTATCTTTGTAGTAGTTGTTGGTTATTGTCTTTTCCTTCTACTTTAGGGACAAGCTCCAAGATTGTGAATCGGAGTTGACTAACGTTGTGGGCTTTCTCTGTGAAATGACATGCAATAGTCGATTTTTAGACTTTATTACGAATATTCGATTTATGTTCATTCATTCTGGTCTTTATCTTTCGCTCTGTTTTCCCCACTTAGCGCTGTCCACACGGGCATTTCAGTAGATAAATCACGTTTTTGGTGTCGCATGTAGCGTTACCCTCAATTTGATCTTATGCCCCTTTGTAGGGTGTGTAATCGTAGCTCCCCTTAGGATGTTGTTACAGTTACTGCAGTTATAGCACGGAACTGTTCCATTGTAAGTTTGTGTGCCTTGTGTTCGATTTCAAGATTTCTCCCAAGTTATTTGCTCTTTGATAGGCGAAAATGGGTACTGATTAAAAAATATTGTTGAAGTCCTTTTCTTGCTCTAAAATTTGCCAATGCATCACGCTAGTCCCTGACACGCCGTTATCGTCCACAAACCCTTATTGAATGTTGCCACAGAGCACTGAGCACTGACTTTAAAGCAGGCGCTTACCAGTGTAATTACACAATAGTCACTTATTTGTCATTTCATGTCCATGTATTTTCATTTGAGGTGTACCTCATGTACTAAAGGTTAACTTTGTTCTTTAGATACATTCCCTGACGAAGTCTTGAGTATAAGCTGAAATGCATTGGAATGGAGTATTTGTGAAAGTCTAAGAATTGTAACAAATGTAAATAAACGCAACAGCATGAACAAAAGCATTGGATTATATCTTGAATTAATTTGAAACAATATTATTAATGTAAGAAGAATTGAAGAAACCCTATTGCAGGGACATAGGCTGTCACCAGGGGACGCCCCCCAATAAAGTGGTAAGCTGTTCTGTTGAATTCTAGTGCATAACGGAGTACACACCCTGGAGCACGCTGCAACCTCAAAACCTGTCAATACATAGGTTGTGCGAGTGAAACAAACCATTGTGTCTTGCAGGATATAACTTTTATAAGGGCCAGATTTCGCACCGACCTGAACATTGTTCTTGCCAGACCCCCAGGCTGTGCCTTTGATGTCCCTCGTTCTGAGGGTAATGAGGGGTGTCTCCTTTCTAGTTTGGCTGTAGTTGCGGCTTCTGGGTTTCATGGCAGCTGCAGTGTTAACGGTGCCCTGGGCACATTTTCATCTGCAGCCCTTGTGGATCCATCTGCTTGCTTGTTGGGATCCCTTGTCTAGGGACCTCGACTATATGGTTCCGGTGACTCCAACCTTCCTTCCTGTTTTGCACTGATGGACAGTGTTGAACAATCTTTCACGGGGGTGTCATTGCAGCCCACTCTTCCTGTGGTCCTTACTACAGATGCCAGTGCTTCAGGTGGGGGGTGCACGTTGAGTAGCAGTTCCCTGCAGGATTTGTGATCTCTGCAGGAAGGAAGGCATTCTTCCACGTGGGAGGGAGCTGATGGCCATCTACATGGCAGTCATGGGTTTCCGTCTTCGGTTGGTGTGGGCTGAATGTGGTGGTCAAGTCCGACAACATGATGATGGTGGCTTACCTGAATCATCAGAGTGGCATCTGGTCCCGGTCTCTGAATGCGGTGATCGTTCCCTTGTTTTGTTGGGCGGAGGGGAATCTGCTGTCTCAGTTGGCTGTTCACATCTGGGGGGAGGTGGACAAAGGGGTGGCATATGTTCTGTTGCTGCTTTCCTCCCTCCCAGTTGTTGTCTCTCACTCAGGAGGTTTTTCAACAGGTGTGCAGGAGGTTTAGAGTTCCTTTCCTCCATCTGTTTGCTTCCTGGCATAATGCTCAGCTGCCTCAGTTTTGTTTCCACGTTCAACAGGTGGGTGTTTGGTGGGGATGCCTTGACCATTCCTTGGCCCTCCTGTCTGCTTTATGCGTTCCCGCCCATTACTCTGATCCCCGATGTCTGGCTCACCTGGTGCAGGAGTCCCGGGAGGTTGTGGTTCTCTTTTGTGTCCAGAGGTCTTGGTTCCCCACTCACAGGCTGTTGGCAGTTCAGGGTCCATGGCTTCCCCAACCCCCTGTGGTCTGCACTGATGTTGCCTCTCCTACGTCTGCAGCTGTCAGTGTGGCTGTTGAGAGGCAGGGCAGCGGCGCAAGGGGGTCTCTGAGCATTTAGCTTCGACCATTCTGCAGTCTCATAGGCCTTCTACCCTCATGTCCTATGGAAGAGACTGGAAGAATTTCCAGGCTGGTTTGATGCTTTTCAGTTGTCTCCCTTGGAGTGTTCCATGATGGATGTGTTGCCGTTTCTTTCGGAGGGTTTTGAGAAACATTTGGTTGTTTCGACCTTATGGGCCCGGTGGGCTGTGATTAAGGCATTTTGCTCCCCTTGGGGTAATTTGGCTTGACGTGGATGATATGGTCTCTTGGTTGCTGAAGGGTTTTTCCTTTTCTTGTCCTTTGGCGAGGCCTCTGTTTCCTTTATGGGACCTTTCTCTTCTTTCGCAGGCTTTGGCTACGGCTCCCTTTCAGCCATAGGACTTGGTGGACGTTAAGTTTGTCACTTTGAACGTTGATATCCTTGTTGGCTTCACTTCTGCCAGGCGCCTGGGTGAGTTGGGGGCTCTGATGGCACAGAAGCTTTTCCTGTCATTTTCTGAGGATGCGGATGTCATGCGTTTGAATATGTCTTTTGTACCAAAGGTGACTTCCCAGTACCATCAGTTCCAGTAAGTGGTTTTGCCTGCTTTGCGGGTGGATCAGTTGTCTGGGGACTATGTTCCATGGTTTTTGCTGGATGTCAGCCGGGCTTTTCGTATCTATCTGGATCGGACTCGCCCGTTTCGCAAGGTTGACTCCCTGTTTCCTTTGGACTCTCCTCTCGTGGTGGGCGGGCCTTTACTTTGTCCATTGGCCGTTGACTGAAGCAGGTAATTGAGTTGGCTTACTGCTAAACGAGGGACAAAGTGGTATCTCGCCTGCTTTCTGGCTAAGTGGATTCTGTTCCTGCATCCTACCTACTCCTCGCGGCCCCCGCTGCGCGGGAGCCGCTCGAGGTTAACTCCACCAAGGAATCCCTGACTACGCGAGGAGCCGCCCATAGACGCTTTTACCCCTGCGGGACTGCGAGGACCAGCGGGCGCTAAGCTGAAGACTCGCCGCAGCTGGTCCTCTTCCCGCCCCCCTCCCGCCTGGACTAAAGAGCAGAGTGCTGGGAGTTCAGTGCATTGCTGCTAAACGAGGGACAAAGTGGTATCTCGCCTGCTTTCTGGCTAAGTGGATTCTGTTCCTGCATCCTACCTACTCCTCGCGGCCCCCGCTGCGCGGGAGCCGCTCGAGGTTAACTCCACCAAGGAATCCCTGACTACGCGAGGAGCCGCCCATAGACGCTTTTACCCCTGCGGGACTGCGAGGACCAGCGGGCGCTGCGCTGAAGACTCGCCGCAGCTGGTCCTCTTCCCGCCCCCTTCCCATTATATACAGATAGCGTCTGACGCGCACGCGGGACGCGCACGGGACAAAGCGCGGAGCAAAGCCCGGGCAAAGGGCGGGCCGTTTGAGGACCGGAGAGACCGGGACCGGGCCACTCCTCCTGGTCGGCTAACCTACATAGGAATGGATTACCCAGATATTGGAATGTGCACCAGAGAAACTAGGAGTAAATCTTCCATGGCTGCAGCAGGAGCCGTTAAAGGTACTATTGACAATTATTTTGTTAAAGCAGGATCGCTCCTGATAGAGGACATTGAAGTACTTGAGAGACGGATTTCGCAGGAAATAGACTGGGTAAGGAGATCATCTATGGGCCCAATGGCCCAAGCCAAGACTCCCGAGCGAAGGCTAGAAGCGACCAACTTAGGACAGGGGGCTTTGAGGGCCAACCAATCACCAAATCAATTACCCAGTAATCCAGACTTTACAATGGAGGCCTTAAGTGACCTTGAGGACATGAGCCTAATGACTCTACCAACAGGCCAAATACCCCAAACACAACTTGAAACCCCGCTTTCAATTCCTGAACTTAACACAGTTGTAGTTACTACTAGTGAGAATGATTCTGACCTAACAAGGGGTGTTAGGGAAGGAGCTATTCACAAACGGAAGAAAGGGGGTCAGAACAAGGGAGGGAGAAAGCCAAAAACCCCTAAACCCAATCCTGCTAGGGATGATGTCAGTGTTTGCGATACCAATCCTGCCCTACTAGACAAGGATAGTGAAATGGTTTTACCATTAGCCACTATTTCTACGGAATATTCTAGTGACGACATCACACTGGCAGATATAGGCACACTTTTTAGGTCTCTGTTAAGTCCCCTTGAGGCTCGTCTGATAAAGATCGAGGCGAGGCTGGTTAACATTGAAAAATCTACAGTCCAGCTAGCAGACTCCCTGAAACTAGAAATTAAGGGTGCCAAAGGGGACACGGACGCAAAGCCCAAAAGGGGAACTGAGCCTACAACAACAATGAAGAAAAAGGGCCCAGTCACTCAAGTAACACAACCCAAATTAAACCAACATAAGATCCTCCAACCCCCGGCTAACTCTAATACAAATATCCCTCCCGCAAAAACTCAGTCTGTATTGATTCCACCACCAAACACAACTATACTTCCCAAAGATATTGCTATACTCCCGGACAAACCACAGAGTGAACTAAAACCTCTAGATAATATACAAAATACTGCCCGGAAAACTAAATCTGTGAATCTACCACCAGAGGCGTCCCCCTACACGGTCATCTTAGCAGGGGTGCCCGAGCTAAAACCCACGGCCACAGAATCGACCGCTTCTCTTAAAAATAAAGTCATTAGCTGGCTGTCTATACATAGACCTCTCCCCCAAGGTATAATTAGTGATGTTCTCATGGTCAGACGGGTTACCTGGGTGGGATACACGAGAAAAACAATCAGAGGAGACTGCGTCCTGGTTACTTTTAGAGAACCGAGTACAGCCTCCTACATCTGCACCTGGGCCCCCGACGACCAAGGAAGCGACATCCAGTCCCTCCCTCTCTCATTCTTCTATCCCTCGAATGCATATACATCAGAGGATCAGAGATGGGGGAACTACCAGGAAACGTTGGGAGAATGGGAGAGTAACCGTAGGGAGAGGAGGGAACCACATTATTATAGGAGTAGAGTCCCTGAATATTTTCCACCATATGGAGATGAGGAAGGATGGGAGACTACCACCAGGAGGAGGGGCGGAGGGGGGGTGTCATGAGAGGAGTCCCCGGGCCCCATAGAATCCATTACCCAGCCTACCTCCCTAGCCACAATAGGTATAGCAGCCTTGAAATGGTTGACTGACAGTTTGAGCTTCAAGGGAGGGACCAGCTCCAATCTTACTGGACAGACGAGAGCGATGAAAGACCCACCCCCCTTGAACAAGCCCCGGTTGCATGGGAACACACAGAACCTGTACACCGCCAAGATCCCGGGCATTCCATAGTGGATATATCCGACTTTGACGGCAACATACGGTTGGGTCAGGGGGAACTGCCATCTTATCCCATGGCTAACAGTGGTACAAATGAGAACAACCACTCCGATATAGGGTCACCTTCTATCAGACCCCAATCTCTGACTCTGATCTCATGGAACGTGGCCGGTTGGGCAACAAACTAGACTGTCAGGAATGGGTTTCTTTCATCAACTCAAAAAGCATTTGCCTCTTCCAGGAAACCTGGGCGAGAGAGGAGCTCACATTCCAGGGGTTCGCAGTATTCTCTAAACCAGCCAAATGGGGGGGCCGGGGAAGACAATCTGGCGGGCTGGCAATTTGGGTAGCATCCCATCTGGGCTGCCCGGCCAGCTGTCTAACTGTAGACTCAGATGACATACTAGCTGTTCTCTTGGAATGGCCAAACTCCTCCAAACTGGTGGTAATAAATGTGTATTCAAGACCCGTAGCCATGTCACGTGAATCAAATACCATCGAGGAACTCTACGCTTTTTTAAGTGACATTCCAGGGGAACTCCACTATGTGGTTGGTGGGGACCTAAACTCGCACTATGAGCCATTATCAGGCCTTCGTGATGGACCCTCCCTTGAGGAGGATTCAAGGTGGTTGATACCTGCTTCGGTGGCACCTCCACCAAGAGCTTGGACTCCCCTATCTCTCCAGATTACCGCCCTTACCCTAAACCAAGGCCTAAGGGCCTGTAATGGGCACATTAAATCAGATATGCCAAGCAAATGCACTTTTAATAAAGTTGGTAGCGAATCAAGATTAGACTACATCCTCGTTCAACTGTCATCATGGTCACAAATCATCGACTTCAAGGTTATTGATAGACGGGATAGTGACCACAATGTCCTGGAGCTTGAATATGCCCTACCAGGCATCGAGGATATGGGTCGGGGTAAACAAAGTTTAAAGTCAGGGCTACTCCTGGAAAATAATCGAAGGAGAGTAAGGTGGGCGAAACTGGCCACTAGTGGCGACAAGTTAGCTAAACTCTATGCCAGAATCACCCCGCTGCTGGAGAGGGCTTTTGTTATTGGTGAGGAACTCGGTGATGGAACCAACAGAGACTTGTTAGGGCAGACCCATGTAGAACTAATAAACACCATGGAGCTAGATCTATTCGTAAAAGGGGAGGGGTAAAACTAACGGAACAAGTAAGAAGACCTGGTATAATGCCACATGTAGGGACTCCAAACGCGAACTGCTATCTGCAATAAAGGCGGGCAGAAGCAGGGAGGAGATCCAATTTAGGAGAAGGGCACACAAAAAATTGTTTGTAAATGCCAAGGCCGAATGGGACCAGCAATACTGGGAGGACCTTTCTAGCGCACTTGTTACCAGAGATTATAGTAAATTCTGGCGGATAGTTAACAACGGAACGGAGGATCTCACCTCGGCAATTGAGCCCAACATAGCCCCGAGTACATGGCAAAATCATTACCAGTCATTGTACGCAACAGAGGATGAGGTCCCGAGTGCATCCCAAAACACGATAGTGATTGACCCTGAGGGTGAACTCTTTACGGAAAAAGAAGTTCGGGCTGCCATAGCGGTGTTGTCAACAGGGAAAGCCCCGGGGCTTGATGGGGTACCGGGTGACCTATTCAAGCAGGAACCAGGGGTATGGGCCCCCTATCTCCTGCTGATATTCAATGCGGTCCTCAGGGGGATGGAGGTCCCGGATACTTGGCTGGGGGCAGAGGTGGTTCCCATATTTAAAAAGGGATCCCCTCTGCTCCCAGCCAACTATTGTCCAATTAGCCTCATCGACGTATCCCAAAAGCTCTTCGGTAGGCTAATCCTGGACCGGTTACAGAACTGGCTGGAGGAGACAGACACCTTGACCCCTTACCAGGCAGGATTTAGGAGGGGGGTGTCCACAATTGACCAAATTTTTAGGCTGAACCTCATATATTGGAGGACAGCATTAATCGAGGGCGGCACTCTGTACACGATTTTTGTGGACTTACGTGCCGCCTTCGATTTGGTGCCTAGAGCAAAATTGTGGCAGGTCATGGAGGAGATGAGTGTCCCGAAAGACATTTTGGCAATCCTGATGAGATTACATCATAACAACTTCGCACGTGTCAGGTGCGGGAGAAGCGGCAACCTAACCGAAAGTTTCCCCGTTCGCAGAGGGGTGAGACAGGGTTGTGTGCTTGCACCGACCCTGTTCTGCCTCTTTGTGAATGGGGTTATTGCGCACCTGACCAGGATTGCCAACACTGATGCCCCAAAACTGACTGGCAGCATGGTGCCCGCAATTATGTTTGCGGACGACACCCTGCTGCTGTCCAAATCCCCGATGGGCATACAGCGGGTGTTGGACGGTTTTCTGGAGTTCTGCACAGAAAGGGGACTTGAAATCGACCCCCAGAAAACCAAATTTATGATTCTTAACCCCATGCCCCTAAACCGCCCAAACCCCCTGCTTGGTACAGTACGCTTGGAACGGGTCCACACAATTCAGTATCTGGGGATAACCCTAAACGAGAATTTAACGTGGTCGGCACACCAGTCAAAAGCAAACATCAAATTGGCACAGATGGCGGGTGGTATCATGAGAATAGCGAGCAAGTCACCATATCGCCCACTCACCCCTGTAATCCAAATTTACAAGGCGCGGGGGGGAGTTACATACGGGGGAGAGTTGTGGGGCCATATTCCATCGCCAAAACTGCTGACCACAGAGAACAAATTCCTTAGGCAGCTCACAGCTCTTCCCTTGAGTACCCCACTCCTGCCTCTAAGGCTTGATATGGGCCTTCGGCCTATAACGGACGAATTAGGGCTCAAACCTCTAACCTTCTGGCGTCGCCTCTGGAGCAGTCCGGACCTCTCTACTTCCAGTACTGAGTTGCAGGAATTCTTATTGTTGCCCAATGCCACTAAGATACCATGGTTAAATTACATTAAGAGAACCTCCGAGACAATTGGTCTACCAGAATTATGGTCAGATCCGGTAAATACAAGTAATAGGACGCCGAGAAAGACGCTGTCCAGAGCGTACTATGACAAAACGCTCCTCCGAGCTGTGGACAGCACTCATGAAGGATCTCGGACTCATCAAGTCATAAAAATCAAAGACTCATACAAACTTGAAAGTGTCCTGGATGACATGACTCCGGCGCTAACCAGGAAATTATTCCTGCAATGGAGGTATGGGACCCTTCCCCTGGCATCTTTTACAGCAGCATGGTCGTGTGGGCCTTCTACAGAGATCTGCCCTGTATGTGCCCATACAAAGGAGAATGATGTACATGTGGTCTTTTTCTGCAGAGCCTATCAGAAAAGCAGGAATTACTGGTTGGTCCCTCTGCTTAAAAATATGTGATTTAGAAAAATTTTACCCGCATACAGAGTTTTAAAGACTGATTTATCCCCACCCATTGTATTTGCCCTATCAAAATTTTTAACTGCAATGTGGTATGCCCGAACCCGTCTGATAAAAAGAGCTGGGGACTATTGACAGACCTGAATCCTCTGATATGCTGGTACCCATTCTGATCATTATATGTTTTAATTTTTAAATGCATTTTACACTAATGATACAATGATATTTTCTGCATTTTTTTAATTAATGTGACAATTTTGTACATCTTTTATGATCATGTGATCGAAATAAAGATTTTGAAGAAGAAGAAGAAGCTTACTCTCTTTCATGGTCTCCTCCTCCTGCTGGAGTGCATGGGTGTTCTACTAGGGGGATGGCGGCCTCCTGGGCTGAGGTGTGGGGAATTTTCCTGTCTCTGATTGTGGGGCCGCTATGTGGGCATCCTCTAATATGTTTGTGCGGCATTATTGGATCCAGAATTTGCTCTGTGATGATATCAATTTTGTTTTGGGAATGTTGCAGGCTGTGAACTCCTGAATTCTTATATCTGTGTTCCAATAAATCACTTGGGTGCTGCTGTATTCCTTGTTTCCTGGTGGTTTGTTGTTAATGAATGTTGGTTGTTGCTTGGGTATTCTTACTTCATTATTCGTTGTCCTGTTGTCCTCGTCCCATTCATTACTTCCCTCCCTTTCGGATTGGCAGTCTTCATTGGGGAGTGGTAGCTCAGAAGGAATACTGGGTAAGTACACCATGCACTCCCGGTGAGAGGGGGTGGGGGAAAATTTCCAGCATTCCTATGATCTTTTTTTTTGTCTGTGAGATAGGAGTATCTCATGTGTTATGAACGAGGACCAGGAACAATGAGGATTGCCGGTAAGTAATATGACATTCCAAAGCATATGCTACTAACTACAGGTATAAGGACCAGTAAAAGAAAAGAAAAAACGTTGTTCCTGGCCAGTCGCCAGTGCGCTGTATATCGTAAGAACTATATTTTGTTGAAATTCCATGTGACTGCCAGCGCTAGATTTTGACTGCGGCAACACCTTTTCTATAAATGGCGTAAACTTTGTGTCCACCCTCTGACTGCACCCATGTTGGCAGATGAGACGGAATCTCTTTGTTCCTGACCTTATTTGCACTGCTTTTTACTTGAAGTCTGACAAGACCTTCGCAGCAGCTGCATTGTAATGACAGACCCTGCAAGACGTATTGCCTCTGGCCCCTTTCAACCGTAATACCAAGCTCTCCGTTATTAAATATTTTTTGACAGAGTACCTCTTTGCAGCTACACCGGTCACCTAGGTTTTGAATGAATACCCACCATGCATGTATTAGCCACTCTGGTGTCAGAGCTTTCATTGGGGTTCACTATCAATCTGCCGAAGTCACACGTGACTCGCTCTCATATGCTGCCTTTCATCTGAGCTGTTCTGAACATAGTGCATTTTCAAACCTGTCCCCCAGAACGGCTAGTCCAGGATATTCAGGCTATGATACAGATGTTTCAGCCTCTATCCTGTATTTCAGAGAGAAAGACTCTTAGGCTGCTGGGCCTCATGACTTCCTAAATCCTGCTGGGGGGAAATGCCCATTGGCATATGTGGGCTCTGCGGTGGGACCTGAATTTCTAGTAGGCGCAGCATCAGGGAAATCACTCCGACATGGTCCAGATCTCAGAGAGAACTGACTAACAAATCGCGATTGGGCCAGAGGCAGAACCCTCTCTCTTCCCCAACCAGTTCTCACAGAAGTGACAGATGTGTCATTCCTGGGATGGGGCGGCCATCTGGGAGAGATGGAGATCTGAGGACTCTGGTCTCTGGTGGAATCCGGACTCCACATCAACCTGCTGGAGCTCAGATCGATTCGATTGGCATTGAAAGCCTTTCTATCCTCCATCCAGGTAAGGCTGGTGCAGGTGTTAATGGACAACACCACCGCCATGTGGTACTGCAACAAACTGGGCTGTGAGGAGTTGTGGATCCTAGGCCAAGAGGCCCCGCATCTCTGGACATAGGTGGAATGTTGGACATGGCTGGAACAGCAGCTCCCATCCCTGGTGATTCAACATCTGGCTTGTTTTCTGAACGCGAGAGCAGACAAACTCAGCGGAAGATGCCTCACGTGTCACGAATGGCGTCTCCATCCGGTGGTGATGCAAGGCCTTTTTCAGCAGTGGTGAGACCCTTGGTTAGATCTGTTCACTACAGACGAGAATGCACAATGTCAGCAGTTCAATGCGGTGGAGTTTCTAAAAGACACACAATTGATGGACAGAATGCAGAACAAATCAAAACGTTTACCCCCAGTCAAGAGATCTGGGTTAAATCCATCATTCTTTTGCTCACCATGCCAAGTTATCAAGGCGGCTCTCGCTCGGAGACGCTTTTTGTCTCAAGTGGAAGTCAGCCCTTCTGTACACCTTTCTTCCCATACCACTCTTGCCCAGTTTTTTCAAGAAGATTAGGAACGACTGGGCCCAAATCATACTTGTGGGTCTGGATTTGGCATGGAGTGTCTGGTAACCTGAGCTGATGAGCATAGCCATCGATCCTCCTATCAGGCTCCCCGTTCGGGAGGCTCTTCTGTCGCAGCAGCAGGGGAGGGTTCTACACCCAAACCTGTCAATGCTCTGCCTTCTTGTTGGAGATTGAGTGGAGACAGTTGACAGCGATTGACCTTACTCCCGAAGTCTGTGACGATATCTTGGCAGCTAGGCATCCCTTCACCTAGACTCTTTATGATTGCTGTTGGGAAAACGTTTTAGCATTGTGTACAGATAGATCAATTCACTTTCTGCCCCCTTTGTCAGGTTCTCTTATGCATCCTTTCCCTTACCCTTGGGGCTCTGCTCTGGGCACTCTGAAAGGCTATCTCTTTACCAGTTCAGCTTTTCTGATTTTGCCTGATAAGCCATCCCTCTTCAAATCTACTATAATACTAACTGGCTACATGTGATAAAGGACAGAACAGAACCACATTGGTTCATGTCCCTAGACGCAGAAAAGGCGTTTGACGCTGTCCATTGGCCTTTCTTAGAGGGAGTGCTCGAACGCATGGGTTTTGGACCCAAATACAGGAAGAAAATCAGTCTACTGTATACAGGCCCTGGAGCCCGAGTAAGGGTCAATGGGGTGACGTCGAGGACATTTCCTATACAACGGGGAACCCGACAGGGATGCCCCCTGTCACCCCTACTATTCGCCCTGACAATCGAAGTGATGGCCTCCGCGGTCAGACAAAACGAGAGGATCACGGGGTTCTGTATAAGCCATACAGACACACGAGAGGAAAAATTGTCCCTCTACGCCGACGACGTTCTCCTCTATATCACGCGATCGGAAAGCACAATACCGGCGCTATTTGACAAACTGGCAAACTACGGTGCGAGGTCCGGGTACCAGATTAACTGGCACAAATCAACACTCCATGACCCCCGGGGGCGTATGGAATGGCCTCAATTGCCGCAAAATTTACAGACAACTGATGAAGGCTTCCGATACCTAGGGATATTTATCACTGCTGACAGAGACGCCTCGTATGTACATAATATCGCACGGATCATGCTTGACTTCAAAGCTGACGCGAGTAGGTGGCAGTCCCTTCCCTTGACAATACATGGTAGGGCAGCGATGTTCAAAATGATATCTCTCCCGAAATTCCTTTATGCCTTCCAAAATGAATATTTCCTAATACCACCCAAGACTTTCCGAGGCATACATGCGGACCTCCGATCATTCCTCTGGTTGGGGAAACACCCCAGAGTTGCACTGGCTACACTACAGAGACACCAGTATGACGGGGGGATCTCACTTCCCGACCTAGAGGCCTACTATTGGGCAGAACACCTGCCTCCCATCAATGACTGGCTCCACGCACCTGCCACTCACCCCACATACGCCCTAGAAAGATACCAAATGGGTACGCACGCATGCCTACACTACATATATGGCGGGAAGGGGCGGACGGGACTACTGCCGGCCACAAAGATCACGCTGGGGGCGTGGAACAGAGTCACGAATGTCACGGGATGGGCGCACAGGGCCACGAGGCAAACACCAACATGGGAGTGCTCATGGCTCAAAGAGCTCAGCAAACTGAGAGGGTTCCAGGGATGGGACGACATCGGCATCACTACACTAGGGGACGTCATCAAAAATGGAGCACTAAAACCCTTTGCTTCGTTGCAGACCGAATTTGGGCTACAGCGTTCTCAATTCTTTAAATACATACAATTGCGACACGCTTACTTGGCGGAAGGGGCACTACAAGAGCCGCTACCCGACTACGCACCACTGGAGGGCCGTCTGTTACAGGAACAGATCCCAGGCAAAGCGGTCTCCCTGACCTACAAAACAATCATGAATAATAGACCAAACACACTGGCGGGCCTCCGAGACAAATGGGAGCAGGAAGTGGGTGAGATGGATGAGGTAGACTGGGGGGGGGTACTGATGCACCCTAGAGAAGTAGCAATCAAGTCACGATTACGCCTAATCCAGTTTAAGATCTTACATAGAGTATACTATGATAGAGTAAGGCTATGCAAAATGGGGAGGGTATCAGACCCCAACTGCCTACGCTGCAGACACGAGAACGGGACCTTCCTACACATTATATGGTCATGCCCACATATACAAGCCTACTGGAGCGCGATCATCGCGGAACTGAGTAACGTACTGGAGATAGACATACCATTGGAACCGAAATTGGTCCTCTTGGGCATGACTAATGATATAGATCTAGCCCGCCCCCTACTAATTTTTCTGGTGTTAGCCCTGGTGGTGGCCAAGAGAGACGTAGCTAGGAAGTGGGGAGCGCCCGACACGCCTCAGCTAGGGGAATGGAGGAGGGGACTAGACATCTACATGGCTGCCGAAAGGGTCACGTATAAAGCAAGAGGCTGTCCGAGGAAATTCCGTAAAGTGTGGGGTAAATGGAGGCGTTATCATGGCCTGGACGGGGGCCTCTGATGGGACATAAAACAGTTATGTGTGGGCCAGCAGAAGTGGGGAAGCCACGAGCCTCAAGATAGTGGGTGGGAACTACAGGGAGAACTGTGATGGATGGACATTTGGTCTGCGATGATGGAAATTGCACTTTGACGGAGGAGGGCGGGATGTGGGATTTGGGGTACGGGATTCCTACCTGATGATGACATGCATGTTCTATGTACTGCCTTGTTTAAAAAAACAATAAAAATGTTACCAAAAAAAAAATCTACTATAATACATAGGTTTCTGAAAGGTTTACACATTTTTTTCCACCGTCTCCCTTTGTTATGCCTCAGTGGTACCTCAATCTTGGCCTCACTTCCCTTCTGTGCACTCCCTTTGAGCCTCTGCACAAATGTCCACTAAGGCTCCTTACCATTGAGACTTCCTTCCTGGTTGCAATAACATCTGCCCAGATGGTCAGTGAGCATTATGTATTGGCATCCAAGCCTCCTTATCTTAACATCAACCCAGCAGTGGCGTAACGAAAGTTTTTAGGGGCCCCCTGCAATGTATACAGAGGGGTCCCGCTCCAGATTTAATCTGGAGCGCTCAGGCCTGAGTACTGTGCTTAGGCCTGAGCGCTCCAGATTAAATCTGGAGCGGGACCCCTCTGTTTACATTGCAGGGTGCCCCTTAAACTTTTGTTACACCACTGCTGGGTTGATATTAAGAGGAGGAGGCTTGGATGCCAATACCTAATGCTCACTGACCATCAGCTCGGGCCCACCCGCATCACGGGGGATGCGAGGGCCTGTGTTAAGCCCCTGCAACCCAGACAAACTGGTCCTTCATATGAGAGCCACCTTTCTTCCGAAAGTGGTCACTTCATTTCAAGTAGACCAATCCATCACTGCTTACTTTTTACGCTCCTCCTCATCCCTCCAAAAAAGATGGGCGACTTTACCATCTGGAGCTAAAAATAATTTTGTTGTTCTATCTTGATCACACACAAGAGTTCTGGGTGGGCAACCAACTCTTTGTGGGGTATGTCGGAGCAGAGATGAGATGTACAGAAAAGCTATGTGGCATCCACCTGAAGTGATGGGTCACTACCCCAGTGGCACTTGCAATATCTGCCCTCTAACAAAAGGTGCAAAAAAAAAATAGACCTGGGACTACGCACTCCTTGGAAACTCATGAAACACACTAATTGCAATATCACAAACGTTGTATACATCATCACATGTAAGTGCCAATTGAGATATGTGGGCATGACTACAACAAAAGTCAGGACTTGTATAAATGAACACAAGAGTACATTCAGATGTAAAAAAACTATTATCAAACTAATGCACCACTTCTACATGGCAGGACACACGGAGAACGACTAAACATGGACGGTGACTACAAAATTACCAACCACAGTCAATGAAAAACAACTACTAAAATTGGAACAGAGATTGATATACCGGCTTTCCAGCACTACATAGGGATTGAACAAAGACATTCCTTGGATATCACTCTCATAAAACATGTACTCTGGGAGCAACAAAATACAAACGTTCACAAACTGTGGCCATCATGACATAACAATACATACTGATATCCCCATCAACAGTTGACAAAAGAAGCCATTATGTGACCAGAAAACCCAGAAATCATGACTGGGTTTGTTTAAAATTGAAAAAAACAGCAACAGTCACATTTAGGATGCTGAAAGTTGGTTGGATATGGCTATATGTCACCTGGAGAAGCAGGATAAAAGTATAACACCCTGCACAATTTCTTCAACCTAGATATACACCGCAATCACACAAGATGAGTTCATCAAACAGACTTTTTCACAGAAATGTGTCCGTTTGAATGAAAAAAACGTTATTGTTCCACTCAATCTCAAAAACATGCTCGCTGAAATGCATCAATTTTATTGATCGAATTGGATGATTACCTCAACCCGTAATGAAAATCAAACCATCATTTGCTATGGGAGTAAGAACACTGCCCTAGAACATGTATAACATGACACCTTCAGTAAGACAAATTACATTTTAGGCGAACACGACTGCACTAATCAGAATACACAAAAACAAAAACTAACCATCACTAATATGGAATATCTATGATATCCCAGATAACAGTCTATCCAGTTCTGCAGACCGTAAATGTGAAAGATTTAGCAACGATCACAAAAACATCACGAGATGAAGCACCAAGTTGGGACTCCATTTCCCAGCTTCCCTGCGACATCACACTTCGGACACGCTCGGACACCGAAAACAAGACTACCAATAAAAACAGACAACTGCGTCGGAGCCAGTCACCCGGCGACGGTCTGCTTTGAAGCACTGAGTTAATCCAGTGGTGTTCGATCTTTGAAGAAGTTAGTCCGGTATGCATGTAAATGTGACCACGAGTGAGCACTCTTGCTAGGGGCTTTCTCAAGAGAACAAGAGTAAGTGTGGCAAGATCCATACAAAAATAAAAGAAGGAGAATTGTTGAAAATGGTTTTGAGGTGTTTTTATGACAATGACGGCAAATGGACCCGGATAGACGGGAGATATCCAACACTAAAAAAAAACACAGAAAAACAATAAACTGTAATAACCTAGTGCCCTCATGTTACATGTACCTTAGAGGGTGATTCTTCCCTTTGTTTAGGTATGAATATATGACGATAAAGTTTATAAAAAATTTGCAAATGGAGATGCGAGTGATGTACTGAATGAGGGAACGAGTGGCAGTACAGTGGTCTAATGGAGATGGGCTCTCCAAGAAACAAAAAAACAATAACGATATGGTAGAGAAAAAATGGTGTTACATCCTGACTCCAAGTGATAGTGGACATCGGTGTGATACAAAATAACTAGTTTATCTACCCACTACTTATACACCCTATTCCCTCTCTCTTCCCCCAAAGTGTGTGACTACAAGACGGCACCACCCACTAGAACCGCATGATCCTTGGCATAAAAAACTAGAGGGTAAGAAAGAATGTGCTGAGCATGCTTGACACAATGCATAGGTGGTCCTGAATGAGAAAAATGGATATTAACCTATAAAAACTGGAGCTATTTTATATATATATATATATATATATATATATATATATATATATATATATATATATATATATATATATATAAATAAATTAAAAAGGAGGACAGCAATCACTTTAACTAAAAATATGAAGACCTAAATAATACCTCACATTTACCAGGGAGCACCTAATCACCGTTTTAAAGGGACAAAGTCAGTGTCAGTATAGTTGTATATAGATAAGTGTCATTTGTCAATGAAACAGGGTCGTCCATCATTCGATATGATGGAGACTCTTGAATGTAATTCAGAATGAAACACTGAGTTGGAAGTCACCTCATTGTTTATTTCTTGATTGACCCTTCTGTCTTACAGAAAATCCTCTGGAAAAAGATCAAGGCAGATGAGAGCATTAGGCCTCTTGACTGTGCATGGCATGCGTGCACGAGAGAGAGCAGGGATACACAAAACTTAGCCCTGGCGAAGCCTCAGACCCGTTCGGGCTCCTGGAGTGGGCCGAAACATGTTGGCAAGAAGGATATAATTGAACATTTATATTCAATAGAACCCAAGAAATTCATGATTTTATTTATTCCCCAGGTACTCTCAAAATAAAGAAGTCTCTTTGGGTATACCTAGAGGTATTTTTAACAAATCACTCTTCTGGATCCCTGCATGTCCAGATTGACTTAATCTTCAAACTCGCATTCCATTTATGGTTGAGTCCGCCCTGGTGGTACCATCTTACCAGGGTGTGGATAGGCGCCGATGATGAAGCATGTCAAGGTAAGTGAGTGAGACGTCTTCTCCAATATCTTTGGATAGTCCAATACCTTTGGATACAGTAGCGGCGAATGGCAACTTCCTGATAAAGAAGGAATCTCTTTTCTTACCCAGTTAGAATTCTTGATCTTGATCAATCATTTGCTCGTGTGTGAGAGTATGTACAGAAAAGGACCGTCTCATGATGTATCGTACTCTGTATAAAACTCTGCTATGTATTGGCTAAAAAGCAACCCCTTGAGGGTTTGCGTGCACCTTTCACCAGAGCTAAAGCTGCAACAACTGCACCAGCTTGTAGAGTTTCAATCCTAGAAATCTGCCAGGGAGCAACATGGGCTTCCCAGCACATGTATCAAACATTAATGTCTGGACAGTCCGGTCCAAGGGATGGGCACTTTACCCGTTCGTTCCTGCCAGACTTCCTTGTGTGAACTTGGTTCGCAGACCCACCACCGGGAAGGTATTGCTTGGTTATCTATTCCAAGGTAAGGATTCTGCGGCTAGATGTCTCTATCAGATGAATAAGTTACTTACTATAAGGAATGCCTTAACTGGTAGAGACTCTACCTAACCGCAGAATCCTTTCTCACCCACCTATCCTCCCTGCTCTGCAAATGGATTTCTAGGGACAGGGCTTTCTCCTTTCAGGGCCCTAGCTTTCAACATCAGTGGTCAGTGTACTTCGTGGTTCTGTGCTTCTGGTGTGGAAAGTCCTGAAAAGTAACTGACGTCAACGTGCCAAGGTGACACCTAGATCGGCACACGAATGTCACTTCCGCCGTGGACAACGCTAAGCCGAGCCTAACAACGCCACCTACCAGTGTGCGGGTACTGCTCACAAAACTTTTTCCAGACCCAGTCACATGCCTGGGGATAATTCTAAGGTAAGGAATCTGCGATTAGATAGTCTACCAGATTAAGCATTACTGATCTCCAATTTGATTTAGACTCTAGCTTTGACAAGCACATGAGGTCCTGCTGTTTCTTTATTCAAATGAAAACAGATTTTGACGTATAATATAAGAAACCTATTATAGAGGAATACATATCTCTCTCTCTGAGAGAGAGATATGTATATATATATATGATGTGAGAAAGCGTCGTCTTTTCATTGAATAAACACGTCATCCTGCAACTCACTTGAGGAGTGATTCTTTTGTCTGTAATTACTGCTAGCTACATTTGAAGAGGATAGCTGGAGGTCAATACCTGTTTGGTTCCGCCGATCACTGACGGAACAGGATTGTTTCTTCATATATATATATATATATATATATATATACATCAATACACGATTCCTCCGCTCCTTCCCACAAATCCAGCTCATGGGCACGGATCTCAGGATTAGTGCAAATATTCTTTTATTTGTTGCAGTCTGCCATTACGCGTTTCAGCCCGTCCGGGCCTTGTTCGCATGACAAGCGCTACATCATTTTTTTAACTTTTAAAGTGACCGGTGCTCTGTGCAAACACTTTCAACCATGAAGAGTAAAAACATACTTCACATTCCTGATGACTCGCCTACCAATGGTTATAAAAACATTCATAATAAAAATAGTAATTAGAAATGTTTATACAAGTAATCCATAAATAATTAAATACTTGCAATGCTAAAATCCTATAAAATATAATTGAAAAATAGCAATTAAAATATCGGCTTAAATCCATGTTTTTCATACATTGTACTTAGTATTCTGCCTGTTATAAGTCAGAAAGTTATTCTCTCCATTCAGTAGTACACATCTTGCCATCATATATATGAAAAACAAAATAGTGCAACGCTACCGTTGATTCGGTTTATCTGATCAACATATTTAGTTGATGACGGTTTAAAGTGCGGAATAATAAAATATGTTTGTGCAAAAAAGTGTGATATGTGCATGTCACTCCTTAAAGTGCTTTCGTGTTTGTCTAAAAAACCCTAGTAAATTTTGGTTAAGGGATCAAGCAGCAGGTAATTCCTTAGTATCAATACCAAATACATGACATAAAGATGGATTAAATACCCTTCGTTCAAAGTGGGTTCCTTCCCACTGAGTAAATGGTTAGGACTGTATAACTAGTCAGCCTTATGTCCTCACTCATGCGTGTATAGCCTCTTGGTACCTTGTTTGCTGTGACGTTGGAATGTGAGTGTAGCTGCTACTCTAAAATTAGAGACAGGTAAATAAATCTTCTATTGTGTTTAACCCACTTTGAGTCTATCGCCAATATATATTGGGTTTCTCAATGTCCCCTCTCTATTTCCTTCTCTCCTATTGATGTGTACTGCATCGATTATGTAGTATATAAAGTGCTCACGATTCGTGTCATGTTTTTCCTTAAAGTGACGAGCAACTCGATAGGTTGAGTCATGATTCACTATTGCTCGTATGTGCTGGAGTATTCTTTAGTGGGCTTGGAGTTTGGTGCTGCCCACATAGGGTAAGCCACAAGAACACTCCAGCACATATATTGCATGACCAGTTTTGCATGTCAACGGTTTTGTGATTTTACATTCCTTATTACTGAACGGGATACTATACAAAGTTTTATTTATACCGTATTGGCATGCTATGCAATTTTTACATTTAATGAATCCCTTACGTTTGAAGAGCCAATTTGTTTGTTCTTTTATCTCAGGACTACTCTATAGAAGAACAGTTGCTCATTGAGGGCGCCTTTCTGTGTGCAATAGACAGATTTTTTTGGGAGTGATTGGCCTATTATAGGGTCACTGAGAACTATTGGTCAATTCTGTCTGATAATCTTCCTTAATGCCTTGTCCTGCTTGTTAAAGGCCAATATCATCCATAGTTCGCCACTGGTTTTAGATATGGCTCCTATATCTGTCTTTATTTGCAGCTGAAACAGGGAAAATTTGACTCTCTGTTTCAAGGTTAGTTTTCTTAGGCATTAGTAAATCTACCCTGTTCAGAATGTTTGTTTTGGAGATGGCAGCTTCTAAGGTTCTTCTCAAGTAACCTTGTTGTAAAAATCTTTTCTTACTGGCCTATTGCGCTATAATGAGATCTTGCTGGTTGCTGCATATTCGTTTAACTCTAAGCATTTCCCCATATGGTATACTCTCCACTAGGTGTCATGGGTGAAAGCTTGTTGCATGCAGGATTGTATTACCAGCTGTTTTCTTGCGGTATACTCAAGTTTCTATTTTGCGATTCTCAATGTAGATCTGTTTATCCAGAAACTGTATCATTGTGTCATTAATGGTAGCAGTAAAATTCAAATTAACTTTGTTGGAATTAATAATAGTTACAAATGTCATTGCACTTTCTCGTGTTCCCTTCCAAATAATAAACAAATCATCTATAAAAACGAAGCCATAATTTCACTTTTTTTTCAGACAGGCACCATCTGTTTTTCCCAGTACCAGCTCCCCCCGCCAGCTCATGTGTAAACATGCATAACTGGGGGAGAAGCTGGCGCCCATGGATATACCTCGCATCTATTAATAAAACGTATTTTGAAACAAGAACACGTTGGTGTTTAGGCAAACGTTCACCATGTTTAGCAACATCTTCCTATGTTGAGATATTTGTGATGGTCTTCCCTCCGGATAGAATTCCAGTGCTCTCAATCCATCTTTATGGTTTATACTCGTGTAGAGTGATGTTACATCGGGTGTTAACAGGAGATAATCTTCCTTCCAGACAAAATCATTCAGTTTCTTAAGAAAATCACTGGTATCTTTTATATATGAGGGTAGCTTTTGCATGTGTTCCTGTAAGAAAAAATCTACGTACTGCGCCGTGTTTTCAAGTAAGCTATTTTGAGCTGAGATATTGGTCTCCCCGGTGGTTTCTTGGGGTCTTTATGAGTTTTGGGTATGAAATAAATTGTTAGTACTGTCGGGTTCTCCTTTTTGAGAAACTTGTATTCATCCATTGTAATCAGTCCCGCACTTTTCCATGCCAACAATTTGGCAAAAAACTAATTATAGATCGCCCTAAATGACAGCGCATTGCTTACTTTGTAACACGTTCATGAGGTCCTGCTGTTTCTTTATTCAAATAAAAAAAAAAATGGGTGTATAATGTAAATTTCCTATTATAGAGGAATACATCTCTCTATCTGTGTGTGTGTATATATTATATTCACTGGAAAAAAAACAAAGGTTACAGGGACGTTTTAGTTAGGCCCAGATTTTTCACGCACAAAATCATAGAAATTCAGCAGTCATAAAACCTACGCTAACTACAACTTACGCCTCCGTAATGCAAGGCTTATGACCTCTCATGACATGGTCAGTGCCATCACTGATGCCATCCTCTAGTGAGTGTGTTTCGTAAAGGTTTCTGAGACTTAAAGATATATACTAAGCTACTGCATAAGTTAAATTATTATGCTTTCTGTACAACTGAGTAATACTATATTATCTGATCTATAGTCCCATTTTGAAAGCGGGTGTACTATTTATCAGTGTGCTAGTCTTTACACTGACACATGACCCCTGCTGACGTATGTGTATGGTAGTGCTTTGCAACAGTCTAAGATGGTCATTGATACTTCACTCAACAGTGATGGCTGAGTATAGTTCTGTTTTATGACATCCTGACCAGTGTCCTTAGATCTCTCTCCTTTGTGATGAATGACTGGAGTAGTAAATATATTCATCTGTTCACTAAGACCTTTCTCTAGGGTGATGGCTCAGTGTAGTAGACATTTACAACAGACTCACCTCTATGTTCACACCTTTCTTCAGGATGAAGAATAATTTTACTAGGGGTTTATGACAGTGGTTTGTGTAAATCTGACATTTGCGCTAAAACCTGTTTCTAGGTTTCAAACTGGAGTTGTAATGGACTAGCGGCCTATATGGGTAGACGTTTTACTTTAGTCATTAGTGTCAGTTGAAAACTTTCTTTTACGTAATAAGAGAATGTAGTAGTTAAGGTTACAGTGAGCACTGTGCTGTTTGTCTCGAACCTGTGTCGTCCTCTCATTGTTTTAAAATGTAAACAGTATATTATGAAATATATTGAAGTTCACTTTGCTGGATGATCTTAGCAGTGAAGTCATCAGTGTTGTCAATCGTGATGTTATTTGAGATGCCATTAGTGATGTCACTGGCTATTTCATGAGTGATGTAATATGTGAGGTCATAAGCAGTGCATTGCGGGGGGCGTAAGTTATAGTTGGCTCAGGTAACTATAACTGGTGAATTTCTGTGGTTTTTGGTGTGTAAAATCCAAGCCTAACTTTAACATCCCAGTAACTTATAGGTTTTTCAGCTAATCTATACTTTTTGTTTTAATTATATTTCTTAACTGTAACCTAACCTTTGGTTTGCTAGTGAATTTCACAGTTTTTTAAAATATAAATTGCACTACAATTTCATGTATAAGTTCATGTTAGTACTATACATTTTTACAAATTTTTAAAGACATTTTATTCACACATTTATTCTCATTATGCATTTTAAAAGTAACAATTAACAAATCAACGTAAAGTAACTTATGCAGTCTCTCTATAAATGCAATTCAACAAGTCTTTCTCTTTTTTGTATTCATTTTATGGATTTGTGGATCCTCCACTATGCCACCACAAATCCATTGCTACTCCAGGAGCACACCCAAAACTCAACTTCTCATTAGATACAGTAAGTCTCCATCAGTCTACATTGCAAACCACACCCTAAATCAGTTATTTTGGTTTCACTTCTCATTGGCTGAAAACCACAGCTCCATCCTGTTTTTTAGTTTTCCTTCAAAAGTACAGAGTTTTAAAGTCAGGATGTCTTCTGGTGAAGATAGAAGAGAAGGGGAGGAGCAAGATGGAGAAGAGTACTTACCACCTCCAAAGAATTCTTTCGACATTTTAAATTATTTCTTCTTCCCTTCAGTAGAAAAGAAAGTTGCTGTAATAAAAGTCAAGAGGTACAGGGAAGAAGTATTCACAAGACACATCCTCTATGTGGAAACAACTCAAAACCATATATACAAGGATGCATCACAGGATGATGAGAGAGAGGGAAGATGGTGTATCATCATCAGCAGCTAGACCATCTGTGAGGTCCTTACCATGTAAACAGATGGTTACCATTTCTGCTGTCTCACCGAAACTGCAAGACAGGGTGACTCGTTGTGGCAAATGCATTATGCCAGTTGCACTAAAATTTTAATCTGTTTCCCAGTTTATGAATGCTATCAAAAAGAATAATTCTTGCATTTTTTTCACCTCACTGTTCCATTTTCCATTCCTCTTTAAACATAAGTAGATATTAGATTGCATACTATAAACAAGTGAGTAGCTACATAAGTGGTTATGTCAGTGTGTAAGACGCTGTGCAAGTGTGGGCGAATTTTAAGTATATGAGTGGCTGTATGGGTGGTAACTGGGTGTGTGAGTGGTTGAGTGGATTTGCGAGTGAGTGTATCAGTGCCTCTGTGGGTGTGTCACTAGATGTGTAAGTAGCTGTGTGGGTGTGTTAGTGACTGTAAGGTTGCCTAAATCAGTATATATGTGGCTGTATGGATTGGTGACTGGATATGTTAGTGGGTGTTTTGGTTTGTAACTGTGTGGAAGTAGTTCTGTTAGTGGTGTGCACATAAGGGCTATGTGGGTGTGTGAGGGGATGTGCAGTTTCCGCTGTCGCTGTCTAACTGGGTGTGTGAGTGGCTGTATGGTTTTGTATTTAGGTATGTGAGTGGCTGTATGGGTAGGTGACTAGGTGCATTACTGGGTGTATGGATGTGTAAGTGCGTGTGTAGCGGACTGTATGAATACTGGGTACATGAATGGCTGTATAGTTGTGTGAATGTGTGTGACTGCCTGTGTGGGTGTATGAATGACTATATAAGTGGATGTATAGGTGTGTAAATGGGTGTGTGATGGGTTTCATATGTGTATGACTGAGTGTGTTAGTCACCGGCTATATGAATGGTGGGTACATAAATGCCTTTGTGAGACTGTAGCTGGGTGTGTGTCTGCCTGACTATGGGACTGGGTATAAATTACCTACAATAATCAGCCACCCACATCTAATTTCAAACACATTCATTTATACTAGCTTAATAAAATAACTAAAATTTCAGTATAGCATTTCCACTTCCTTCTTTGCTGCTCACTATATTTTTAGTTAACGTTCTCATTTAACCTCCTTTCTACTTTGCCTTTTGCTTTAGTATCTTGAAGGTACACAATTTCTTTCAGCTGCCAAAATAACATACCGGTAAAACCTTTGCTGTTGTCCAACTTTTTTTTATGATCTGTTAACATCTGTTTTACGCTGCAGATCTCAACTTAGAAATGTGTCAATCCTCCTCCACTCTCAGTACAAAAGTACCAATAATGACTTCCCTTCTCACTGTTCTCTCACTCATACTCCTGTACTGTACAAATTGCAGACTTCCTTTCATCTTTTATTTTTGTTACAACACTTCTAAACGGTCACTATTTTTGAACCCTTTCCATGTTTCATTAATACTGGCTTAATAAAATAACTACATTTTCAGTATAGCATTTCCTCTTCCTTCTTTGCTGCTCACTATATTTTTAGTTAACGTTCTCATATAATCTTCTTTTTTTTTGGCCTTTTACTTTAGTATCTTGAAGCTATACAATTTCTTTCAGCTTATATACTCTCAGTTTTTTAAATATACTTTTTTTATAGACTACCTAATTAACATACCTGTAAATTCTTTGCTGTTGTCCAACTTTTTTTTATGATTTGTTAACATCAGTTTTCCACTGCAGATCCCAACTCAGAAATGTGGCAATCCTCCTCCACCCTCAGTACAAAAGTACCAATAATGACTTCCCTTGTCACTGTACTCTCACTCATACTCCTGTACTGTACAAATCGCAGACTTCCTTTCATCTTTTATTTTTGTTACAACACTTCTAAACGGTCACTATTGTTTAACCCTTTCCATGTTTCCTGTAAAGAAGCCCAATTTAGTAGGTCCTTTCCAAATCTGCATATTCACTGAGAGCACCCCCTGTGTGAATCCACGGATCCATGTGGAACCCCTTAAAAGCATTGAACAATCAATCAATTTCTTTATTTCGGGTAAACTAACCATAAAAGAATACAGTACAATATTTAAAAACAATCATCATAAACGGGATATGCCAGTTGAAGGGAATGAAGTTGGTACATAAGTGCATACGTAAAATATATGCTCAGTAAAGGGTTGGCTTTAAAGAGCACACAGTATGTGGAGACAGTAGAGATTCTTCCAGACACAGTATAAATTCATCAATCCTTTGAAAGAGATCCAAGCATCCGTGAGCGAGGTAATACATATATAAAAAAAATGATAAGAAGCTTAAAAATACCAGAAGCTTATTGTATTAAGAGGTTAAACATAGATATTTGAATCATGGCAATCTATAAGGCATTACACATATTGCAGTATTTAGCATATTTATATTCAATTGGTTAAACTTTAGGGCTAAAAACATGTCATATCAGTACATATCCTGACAATACCATTACATTTTTAAGCCATTTCTTTTCCTGACTATCGCTACAGCAAGAAAAAAGCGGCTCAGGCTAAATACTATAGTCTGTGAAGCGTCGCCCTTAAACACTGTTTCCCCATCTTTGATATGCCGAATGCCTAAGAGGAGGGAAATGGGTTTAATCCACTTTTTCCTAGCTGCAGGTAAGCGGGACATACAAATAAAACATGGGCCTCATCCTCCCTGACACCCATGTCACACAATTGGCACAAGTCAGATTTAGTACTGCCCCCAGGTCCTTTATTACACTCCCACTTTAATGTTCTAGATTTAAATTGTAGAATGCCATACCGGTACTTTAAATATAATGATTTAGCCAAAGAAGGCTGAATTTCATCCATAAAGCATTCGAATTTACTTTCAATTTTAGCATAAAAAAATGTAAGGGTCAGTATCCCTACTTTAGGGTTTTGCAATAAACAGCTATGGTTATATTCCCAATACCTTGCCTTCAGCAATTTTTTAGAGGAATTGGTAAGGGAGTCAGGATCTGTCCAAAAGCTACATAGGCCCAGCTTTGAGAACCAATTTTCGATGTGCACTAACCATGCCAAACGGGTAATATTCTTTATTTGAATTATTTGCTTTAGTGCATCTCTATAGTCCACTAGCTCGTCGGTAGACCACAGGCGAAGATTGAACAATCTACTATTAATGCTTTTCATCTATATTTTATTTTCTGAACTATTGGCAATTACAAGACATACACTCCAGACTGAGCAATTTTTGTATACTCGTCTGCTTTTCAGTTTCACATTGCAGTTTCTTGTTCCCTCCACACTATTTTAGCTCTGTTTCCAAAGTAATCATGTTTCCAATAGTCTCTGCTACCATTAGGTCAAAGGTTTACAAGACTTTTTCCCAACAGCATACTAGCTTCACATTAACTGTAGCAGGTGTGCTTGACTGTTAGAAATTCCAAGCATATCCCAAACAATATAACTTTTTTTAGTTTTCCAAAGCCAATCACAGAGTTTGTTTCTTAAAGTCACTGCCTAATTGTAAAACCCTGCAAATCTCCACCATCCAATCAAATATGTTCTTTTATATTTTACTTGCTGTACTCCATTGTAACTGCCTTTAATCTTCAAAACCGCGTCATTCTGTCGGAGCATTTTCCTGTGTGCTACTCCTGCTTGTCTCCAAAATGGTCAGAGTGTGGATTGTGGGTTATAGTTTTGTATTTTGGGCCAGCGAGAGCGCTAGAAAGAGTGGCATTGACAGGGACCTCGGTTAACCTAATGTAGACATTATTTGGGTTGGCCAGAGAACGTCAAAGTGGCATTAGTTGCTGCCTTTGGTTGAAAGCATTGTTGATTGCCAACATCCAGACCTCATGATTGTGAACTGTGGTGGCAACGACCTAGGCATAAGTACAGGGATGAGACTGGAAATCCTAATGAAAGATACCTTTTGTAAATATGTCACTTTTCCAACATACTTCCTTGGTGTTCGCCAACATTTGCCAAAGACAGAAATGATAGTGGTCAACCCAATTTTGTTCAAAGATGGAGAAAACCATTAAACATGTCAATAAAGCTGTTTCTGAATTTCTCCGAGACGACAGCATGAACTCTATATACCATAACAACTTATGCTTCGATATGGAAGGAATATTTTGAAAAGATGGAGTCATTATACAGTCAACAGGGTGTTTCTCAGCACCTTAAGACTGCATCCTGTTCTATGTGTATTTATCATCTACACATCATAAACACAAAGGCTCTTTTCAGAGCCAACTCTTTTCCCAAACACTGTTTTTAAGTCCTTTTTTTCTAATTTCTCAGTCGGATCTGCGAATTGGCCGTGGATCCTCTGCCAAAAAACAGGTCTGCCAGCAATGTTGCAGGCAGATCCTCAAAACCGTCCCCAACCAAAAGCACACATTCAGTACAAAACAAAAACTCATTTAATGCAAACATATCCTAATGCAATCGATATCCTTGTATCACTGCCTGTGTGTGAGTAGCTATGTAAGTAACTGTGTGAGGGACTATATGCATGTGAGTGGGTGTGTTAGTGGCTGTGTGGGTGTGTAACTGGGTGTGAGAGTGACTGGGTGGCTGTGTGAGGAGATGTGTATTGCCTGTGTGGGTGTGTGAGTGGTGCCCTGGACACATGAATGGGTGTGTAAGTGCCCCCCCTCAGGAACCGTGTCCCTATTAACAAAATGACAGCTGCAGCTTTTCTCTCAGATTGCAGCCAGCAAATCGCAGCATGTTGTTGGTGCAGTGGATCTGCGTTTCTAGATATACATCATAAATCTTTTTTCTTTAGTAATTCCAAAACTACTGAACAGATTTACACTAAATTATAAACACTCAGTTATGGACCAGGATCTAGCTTTCTGACAAATTTGGTGTAATTCCGTTCAGCGTTTCAAATTGCTGTTGTGTCTAAAATCCTAGTCTTCCCAGTATTTTGAAGCCAAACGATGAAACATAACAATGGAGACTGTTATGATTAATGCTAACAACCATCCTAGGTGAGAGATCCTGCTCTCTGCTAAACTCTGCTTGAAAGTCTAGGCCAACGTGAGGAATTGCAGTGGAAATCAGACTTGGAATTACAGTTTCCTGCAGTATTTCCTAATTTCTACAGCATTGGATCTTCCATAGATTCACATGCTTCATTTGTTCTGTCACCATATTGGGAACTCTTGGTAGAGGGTTCCCAGTCTGGAGATGGGGACTATTTCAAGCACAGGACTATATGAAAGAAACCAATGCTGGAGAATTGGAGTTACCAGTAAGTAACCTTTTAACTTTTCTATTTCAACACCTTTATCCGTCCTCCTCTCGCAGAGAGATCAGGTTATACCATGAATGTGAAAGGAGCTCTTTAGTACTATGTTGATAAATAGTTCTTTAACAGTTATAGAGTCAACCCCCCAAGTTGATATACTTATAATAAGTCCACAGGCAGATGTTAGTCATGCATTACCATATATTTTCAGAAGGCTAACAAGCCACACCCATAAAGTCTTTTCTTAGGGAAACATTGCTATTAATGATTTGTAGACAGCTATGTGGAGATAAGTTGATACTTATGCAAGTCACTCCTCTTAATTTTACTCCATAACAGACACACAAGTGGTAAGTCTTTTTTTTTCAGAAATGGGGCCACTACATCCAACTCCTCATGCACCACTATCCGGTCCAGCTCCTGGGATACCAAGATGCATAAAGGATATGTTTGCAAATTTTACCAGGTGGTGCTCCTTACCTCGACACTTTTTCTGACCTCACACCACAAGGCACTTACTACCCTTCCCATGTCTTACAATACATATTTACAACAGAACTCTGCATTAATATTAATCCTTGCAAACACTTTGAAAAAGGTCGATGCAAATTTAGCTTGAGCAATGTACAAATATTCTGAGAATACCTGTCCTCACATGTTGTGAACCATGACCCGATTAATGAAATGCACTAAATAGCATAAAAGGGAAGACATCATTAATTGAAGAAGACATTGTCAATTTGTTATTTGAATTTGACGAGAAGAGTGCTATAATACAGCTTAATACTTTTATGTTTTCATGTATCTGTGCAGGAGATTAGTCTTCACAAAGACATAATATCTCCCATGATGCTCATTCTATAACATAATTTTGGCTGTTCTGGCTTTTCTGATGACTATAGACCATAAGCATCACACATGTTGAACTTAAATTTGGTGTCATAGTGGAGCCATGATCAGATCTAAGTTATGAGTTATATTGTCAAAATACCTCTTACCCAAGACTAGGAGGGCATCTTGGCCTGGGGCAAAGCTCAGTAAAGGCCACCATTGCCATGAGCAAGAATGTAGAGGCAAAAAAGTTGAAACCACAAAAATCAACATCTTGTTCTATTCCTGCTTTTGCCTTCTTGACCCCCAGGACTATAGATTGCAAGGACAATACCATAAGTACCTAAAGACAAGCTAGGGGTGGCACTCACTCAGAATGTTAAACTAATGCCAAACCAGTGGGAACCTCTCTATAATACGTATGACAATTTTAGAGTAATTTGGCTTGTGGTATTAATTTCTCATTACAGATAAGCAACGGCCCAGTATTCAGCTGCTCATTGCAAGGTGCTGCCGTGGTTCCTGGTCTTACATTTTCCTTCAGAAAGCATGACTTTGGGGCCTGCTTCATCTACAATGCTGGAATGCCTCCTTACCGCCAGACCCTGGTAATCAAGAACAATGAGAAGCGGGAAGTCAGGTAGGTATCCCTTGATAGTCATCATTTATGAGGATTGATATTATGTATTTCTTCTGCAGCATTTAAAAAACATATTGGTCACGTTAAAAGTGTTCTTCTACTCTGTACCCCTGCATAGCTCACAGTTTTATAGATCTGGTGAGGAAGGTTTATGTAGATTAATTGCTCAATTGTTGGCTCGTGCCTACAATTATAGGGATTGATTTTAAGTGATAAGTGAGCAGTGTTTTTTTTCAATATAATGCTCGCATGGAGCAAGCAGAACAGAGGATCTTTGATGTCAAAGATAACTTCAAACAATTGGGCATCCTGGCAGCAAGATCTGCGAGCTAAAGACCAAGCTGAAAGAAATGGAAGATAGAGCTTGCCGGTCGAATGTACGCTTTGTGGGCATACCGGAAAGCCAGGTGAAGATTAAAATGTTGGCCAGCTAATAACTGATCTGATCAAGACATATGTTATTACTGATCCTTCAACCAAAGATCGTGACTTTACAATCATACATGGCCATGTGTCTTCCAATTCAAAATATCTACAAATGATTCTTGTCAATTTCGGGGATAATTGTATCAAAGAGCAGAGACTCAATAAAACACTGCAAACGAAAATGTTTCAAACTGTAGACTATGATTTGTTTTCGATTTTATCCGCTATACCTTTATTCACCGCACGCAGGCGCAAGGAATTTAAGTCCATTATTGAGTTATTTAGGGAAACTGGTCTGGTCCAGAAGGCAATACTGAAGATTATTCATAATAGGCGATTTCATATTTTCTCCTCAGTCCTGCAGGCTGTGTAATGCTTAGAGAGTCTTAATCCCTCAAAGAATTGAAGATTAGTAGCAGCATGATTTGACCACCAGCTTAACTTGAACTGTGAATTTTGAAATGTTTTATGAACATTATACTTAGGAATTTTGGTTGATGTTATGCAGTTAGTTAGCTGACGCTACGTCCATCTCCCTTAAGGTGAGCTGTTATTTTTTTATTTATTTATTTCAGAATTCTTTCATGGGGCAGCACAGCTCTACTATGATACTGCACATGCATTATGGAGTTTTTTACGGTCAGAAGGTGTCAGTGGCAGCTCTCCGCTATATCGGAAGAGCATCGCTGCCCAGCCAGCAACCTCAAAATGTGAAAAATAAAACGATAAAATGTTTTTTTTATCGTTTTATTCTTCCTTTCCTGCTGCGCCTTGTGGGCGGGGCCATCGCACGGGGGGGGGGACAGTCACAGGACGAGTGGTGCACTGCAGGCAGTGTGCATGACGTATTGGCCAGCTGTCTCAGGACGTCCAAACCGTCATGCACACCATCATCTCCCTAACCCGAGCTGCATTGCTGGGTGGAGAGAATAGCAGACGTAGACTCCAAGTATCCCTAGGAGTGGAAAACAAGCCCGCTCAGTCCAATCCTAGCACTTCTCCCATACATTAGAAAAGCGATGGGGTTAGCCGCAGGGGAGTCTGAGAGCCTCAGCAGAAAGGAGGAGAGCGGCGATTGTCAAGAAAAAGGTAAGTTCTATTTTTTATCTTTATTTTTGTTTTTCATCTGTCCTTACCTCACACCCCTCCCCTGCCGCCCTACTCCTCCGTGATAGCAGCCACTACTGTTCGGTATGTAGTTGTTTAGGAATCAATGTAATTGTTTTGTTGAGACTAGGATTAGCTTCCACGTGGTAAAAAGGGATATGTTAATAAGCTATGATGTGAGAAGCGCTTGGCCAGAAGCCCATACTGCCTGAGATAGCAGTCATGGGTGCATCACCAAGGCATCCATTCTGGGCGTGAGGGCATTTGGGGAGGACAGTCTGGAAGCTCATGGGGGGGGATGTTGTGATCCTTGGGAGCTATGGCTACTGGAGCCTAGGTGGGATTCACGGGGGGATCAACTTGATAGGGGGCTGCCCTAAGCAAGAGGCATTAAAAAAGTAGAAAGGTCATTTAAAAAGATTTCTCAAAGATACTGACAAGAAGTCTAGTATTGGGACTCCTCATAATACATGGAGGAGTCTCATTAAGATAGAAAACTCTTCCATTCGTAGTTTCACAAGACTTGCTACCATCAAAAAGGTGAAAAGAACATGGCACCCAAACTCATAAAGGTGGCTTCCTGTAATGCCACTGCCATTAGCAACAAGATCAAGTATAGGTCTATATTGGCTTGGCTACGAGAATCTAATGCAAATGTTATTTTTCTTTAAAAAACTCACTCTCAAATCCTCGGGCCCCAGCTAAGCACCCCAGACTTCATCACCCATGCACTCTTTGCTTCGGCCATTGCCACAGTTAAAGGGGTGGTAATACTTATTCTAAAAGAGCTGCAGTGCTCCAAGTGATGAGGGATCCAGGGTTGCAATGGAATTAGGTTCAAATCGCAATACAACAACAGCTTGTAAATAGTATAAGGGGGTATGGCTTTATATAAGATACTACTATAACTTTAGAAGAAATATACATTCTTTCCACAGTTCTCAGCGGTACAATTGTATTTGGAGGAGATTTAAGTTTAATCCGAAATGTCAAACTTGACTGCTCTCGAATTAATAAACAACAAAGTAAGGCTACATCACTAGTTTCTTGACAGGGATGAAACGTGACCACGCCTTAAAAGATCTGTGGTGGTGCGATTATCCACAGTGTAGATTTTATACCTGTTTTTCTGATTGCTGTAACTTGGCTTCTCGTATAGATGTTTTTTTTGTATAATACTCTTTATCCACAGGCAAGGTGCACATTTTAGCTAACGCTTTTTCGGACTACTCTGTTTCCATTATCGAGCTGATAATAGAAGATTCCAGCCAATTCAACCGTAGGTGGATTTTTGATAAATCCTCATTAACTAATGAGATATGGGTAGCTTACATGCGTTATCCACTAGGTGAATTTTTGTAAAGGAACATTGCTATTGATTCCCCCTTTGCTGCATGGAACACCTTGATAGCCTTCGTCCACGGTGAAGCCATCGCTTTTAAAATGCAGATTGTCAAATAAAACAAAGCTAAAGCTGCCAAGTTGCAATCTGCCCTAGATTATGCACCCACAGTGTTTACTTCATCAAATACTCAAGCAGCCAGAGTCAAATTGACCAAGCTCGGCTAAATTTATGAGATTAATTCACAACCGCCGAAATTGTGAATCAAAATACTTGTTTCCAAAAAAGCTATGAGGAAAGCAAACATTAAGCCTGGTTAATAAGGAAAAAACCAATAATAGCATAATTAAATAATTTTTCATGAGGCTACAAATGAATTTGTCACCTAGCCAGATTTAATTAGCAACATCTTTCTCAAACATTTTTCAGAGCTTTGTTCTGTAACAAAAGAATCTACACCAGAAAACCATACAGATGTACGTTTTATCCATTGAACAACAAAAAGCAGCTGTTCTGCCTATTACATTTGGGAAAGTAGGAAATGCCTTTTAAACATCCTCAAATGCTAAAGCGTGCTGGAGTCATGGCCTATCAACATAAGTGTATACATTATGCATCAATTAAGCACATTTTAGGTTATTCTATTTAATAAAACAGTAAACTTCTTGAAAAAGGGAAAACCACCAGAAAGCCCAGGGTCATATCGCCCCATTAGCCCCCCTTGATTGTGATTATAAAATCTTTGGGGAAACAGTGGCAAGTACATCATTCCCATTAGCATGAGCGTTGGTTTATCAAGACCAGAATGACTGTCTACCCACAAGATTGATATCAACTAACACCAATTACTTAGTACAAGCAATTGACTACTATTTACTCAATTAGACCAATGCAGCTATTGTTATGCTTGACTCAGAAAAAGCATTTGATCTGGCGCAGTGGGAGGTGCTATTCGCAAATTTGATCAAATTTGGATTTCCATTAAGATTTGTTGTAATCTATTTTAAAAGCTGAAGCTAAATCATAATCACTTCTAAAGTAGTAGGACATATTACTTCTAGGAGTGGTGCGAGGCAGGGTTGCCCATGTCCCCTGTTCTTTTTGCACTATTTTATGAGCCTTTGGCTTGTGCTTTTAAGCAAGATTCCAGGATTCTACCCCTGATTGGTGGTGGGACGAAATTAAAATTATTCGCTGATGATATGATACTGTACCAAGCCACAGGTGAAAGCAATATTTAAAATGCATTTGCCATAATTGAGGAATTCACACGTACTGAAGGCTACAAAGTCAATCAATCTAAATCGGACGCCCTACCGTTCAACAGTTTTCCATCCCTTCTGCCAGTCAAAATGCAGTTGCATTATTCCACGGGTCATTTATTGAAAATGTATTCTGAAACTCCTAGGTCAAAGGTTGACGTTTTTATTTTTAAATCTCGTATATTGAGCGTATGTGTCTACAATAAATAACAAAGATCTAAACTTCTCTGGGTCCCTCATACGTCTTTCACTAAATGCTATATCTCAGGAAAAACACTGTACACTCCGGCCTGATCCACAAAGGGCCTCCGCACTTGTGGCGGACGGCCCCACAGTCGTGGAGGAGCCTCTGTACTACGCGGGCGGAATCTAAGCAATGAAAATTCTCATTGCGGAGATTCCGCCCCCCCCACCCTCCCGAGTGCAGAGACTCCCCCATGACTTTGAGGCCTCTACCATGAGTGCAGACACCCTTTATGAATCAGGTCCTCAATCTTGCATTCCCTCTGGAATTACAAGGTGAATAGCAGTGCCAAATCAATAAAGTGGAAAGGGAGATTGTATAAAGGAAAACATACATTATTAGCAAAAGTAATGGAACACAAAAAGTCTTTCAGACCATCTAGGCAAATGGTAGGCTCATCAGGCAGCCAGTTACAAAAATCCCAAAAAGAATTATTAATTGAACTCTTGTCCAATCTCAGTCCCACTTTCCCTGGTACCAGGCCCCCTGCTGACCAAGACATTTCTTGTTGCTTGAGAATCCAGTTAAAGAGTAGGTTTTCCCTCATATGTAATGCAGAGCTTAGCTGTGCCTTAATGAAGGATCATGCCGTGTTACCAGCAAGTGCTTGTTTATATTCTGAAGTAGATACCTTTTTCTGTGTTGTTCTGCTGAGGTCAGGGAGCAACAGTATCTTGTTGCTTTAAAATTTTTGTTCCTGTATTGGATTTGTTTTGGTGACTGCCTCACACTGTATGAGCCACCCCAGTTTTAGTTATATTATCCAGGCACCAGGTATTTTTCTCAAATTTTTCTCTTGTTGGAGGGTGAATTGCCACTTTGACAACCACCAACCCCAACGCCTTGATTTGCCGGAACTGGTACATCGGTCCCTTGATATCCTCAGATCCTTGTAAAGACATCATGCCAAGCATCCTCACTTTTGTGGCTTGTGAGGCACTGCCAATCACCTTCATGTCTTGTTCCAAACTAATCCTAGCTTGTATTGCACGATCTCTGAATGTGTTCTGTTGCTTTAAGGCCTCATCACGGTCTTCATCCCTGCCCTTCAAATTCATCAACCACTTGTCCAGCCCTCCTACATTATCCTGTGTCACTTTACCCTTTAATTCCTTCAGGCTTCACTGTTTTGAGAACATTTTTGGTGGTAGTGATTAACTTGTGCAGCAGGTGCCATGGTTGAAATTCCCCATGGGTTATGTTGATATACTGAGTGTCCTTCACTTCAACCTCTTACCTATGGCACTGAGGTGAGGAGAACTTCCATGTCTGCGTTTTCTGATTAATTTCTTGGGGATTCATGAGAATCTATCACCTTCTTATAAATTAAGTATTGCAGTCAAAGGGTTCAAGCGTGCAGTACTCAGGAGAAGGGTGTCCCAGTGATCGCTGTTCTCACTAGACCACAATCAGTAGGAATGGCTGGTTCCCTGGCCTTGAGCCCTTTTACAGCCCTACCCCAGCATGCCCTAATTCTGGGCTTGCATCACTGCCAAAACTGGCAAACTACAGAGCATGCGACACTACTCAATCCTGTTACCAGAGGGGCCTCAGGAATACTACAGTGGGGCCCTCTCCTCCAGACTCTAACCTTATATTTCTCATCTTCAGCGCACGTCCTTTATTTAGTTGCCACATGTGTGCACAACCTTCTCATTGGGCTGACTCACAAATCAGTACTGCTGACACGCATATGTGATATAGGATGAATAGGGGCATCCAGATCAGACCATCTATTGTGCAAGTGATGCAACTGAAAGATATGACCAGGATTCCGGCTTTGTTCATCACCAGCTGTTGCCTTCAAGCCCTGAGGAAGGAGCTGTGTTGCAGTCCCGTTGAGTGATATCGGTCCTGGGAGCCCTGCAATTTCGGTACCCTCTAGGATGAAGTTTTAGATAAGGTTTTCAATACCTCCCATAAGGGTGCAATATGCAAGTGTCCTATCTGAAAGAAACAGGTTAGTATTAGATTCCTTACCTTAGATAGAGGAGTTCCTCATGGCCATGAGGGGCACTGTCTCCTCCGACGGGGCCTACGGCGCCTTCGGGCCCTGTGCTCCCGTCCGGGGGCCCTAGCGGTTCGGGTGCTCCTGCCTCGACGCCGCCGGGTGCTCCGGCCCCGGCGCCGCCGACGGCTCCGACCCCGGCGCCGCAGGGACCCTCAGGGTCGACGCCGGCTGGTTTACCGGCCTCTCCGGCGCCGATTCCATCGGGGTTGCCCCCGACACCGCCGGCGCCGGTGCTCCGGCGCCGGCTCCGGGCGGCGCCGCCCCATACCCTCTCCGACTCCAGACGCGGAGTCGGACCGGCGTCGCCCGACGCCGAGTCCGACGCCGATGGGGCCTGTGGACCCCAGGGAGCCGGTCTACATTGTTGATTCCGAATATGGTGAAGATGTAGATTACGGTAAGGGTTGGGAGGGGTCTGAGGACCCTCTGTCACGCGAGTGTCAGTACAATGTGGACTGGACAGGTGATTTGGGTGACGCCAGTGGTCTGGACGACTCTCCTAACCCTGGTTTTGTCTCGTCTCCTACCGTGGCTTCGGAGGAGGGGGCTGCTTATTCAGTGGTGTTGATGAGGGCTGCCAAGGCCTTACACCTTGAGCTCCCCGTCGCGGCCGTGAGGCCTAACATCCTCACTGAGGTCTTCAAACCGCAGTCATGCCCACAGGAGCCACTGCTGCCGTTCAACGAAGCCTTGTCTGACGTTCTTTTGGGCACGTGGTCCAAGCCCGCTTCAGGTTCGCCTGTTGATAGGGACGTGGCCAGACGCGATAAACTGAAAGTGCTCGTGGCCTACCGTGAACCGCAGGTAACGCCGGTGGGCCGGCAGGACGGGGATGTGAAAATACGCATCCTGCAAGTCCAACGCTACCATCCAGTCTTGCGGGTCTAGAGCAGCCAAGACCTGAGCCAAAGTCAACATCTTGAACTTCTCCTTCCGGAGGAAGCCGTTGACGTTCCGTAGATCCAAGATAGGACGTAGGCCCCCTTTGTCCTTCTTGGGTACCAGAAAGTAGTGGGAATAGCAACCACACCCTACTTCTGGCCCAGGAACGCACTCGACGGCCCCCTTGGCCAAGAGGGCCGTAACTTCCTCCTGCAAAAGTGTCAAGTGGTCCCCCGACACACGGTGGTTCTGCGGTGGCATGGCTGGAGGAGTGGTCTCGAAGGGGAGGGAGTAGCCCCTTCGGACGAGCTGCAGCACCCACCTGTCCGATGTGATAGTGCGCCAGCGGGAGTGGTGATGGCGAACCCTGCCACCCACTGGCGTCACATGGGCCTGAAAGCACGGACTAGGAGGATTTGGAGGGCGATGCTGCGGGGGGAGGTGTGGTCTGACCTCGCCGTTGTCCCCGACCGCCTCCACGGCAGATTCCACGGCCGCCACTGCGTTGAGAAATGTGTTGCGGCGCGTGGCTGGCAGCACGTGTGGGACCGCCCCTACCTTGGCCACGAAAGGAGCGAAACGAACCCGTTTGCTGGCGCTGGGTCGAGAGACCCAAGGACTTGGCCGTGACCCTGGAGTCCTTGAAGCGCTCCAGCGCGTGGTCCGCTTTGTCGCCAAACAGGCGACTGCCATCGAACGGCATGTCCATCAAGGCATTCTGGACATCTGCCGAAAAGTTGGCGGACCTCAGCCAGGCGTGGCGACGAATCGCCACCGTCGTGGACATCGCTCTGCCCAGCGAGTCGGTCGTATCAAGACCACACCTGATGGAGTATTTTGCTGCGTCTCGGCCTTCAATCATAGCCTTGCCGAGCTTTGCCCGTACCTCCTGCGGGCATTCCGGCAGCAGGTCCGCGACCGTATCCCACAGAGAGTGGGAGTAGCGGCCCAAGAGGCATGCGGTGTTGCAAGACCGCAGTCCCAAACTCAGGGACGAGAAGACCTTTTTTCCATACTGGTCGTACCTCTTGGATTCCCAGTCGGGCGGGGCCGACGGGAATGCGGTCTGGGAAGTCGAGGCCTGGATCACCAGATTCTCAGGGGTGGGATAGGTGGACAGGAACTTGGGGTCATCCGGACACGGACGGTGGCGTCTGGCCACGTTCCTATCAACAGGCGAACCTGAAGCGGGCCTGGACCACGTGCCCAAAAGAACGTCAGACAAGGCGTCCTTGAACGGCAGCAGTGGCTCCTGTGGGCATGACTGCGGTTTGAAGACCTCAGTGAGGATGTTAGGCCTCACGGCCGCGACGGGGAGCTCAAGGTGTAAGGCCTTGGCAGCCCTCATCAACACCACTTAATAAGCAGCCCCCTCCTCCGAAGCCACGGTAGGAGGCGAGACAAAACCAGGGTTAGGAGAGTCGTCCAGACCACTGGCGTCACCCAAATCACCTGTCCAGTCCACATTGTACTGACACTCGCGTGACAGAGGGTCCTCAGACCCCTCCCAACCCTCTCCGTAATCTACATCTTCACCATATTCGGAATCAACAATGTAGACCGGCTCCCCGGGGTCCACAGGCCCCATCGGCGTCGGACTCGGCGTCGGGCGACGCCGGTCCGACTCCGCGTCCGGAGTCGGAGAGGGTATGGGGGCGGCGCCGCCCGGAGCCGGCGCCGGAGCACCGGCGCCGCACGGGGGCGGCGTCGGGGGCAACCCTGATGGAATCGGCACCAGAGAGGCCAGTAGACCAGCCGGCGTCGACCCTGAGGGTCCCTGCGGGCCGGAGCACCCGGCGGCGTCGAGGCAGGAGAACCCGAACCGCTAGGGCCCCCGGACGGGAGCACAGGGCCCGAAGGCGCCGTAGGCCCCGTCGGAGGAGACAGTCGCCTCATGGCCATGAGGAACTCCTCTATCTAAGGTAAGGAATCTAATACTAACTACTGTTTCTTACAGATATATCGTTACCGAAGGTAAGTAACTTGTTCTTTCATCCTTGTTGGTGAACTATCAAAAAATCAATTTGCAGAAATATGAAAAAGCCTGAAAGATTACAATTTCCTAGAACTGTTATTAAGAAGCATACACCTTTGAAGGAAACTCTTGATCTTTCAAACAATAGAATAGCAGACTCTTATAATGCTACTAGTACATTTAATGTGTTCCAAACATTGCCCGTTGTTATGGCCAAGAAAGAATCTACATCAGTACCTTTGAGACTGTTGGTCTTATTTAAGTGTTCGCAAGAAGTGAACTCTGTCTCCAAGTTCCCATAGCTCTGTATTAAATTAGGCAGGTGGATCTTCAGTTTGGCCATATTTGAGACTACTCTGTCTCTGCCTTGGCAAACTTCTCCGATGGCTCTAGGGAGTAAGGGCCTTCGGAGAAATGACTACATGTTCTCCCGCCCAATTTAGATGGGTGGGCATGTAGTCATTTTTTACTGTTTCTTATGGCCAGGTTTTGGAACAGTAAAAACATTATAGTGCCTCGTCCCCTCCCCCTCTCCACCACGGGAGGAAACTCAAGGTGAAGGAAACATTGTTTTTTATTGCAGAAAGAAAATCTGCCATGATTACTGCTGGCTTCTGCATTTTGAAGAGCAGAAAACCAGACGGCACTGAACTCATAAAACGGGTGGCACATTTTTGGACCTGATACACCCTGTCCAATTGACTCAAGCAGATTCACAACTGAAAGACATTAAGTCAATTTTGAGTGATTCCATACACATGGTACAAGATAGAGAGATGCAACTTCTGCTTTTCTGAAGGAGTAACCTGGGTAGTATAGCAGTGGTGCCTTTGGCCCATTGCAAGCAAGGAAAATCCCTCTTCACTGCTGGCTATGTAGTAAAACACCTGAATTTTGAGTATCAGCCGGCTGGGCTCTATTGCCTCTGCACGTGCCGCGCCATTCATTGATAGCTACGGCCCTGGTTGCCTTTGTAGAAGGCCCTGTGGACTTTGATATATAGATGTTCTAAACATTATTTAGACTTTGGTGCTAGTGCAGAGACATTTTTTGGAGAAGGTCCTTTATTCCAGCTTATCCTTGCTTACTGTTTTCTTCAAATTGTTATCAGATGTCCGAGCCTGTTAGATATTGCTAGGGAAAACTTTCAAGGATAACAAATCTGAGGACTGAATAGTATGCACTGAAAGAAAATGGATGGTTTTTTCTCTGCAGATTCTTTGCGGCCCTTCTATTCCCTTGTGTTAATCCATTGAAGTGTCTGTCTAAGATTGGAAAAGTCTGAAAACTGAGGGGAATAACGGTGCCATTTATACCATAGCTGGTTATTTCATCCAAACGCTTGTTTGACATGTTTGTACCTAGGTGTTGCTCACCATCATGACTCCTTGAATAAAGGTGTTCATTGTCAAAGCCTAGCATATCTCATATTGCATAGATACAAATTCTGCAAGTGACGCACAATACCTAGTTGAATCTGGGGTTATGGAAATTATCTGGCATGTGTGCACTCATGACATTCAGTAATAGACTAGAACCCAAAAAATGAAGGATGGATAAGCTCCTAGAATCTGGAACACCATAACAGTTTGCATCCACAAGAGTTTCATTTTGTATTCACTTCTACAAGGAGACGAAAACACATCTATTCAGGCAACACCTAATATCAGGGTAACCCTTAATCACCCAAAGGATTATCCACACCTTCCTATACGGTCACCTGCATCTTTGCCATTCCTCTCGATGCGTTCTTCACCCATCTGATGGAGGAGAGAGTTTGCACAGACTGAATCCATGTAGTGATGTCCATTACCACATCTTAAGGTCCGATGAATACTGATTTCGGGTCCTGACCTGAATTGAGACTATAAATCCCCAGGGGCGTGTGCCAGAGCCCTCACCTGAGCCTGTTTTTGCCTGCTTGATCGGCGCCTACATAACGCCTCGCCGATTTCGGGACCTGAGCTGGAGTGAGACTACAAGTCCCAGGGGGCGTGTGCCAGAGCCCTCACCTGAGCCTGCTTTACCTGCTTGATCGGCGCCTACATAACGCCTCTCCGATTTCGGGACCTGACCTGGAGTGAGACTACAAGTCCCAGGGGGCGTGTGCCAGAACCCTCACCTGAGCCTGCTTTGCCTGCTTGATCGACGCCTACATAACGCCTCGCCGCGCCCGCTGGCCCCGGAGCCGCTTTGCCAATTTCGGGACCTGACCTGGAGTGAGACTACAAGTCCCAGGGGGCATGTGCCAGAGCCCTCACCTGAGCCTGCTTTGCCTGCTTGATTGGCGCTAATGTAGTTACTATAAAACGCCCTACGAGCTCCGCTGCGCAGACGTGCGCGGGGCGAAGCCCGGCCAAAGGCGGGCCCGGAGGAGACCGGACCGGGCCCCTCCTCTAACATCTACTATATCGAAGGCTGGCCCATTGTCCTGTAAGTACTTATTGAGTTATTTGCATTTGGTCTACATAATGGCTGGGCGCGAAGGAAGGGGGAAGAAAGCGACGGCGGGCGGCTACGTAGCTGGGACACTAGATCAATTTATTACGAGGGCCACGTCTGTCTTGGCTCATGAGATAGCCCTAACAGAGCGTCGGCTCTCTCAGGACCCAGTCTTAACTAAAAGATCCTCGCTAGGGGCTCTGTCGAACCCTCGTACACCTGAGCGGCGTCAGCAAAGGGCCGCTGTTGCTGGTTCCCCGAGTCTGACTAATATTCAGCCACCACAAGATTTGGACAATAATTCTTTGATTGGAGAGTTGTCACATCTGGCGGCAAGGTCTGACAACTTATTGACAAATCCCAATGATAGTATAGTAATATGTAATTCTGAAGCCCCTAGTACTCCTTTACAGCTTCAGGGGCACTCTGAGGGGGCTATCCCCAAAAGGAAGCGGGGAGGAGCAGTCCAGCGGGGAAGAATGCCCAACATACCAAAGCTTAATAATAAGGACTCTGTCATTGTGGGGCCTAAAGCCACTGAAGGCTCGCAGGAGACCCCACCTTCAATAAGCGCTCTCCACGCGGCTAATACTGCGCATATACCATCCATGGCGGAAGAGTCTTTTTTGCTGAAAGTGGGTGCTCTTATATCATCATCATTGCAGCCCCTCGAGGGAAGATTATTGTTAATAGAGAAAAGGCTAACAAAAATCGAAGGACTCTCTAGATCTAGCTTGGAATTTATTAAGGATAAAATGGCAAACTGTGGCCAAACACAAGTAAAGCATGTGTCTGAAGGGTCTTTGGCCTCTAATCCCTCATTGATTTGTAGCCGTCCTCCTGATCCTCTCGAATCCACTGTGACTAGGGTAATTACAACTGACCCAATTACCACTGCTGGCTCAGAGGATCGTCCAACCATGGCTTGCAAAACGATAGTAAGCCAAGCTCTACAACAGTCGGGAGAGGGCCAGTTGAAAATTGTAGATGGAATGTCAAAAAGGAGACCTAACGTTGAAGACCCGAAGATTACCCTTCCACATATTGGCCTACCCCCGAAAGTTCACCCTACGTTGTTGTTCTGGCTGGGGTTCCCAAACTGGGCAACAGTGGAATTGAATTCTTTACTGAACTAAAAAATAAATCTATCCACTGGTTGAACAATAATAGACCTCTTCCAAGAAATGTTCAATGTCAAATTTATTTGCCAGAAAAGTGGGATGGGTGGGACGCAGACCCAAAGAAATGGAGGGGGATTGTATTGTCATTAATTTTAAGGACAGTAGGGTAGTGGAGCATGTTTGTATGGGATTCCCTAAAAACTTCCAATCTATAATCCAGACTTTGGACCTAAGTTATTTTTATCCTCCCTCTAACCACAGTGGGAATCCAGGCTATTATGGAAGAAACAGGGGATGGCAAGGCCAACATGTTAGGCAGAGTCACAGAGAAGAGGTGGGTAGCAATCTGCACTCATTAGGTGTACCAGTAAGTAATAGATTTAGTGTACTAGATCTGGTGGATTTACTACCATCCACTTTCCCTCCCACAGTAATAATATCCAAGAGGCAGAGGGATACAAATATTGGAAGGACGCCAGGGGGGAAGAATCGAGATCCTTTGATTAGTGAGGTAACAGGGCTTATTGATAGTGAAAGAACATCTATAGTTGATTCCGATGTAGAGGATGTGAACTTTGTTCCACCAATGGACACATATATCCCACCCAGCAAAGCTAGATCATCCCCGAAAGTAGTAGTCCCCCCCCTTCTTGTATTGAGTTCCCTGATTTGTTGGACATCGCAGGGTCAGAGGTAAATACAGTGAGTGGCCCGGAAGGACTTTTTGGTGGCCTTAGAATGTTGTCATGGAATATTGCGGGCCTTGCTGCCAAACTTGACTTGCCGAATCAGGGTGATTATATTGACTCTCATGGGATCTGCCTCTTTCAAGAAACCTGGGCCCTAAGCCCCATTTATAGAGTAGGTTTTGTGGTATATTGTGAGCCAGCTGTTAAGTGCCCCAGAGGTAGACCATCGGGAGGCTTATGTATATGGGTGGGAACCCACCTCGGATGCGTGGTGAAAAGAGTTTACACTCACTCTCCAGACATTATTTGCATCCTCTTGACCCACAGAAACTTACCAAAACTGGCCATTATTAACGTCTATTCTTGGCCAGTTCAGTATGGTGGGACATCCTCGACTCTAGTTTCTCTGGCAAGTCTTCTTAATTCCCTCTCGGGTAATCTGTCCTTTTTAATTGGTGGGGACGTTAATTGTCACTATGAACCCCTCAATGGTTTTATGAAACCTATTACTAGCGATGAGAATGCAATTTGGTCAATCCCATTGCCTAATACCACCCGATAAAGGGGTGGACCCCACTAGTCCTCCAAATGACCTCTCTCACACTCACTTTATCTCTCTGTGGGCCTGCAATGGGCGACTCCCGAGAGACAACCCAGGGCATCCAACCTTCGAGAGACTAGGTCATCAGTAATTGACTATTTTTTATCTAGTATTGAAATTTGGCATAAAGTGGCAGATTTTAGCGTTGATCAGCGCATTGAAAGTGACCATAATCCTCTGGTAATTTTGCTAGATTTTTGTATGATTGAAACAGATCAAGGTACTGTAAATCCCCCTACAAACGATCTCAGAGTAGTCGATGGAGGGAGACGTATTCACTGGGCCACAATAAACCAATCCCCAGAAATAATGTCAAGAATGTACAATAGTATTATTCCCCTTCTAGAAAAGGCAAGCTTTGCATCCGGAAATCCCGCCAACCCATGACACGGTGATGACCTGGGGAAAATCCACCAGGAAATGGTTGCAACCCTGGGGGACTTCTTTTATAGTAGTAGGCCTTCCAAGTGTAAACACCGTGGGGATAAAAACCCCTGGTTTAGCAGGGGGTGTAGGGTGGCAAAGCAAACTCTGTTATCATCCCTCAAGGGGGGTGACAGTCTACGTAATAGGGAAGCTAGGGCTGTTTTAAAAAAAAAACCTTTTTAAAGCAAAATCAGAATGGGAAGCAGATAGATGGCAGGCTATTAAGATTGCCCTCGACTCAAAAGACGCGAGAGCTTTTTGGAATGTGGTCCACACTGGGAAAACAGAGGGCAAGACCATTATTGAACCAAATATTGGTGAGGAAGCCTGGCGTCTATATTTTAAAGAATTATATTTAACTCTGCCAACTGAAACAAGTGAGCCTCCGGTCTGTTGTCTAACCTCCGATCCTTCATGGAATATACCATCTTGAACCTTGGCTGAGGTCCTATTAGCCTTAGCCAAGCTCCAACTGAACAAAGCGCCAGGATTAGATAGAATTCCCGGGGACCTGTACAGAAACTAACAGGTAGTTTGGGTTCCCTATCTTCAATCACTTTTTAACGCAATTCGTCATGGTCTCCCAGCCCCTCCCACGTGGGCTGGGGCAGAGATTATCCCTATTTATAAAAAGGGGTCCCCCATTGAACCGGCCAATTACAGGCCAATTAGCCACATTGATGTATCGCAAAAAATCTTTGCTAGGGTGTTATTGGAAAGATTGCAGGAATGGATCCGAGACCATGACATTCTGACCGTATTGCAAGCAGACTTTAGGGCCAAAACTTCCACTGTAGATCAGTTATTCAGGCTCCAGTTAATTTACTGGAAGCATGTAGTTCTGGAAGGTGGGAGCCTATATCTAACCTTCGTGGACTTGAAATCGGCATTCGATATGGTGGACTGCAACCAGCTGTGGAGTCTTCTGCTGGCCATGGGAGTTCCACCATATCTCTGCTTTCAGCTTAAACGTCTCCACGAAGGCACCTTTGCTAGAGTCAGGTATGGCAAGAACGGGCAATTGACTGCTCCGTTTCACATTGGTAAGGGGGTGAGGCAGGGTTGCGTGCTTGCGCCGACCCTTTTCTCCCTCTTCCTTAACGGGTTAATTGAAGATCTACTTGCCACCAAGGACATAGACTCCCCGAAATTGGCACTCCGTAGATTTCCCGCATTAATGTTTACAGATGATACCCTGCTGCTTTCGAAGTCAGCTATGGGAATGCAGCATGTGCTAAATGAATTTAGCCAGTTCTGCAAAAAGAGAAACCTTGTGGTCAACATCAATAAAACCAAATACATGGTCTTTAATGCTAATTCCAACAACTGCCCGCACCCGATGATGGAGGACAGACCCCTCAAGAGGATCCCTATGGGCCTCTCTTTGAACGACAAAATGAGGTGGGGTTCTCAAATCAATAAGGCTAATTTAAAGCTAACCCAGGCTGCCGGGGGAATTTTAAAAGTCCAGAAGAGTTGTGTTTTAAAGACTATAAGCCCACCACTTGAAATATTCAAAGTTCAAGCCAGCTCAGCATCCCTTTATGGGGCGGAACTTTGGGGGCACAGACCATCCAATGCCCTCAAATAAACTGAAAATAATTTTATTAGACAAATTCTGACCCTACCAAAAACACACCACTTGTACCGCTAAGGATGGATCTGAATATCCTCCCAATTGCGGATCTTATCTCGACACGTCCGTTGCTTTACTGGCGGCGACTGTGGAGTACTCCCAAGTTGGGCAGCTATAGGGAGGAATTAAAAGCGGTAATTACATCATTAGGGGCTGGTAGTATATCCTGGCTATCATTTTGTAGTGTGGTTCCTATATTCCCAATAGGCTCTGCGCATTTGAATAATATATCCTGCAGCTTAGACGTAGGACTTAAGTCGACTAGGTCTCTGCCAAATATATTAGACTTTATTGTGAGTGCCAGCTAGCTCAGAGGTCACTAGAAACTTTCTCGAAATAAACAAGAAGGGATTAGCTTCTGACAACCATATAACATGACAACTTTGTTTCCCCAGAATGAAACGTATCTCTAGAGTCGCGGAAACAATAGATGGCTATTTCACTCAGTCAGAGGTGCATGCTTCGTTTCACCAGAGTTGCTCAGAAATAGAGAGACTGGCGTTTTCAATAAAAGTATTTATTGAACAGTCTTATTTCTTAAGCATAAGAAATGCACTGCTACAATTAAAATGCTAGTTAAGAAGTACAATGCATATAATACGAATAGTATTATAAAATAGTACTGTAAGAGCATGATATGGTTTCTAAGCCATAAACATAGAATACATAAAATGCATAAAATACATACAGTGATAAAATAGTGGCTAAAAGTACTCAATTGGTGCTTCTAAAATACGCCTACCCCGATGTACCTAACCTAAGTCTAGTACGAGGGAGGAGTAAGTGTGGTGTAGCTTAAGTCTAGTAATTCTGATAGATACATCTGCCAGTGGATTCCTCACCTTGTGAATATCCCCTTGCGTCAGCAACATTCGGAAATTCTTTTCGTAGCCTCGTGCCAACGTGGACTTGGACGTCATAGAGACACGGCATCGCACGCGACTACGCTGACGTCACCGACGCCTATAATAGGCCCACGTCGGCGTGAGGACATCCGTTCCCTTTTTTCCGCGTCGTCGACGCTAACGGTTTTGGGAATCTCAGTAGCCAACTGGTACTTTGTTGCACTTATTATTACCGCTTTCTGCTTCTTTGTTTCTTGTCTCTTCACAATGTCGACAAAGACCAGCTTCAAGCCCTGCAGGGAGTGCGGGAAAATGATGTCCATAACTGACCCGCACGAGGACTGCATTTGGTGTTTGAGCTCTGATCACGATGTGGATGGATGTTCATCTTGTCGGAAGATGAACCCGAAGGCCCTGAGGGAAAGAGAGACCAAACTCCTGGTAGCGAAGCTGAAGGCTGGGAAAGGAAAATCTTCGAGGTCTCGTTCTCGAAGGGCGAGGTCGAGGTCGAAGTCAAGATCCAGATCTCGAGAGGAGTCATCTTCGAAGTCCGCTTCAGACCATACTTCGAAGTTGAGAAGGAAGCATAAGAAGAAGAGGCATGAGTCCCGACGTCGTTCCGGTAAGGAGTCGGGCTCGAGGTCGAGGTCACCGAAGAAGGTACGTTCTAAGGTGGTTACGCTGGATGTCTCGGATCATGAAGGTGAGGCCTCGCCTTCGGAGTCGCGGGTACAGTCGCCTACTCCGGCTTGGAATCCGTCTCCGGCGCCGTCCCTGGCCCGAGATGAGGAAGAGGTTCAGGTGGATGTGGATTCTGCGCCTGTCGAAGAGCCGAATCCGAACCCTCCACAAGACCAGCCTGAGGGTTTCCAGCCACCCTTTCCAGCCCCAGGCCAGGACCCATCAGCGTTTTTTAACGCTATGTATGGCGTCTTTTCAAGGGCGCGGTACTCCTCTGGCGCACCTTTGGGTCCCATGGGTCCTCTGGCCTTCAATTTAGGGGTCCCTCACTCCTATCCTCGTGCTCCATTCATGCCCTATATGCCGGCTCTGACGCCGCCATGGCAATATCCGGCTCTGCCGAGGTCGTCGACGCCGGTTCCGGCGTTGCGCGCTCCAGATCGACCTCAAGGGCATCCCACTGAGCCATCGGATTCAATACCGGCGTCGATCCCGGCTCCGTCGGAGCCGTTGGTGGATTCAGCTGCGAAGGGTGTAAAGGAGAGGGCCAGAAGGGAAGCACAACGCCTTTTTCAAGAGCAAAGGTATATAGAGTCACATCCTGATATGGAGGAAGGTGAACTGGAGGAGGACTGTTTTGAGGATCTGGCTGACGCTGGTAGCCTGGATTTCTCTCCAGAGTGGGAGTTGCCATCCGGCTCAGATACACCTTCTAAGGACGTCCAGCCTTATCATGTAGTGATGAGGAAGGCGGCAGAACTTCTGCAATTGACTTTGCCAACAGTGGAGTTTAAGTCCAATCTTCTTACAGAGGTTTTGCATTCGCCTAGCTCTGTGGTAGAACCATTGCTTCCGTTTAATGATGCCTTAACGGAACCCATTTTGAAGGTGTGGAAAAAAACACTGTCAGCTCCTGCAGTATCCAAGAGTGTGGCGAGAAGGTACAGGGTTGCACCTGAAGACCCTGCTTTTCTGACGTCTCATCCATCACCAGAGAGTCTAGTCATACAAGCAGCCTGTTCCAAAAAGAATGTGAGTGCCTTTCTTCAGGTCCCCGGTGATAAGGAGGCAAAGAAACAGGATCAGGTGGCTAAAAAGACCTTCTCCTCTGCAAGTATGGCGTTGAAGTAAACTAATGCCACTTGCCTAATGGGGAGGTATGTGCATGCCCTTATGGATACTATGCGTACTTTAGCTCCTAAGATTCCTGATGCCAACAGGAAGGATTTTGAGGAGGTAATATCAGATGCACAGGCTGCGGCACGCCAAGTGATACAGAGTGGTCCGGACACTGCGGACTCGGTGGCACGTATCATGGGCACTGCGGTTGCCACTAGAAGATCAGCTTGGCTGAAATCCTCAGACTTTTCGGCAGATGTTCAGGCGGCTTTGCTGGATCTGCCGTTTGATGGATCTGGTCTCTTTGGAAAAAAAGCTGATACGGCCTTGGAGAGATTTAAAGATAGTAGGGCGACTGCTAAATCTTTAGGTCTCCAGATCAGAGGTTCTTCGGCCAGGAGATTCAGAGGTTTTGGACGCTCTTCCTTTCGGAATTACCGCCAAGTTAAGCAGCAGCAACAACAACAGCAGCAGCAGAATTCCATGTACAGATCTTACAGGGGAAAGCAAAGAGCGCGTCCTCGTGGACGTCAGGCCTCTTCCTCCTCCACCTCCTCCAACCCTCCAGCCACAGAAAAGCAGCCCTAGATCCGCCATTCAGGATCATGCGGGTCCGGTGGGGGGTCGGCTTACCCATTTTCTACGGGATTGGGAATCGGTTACATCACATCTTTGGGTTCTCAATCTCGTAGACAATGGGTATGTCCTTCCCTTTCGGGAATTCCCTCCCAATTACCCTCCTTGCCAAGGTTTTTGCACGGAGGAACACCTGTTACTTCTGCAGGAGGAGGTTCAGACTCTATTAAGAAAGGGTGCGATAGAGGTGGTCCCAGAGCAGGAAAGGGGTCTGGGATGCTACTCCCGGTATTTCCTGATTCCCAAGAAGGATGGCAGACTTCGTCCAATCCTGGATCTCAGGATCTTGAATCTCTATCTAAAACAAGAGAAATTCAAGATGCTCACCCTTGCTCAGGTTCTTCAAGCGCTGCTGGAAGAAGACTGGATGGTGTCGCTCGACTTGCAGGATGCGTACTTTCACAACCCAATCCTGAAGTCGCACAGGAAGTATCTCCGTTTTACGGTGGGATCGCAACACTATCAGTTTGCGGTCCTTCCTTTTGGAATTACTACTGCGCCTCGAGTCTTTACCAGGGTGATGGCGGTGGTGGCAGTACATCTCAGAAGGTCGGGGATTCCAGTATTCCCCTATTTGGACGACTGGCTGATCAAAGCAGAGTCGTCAGAGAGAGTGCTCAAACATCTGCAAGAGACAACCCAGTTGTTGTACAGGTTGGGTTTTTCGATAAATGTCGCCAAGTCTCACCTGGTGCCCTCCCAGCGCATCCTGTTCATAGGTGCTGTACTGGACACAACTGTATGTCGTGCATTCCCTCCTCCTCAAAGGATTCGCGACATACAGGAAATGATTCCCTGTATTTTACAATGGAGCGGTCGGTCCAGTCCTGAAGGTCCTTCGTCTGCTCGGTCTGATGGCTTCCTGCATTCTGTTGGTCAACCATGCACGCTGGCACATGAGGGCACTCCAGTGGTGCCTCCGCAGACAGTGGTATCAACACAACGGAGATCTCAGGGAGTCAGTGGGGATCTCCAGAGAAGCTGCAGCGGATCTGTCTTGGTGGAGTGTGGAAGGCAACCTGTCTCAGGGGAAGCCTTTTCAACTGCCTTCTCCGGTGGCCACAGTAATAACGGATGCATCCACTCTAGGGTGGGGTGCTCATCTGGGGGACCTGGAGGTCAAGGGTCTTTGGTCTCCAGAGGAAAGGTTGCTTCATATCAACCTTCTGGAATTGCGGGCGATACGTTTGGTGCTCAAGGCCTTCCTCCCTTCCCTTCGCGGTCGGTCGGTCCAAGTTCTGACGGACAACACTACCGCGATGTGGTATATCAACAAGCAGGGAGGAGTGGGGTCGCAGTGTCTCAGCAGGGAGGCTGTGCGGCTTTGGTCCTGGGTTCAGGACCATCAGATTTGTCTGATGGCAAATCATCTGGCCGGGGTTCTGAACGTTCGTGCGGACATTCTCAGTCGGCAGTTCACGGCCGACCACGAGTGGAGGCTCCATCCAGAGGTAGTTCACGACATCTTTCAGATGTGGGGAACTCCTCGGGTGGACCTGTTTGCCACTCACGAGAATGCTCACTGCCCGTCTTTTTGCAGTCTCCAGTATCCGATGCAAGGAGCCTTGGGGGACGCGTTTCAGTTGAGTTGGGGAAGACAACTCCTTTACGCGTTTCCTCCCATACCTTTGATTCCTCGGGTTCTGAGGAAGATTCGCCAAGACGGGGCCCAAGTCATATTGGTCGCCCCGGATTGGCCAAGAAGGGTGTGGTACACAGATCTTCTCCACCTCTCCTCTCACCCGCCGCTCCGTTTCCCTCACAGGGCAGACCTCCTCTCTCAGATGGAGGGGCAGGTTCTACACCCCCACCTCCAGACATTACACCTTCATGCCTGGAGATTGAACGGGGCAACCTGAATTCCTTTTCTCTCCCACAAGATGTGGTGGATGTCATTCTTTCAGCTAGACGTGCCTCCACTAAGTCCATCTATTCATATAGATGGTCTAGATTTGTCACCTGGTGTGGAGAGAAATCTGTTGACCATTTGAAAGCCCATTTATCTGATGTTCTTCAGTTTGCTCTCTCTTTGGCGCAGCAGGGACTTGCTGTTGCCACAGTCAAGGGTTATCTCTCAGCTTTGTCCGCGTTTCTATGTTTGCCGGACCAGCCGTCTCTTTTCAAATCTCCTGTAGTTTTAAGATTTTTGAAGGGTCTCACTAATAAATTCCGTCCTACTCCCTTTATTGTGCCTCAATGGGACTTAAATCTTGTCTTAACATACTTGATGGGTGCTCCCTTTGAGCCCTTACACAAGTGTCCTATGAGGCTTATGACTTTTAAAACAGTCTTCCTGGTTGCTATTACCTCGGCAAGGAGGGTTGGGTGCTCCCTTTGAGCCCTTTCACAAGTGTCCTATGAGGCTTATGACTTTTAAAACAGTCTTCCTGGTTGCTATTACCTCGGCAAGGAGGGTAAGTGAGCTTCAAGCTCTTAGTTCCAAGCCCCCATTCTTGACCATTCATGCTGAACGAGTGGTTCTTAGGACCAGGGCTGCTTTTCTCCCTAAGGTGGTGACTCCCTTCCACCTTGGTCAATCCATTACCCTCCCTACCTTTTATCCTCCACCACACCCTTCCAAGGAGGAAGAGAGGTTACACATTCTGGACCCTAGGAGGGCGGTGAGCTTTTACCTGGACAGAACTAGAGACTGTCGTGTGGATGACCAGCTCTTCGTTGGGTTTGTTGGCTGCAAAAAAAGGAAGAGCGGTTCATAAAAGAACTCTTTCAAGATGGATCATCCTCTGTATAAAGATCTGCTACTCTTTGGCTGGTAAGGATCCTCCAGAGGGTATAAGGGCTCATTCTACAAGAGCTAAGTCGTCAACCTCAGCTTTGTCTAGAGGTGTTCCTGTAGAGGATATTTGTAGGGCCGCAACCTGGTCCTCCCTCACACTTTCGCGAAGCATTACTGCTTGGATACTGAGGTGAGGAGAGACGGCCACTTTGCGCGTTCTGTCTTCCAGGATTTCCTGGTATAGCAGGGTGGACACCCTCCTCCGGGAGTGGGGACTGCTGTGGGACCCTATTCACAAGGTGAGGAATCCACTGGCAGATGTATCGATCAGAAGAACAAGTTACTTACCTTCGGTAACGCTTTTTCTGGTAGATACAGTATCTGCCTGTGGATTCCGCACTGACCGACCCGCCTCCCCGTTGTCCACTCTTCTATACCAGAGTAACTGTATTGTATTTGTTTTATGGTCAAAGAAAATGTGTTATTTCAAATGTTTTCTTACATTTGCTTCACACTGTGTGTGTTACCTTGACTATCGTGTACTGTGTGTACTATGTATATTTCTACTGTCATTGGTCCATCCGTGTGCCTCGAAGGCACGTAAAAAAGGGTGAAACTGATGTCATGACGCCGGCGTGGGCCTATTATAGGCGTCGGTGACGTCAGCGGAGTCGCGTGCGATGACGTGTCTCTATGACGTCCAAGTCGACGTCGGCGCGAGGCTACGAAAATAATTTCAGAATGTTGCTGACCTAAGGGGATATTCACAAGGTGAGGAATCCACAGGCAGATACTGTATCTACCAGAAAAAGCGTTACCGAAGGTAAGTAACTTATTCTTTTCTGCCAAGAATCTGTTCCAAGAATTCTCTAAGGGTCTAATCAGCTCCGTACCTTGGTTTCAGAATGATAGAGGTCTTGTATCTCTCTCTCTCAGGACTCGATCTCCCAGCAACCCGCAAGGGTAGCCTGGAAACACCAGAGCTGGATTTCTCGGCAAGAGAAAAGACAGCGTCTTCTCAGTGCGTCAGTTGGAGGGTCGGCTTCCTTTGGCACTTGCAGCAGCAGGGCGTCGGGCAAGTAGTTAGTCAATCTGCTCCTAAAAGACTGTGTTTGACTGGGCAAATGTAGGCATATTTATACTTTGAAGGTGCCGAGTTTGACGTAAGATTGGACATAATATCGTCACTAGTGCCTCAGTTCCTTGAGAACTCCAGGAGTTCTTGGATAAATTAGTATTCAAGCAGGGGGAAGTCTCTGACTGCTGAAGGCTGGTTTTTCCAAGATATCCCTGTGGATTCTCGGAGTTTAGTGGAAGTAGCCATGCCGTATTTGGGCTGCACAGGCTAAGACTAAATAAGGCAATGATTCCTATGCCTATATAAGGACTGGGTGAATTATACCTATATATGGGCATGGATCTGGAAAATTACACTAGGTTCCTAGATTCCCACATAACACCCACTCCACGAATATTAAGTTCAATAACACCTAAGCACTGAACATATCTAAAGCAAAGTGTTCATAATCCCACCCCAAAATAAAAAAATGCATCTGAATAGGCTTGTTCACATGAATTGAGTATATACTGTATGCAGATGTTATAGGCGTCATCTGAAATCAAGCATAAATCATGAGCATATATTCTCTCATTAAATAAAACGAAAGTACTTTCATCAATTGATACCTGAAATCTGTCCCATAGCATTAGTTTTTAACTGTGTTTTGTTTTCGAGGTTGAAGCTAAATATTGTCATTTAGGAAGTTCCAACACGAAATCTTGTTCTCTAAGAATAGTTCTACTTTAAGCAGATTACTCTGTGCCAAAAGTTCTATTTTGGAAAAAGTTCAAATTAGTGGATTGTTTTGAAAATGAAGGCCGAATTGCAGAGTTCAGGGAACGCTGTGTGAAATAATCAAAAGTTATTCTCAGGAGTGTCAGGAGAAAACATCAGATTATATAAGCTCACAAAGAAACCGTCTACCGTGGTAGGTGAAAATGGAACCACTTCAGTTAGCAGATCAAAAGTGCAGAAGTGTGGATCATCGCCGTCAGCGTTTGATGCATTAGCAATGTCCGTTTTAGATGGTACCTGTATGCCTGTAGTTTCTAGTATCTCACCCTCAGTTAGACTTGCTGGTGAGACCTCAATGAATGCCGTCATCAGAATTGGCAGCCGTTGGGGGCAAAACGATGCATGAGCCATTACTGGACCTAGCAAAGCATCAACATCAGATGGCAGTACTGATGGAAGTGTAAGACAAATGTCCAACACGCATTCCTGTCCGCAAAGCAGGCATCGAAGAACAGGTAAGATGCAATCTTGCCAGATTGGTCTGAACGATAGAAACCACGTTATGTTCAGATCTCTTAAACGAGCCAAGCCAAGAATCTGTGAAATCTTCTCACGATACCTCATGGCAAGGAAGCATTCTTCCATGGTAGTTTTGGTGTTGCTGGTGACCGGACTTGCCATATCGGAGCAGAAGGAATAAAAATAGAATTCCTGCTACTAGTCCCAAGATGAGAGGCAGGCCACCAAACACAGAGTGCACGAAATTTGGAAAAATGCTCTGGACTGCTTCAAATGATGTTAACAGTCCCAAAAAAATCGTCTTAAATACATGTGCGATGCTGCTGGTATCAGACATGTTTAAGATTTGACTTAACATTTCTGCAAAATGTACTGGGCAGTTTGTTGATAATGATGCATGCATCTCTGCAGAAGACCTTGTTACTTGCAGATCATAAGTTTCTCTAGACGAGGTCAGTGGCACATTTTTTTGTAAAAGAATGGCTTTTCATTCTGCTTAAAGTATCAATTCGTATAGAAGAGATATTCAAGGAAGGCCATAAAGCCGTCTCCCTTTCTGTCTCACTTTTTGGATACAATACTTGCATACAACAAGTGACCGTGGATGACACAGTTACGAGATAACTTTTTCCTGGCAACATGCCACAACAGCTGTGATCATTGAGCATAACGTAGCTGCCATTGGATAGCTGCCTGAAAATCGGTCTTATCGCTGTGGAGGGGGATCCGTGCAGGCGGCATGAGAGGTTATTTGCAGAACCGTCGCAGGCTCCGTGTAAATTAATACCCTGGTACAGAAGTGTACCACTCAGTGAGTTTTTACAATTCTTACCACTAAGGAATACTTCATGTCCCCCATTCCAACATCTGTGTGTGTATGGTAAAGCCCAGGTCGACTTAATGTATTGTTTACCCAACCTTTCATACTGGCCCGCTGGTATATGCTCCAGACAATACTGACACAGGAAAGACTTCACTGGTATCGTAATGGTGCCATGAATTATCCATTCAATGACAGGCTTCTCAGAAACTGTTAATTGTAATCTTTCGAGTTTTTTCAATGCTCAGCACCGTATAGTCTGCTCCTCTTTGTGCCAAAGAGATTTGTTTATCTGTAAAGTTAAATACAGCAAACAATGACGTGGTATTGATTAGATGCCATGGCACGTAGCCTGAACGCAGATTTAGCAACGTCCAGCCTAGCAGCATGATAGAACGTAATTGAGACTGGCCATGTTGTAACATTAACAACTCTTGTTCTATGATGTCAATGGCAGATGACACAATGCTGTCCAAAGAATAAATTCCGGAGGGGGGCGGAGCTTGCCGGCAGCGTGGATGGACGCCTGATTCTCTAGCTCCGCCGGCGCTCTCACTAAATCCTTCATTATCCTTTCGCAGAGCCTCAGATTAGACCCCCCACCCACACCACCGACCGCCGGAAGATACCGGGATTCTGCCGGTCCCCTTGCGGAGCCAACCCGACGCTGGGAAAGGTACGCGCCGCACTGCGGAGTCCCGCTAGAAGTTAGGCCGCAAAGCCGCGGTCTCCAGTGGCTCCGGGTCCCGCGCTGCATGCCTATGCGTGCGGTGACGTGCGGTAAATCTGCCCCGACGTCCGAAGACCGCTCCCCTCGCGGATTGGCCCGGAATGTCATTAACGTAATCTGGCGCTGGAAGTGTAGTGGAGCAGTGCTGATTGCTTCGAGACGCCGTTGGTGACTCCTTTGGAGAGCCCCGGGCGGGGTGGAGGCGCCATTTTGTAGAAGAGCCCAGCAGCTGCAGAGGCCCCCATTTCTCGGGGCTAGGACAACATCGCAAGTGCCGAAGACGCACCTGGGGGTCCTTTAACGTCGCGCGGTGCCCCGCTGGTCGCCGAGTGCTGCCTGGGGACTGATAGCGGCGTGGGGCACCACCAAAGCCCACCCGATCACCCCATTGGCCTACCCACATATCCGGAGCCTGAGTCGAGCCGTACTTGGAATAGCAGTGGCCAATCCGCCAGGGAGAGATGCGCTGGCAGTGAGTGGCGGCGAAGGGAAGAGGCGAATCTGCGCCCTGCCGAGACGTTGTGCGGAGCCTCGGAGTGAGGAACAGCGGACCTGTCCTCAGAGACTGAGTAGTCAGGCCTGGAGTGACGGGGAGGCATGGCCTACCACGACTACCATACAGTGAAGTGTGAACTACAGACCCTGCAGGCTGTTGGTACCACCGGTCTGGGCGAGTGGGGGAGCGCACGGAGCTGTGCCCAGGGGTGTCCCAATTCCACAACTGGACGATCGGCGGGAGCTACTGGTAAGGCCTACACATAAACTCCAGTGATCGGGAGTTGACTGGACTGGCAAGATGGGGAAGGGGGACAAGACCCAAAGCAGACTTCCCTTTGCACAGAGACGCATGCCAGTACAGAGCCCCCCGATGCCACTCAGGGATCCTGAGCACCCCGGAGAGGAGTTATCAGCGGACTCTGATATTAAGTCTATGCTTCGCTCCATGGAACAGAGCCTGCAGTCCAGCATTTCAGCGCTAGGAACTAAAATGGACGCCATGACGTACAGAATGGACCGCATGGCCGAGCGTATGGACAAACATGCGGAGAGGCACGACATGGCGGAAAGGAGGATAACAGAAGTTGAGGAGGCGCAGACAGAACTGGACACGGCCCACAAGCGGGTGGAGAACCTAATGAAAACTCTGCAGGATAAGACGGAAGATTTGGAGGCGCGTTCCCGTCGCTGTAACTTACGCATAACGGTTCTGCCGGAATCCACGCAGACCGGCAAGATGGAACTATTCGTTGAAAAGCTACTGACCAATCTGCTGGGCGAGGGAGTGTTCTCGACAATGTTTGTGGTGGAGTGGGCGCACAGATCCCTGGCGCCGCTGCCGCGACCGGGGCTGCCCCCCCGACCCATTATAGCGAAGGTGCTCAACTATAGGGACAGGGACACGGCGCTCCGTCTGGCCAGAACTAAAGCAGACGTACAATATGAGGGCTCGGCAATTTCAATCTTCCCGGATTTCACTGCCAGAGTGCAGGAAGCGCGTAAACACTACGCTCCACACAAGAAACGCCTCAGGGAACTTGGTCTGGATTATGCGATGCTGTACTCTGCCAAACTGAGAGTTAATAAGCAAGGGCACTCGCACATTTTTACTGACCCCAACGACCTGCAGAAGGCGCTAATGAGCTGGACCAAAGAAAAGAGAACAAGGAAGCGGACCGTCCGGCGGATGAGGTGAACAGCCATCTGGACGACCAGGAGTGACAGTGGCCCTGGACATTTGTGATGTACTGCCCGTAGGCGGTCACTTGCTGGAGGACGGGGTTCCCGGCGATGCTGCGTGAGGGTCATGATTGACTATCTCAATCCGTGAGCTGGCTGCCACCCTGCAGATAAGTACAGATGAGTCGTGACTTGTATGGGACATGTATGGTGCGGTCTGCTCGTGGGTGTTGCGGACAGTAATGTATGCACATACCCTCGTCAAGTCAACTGGGTATGGGTGCCGCAGCTGTGCGGGGCGGGGTGGGGGAAGGGTGGGGTCCATCTTCCCCAAAAAGGACACATGGTGGTACTTGCCACAGCTCTGATCACCGATAGGGGAGTGCACGGCGGAGGGAGGAGGCAGCCGGATGCAATATTCTGGACTATTGAGATACACAGGAATTTAGGCGACCTCATGCCCTTTGCGCGATGCTCTGTTTCAGTTTGTTTTAAAATGTTAGCTCACAGAATGCGGGGTTGGGGTGGGAGGGCAGGCGACCGGCAAGACCGTGTTGGGGTGGGTCTGCTGTGGGAGTGGGAGGGGAGCAGAGGAATGCTCATGGTGAACTGTTATACGCGATGCCTGCTCACACTACCTGTGCTATCCTTGAAAGACTGTTTCTAGACTGTAGAATTGTATTATTGCTAAGATGTCTGTCACACAGAATGTTACCATGCAGGAGGGGATGGGCACACTAAAAGCTATGACATGGAACGTGAGGGGCTTGAATGACTACCGCAAGCTCAGGAAGGTACTTAATTATTTGCAGCGCCACGGGGTGGACTTGGCACTCATTCAAGAAACGCACCTGCCACTCTCCAGTAAAATGCTACGCAGTAGGGGGCTAGAAGGTAATATTACAGCGGCTGGCTTCACGACACATGCTAGAGGGGTGCTGACATGGGTAAACCCCAAGGCCAAATTAACCCTTTCATTGCTGAGAGCGGACCCGGACGGCAGATACCTACTGTCAAGGTGCACGGGTAGGGGCTACGACCTCATAGTGGTTAACGTCTACGGCCCTAATTATGACTCCCCAGACTTTTTTGACACTCTGTCTCGACACTGCCGTACATACACTAATGCCCAGATGCTCTGGGGGGGCGACCTGAATTTAGTGCTAAACCCGGAGCTGGATAGATCATCAGGCCCGCAACGTAGAACTTCAGCGGCAGCTCTGAAGATACAGTCGGAGCTCATTGCATTAGACTTAGTAGATGTATGGAGACACAGGTATGCTGGGAGGGGCGGGTTCACACACTATTCCGCCTTTCATAACATACATACTAGAATTGATTACTGGCTTGTATCTTCCTCAGTGGCTAAATGGGTCATCGCATGCACGGTCCTGGCGTGCACTCTCTCGGATCACTCGCCACTTCTTCTGACCCTAGCGACCCCTGCGAGAAGAATACCACCCTTCACATGGCGATTTCCGCCGTACTCACTTCTCGATGAGCAGTTTAGGGGGGAGATGGCTGATGAAATAGAACGGTACTTTGACACTAACATTGGGTCGGTTGATAGTTTCCATACAGTCTGGGAGGCTTTCAAGGTATACATCCGGGGCATAGCAATGTCAAAGCACTCGAGTGTCCTCAAGTCCATACGCCAGAGATTGACATACCTAGAACAACAGCTGTCAGACCTAGAAAGGAGACAAATAAGTGATGCTGACGACACGGTGTCGGCAGAAATCAAGTCCCTTATCACGGAATATAACGAAGAAGCTGACAGAGAGCTGCGTCATATGGGGAAATATGCCAAGGCCCACTCATACGATGAGGGTGACCATCCTGGCTCCCTCCTAGCCCGGATTTTGAAACATTCTAGACGCCCACAGGTGATCGCCGAACTAGAAACGGCGGACGGTACGCTCCTAAGGGACGAGGTTGAGATAGTGGACGAATTTAGGAGCTATTACCTGAGCCTCTACGCTTCCAAGTCTGGAAATATGGAAGACGACATAGATGACTATCTGAGTCATATACAGTTGCCCTTCCTGAAAGATTCTGATCGGGAATTCCTGATGCAACCTATACATAAAGATGAGATAGTAGAGGCGCTGGCGAGTATGCGATCAGGCAGCGCCCCGGGGGCTGACGGGCTCACGGTGGGTTTTTATATGACATTCCAGGATATTTTGCTCCCACACCTCTCCGCGTTATTTGATGAAATCTGTGTAACATGCCACGCTCTATGAGGGAAGCCCTAATTGTGACCATCCTCAAACCTGGCAAGTCCCCGACCTCATGTAGCTCATACAGGCCGTTATCCTTATTGAATGTGGATGCCAAGATCTACGCCAAAGTTCTGGCAACCAGATTGGCACTACTGGCTCCGGAGCTGGTGGCTACGGAGCAGGCGGGCTTTATAGCCAGCAGGAACCTCACTTATAACATCAGGACGGTGCTGGGCACTATGCAGCATGTTAGGCAGGACGCACGAGCAGTCGCTATTTTTCTCGAAATGGAGAAGGCCTTCGATTCAGTGGAATGGCCCTTCATGGTACAAGTCTTGTGGGGAATGGGGCTAGGCAAACCGTTCTTGCAAATGATAGGAGCCCTATACTATCATCCCACGGCTCGCCTACGTATCGGTGACCAAGTATCTGACCCCTTTTCGATCAGCAGAGGCACCAGGCAAGGCTGCCCCCTTTCGCCGCTATTGTATGGACTTGTGGCGGAGCCATTGGCTTGTGCCCTTAGGGAGTATCATAGCCACGAGGGGATTAGCTTTCCAACGTACAAAATAACCGTATCAACGTACGCGGACGATACACTCTTATACAGCCGTAACCCGGAGGCAAATCTCCCATCGGTTCTGAGGGAGGTGGTGCGTTTCGGGGCTTTTTCAGGTCTCAAGATAAACTGGGCTAAGTCGGTGGCGTTTCCGCTCACGCCTGTCACGGCGCAATTTGATATGGAATACCCGCTGCAATGGAAGACCGAGCCAGTCAGGTACCTTGGCATTATGCTACATACTGACTCGAAAATTTTCATACAGGAAAATTATGGCACATTGTACAACAAATTGGAGGACGAGGTGGAGGTGTGGTGTAAACTGCCTCTGTCCCTGATGGGCAGAATAGCCGTTATGAAAATGATTATACTTCCTAGATTATTGTTTTTATTTAACACTCTCCCAATAGTGCTCTCGAAGGTCTTCTTTAAAACCCTGACGCAACTGCTGATCAAACTGGCCTGGGGTGGCAAGCAGCCCAGGGTGAAATGGACAACATTGATGCTTCCTTACGAACTGGGGGGTCTCGGCGCTCCAGACATGGAACGCTACTACAGAGTGGCCCAGGCAGCCCACTTACACACGTGGATTCATGGGCAAGAGGACATTCCCCATGTTAAAATGGAACGGTTGTTTGCAGACCCCCTACCGCTTCCAGCAATTATCTTCCGACCGGTCGACCGTCGAGTTGGAATACTTGACTCGATCACATCAACTAATCACGCGTGGCACGCACTACTGCGAGCCCGAGGAGCAGCTTTGCTGTATTCACAACTTATGCCTATTGAATGGGCGTTTTGGCTGTCCCCAGTGGAAGAAAAGGGAGTGATACGTGCCCTCCACTCGATGGGCATACATACTGCTGGCGCCTTGTTTCTTGGGGGGGTTGTGAAAACCTGTGAACAGGCACTGTCGACCCAAGATGGGGCCTCCCTTTTACTGCGTTTCCAATATCACAGAATCCGCAGTGCATTGAAAGATGTCTTAGGCCCTGAACTGGCGTAGCCACAGGAGCTCCCGGAGCTCACATATGTCATCAAAACGCCATCCCCCAGGCGGCTGGTGGCTAACCTGTATAGCATGGATGACATGCTGAGCGAGCGTCCACTCTCCAAGGCAAGAACGGACTGGCAGAGTGACTTACAGGTGACAATAGATGATGGCATGTGGGCGTACTGCTGCTCCAGCATCAGGAAAATATCATTAAATGGTAGGCACAGGTTGATCCACTTCAAATATCTACAGCGAATGTATTATACTCCTGAGAGGCTACATAGGTATGGTCTTAGACAATCAGCCGCCTGTGAACGATGCCTAGCACCGGTTGCAGATTTTATGCATCTCGCCTGGTGGTGCCCTGGTATACGCAAGTTTTGGGACAGTGTGTTTGCTGAAATGATCTCAATCCTGGTTATAGACCTGGCCCCTGACCCGGCTCTGGCACTCCTGGGCCACTCTAGGACCCTACCAAAGGCACAGCGGAGGCTAGTAGACATGGGCATGCTTCTCGCCAAACGAGTAATTGCAATATGCTGGATGAGAGGACCGCTCCCCACTATGACCAGATGGACACACAACATGCTTTATTGCTGCACCCAAACGGAATGTTATAGTGAACTTCTCCCCCCTGTAAGCCGCCCGAAGAATTTTTGGGGTCTTTATCGGGATTACTTGAGACTACGGGAAGTGGACAGGGAGGCTCAAGCTGAGGCGGATGACACACAGGAGTAATCACAGAACCAGGTTACATATACGGAGTGATGAGTGTACTTGAATACATAGGGAGAGGTGGGGGGGGGTTAGGGTAGAGCAGAGTCACCGAGCAGGACTTGGGAGGGATAGGGGTTGGGAGTTGGGCTGTTTGAGATTTATTTGACAGGCATGCATGTAGGAAGCACACAGTGTAACACACATTAGTCGTACCAACAGGTAACCCAAAGTAGCGAACAAGTGCAGTGCTAAAGGCGTACAGTTCTTCTATATGTGTAGAAGGGAGTATTGTGTGACAAATTATCGCCTGCGAGTCTTTACATCAACTATACGCCGCCGGTCCCCCGGGATGTCGGCAGAAAGGCTGTGTCAAGTTGCTCTCTACAGATGATCGACAGGGATGTGCGCTGCCGGCCCCAGGGTTGTGGCAATAAGCTGTGTGAAACTACGTGGTATGAATAAAGCTTTGTTTTAAAACTTAAAAAAAAAAAAAAGAAGAAATTCCGGAGGACAGAGTCGTTAACCCATTGTCCACTACAGAGAGGCTTTTTTCTAAATTAATACAATCAATTTCTTGTATTCTTTCTGCAGTTTCCATTTGCGTCACTTTCCATATTTTGTTGTATGCCGCATATCTTCCGGCGTATATGAAACGTTTTTACTGTGGTTTGCGAGGCCCCATTAAGAAATCTCGCAAATCATTGCTTTCTTTAAGTAAAGATAAGTGTTGTTTAATTTCTGGAAGTGTATATTTCAGAAGCCATGCAAGGCACAGCTTCCCTACACTTTAAGTTGTTACTATCCCTGGATGTTGTCTCTGGGAATATCTTTGGTCTGGCCTATTTATTCTGAACCCTTGTGTTTTGTTCAGGAATCTATCTCGACAGTTATTTGTGTCTGTGGGCCAGAGAAACCATTTTTTTCCAATCAGGATTTGTTCTGTTCTGTTTAATGATATATGGTACGTCTACCTCCTCTTCTGTAGCATTATCACTGTCAGATGTGGGTTTAGGTATAGACGGTTTATTTAAATATTGTATCTTAGCTAGGCTAAGACAAGAAGTTTGTTGAACAGTGTCATTTAAAAACATAATTTGTTCTGGTATAATGCAGGCTCTGAATAAGGCTTCTATACCTTGTACCTGCCAATCTTTAGTGCCCCAGACGGTTTTCGTCTCGATGTTGTCTTTCCAAAAGTTAAAACCTAATGTAGACAGCTGAGCATAAAAGTTTGCAGAATACATTTGTTTCGTATTGGTCAACATTGTTTTCATGCCTGTCTTATTTACATTTTTTAAATAAAACGTTTCTGGATTTGTAACATTAAACCTTGTGAAGTACGAAAAATTTTCTTGAAATATTTTTGAGCTGCCTTTTGGCGGCGTTGACAATGTTCCCATTGATTGTAGTAAAACACATTTCTAGGGCTTGCATATTTATGCAAATAATGGTGACCATAATGATTAAAACAATACATTTGTTCATAATCTGATGACCCTTCTAAGGAGTCATGTTCTGTAAATTTAGCTGACATTTCTAAATCTTTCATCATGTTGTTAACAGTCTCAAAGTCCCAATCATCAGAATATTTACTGGGTGCGACAATGTCACTCAAAGAAACCTTAAACTGATGTGAAATCTTCAATGATTCCATCGGACCATAGATGTCATAATCAGTTCTGTCCCATGCTATACCTCCCGGTATAGGAACGGCTGTGATGTTCACTGCAGACAGGCCTCTTCTTTCACGATGAGATGATTTGTAAGGTTTCAGGACCAAGTCGATTTTCTTACTTGCTGAGTCCATAGTACTATATTTTCCATCAATCATCCTTCCCAAGCTTAACACTAGCATGAGCCAAGCAGGAGGAAAAATATACCTAATCCAATCCAAAATTCAACCCATGGTGAAACCAGATATGTTTTTTCTAGTAGATGAAGGAGTTCTGTTACTTTTTTCTTGAAGTTTCTTTGCTGGCTCATCTTCAGGTTCACTGGGATCCTAAGAAAAGTTATCGAAGTTGATAAAGTAGCCAGAAGCAGTTCTGTCAATTGTTGGGATTGCATCAGGATTACTTGAAATCACTGGAGCTGTTTCTTGTTTCGCCATATTTGTATAGTCAGATGTCACACCATTGTAGACAGGCTTGTCCTGACGAACTGTTATTTGGGTTTCCAGAGGTACAAGTTCCATGGCTTTGTTGCATAGTCCTTCTTTTCGTACTGCAGGTTTATCAAAAGTGATAAGTCTTTCAGTTTGAACCTCCTGGATTGTAGCAAGATTCGGTCATCTGCTACTTCTCGGGAGTCCACTGGACCTACTACTTATTATCGGCCACATCTTCTGGTTTAACCAGGTCGATGGATACAACTCTGTTCCCCCTTTTACCAGCAAGGGGCGGTAGTACTACTGATCTTGTTCCTTGGATTGCCAAGACAGGTACTGCTTTTCTGTAAGATGGCCCAAATTCCTTCTTCACCGCGATTTTCTCCCTGACCAGATCCCCAATCTTCGGAATCCAGTCAGGCCTTGCTGGGACAGGTGGTTTGTCTTCAGTGGACGTTTGCTTCTGTATTGTATTACTCAGACTTCTTCTTGTTTCATTTAACCCCTTCGCTGCTAGGCCTTTTCCCCTCCTGTGCTAAGCCTTTTTTTGGCAATTTGGGGTAGTGCGCGCTTAGGCCCCTGTAACTTTTTGCCCACATAAGGTATCCACGCCAAATTTGCGTCCTTTTCTTCCAACATCATGTGGATTCTAAAGGTGCCCAGGGTTTGTGGATTCCCTTGGACGGGTTCCAGAAATTAAGCAAAATACAGTGACATTTTTGTTTTTTTCAGAAAAATGGGAAAAACGGGCTGCAAATGAAAGCATCTGGATTTTTTCCTGTAAATGTTATCAAAAAAGGGTTTGTGGGGTTAAAATCTCCATTTTCTCAGCTTTTAGGGAATGACAGTCTTTTGACAGAGAACCAACATTTTTCACACAGTTTTGTCATTTTTCTGGGACATAGCCTATTTATGCTATTTGTAGAGCTTTCAACCTCCTTCCAGTTAATGGTAGAAATAAGTTTGAAAGCAATAATGGATCCTGGAAAGCTATACATTTCCGAAAAGTAGACAAAATTCTGATTTTAGAAAGGGGTCATTTGTCTAAATCCATGAAGGTTTCTTTATAGAAACTAACATTTAAATATTGGAATAATTGAAAATTAGTTGAAAAAAACAGCCTTTTGTCTCAACGTTTTCACCTATAACTTCTTGTAATTTTGACAGCTCTTTAAAATCAATATACCGTTACATTCGCTTGACCTTCCTGGTTGTGGGGATATATCAGACTTGTAGTTTCAGCAAGAACCCGACGAACCCAGAGCCAAAAACTGAGCAGCAACCTTCAATGGTATTTTATTATTTACTGGGTATAGAGCACTTATTCTTGGAAAATGTATACATGGAAAAATCGGTATGAAAGACACCTATGTATTTCTGAATTGGATACAAATTATAGAGTTTAGAAACAGTATATATTTGTACATTTTCAAAATTGGGAATACTCGTACTAGCATGAGAATTATTGGTCATTTTTCAAAAAGTTTTTTTTTTTACACAATGTCTTTCATTGGGAAGGGAGAAATGCATGAAAACTCAATAGGTAATAACAGTTGATTTACAAATCTGAATTACCCTAAGTCTCCCGATAAAAACGGTACCTCACTTGTGTGGGTCGGCCTTGTGCCTGCGACAGGAAACGCCGCAAAATGCAACGTGGTCACACCTCAATTTTGCAGTTAAAAATTTACCCTTTTATGGTAAAGTGCCTAGCTGTAGTTTTTGCACCCTAGCTCTGCCGGCACCTAGGGAAACCTAGCAAACCTATACATTTTTGAAAAGTAGACACCCAGGGGAGTTCAGGATGGGGTGACTCAACTGCCTCCCACCAGTTTCTGTTACCCAGAATCCCTTACAAAGCTAAAATATTGACAAACAAAACACATTTTCCTCACATTTCTGTGGTGTCAAGTTCTGGAATCTGCGTGGATCAACAAATTTTCACACTCCCAGCGTTCCCCCAGGTCTTCTGAAAAAAATGGTACCTCACTTGCGTAGGTCTGCCTAGTGCCTGCAACAGGAAACAGCGCAAAACACAACGTGTTCGCACCGAAATTTCGCAGTCAAAACGGGCCCTTTTTTGGCAAGGTGCCTACCTTTCGTTTATGAACCCTAGCTCTGCCTGCACCTAGGGAAACCTAGCAAACCTATACATTTCTGAAAACTAGACACCCAGGGGGATTCAGGATGGAGTGAATCAACTGCCTCCCACCAGGTTCTGTTACGCAGAATCCCTTGCAAACCTAAAAAATTGTCCAAAAAAATGCATTTTCCTCACATTTCTGTGGTGCAAAGTTCTGGAATCTGCGTGGATCAACAGATTTCCACGCACCCCTTGTTCCCCCAGGTCTTCCGGAAAAAATGGTACCTCACTTGCGTGGGTAGGCATAGTGGCTGCAACAGGGAAAGGCCCAAATCGTACGTTGGAGAATTTAAAATAACCTATAGCAAAACGACCTACTTTTTTTTGTGGGGGGGGTACCTGAGTTTTTGGGCCGGGGCTCGGCGGCAAAGTTGTAAAACTACCAAACCCAAACAGTTCTGAAAACTAGACACCCGGGTGAGTCCAGGGAGGTATGGCATACGTGGGTCCCCCAATGTTTTCCTACCCAGAAGTCCTTGCAAACCTTAAATTTAGGTAAAACAAATCACTTTTCCAAACTTTTTTGCGTGGAATCTCCGTGCCAGCACAAATGTTCTACCAACCAGCGTTCCCCTTGTTCTCCCGAGTAAAATGATACCTCACTTGTATGGGTGGGCCAAAGACCTGTGACTAGGATGACCCCAAAACAGTTGAATTCTCTGTGCTTAATTTGTCAATCCTGAATGCTACAATTTCTTAAAAATACATTTTTGGCCTGTTCTGCTTTGGCCCACCCACACAAGTGAGGTATCATTTTACTTCGGGAGACCTGGGGGAACGCGGGGTGGGTGGAAATTTGTTGATCCACGCAGATTCCAGAATTTTCCACCACAGAAATGTGAGGAAAATGCGTTTTTTTGGTCAATTGTTTAGCTTTGCAAGGGATTCTGGGTAACAGAACCTGGTGGGAGGCAGTTGAGTTCCCCTATCCTGAATTCCCCTGGGTGTCTAGTTTTAAAAAATGTATAGGTTTGCTAGGTTTCTCTAGGTGCCGGCAGAGCTAGGGTTCAAAAACTAAAGGTAGACACTTTGCCACAAAAGGGCCTGTTTTCACTGCGAAAATTCCGATGTGTCCACGTTGCGTTTTGCGCTGTTTTCTGTCGCAGACACTAGGCAGACCCGGGCAAGTGAGGTACCATTTTTTTCAGGAGACCTGGGGGAACGCAGGGTGGGTGAAAATTTGTGTGAGCCCAGTGATGCCAGTTTTAAACACAGAAATGTTTGAAAACAATAAATTATTTCAGCTACATTTAAAGTTTGCTAGAGATTCTGAGAAAAGGAACGTTGGAGGATCCATGCAAGCCATACCCCCTTGAAAGCCCCCGGATGTCTACTTTGCAAAAATGCTTGGGTATGCTAGATGGCAACCGAGGAAGGAGTGTAAAACCCATGTGACCCCCCTAGCTAAACCAATTAGTTTTGACAAAATTAGTTGTTTACTTGTGCAGCGTGACAATGTGGGCGCAATATTGCAAGGAAAATATGACGGACATTGTGAGTTTTGCAGAATATTGTGAATACAATTAATTGTTAGATTTCACCAGAGATACATCACCATGTAGTCCCATGGGTTTTCAAGAACATCTACAATTGGCTGGTTATTCGTAAGCGGAATGTACACCTTGGCACAGAGACTAAGAAAAACAAGATCCCTTCACAGCCATCTATTCCTTAAACACACACACATACTGGTTGGAGTTGGCACGAGGGCGAGTGATGATTCAGTATATATAATTTTATTAACAAGAGATTTCACAAAAATGAAATGCACTGTCAATTACATGGACAAAAAAACTGAACCAATGACTCGCAGCTCGTGAGCTGTAAAGCCACTTCAAGGCACCAACAGCTTTACAGGCTATTCACACACCTCTCATACCTGACACACAGAAGACCATTCACACCACCAGGCACAAAAGCAACACATCACAACATTTACAAAAAAAATGACAAGGAGCGTCCTGCTTAAAAAAAAAAAAAAATTAAAACTACAGTGACATCAAGTTTTCAAACACACACACATACTGGTTGGATTTGGCACGATGGTGAGTGATGGTTCAGTATATACCATTGTATTAGCAAGTGATTTCACAAAAAATGAAATACACTGTTAATAATGGAAAGGACTAGAAACGGAACCATTGACTCACAGCTTGTGAGCTGTAAAGCCACGACAAGGCACCAACCGCTTTACAGGCCATTCATACACCTTTCATACATTTGACTCTTTTTTTTTTTTTTTTTGTAAGACGTTTATTAATTTTCCACAGTGCAGTACATATAGCGTAGCCTACAACCCTTATGGCCGGCCGCAACTTAAGGATGCATGTAAAGAATAAAGAAGTGTAAGCGACAAGTACGTAGTCTCATATCGGCTGCTAAACATTTCAGGTCAGCAATGGTAATCTCCGCTTTATAGGCGCTCCTATGTACAATGTGTCTTCAAAGGACGTCTTGTTTTATTAAACATAAGAAAAACATTTCAACTCTGTAAACTGGACATTTCTCATCGGTGTGTCCCATTTCGTCGGTTGTATCACCAAAGAACATATCTACAGTTGTGTTTCCAAACCCAGAAAGATCTCGCGTAGACCTTAGCTGCGTGTCTATAGTGTGTATGCAAGAGGAAGTCGTGTGCGGTCTACTTGTGCCACGAGGTACTCCACCCACTAATGGACAGCAGAGCCTCACATCTCATCCCTGCATTGTGTGGTGGTTCGCACGGGCAGCTTTACAGCCTGTCAGTTAGCTGGAGAGATGTGGCCCACATTGGTCCTCTTGTCTGAGTCGTTGTTCGTGTGTGCCTCCTGGTTTAGAAACTATGTATGGGGGGCAAGAGTCCAGAACAGGTAAACGGGGGTGGGTGTTTGGGAGGGGGGGGTGTGGGGAGGGAGAGTGCATCTAAGGGAGCGACTCCGTGAAAGGCGATCGGTAAGACAATGTGACAGGTCTGTTTGTCGCTGCGTCAGTAGGTGGATGTCTATCCGGTCCGCCTGGTAGTGTATCGGACTTGTGGTGTGGGCAGTGGTCAGGTTCCTGGGCAGCTGGGGAGGTGGCAGTCCCACACAGTTCTGGGAACGCCACACATCCTGCGCTCTTGACGTGTGATTGTCGCTGGGGGGGGGGGAAGCACTAACTGCGCATCTAGCGTGCCCTCTCCTATGGCGTCCGTGTCGTCTTACTTATGGCGATCCCTATATGAATCCCCTGGTCGCGCCTTCCGTCTGGAGGGATCTCACGAAACCGTCCCAGAGTTGCGCAATTGGGAACTGCCGCAGGCCCGCTACCTCCTCCCGTTGTAAAGCCACACTCTCTGCTCTAGCCCAATTGATGAAGAGAGCATACCAGTATTTAGGGACAGGTGGCTCCCTCTTTTTCCAGTGTTTGGTGACTAACCTCTTGGCTGTGATGAGGCCCAGATCCCAGAACCTCGCGTGCGTTTTGTTGAGTGTATGTCTCCTATATAATCCTAGTATGCAGGCCTCCCAAGTGTGTGGTAGCCCCGGGCCAGCGCTGCGCGTTAGGAGAGATGTCACTTCCCCCCAATATGTGTCCAGAAAGGGGCAAGTCCAGAGCATGTGCAAAATATCCGCACCTGTTAGGTCGCACCTGGGACAGGCAGCGGTGTTGATCGTGAAATATTTGTTGATCCTATCCGGTGACAAGTACGCCTGGTGTAGTATATAAAATTGGATGGTGCGGAAGTGGGCGTTGCGCGGGATGTTCATAGGGCAGGCAAGGATCATGGTCCACTCCTTATCCGTCCATTCCCTCCCTCGGTGGTGCGCCCACTTATCCCGTATCGGCTGTGTGGACCGCTGTGTGTGTAGGAGAAGGGCCTGTGACAGCCAGTGGATGATGTGGGTACCATTACCCATCACATGTAGGTACTGCATTACATGGTGTATCTGTGGCTCCACCCGAACATCTCCCCAGGAGTCTGTGTAAGTCCTCAGTATGGACGCATGGGTCAGGAACTGCCCTGCCGGCAGACCCGTGCCCTCTGCCAGCTCCTCGAATAGAAGCATAGCCCGTCTGCGTAAGGGTTGCCCACTGTCTCCACTCCAGCAGCCGTCCAGCACTCTAGAATGCGCGCTGTCACTGTTCCGCCTCTCCTGGGTGTACCCAGCAGAGGAATCGCTGGGGCATATGGTTTGACTTCCCGGGTCAGTTTCAAACTGCGGAGGAAACATTTGTGGGCCACAGCTACATGCAGAGGCAGCGGGCGTGGTCCCTTAGTCAGGGGATGGAACAGTGTGCATATCTGTGTGTGTGTCCACACGTACGTAGTGGTGGCTGTGTCATCTAAGTGCGTGCCACTCAGCCAGTGTGTCACCCATTGCAGCTGTGCCGCCAAATAATACAGCTCCATATGTGGAACTGCCAGCCCACCCTCCGTTGCTGGGGAGTATAGTTTTGTCAGGGCCACTCGGGGGCGTCCTGCATTCCAGATCAGGCTGCGGACCATTGATTCCAGGTCTCGGAAGAATTTTGCGGGTACGTAGATCGGAATGTTGGCAAAGTGATAGAGCAGTCTGGGCAATGCTATCATTTTAGTTAAAGCAATCCTGCTCGGAACATTGAGTGGCAATGTCTTCCAGAACGCCATCTGGGCTCGTAAAGAGGACGTGGCGCGGCCCAGGTTACCCTCCAGTATGTTCTCCACGTCTCTATAAATGTGCACTCCTAGATATTTAAAGGAGGTGGGATACCAGGTTAGCCTGGCACCCCCAAGGTTCACGTCGCACTCCTGTGTATCTTGGCAGAATGCGTACACTCCGGACTTTGCCCAATTGACCTTGAGCCCCGATACTGTTTCGAACATCTGGAAAATATCCGACAGTTCGTCTGGCACTGCTGTGAGGTCGCGCACATATAGTAGCAAGTCGTCCGCGTACAGTGAAACTATATGTGTACCATCAGCCAGTGGGATTCCCCATCCCGCCCCCCGTGCTCGCAGTAGTGCTGCCAGGGGTTCAATAGCCAGCCAGAAGAGCAATGGCGACAGTGGGCAACCCTGTCGGGTGCCTCTGCGCACCCGTACCGCCTCTGAGAGTAACCTGCCCGTTCGCACTCTGACACTAGGCCTCTGATAGATTAGGTCCACCATCTCATTGAACGCGTCTCCCAGACCAAATCTGTCCAGCACCGCCCCCAGATAGGGCCACTCCACAGAGTCGAAGGCCTTCTCGAGGTCTAGGACCAGACAGCCCGATCTCGGCCAGTGCGACACGGCTGCTTCTTGTATACGGCACAAAACCATTTTGGTCAGCATGAAGCAGGGCTGGGACCTCTATAGCTAGGCGTCGGGCCAGCAAGGAGGTGAAGATTTTGTAGTCGGTGTTCAACATAGCCAAAGGCCTGTAGGAGCCCATGTTCGTTCCGTCCCTGCCTGGCTTCAGAAGGGAAACCAAGTTGGCCTCATTTAGCGTGTTCGGAAGCGTCGAGTCTTCTACCGCAGCATTGTACAATAGAAGCAGTTCCGGGATCAGTGTATCCGAACAGGTTTTAAAAAATTCGGCAGGCAGGCCATCTGGTCCTGGTGATTTGCCGTTGGATAGTGCGAAGATAGCCTCACGCATCTCCTCCTGTGTGAAGGGCGCCCCCAAGTCTCCCCGCTGCGCTTCTGTAAGGGATGGCAATGGGAGGTTCTCTAGGTAGTCCGCTATGGTTGCTGACGAAACCCTCAGCTGCGACCTATGCAGGGCTTGGTAATGTTGCACAAAGGCCTGGTGAATTTTGCTCTGAGTGTGTACTACTTCCCCCGTGGTCGTCCGGATGGCAGATACCGGCTCAGTACGGCTCTCCTGTCTGACTAGCCAGGCTAGCAGTCTCCCAGGTTTGTCGCTGTGTTGGTGTGTGCTTGCCGAGTGCGCCGCATAGTTAACGTGACGCAATCGTTCCAGTAGCGCCACATGTTCCGCACGGGCCTCACCCAGCTCGTCATCTGTCCCCTCTACCGCCTCGTGTTCCCGGCAGAGCAAGTCAGTCTCTACCCGGCGCAAGTCGGTCTCTAGTTGTTTCTGTATACAGCCCTGTGTGCCCAAGCAGTGTCCCCGCACCACAACCTTGAAGGCGTCCCACTCGATTTGCGGGGAAGACGCCGTGCCCGAGTTGTCAGTAAAATAACCTGCCACGCATGCCTGCAGGGAGTCTCGGAAGGGGGCGTCCAGTAGTAGGGCCGGCTGTAAGCGCCATGTGGGAATGGGCTGGTGTGGGCGCTCCCAAGCTATGCGCAGCGTGTGTGGGTTGTGGTCAGAGTGCGTTCGGCCAAGGTATTGTGTGTCCGTTATGTGTGGCAATAGTTCCGATGACACCATATATCTGTCTAGGCGGACATGTAATGAGTGTGCCCCTGAGTAGTAGGAGTATACTTTAGTGTTAGGGTTATGTGTGCGCCATGCATCCCTCAGGTCCCACTGTGTCGCCCACTGGGTGAGCGCCTTTATGGCCCCCAGAGACGTGGCATCGGGCCTAGGCGGGGCCGATCGGTCCAGTACGGGATCCAGCACCGTATTGTAATCTCCTCCCAGAACCCAGGGGACTCTGTGCCAGGGTGCCAGCTTCTCCGAGACGCGTGCCAGGAAGCCCCCCTTCTCCGTATTCGGAGAGTATATGGACGCTAGTACTATAGGTTGCCCATCCATGCGGCCTCTCACCAACACATATCTGCCCTCTGGGTCAGTTTGCACGTCAGTCATCGCAAAGGGGGTACCTGGCTTCACCCATATTAGCGCTCCCCGGGCGAACGAGGAGTATTCAGTAGCATACAGTTGCCCCGTCCACCTGTGTCGCAGCGCGACCACCTCTGCTTTGCTCATGTGCGTTTCCTGCAGGAGTGCAATCTGTACCTGGTGTCTTTTCAAGTATGAGTGTATTTGAAAACGGCGTGTCGGTGTGTGCATACCCCTAATATTCCAGGTACATATTTTGGTAGCTGTCATCCTATACCAGTAGTTTCCCCTCCCCTGCCCCCACAAGTTACAGTCCAGCATCCATCCATTGTATCTCTATTTCCAACTCGCCCACGGCCACCGCTCCCACCACACACATGAAATTTCAGGAAGAGATTAAAAAGGGGGGGGGGGGGGGAACTTGTAGCAGCAAAACCCAACTGTGGGGAAACTCCCCTAAAATACCAAAAGGGCAGTAGCGAAACTGGGGGATCGTGTGCTAATCACGGTCCTGACGGTCCAGATAGGCAAGTTATAAGGAAGATCAGAGCCCTTCCCTGGGCCATATGGGCTAGTGTACATGTAGCCAAAGTCAGTGCACCAGAACTTGGCGCCGTTAGCCCCATGGGGGGTCCACCCTCTCGGCCAGTCTTTATAGCAGGTGCACGAATGTCAGTTGACTCAGTGTGAGTAAGTCATATGATGTGAGGGGTTGCTGCGGCCCCCGACCAATCAGTGAGGCTGGGGAGGTAGTATCACAGTCCCGGGGGGGTGAGAAGGGGGAAATACAGCAATATCGCTCCCTCACCATCTTACCTTCTCAAGGGCCACGGGTCTGGGAGAAGTACTCACTGTGTACAGGTCAATCCCTCCGCTATCTGGGCCATGAGAGCCATGCCGGCATACGGCCAGCGTGTAGCATGTCCCACTTTCCTTTCAGCCACTGCCCCATCCTCGTCGGCGCGACAGGGCCCTCGATCTGTGTGTGGCATTGCCATCAGTGGAGCATGTCCGCTGTCTGTGGTGTGACTTCTGGGAGTTCCACAGATACCTGGGAGTCCGGTATCCCATAAATGGCTTTGTCATCGCTAGGGATCATCCGTTGGCCAGCGTCCATGGCGACTTCCGATCCAGGCGAATTGCTCAATTGAGAGATTCTTCGGAGCGCGTCCTGTTGTTCCTCAAGCATTTGATCTGCTGGTGGGGAGTGGCGCGATGCCCCCTCCGGGCGTCGAATCTGCTGGCCTCTGTTCCCACGACGGCGTCGCGGCCCGTGTGCTCGTGGCCTTTTCTCGTTTCCCCGCACCTGCCTTGGCGCCGTGTCCGTGCCGCTGTCCAGCCATTCACCGACCTCCTCCGGGGTGTTAAAGAAATAGGTCTTATCCCGCGCCACCACTCTTAGTTTGGCAGGGAAGAGGAGGGAATATTTCAAGCCTGCTTCTCTGATTCTCCGCTTAGCCTCCAAGAAGTCGTGTCTTTGGCGTTGCACTTGAATGAATGAATGAATTACGCACTTGTATAGCGCATGGCTACCCGAGGGCATCCCAGCGCTTCAAAACTCATTCACACTCCAAGATTTAGGCAAACAGGAAGGTCTTTAACAATTTTCTAAATCTTAAGTGATTTGCTTCCATTCGGATTGATTCGGGAAGGTTGTTCCAAAGATTTGTGGCTTGTAAGGAAAAGCGTCTCCCTCCGGTACGCACTCTCCTTGTCTTGGGGACCGCTAACAAATTTTTGTTATTGGATCTCAGGGTCCGCTTGGGAGCATATGGGCAGAGCATGGTTTGGATAAGGACAGGTCCGGTTTTATTAAATGCCTTATGTACCATAGTCAGAGCTTTGAATTCCACTCTCTGTTGCACTGGTAGCCAGTGAAGCTGGCGCAGACCAGGCTTAGCGGATGACCTTCGCGGGACATTCAACAGCATTCGTGCTGCACAGTTCTGTACTGTCTGTAAAATTCTGACTGTCCCTAGTGGGGTACCGAGATATAGTGCATTAGCATAATCCAAACGTGTTAGGATCAGCGCTTGCACCATGATCTTCCTAGCTTCAAAAGGAAGAAGCCTAACAATTTTTCTCAGTAGCCTGATATAAGCAAAACAGGTACCTGCAACCCTCCGGGCCTGTACCGCAAAATTAAGAGCAGGGTCTAGCCACACCCCCAAGCTTTTAATTTTCTCCTTTGGTAGAGGTGGCTGGCCAAGCCTGGTAGGCCACCAACTTTCCACAGTGGCGGGTGGGTTGTATCCCAGCATCATCACCTCCGTTTTTGCGCCATTTAACTTTAAAACGGATTTATCCATCCAGTCATGGATCTTATCAAGACAGGTGGAAAGATTTACATACGGGGCGGCTTGGGTGGTCAGGGAGATGATGAGCTGGGTATCGTCTGCATATGTTACCAGCTGTACCCCCCAGGGCAGCACCACCTCAGCCAATGGCCTCATGTATATATTAAATAAGGTAGGGCTGAGGGAGGAGCCCTGGGGAACACCACACTGTAGACGCATTTGGGGGGAGGATACATTATCCTCGACCACAGCAAACGATCTATCGGACAGGAAGGAGCACAGCCAATTGAGCGTCTGGCCCGTGACACCTACTTCTCTTAACCTCTGAATCAGAATGGAATGATTCACGGTGTCAAAGGCCGCGCTCAGATCTAAAAGTAGTATGGCCGCACAACTTCCACTGTCCATGATCTTCCTTGTTTCCTCCACCACTGTAATCAAGGCTATTTCTGTACCCAGATTGCTTCTAAAGCCTGTCTGTGTAGGGTGCAGAGAGTTACTATTCTCCAAAAAGGAGGAGAGCACGGAATTTACATGCTTCTCAGCAAGTTTGCTAACAGTTGGCAGAAGGGATATTGGACGGTAGTTTGCCCAGTCACTCTTGCCTGTTTCCAGGAAGGGGGCACTACGCCTGCTATAAGGGAGGAGTTAATCACCTCCCGGATCACTGGGGTCACAGTATCGGACACCAGATTCAATATAGTTGGAGGTGCGGGGTCTAGAGGAGAACCAGATTTAAGATTCTTTAAAAGCATCTTGGTGGTCGAGCAATCCAATAGACCAAAATGCTTGAGTTCGGTTACACCCGCATACGAGGGGACGATAGATTCAGTGGGAGGATGTTGAAAAGAAGAAAATATATTAGCCACCTTTGTGGAAAAGAAGTTAGCAAGTTCATTACAGCGTGTGATTGCTTGGCCGGGGTCAGCTGTGGGAACAGGGGGAGCAACAAGAGAATTAAAAATTTTAAAAATTTCTCTGGGCGCATTAGCTGCAGCACTGATTTTTATCTGGAAGTAGTTAGATTGTGTATTTTTTATTTCCTGTTTGTACTTCCTTAGAGCTAATCTGTAGCTCTCCTTACTGGCTGCCGTATAATCTTTCCTCCAGCTTCTTTCTTGTTGTTTGCACAGCAACTTGAGAGCTTTCAGCTCGGGGGTGTACCAAGGTTTTTTGTTTCCACCACTTCTGTGGGATAGATTGCTCTTAGGAAGGGTAAGATCCAAAGATGCCTCCACCCATTGCTTAAACCGTGCATCGGCCACCAACGGATCATTCGTTATAGCGGGTAATGTTTCTTTCAAATTCTTATTCCAACTGTCGATTGGAAGTTTAGACCATACTCGAGTTGTCCGTTTGGAAAAGCTAGCCGGTTCCTGCTGTTTCTCCGAGGTCAGGGAGAAGAGTAATAATGAGTGATCGGACCAGGGAATCCTAATGGAATTATCAAAACTAAGGGTATCCATATTAGTATGGCAATGATCTAAAGTGTGTCCTGCTTTATGCGTGGGGCCTGTAACTATTTGCTTCAATTGGAGCACTTCCAAATTGGAGGTCAAGTTACGACAAGCTGGAGAGTCAGACTCATCGAAATAGATGTTAAAGTCACCTAAAATGGTGAAATTGGGAGCAAAGCTTGCACAGTTTATTGCATTAATCGAAAGATCCTCACAGAATTGGCCGTAGGGGCCTGGAGGTCTATAAAGCAAGAATCCAGAAAAGGTGCAGGTAGGGGAAAATGAGATTGCAAACTTTAGGCATTCAGCCCCTGAAATTGTAATTTCTTCTATTCTACAGATCAGCGTTTTCCTATAAATAATGGCGATGCCTCCACCCCGGCCCTGTGAGCGGTCTTGCCTCAATATAGCGAAGTTGGAAGGAAGAGCCCGTATAATATCCGGCTCTGAGCTGTCGTCCATCCATGTCTCCGACAGGAAGAGTACATCGAGGTCTCGTTCCTCCAGGAGCATGTGGAGCTCGATCGCACTTGGACAGTATAATCCGGGAAAAACATTATAGTGGCATTGTCTATACGTACTTCACCAAGGCGTCTGGTTTCCCGCAGCACCGTGTCTCTGTCCCTATAGTTTAGGATCCTGAAAAGGAGCGGCCTTGGATTCATGCCTGTGGTGTGGGGCCTCGTTGGGACCCTATGCGCCCTCTCCACCACGAAGTGTGGCGAAAGTGTGTCCGCAGGTCGTAGTTCTCTGAGCCAGTCCTCCACACGTTGTGCGGGTCTGTTCCCTTCCCATTTTTCCGGGACCCCTACAAGTCTAATGTTATTGCGTCTCGCCCTTCCTTCCGCATCCTCAGCCCGATCTTCCAAGAAGTCCACTCTGTTAAGTAGATCCTGCACCAGTTTGTCCGTCTGGGTGACTTTGGGTTCAAGGTCTTTCACCACTCCTTCCAGTGTTTTGGTCCGGTCTGTTAGTTTCCTATGGTCGTCTCGCAGGTGGGTGAGGTAAATCGCGACACTGTCTATTTTCGAATCCAGGGACGTTCTGGTCTGTTGAAGCGACTGTTCCATGCGCTCCATTGCTGCGAGCACGCTATCCAACCTCGCTGCCACTTGATCGGCGGCCATCTTGTTCTGCGACTTGCCTGTTCTTCCTTTCGGTGGGGCTCCCCCTGTCCCAGTGCGCGTCCTCACTCCGTCGGACATGTGCAGAGCCGCCCTGTCGGTATCCTAGTTGGTGCGGGACAGGGGTAATCCCGCGGCTGTTCCGGTCATCGGGCAGCGCCTTTCAAGCGGGCTGTCGGCACCCCACGCGCCTCCTCCGCCAGGCCGTCGTGTGGTTCAAATCAGCGGTCGCCTCCGGTGGTGCGCCGGCCGTGGGTCTCCAGCCTGGACCTCGTCTTTCTCCACCTCGGGTCCGGCCTCGTCGTCTCGCTCTCAATGCGGGTCTGGGCCACGCGCAGACTACCCACCTTTGTGTCAGTATGGGTGCCGGATTGTGACAGGTGTGGTCGGAGGTCGCTCGCACGTGGCCAAGCACCCGGGCCCTCCGTCTCGCCCCGTTAGTACTCCTCTTCGGTCGGGCGGCAGTGCTCCCTGCCGTAGATAGGAAGGGCGTGCCGTATGTAGTGATGTGGGCCCCTCGTGGAGGGACCGGTCGGCCCGTCAGCAGCGGCCGCTCAGCAGTCAACGTGTGTGGCCGGGCTGCGGTTGCACAGTCAGAGGGGGAAGGGCCCGCCGTGCACAGGCGGCACCAACAGCCACCCGGCAGCTCCTCTACCTGGTCTCGGGGTATGTCCCGGGTGCTCCGTCAGTCGTTCCCCGGGGCACTGCCTCCTCTATTATGGGCGATGAAGGGCCAGGCGGGCCCGCTTTACAGTCCGGGCCCCCGGCCGCGCAAGGGCTCCCTGAGGGCGGCGGCGGTCTCCGTGTAGGTCGCACGTTGCAGGATGGATGCTGCAGGCTGGGGCCTGTGCGCCCTTCCCGGATCCCTTATCTCTGCGCCCCCTCCGCCTGACTGGAAAGACGTCGTTGTCGCGGGGGGCCACTGGGAGGGCTGCCGCAGGCCGCGCCGGAGCTCCGGTTGCTGGTCCGGGGTCTCGGCCCCTCCGAGCGTGTCCCCACTCAGCCAAGCAGGGGCGCCTCACCCCCGGGCCCTCAGCAGCGCAGCGGCCGGAGGATCGTTGCAGGGCGTCCGCCCCGCCCCCAGATCAGGCCCCCAGCAGGCATCCAGCAGCGTGTCGGACAGGGCACCCAGCAGCTAGGTTTCCCCTGCCCCTCGGCAGCAGTCTCCGGGGGGTCCGCCCCCGCCCGGGTGAAGATCGTGGTGTGAGGCCTGCGTAGTAGGCCCAAGCCGCAGCCTCACGTAGTCACCCCGCCGGCCCGGGTGCCGCCGGCTCCGCTAGTGGGTCTCAGGAAAGGCCGGTGCCGGCCGCTCTGGCTCTCCGTTTTTTAAAATTGTCCCCAGTGCCGAGGATTGCCCAGTGAAGGTCCGCCCAAAGTTTCGGTCAGCTACGGGCAAATTGAACGGAGAATTGGCCCAGGGAAGGGGAGCTCAACACGGAGCTCTACCCTTGCGCGTCCTCCGCCATTGCGTGCGTAGCCACGCCCCCCCTTCATACATTTGACACATACAAAACATTCACACCGCCAGCCGTGGACCCATCACATTACTACACTTCCACCAGCAGACAACGCCAATCAAGGGCCCATCACTTTCACACGCCCACATTCCTGACACAGCAACAACACAAACTCATGGATTACATGGAGTGGGCGTGGCGCTCAACTAGCACTGTGTGTAGTAACCAGCATTAAGTCACTTCCCACACACCGCCAGCAAAGCACCAGTCAACGCACACCACCAGCCAAGCACCAGACCACACACCCTGCCAGTCAAGCACCAGACGACGCACACCGCCAGCCAAGTACCAGTCCACACACACACTGCCAGGAAAGCACCGGTCCACAGACACCGCCAGCCAAGCACCAGTCCAGGCACACCACCAGCCAAGCACCAATCCAAACACAACACCAGGCAAGCGCAAGAGCATGCACACCGCCAACCAACCACCAGACCACGCACACCGCCAGGCAAGCACCAGTCCACACACACCGCCAGGACAGCACCACTCCACACACATAGCCATCCAAGCACCAGTCCAGGCACACCACCAGCCAAGCACCAATCCAAACACACCAACAGGCAAGCGCAAGACCATGCACACCGCCAACCAAACACCAGACCGCACACACCACCAGCCAAACACCGGTCCACACACACCACCAGGCAAGCGCCACTCCACACACACCGCCAGCCAAGCTCCAGCCCAGGCACACCATCAGCCAAGCACCAATCCCAACACACCACCAGGCAAGCGCAAGACCACGCACACCGCCAACCAAACAGACCACGCACACCGCCAGCCAAGCACCAGTCCACAGACACCGCCAGCCAAGCGCCAAACCATGCACACCGTCAGACAATGGACACTACACGCAAACCAACATCATACTTTATTTTTTTTATTTTTTTAATAAACACATTGCAAATTGATACAAATCTACTAACACAACAACTAAATCTAAAAACACTACACAAATGCCAACTTTGAAAATGAACAATAAATTTTAAAGATTAAAGACCAACCAGTTCACTTTAAGACTCATGGATGCGCCCAAAAATTCTTTTGCGTGTGGTACAATCTAAAACAAGCAGGTACACACAGGCCAGGGTTTGAAGGGCAGTCGGGGCAGTACATACGAACCTCCTTCCGCAAACCTCTTCGCCAACAGACTCTACATCTCCGAATGGGAAAGTCTTTTGAGGTTGTAGGAGGAATTTGATCAGGAAAGTGGCGATCTTTCAATCTGGCAACATCCTCCACCACTCCAACTCTAGGAACACTTGCCTGTTCCACTAAAACAAGGCTGCCTATTACAGACTCCTGAAACTTTACAAAAGTCATCGTTGACTGGGGACAAGAATTCTGGAACACAACAAAAGCATTAAAGGTTGCCAAGTGGAAAAGAAGTATAGCCAACTTCTTGTACCAAATATAGGCCTTACGAAGAGCAGCATGCGGTTCCAACCTCTGATCTACTCTGTCAACACCACCCATGTGCCTATTGTAGTCCATTATGCACACAGATTTGCGCGCTTCTGCAACCTGACCCCAAACAGTCACCGGTTCAGTGCTTTCATCATGTATGGAAGTCAATATGTAGACATCTCTCCTGTCTGAAAACTTCATAGCTAGAAGCTCCTCACAACGGAATGCACTGCACTGTCCCCAAGCAAGCTTTTGACAAACAAGTTCTTTTGGGAAACCTTTACGGTTTGAGCGGATTGTGCCACAAGCAACAGTGTCCACTTTGACCAATTCCCTGAACAACCGCACACCAGTGTAGAAGTTATCTATATATTAATGATGGCCTTTGTTAAAAAATCCACGACCAAGTTCCCACACAATTTTCTCAGTCACTCCAAAAGTCGACGGACAACCAGGGGGGTTAATCCTGGATTCCTTACCGGTGTACACCCTGAAATTAGAGACATATCCAGTCAGACTGTCACACAGCATATAAAGCTTAATTCCATAGCGTGCCCTGTTACTAGGAATGTATTGCCGAAATACCAAGCGGCCCTTGAACAACAGCAAAGACTCATCCACTGCAATTTCTTTCCCAGGATAAAAGATCTCAGGAAATCGATCAACGAAATGATCAATGACAGGCCGAATCTTGAAAAGACGATCACAATCAGGGTGATCTCCTGCCAAAGCAGAACTATTGTCAACAAAATGCATCATCCGAAGCAGAAGCAAATACCTATCACGACTCATGACTGCCGGAAAATAGCTGTTGCCATCAAGGGACTAGTAGACCAATATGAAGCCATTGATGGTTTCCTAAGCAAGCCCATCAAAAAAAGTTTAACCCAAAAACTTTTTCATCTCCTCCAAATTTGAGGGAGTCCACCGGGTAGCTCTAGCGTGGGGCTTAAGGCTGGCACTGTTCACCCTCAAAAAAATGTCAGCATACAAATTAGTCTGCTCTACAATCTCAGCCAAAAACACATCATCCATAAACAACTTGAAAAAATCAATTGGCAAAAAGTTTTCAGTGTTCACCCTACACCCTGGAACACCAGTAAACTCAGGCAATGCCGGCTGCACCATGACTGGTGCAACCCAGAGGTCAGAACTTTCAACGTCAAGTCTTGCAGCCGCAGGCTGCCGCCCAGCTGCCTCTTGTCTCACTACACCAACTGGAAGTCTAGCAGCCCCAGGCTGCAGCCCAGATGCCTCTTGCCGCACTTTTGGCACAGCAATGTCCTCCGCAACCACATGCACTTCATCCACACCAAAAGTAGCTTCATCAGCACTCAGAGTATCTTCATCATCAGATGAAGCCATGTGTAGAGAAAACTCACTACCTGAATCTTCACCTCCCACCTCTGGCTCAGAATCAGAGTCAGTCTCTGGACCATGGTCAGATGAAGAATCAAAAAGCATTCCAACAACTTGCTGAGCAGTAATCCGGCGGCTAGCCATTATCCTTACAAATAAAGGAGTCTGCACAAACAACTCAACAACCCCAAAACTGGGCAAAGTAAGTAAAAAAATTTAAGCCTTTATCACAAATATCTATATATTGAAAAAATATACAATTCGCATACAAGAGACAGCTACACTCACCAGTACCTACTCTGCAAAGACACAGCAAATAGGCAACGATATCCCACTAGAAAGAAGAAGAAAAAACTTACATCTACAGAAGTACACATCAAGAACAAATGCAAAACATATTTTACAATCACAAAAAACTGAAACCAAACATACTCGTATTATTACACACTTTGCAAAAAAACAATTACATTACAATTGAACAAAAAAAGGTCTCTTACCAAACACATGCAACTACACAAACAGCAGAACAACAGAACCACCAGTAACGGAAACCGCACACTGCAACAATCTAAAGAGATAATAAAACATTACACATTAGAAAAAACAAAAACAACACACATTACAACAGGCTATTTCACAGGGTATGTCACAAATGGGGTGTCTGTCCCCATGGGGGGCAGAATATAAATCATTATAAGTGGGCCCCCTGGAAGCAACCCTACGAAGGGCAGAGAGGCCAAATGAAGACACTAATCTGCCCCCAGAGGGGGCAGAACATACTTTTGAAAACAAATGGGCCCAAGGAAGCGACCCTTGGCCAAGGGGTCGCTTCCTATATAAACAAAAGAACAGTCCCTGGTGTCTAGTGGGCTTTTCTACCCCCCCCCCGGGTCAAAATTTGTCCCAAAAAACGGCTGAACTGCCCCCCCGGGGGGGGGGGGGGGTGTAGGAAAGTCTAAAAAAAATGTTTGGCCCCTAGGAAGCGACCCTTAACCAGTGGGTCGCTTCCTTCATAAATAAAAAACTATCCCTGATGTCTAGTGGGCTTTTCTGCCCCCCCTGGGTCCAGATTCGGCCCAAAAAACGGCCGATCTGCCCCCAGGGGGGGGGGCGGAAAAGTCTAAAAAAAATTGTGGGCCACTAGGAAGCGACCCTTACCCAATGGGTCGCTTCCTTTATAAATTAAATAAAATCCCTGGTGTCTAGTGGGCTTTTCTGCCCCCCCTGGGTGCAGATCGACCAAAAAAATGGCCGGGGGGGGCAGAAAAGTCTGAACATAAGTTTTCCCTCCTAAGGAAGCGACCCTTGCCTAAGGGGTCGCTTCCTGCACAAAACAAAACAAACACAAGCAATCCATGGTGTCTAGTGGGGCATTCCTGGTGCACGATCGCGACGCTGTGTGCGATCGTGCACCAGGAATGCCCTGCATTGGGAGATCAGGGGAGAGGAAACACTGTTTCCTCCCCCCCCCCCCCCGATGCCTCAAGGCACCGAGAATCGGCCCGCCCGCTCCACCGGAGACCACTTTACCTTCCTTCTTCCTGGACGCGCTGGAAACAAATGGCTTCCAGCGCGTCCAGCGCTTCCTGATGACGTTGGCGCGCGCTATGCGCGCTGATGTCACCAGGAAGCTTGGGGGGGCCAGGGGGTGGCAGCGGAAAGTCTTCCGTTGCCACCCCTGCTAAAGGGACCACGATCGATGCCCCAGGGGGGGGAGCGCCAGTGCTCCCCCCGAGGGCTGTGCTGATGACGGAGCGGTTCCGTGATCAGCACAGCCCAACCGATGCTGAAGACGGAACCGCTCCGTCATCAGCGTCGAAGGGGTTAAGTCCTGTAAAACAGTCAAACGATCTTTGTCATCAAAGGGTTTTTGTTCCACCACTGAAGTCTGACAATCGAGGTCTTCGATTATCATTCTAGTACGAAACATTAGTTCATACGGAGTGACTCCACCCAGAGAATTTCTTGGCAGATTGTTAAGACTACATTGGACACTTATTAGATGTTTCACCCACCCATCACCCAAACCTAATACCTTAGCTGTTATGGATTGCTTAATGATTATCAACAAAAATTCCGTCCTGAGGAAGGTGCTATAATTGTAACCAACGCACCGAAATGCGTCGACAATGGGACTTTTTAAATGTATATGATATGTATCTGTTTTATTATTTAATTTGTGATTTTGAAACTATATGACTTTACACTATTAATGAGTGACTCTGAGGTAGATACCGTAATACGGAATTGTTAGTCAGTTTGCGTAACATTGTACCAGAGCACCCAAGTATATATTGAATGCATTTTTTGAACATGGTTTTATTAAATATAAAAGAACTTTTAAGAAAATAACATTTTTCTAGTGTCATAGCTGTAAATCAAAGGTTAATGATTTATATGTGTAGGCCTCATGGTCACCAACTGAAAGAATAATTACACAGAAAGGAATTTTTGTTGATAATCATTTGAAACCCAGTCCTTTCTGGTCCCTGGGAAACTCTCTTCTTTATGAGATGGATTGCTTAATGTCACGGTTTTTTCTTTCCACTACCGCATTACCCTCAGGATGGAAAGGACTAGAATACCGCAATGCAACGCCCAAGCTAGCCATGGCCTCCTTGTAAGCTCGAGAGCTAAACGTAGGGCCCTGGTCAGAATGTAGCATGCCAATTGCGTATGTGCCGATAAAGACTCGCAAATCCTTCAGTATGCCCAGGGCTCCTCGAGGTTAGAGACTCGGACAAATCCCACAAAATCCAGTGGATGCGGGAGGTTAAATCAATTTATATGGCTATGGGTCTATCTCCATTATGGGATGACCCTGTGAGGAATGTCTTCCCACCCAAGAAAATACTTCGTGATCTGTATTGGAACATGGTTGAGGCTAATACTTTTGGATATCACATTGAACCATCCTTTACTACCGACTTCTTAGAGCTCAAGCACGTACCGGCCCTTGAACCCTACTGGGACTGGATAACTATTCCAGGGGACCGGAAGAAGTATCATCAAATGAGGGTGGGGACACTACCACTAAACATTGTAACTGCAAAATGGCGTGGGAACCAAAGTTCGGTGTGCCCTTTTTGCCCTGATCAAAGGGAAAACATAGGGCATGTATTCTTTGCCTGCCCTGAATATAATGTACCAAGAAAATCGTGGCTTAAACCAATTTGTGTTCAGTTAGGCCTCAAAACTGCTAGTGAGGCCATTAGGATTTTAAGAACTGATACTTCTCAGCCAGTTGTTATAGCCATGTCTAAATTTTTACACTGGATGTGGATAATTCGTGCCCGTAAAATGAGTTTGGATTAACCCCAGGGCCAGTTGTCATATGCTGCTATCCGATTTTGTAAATTGTATTGAGAAATAGATGTACTTAGCATTGATTGAATGAATTATTCCTTTTAATACAGTTTTAATTTTTTTAATGTGATATATTTAATCTTTTGTAAATATGAATGAGCTAGTAAGCTCTTTTTAGATATAGTTGTAACGATTAATTAATTGTGGATCTTATTAACTATGGGGTGGGGGATGAATTTGTAAATGTCTTTTATGATTGAAAAATATCGAATAAAGACTATTTTGATTTGATTTGACTCGCAAATCCTTTATAACAGTTCTGGCATCAGCCGAGCGCTGCGGCCATATCCAAATAAATATCGTCCTAGTAGTTGTGGGACTGCATTCGTTCATTATGACGTTTGCAGGTAGGCAGTCTAATGCTGTCTAGTAATGGTATCTGAACTGGGCTGGCTACTCTGTAGTCAAGTATCTGGTTGTGTTCTCTGCTGCGATTTATTTTGCAGTTAAGGCAATACATTGCGAAATTGTACACATCAACTCCCAGTCCCGGCCACCAGTACACCTTTTCTAATTCTATTAGAGATTTCAAGATCCCTTGATGTCTCAGACCCTCTCCCATATGTGCTTCGTGTACCAAAGCAGCTCTCCAAAGCAGCTCTCCGACTCCTGTTTGGAATTACTCTGTCTCCCACTCCAGGGATTTGAGCAAAAGGAACTGAGTTTGCATCAATTATGTATGTATTTGTGAGTGGATAGTTTAGAGGTAACGCTGCATAGCTGCCTTCCATTGAGGTTTTTACTGCTAGTAACGTTTCACCATCTATTGCTCTTTTCGAACAAGTGATTGTAGCTACGGCAGCCATTTGCACAGCTGCCTTTGTGGCTTCATCAGCCAAGGAATTCCCTGCAACGTGAACGCCATCACGTTGATGACTCAGTGTATGAATCACGTGAGTCTTTTGTAGTTCTTTCTGTAAAAGAACTACTTGTTCCCAAAGCGTTTAATGCTTAATTGTGCCACCATTTGAATTTTTTAAACCGTTTTGAACCCAGTTCTGCAAGTGTTTGTTGTAAGATTCAACGCAGAAATATGAATCGCACACTATTAGTGTGGGGAATCAGCGATCGGTATTTTCAAGCGCCATCTTGAAAGCCCGTAGTTCAGCTCGCTGAGCTGTACAGTCTCCGAGTGATTGAGTTTTAGTGACCAGAGGTCTCAATTTACCTTCGCGCCAACGAACTTTAACGATCGCACACGCAGCACTATAGGCTTGTTTACCCCCAATTGCGGGCTGTGCTGATCCGCCTGTATATATTATACAGCCGTAATGTTATAGAGGCAGAATTTCGATCGGCAGAGGACATTCATATTCGTATTGTAGTAATTCTTGTGCCTTCAAGTAGGGGTCAAAAACGTATTCAACGTCTGTTGCAGCAAGAGAGTTAACCCATTGTATCCATCTCGGATTTAAGGCTTTGGCATTTGCTCGCTTTCGTCACTGCCTCTAAGGCAGGTATAGGTGTAATGATCATTATGTGTTTACCCTGCGCGAGAGCTCTCTCTTTTGCTACTGCAGTTTGAACCGCTGTCAGAATTTTTTCTGTCGAAGTAAATTTCATTTCAGCTTGTGTGTACAAGTGTGATTTGTATGCAATTGGTACCTTTTCTCCTTCATTAAAGGTCAGGTATGTAAATCCGCATTTCCCTGGGATGACACGGATCACGAGATTGCGCGTATTGTTGCAGGTATCTAATTGTGTTTTTGCTAACATGTCTGTTTGTACTGAACGCAAAATTTCTGTATGTTTCTGAGTCCAATTTGTTGGTTTGAAATCAGGTTTAATTAGTTCATAGAGAGGTTTAACCCTTTCTGCGTAATTTAGAACATAAGTTCTTCCAAAATTCAGGAAACCTAGAATTGACTGTAAGTTTTTCAGCGTTTTTGGAGGTTGGAGCAGCGCACATTTCTCAATAAAGTTTGCTGCCAGGCTTTTGTCTTCACTTGACAACTCGTATCCTAAAAATAGGACATTGTGGTGGGCAATTCGTGATTTCTTAAAATTGAATTTATACCCTTCAGAAGCAAACCCAAGTATTTTATGGTGTTCACTCTTTTCAAGTGCACGTCCAAATCATCATCTGTAAGATAGATGTCATCGACATAAGATAATGCCTCATCATCGTACATTTGTAGTATTTCTGTTACCCTGGCTGAAAATAACCCTGGACTATTCTTGAATCCCTGGGGGAGATGGCAAAATTGTCGCTGTGTCCCCAAGATTGAGAAAGCGGGCAAGTGCCTACTTTCAGGTGCAATGTCTTAACAGAAAAACCCATTTGAAATGTCTAATGTGGTTTTATATTTTTTTGCGCACAATGTTATTCATCAGTGCTGCACTATGTGAATTTTGTACTGCAAAAGTTTTGCAACAAGAATTTAGGTGTCTGTAATCCAAAACTAGACGATATGAATTGTCTGGTTTGGAGACAGGAAACAAAGGATTGTTCATAGATGAGGTGCATGTTTCAATCACCCCTTGATATTGAAGTTGATCTAAGATCTCCGTGACTTGTTTTTTAGCTTCTTGCTTGACTGGATACTGCCTTTGAGCAGTAGGTTGATTTTTTAACTGGATTTTGTGGTGAGGAGAGTCCTCATCCCATCCTACGTGATTTTTATATAATGCTGGAGCTTGAGCTACTGCCCATTTCCTGGCAAATGTATATTTTTTATGAATTGGAATGTGATTTGAGAAGGCTGGCATAATTATCTCTTCGCCTTGTAGGCACTCCCTAACAACTGCAGGTGGCCAGTCTCTTTCAGTAGAAATATGTCATAACCCTTGGAAAGCTTGTCCCAAAAGAGAGGTTTTATTTTTGTCCCTCTCCATCCGGAGTGTTACTTCATATAACTTGTGGGGTACACTAACCCTGGTGTCAGCAGTTTCAACTTGAATGCATTCATTCAAGTCCACTGTCTCCAGATGATCCTTCAGGATCTTGCGAACTATGGTTACTTCTGCTGCACTGTCTAGCATTGTCTGAGCCCATTCCCCGTTCTTGAGTTGTGTCCTCAGAATCCTCGGCATGTGAGATCTTTATGCTTGCTACCTTCTTTTTGGAAAATTTAGCTTTTTTACTTTGGTGAACGTGTTCTATCTCTTTGGACGTGACGCGTTCTTCTTTCTGTTCTGACCGTCCTCTTCTTTCCGATTTCTGCGAGGAAGTCTGAAAGGTACGAGAGGAACGTGTATTGTTATCTTGATATCTATCAGGTTTTCTTAAAGTATCCCTATTTCTGAGGTTGTACCTCTTTTCAGAGGGCTCCCTTTGGGGAGACCTACCTCCTCGTTGAGGAGATCTTCCTCTGAGCTGGGAATGCTTCTCTCTAGGAAGCGTTTGTTTAGTGTTCTCCCACTTCTTTTTAGGAGTAGTGAGATTATTTTTTATAAAAGTGTTTTCAGGATTCTCTGTTAGTTGTGGTTTTAGTGGTTTCCCACCCAAACTATCTCTACCTAGTTCTTCATAGGATTTTTCAATAATTCTGGCAAGCTCATAAGGTTGCTAAGTAATGTCTGTTTCTTTTAATTTCTGGTGGATTGCCACTGATGCTGCTTCACCTCTAATGTTGGCTAATAGTATAGCCGAAACCTGTTTGAAATATTTCAGTAATTTCATACCTAGATTTAAAAACGGTTCTGGACCGTATTCATTTTGAATCTGTCTTAGAACATCTGGTATTACCGCCATGGACGGAACACCATGTGTTTTAGTGTAGATTGAAGCAAAGACTGTGCCCCAAGTGTCACAATCCTCTACGTGTGGTGCAATCCCCATAGGTAAACAGATTGTCAGAATCCTGTGTTTCTCATGAGGCGTACTATTTAGGAAATACCGCCTCTATTTGATTAATTTTTTGTGCTAACCAGAACGGAATTTGTTCTCGTTTTGCTGGTAATTTACCAATGACTGACCTTATAGTATGTGGTGTGATTTTGTTTGTATTCCCCTGGTGAGGGGTGTGCTGTGGAATTCTTACAGCTGGTTGGACTGTTAATGTCCGCATGACTTTTTGAACCAATTGTCTATGTATTTTAATTAACTGTTTTAGCTGAGCTAACAATTCTGCATCTGACATCCTTTCAATGTCTGGATGTGGTGTATAGCTGGCTAGTACCGACCATGTTGCTCCTGGTCTACCTAGTGGACTGAGCCTGGTAATGTGATTTTGATGTTGTAGGGCGCCTTTAAACCAGAGCTGATGCTCTTGGTAAGTTAATGGAATTTCAATGTCCTCGAAAGGAACGTATTCCGCTGGAGGTTCCTCTGCTTTGTAGTAGTGGAACTCACGTGTTCCAGCATTTGCTGCTGGAAACTGAATCCATGAATAGAATACCTCTGTCTGCCGATATTCATGTGCCTCTATGACAAAGATTACTCTGCCACCTCTTGCTGATACTCCATTGTTTATTAGTTTGTAAGTAATACTTTTCCTTACATTTACTGGGATGATTATAGCATCCATATCATTTTCTAGGATACCAGCATCATCTAAGACCGCTTGAGCTGCTGCTGCAGCTCTCTCCAATTCGGTATCACTATCCGGCATTTTAGTCGGCTGAGAGTTTGCAGAACAAGTTTCAAGGAAACAAAGATTAGGTGCACAATATTTTGGAACACTGTATCCTTCAACGGTTGAACAAACCAAAAATTAATACATAGGATTTTCGTCCTACTTAGTTTTGGCGGATAGTTAGCCTTTCACCCACTCCAGGCGTATATTGGAGTTTTTACGGGAGAAAGGGGTCTGTGTAAAAAGCGCGACTGAGTTACTCTAGAATCTAGCGTTAATTTATCGCCTTACCAAACGGGCACCATGTAGTGCAGTTCCTATATTCCCAATAGGCTCTGCGCAATGGAATAATATATCCTGCAGCTTAGACGTAGGACTTAAGTCGACTAGGTCTCTGCCGAATATATTAGACTTAATTGTGAGTGCCAGCTAGCTCAGAGGTCACTAGAAACTTTCTCAAAATAAACAAGAAGGGATTAGCTTCTGACAACCATATAACATGACAACTTTGTTTCCCCAGAATGAAACGTATCTCTAGAGTCGCGGAAACAATAGACGGCTATTTCACTCAGTCAGAGGTGCATGCTTCGTTTCACCAGAGTTGCTCAGAAATAGAGAGACAGGCGTTTTCAATAAAAGTATTTATTGACCAGTCTTATTTCTTAAGCATAAGAGATGCACTGCTACAATTGAAATGCTAGTTAAGAAGTACAATGCATATAATACGAATAGTATTATAAAATAGTACTGTAAGAGCATGATATGGTTTCTAAGCCATAAACATAGAATACATAAAATGCATAAAATACATACAGTGATAAAATAGTGGCTAAAAGTACTCAACTGGTGCTTCTAAAATATGCCTACCCCGATGTACCTAACCTAAGTCTAGTACGAGGGAGGAGTAGGTGTGGTGTAGCTTAAGTCTAGTAATTTTCTGCCAAGAATCTATTCCAAGAATTCTCTAAGGGTCTAATCAGCTCCGTACCTTGGTTTCAGAATGATAGAGTTCTTGTATCTCTCTCTCAGGACTCGATCTTCCAGCAACCCGCAAGGGTAGCCTGGAAACACCGGAGCTGGATTTCTCGGCAAGAGAAAAGACAGCGTCTTCTTAGTGCGTCAGTTGGAGGGTCAGCTTCCTTCGGCACTTGCAGCAGCAGGGCGTCGGGCAAGTAGTTAGTCGATCTGCTCCTAAACCACTGTGTGTTTGAGTGGGCAAATGTAGGCATATTTATACTTTGAAGGTGCCGAGTTTGACGTAAGATTGGACATAATATCGTCACTAGTGCCTCAGTTCCTTGAAAACTCCAGGAGTTCTTGGATAAATTAGTATTCAAGCAGGGGGAAGTCCCTGACTGCTGAAGGCTGGTTTTTCCAAGAAATCCTTGTGGATTCTCTGAGTTTAGTGGAAGTAGCCATGCCGTATTTGGGCTGCACAGGCTAAGACTAAATAAGGCAATGATTCCTATGCCTATATAAGGACTGGGTAAATTATATATATATGGGCATGAATCGGGAAAATTACACTAGGGTCCTAGATTCCCACATAACAATTTGTAAGGCACTCTTTCTGTGCAATTGGATGGGAGAACCTTTGGATTAATCCAGAAGTATCCTGCCCAGCCATTTCTAAGAAAATCTTGGCAACTGCACTGAAAGAGTAGAAAATGACTAAAATTCTGCAGTCAGTTAATCCTATGAGTTTAACTTATGGGTTTCTGGATTTTAAGTGTCATTATGAATTTGAGCGGGTGTTGGATTCTGTACAACCGATGCTAGCCAAGAAGTTGTTTTTGCAAATTAGGTATGGAACACTACCGATATATGCGATTAGAAAAAAGTGGGCGGGAGTATCCCATTGTCTTTGCCCTGTTTATGTGGAGGAAGAAACAATAGTTCACGTAATGCTCTTCTGCGTGGCATATAAACAGGCTAGGTTGAAATGGATTATCCAATTTTGTAGGAACCTGGGCATTAGGAACTATCATGAATTTTTTAGGATCCTAAAATCAGACACAGACCCGGTTTATGTGGTTGCAATTTCGAAATTTCTGTTTTCTATGTGGTCAACACGAAGGAATTTGTTAAAATTGGATCAGACCACAAGTAATTCGTAGCATTCTTTTCTTTTTTTCACACCCGCCATTTTGACTAAATCCTGGAATTTTCATTGTCAGTGGGAGGTTGACGGAGGTAAACCCAAAAGAGATACAGCAGTATATATTACTCGGCTGGAAAGCGTTCACAGGTTTTCTAGAATTTTATGTACTTTTTTTACTTAAATTATATTCTCATTGTATGTTTTAACCTATGAAATTCCCATAATGATGATTTTACATTTTTAATTAGTGGCATTATTTTTATTTATGCCTAGATTGTAATGTATCCTATGATCTTGTGACTTTAATCTAGCATGCATTTGAAATTGATGTAAATTTAATGTGCTTTTATTGCTATAATAGCCGCAATAAAGTTTTCTTGAATGAATGAATACTGACTTGACAGACACTGTTACCCATCTCAGCACCCTTTCACGACTGCCATACAGTGTGATATTGTAACTCTTCTCTTCTTCTTCTTTCCCCAGTCCTTGTCTTTCCTCTTTCCCGCTCCTATACTACCAGCTCTAAGGCCCACATTACATAAATTGCTCTGTTACCTTTTCAACCACAGACAAAGTAATTATTGTACCGGAAGGTAGGCAGCTGGATATGTGTTCACAGTGATAACATACTAAATAACTGGTGGTTCAAATAGACTGAGGCAGAAATCTGGATGTTTTCTGAGTTCTAATGGTTCCAACTTCTTCCTCTAACCTTTACAGCTTGGACTGCCTTTATGTGAACACAGCCTACCTCGAGTTGGATTTCCAGGCTGAAGTACTGCGCTCTGGTGAACAGATGGAAGTCTCCATCACATTTTACCCTAGAGCAGTTGTTAAATATCGGGAAATCGTGTCATTTGAGATTAATGGTCATTTCAGGCAAACAATTGAGATCCTTGGGCAAGGCACTGAAATGAAGGTAAGTCAAAGAACATTTTAAGACCTAGTCACACAATTTTCTCTGTGCAAGATCTATGTTCATTACGTGATGAAAAGGATGAAATCCTTTAACTTGTATTTTAGGCTTGCTTCCTGGCTATGAAAATATTGTGACTGGGCAAGCTCTTTGATTTTAATTAGGTTCCCATACTTTGATATATTAAGCGGGGCCATGGAAGATGCTCAACTTTAACATTCAGGTACACCAGACCTTCCATATCA